>NC_044392.1:417500-1029615 GCF_006542625.1 Nomascus leucogenys | reverse complement strand
CCTACGACCTGGTGCGGATGAGCTCGATGCAGCTGGCCCCCCAGGAGCTGGCCCGCTGGCGGGACCAGGAGGAGAAAAGGGTGAGTGCTGAGCCCAGTCAGGATGGGTGAGGGGATGTGGGGGCAGAGTGGGTGGCCTGAGAATGGAAGAGAGAGAGACGGAGACAGGGAGGGAGGGAGGAGGAATTCAGAAAGACAGAAACAAGGAAACAGAGAAGGCAGACAGGGAGTCAGAGAGACCCTCCCCACAAGAGAAACAGGAGAAGGGGTGGAAATGAAAGGGACTGGGGATGAAGAGCTTGGTAGAGATGTGACACTTGGTTTTCAATGGAGCTGGACTGTAGGGTGAGGGGCTTGGGGGAGGACTGTGGTGAGACCTAGAGTCTGGAGTCCTGAGGTACCTCTTCTCCGATCCCAGCTTCAGATGCCCTGGGAAAGACTGGAGGTCTTCCTGGTACCCCAGGTTGGGGGAGGGTCCCCATAGCCCCCAGGATTCACAGCTGTGTCCCCATATACCCTGTGTCCGTGGGTCTCTCCCTGCCTGGGAACTGCTCTGGGATAGGGAAGCTGTGGCACTGAGCAGGCTTTGGAGAAGGCTCACCTCATGTTTGTTGGTGGCCCAGTGAGAGAAGAAGGGACTGATTTAGGGGCTGAGGCCACTGGGATGGGGCGAGGCACTCCAGCCCCTGCTCTGGAAGACATTGAACTGATTAGAATGAATAACCAGAGTCCATCAGGTAAATCCATCCACTATAGGCTGAGCTTCTGTCCAGGCTCTATGGGGGCCAGGGATCAGGACTGGCTTTGTAATTTGCGGGAGCCAGTGCAGAATGAAAATGTGGGGCCTTTTGTTCAACAACTGCTAAGAATTTCAAGGTGACAACAACAGAGCGCTAAACCAAGCGTGGGCCTCCTAAGTGCAGGGCCCTGTGCGATTGCACAGATCTCACGCCCACGAGGCTGATCCCACCTGGAGGAGCAGACCCCCTGTCCTCCAGGGGTTGTCAGAAAAGGAGAGACAGGTTTTCAGGAAGCATTGCAGATAGAGTGACATTGGTCGACAGTAAGACTTACAACTAGCATTTACTATGAGCCATGTTCCAGGCTAAGCACTCTATATATGTTGTTTAACATAGTGCTTTAAATTAAATTCCTACGGAACAGATAAACTGAGGCTTAGAGCAGCTAAGTGCTTGCCCCAGGCCATACCATCTTATGAATCTTTATTAATGGCCCAGTGGGAACTCCAGAGCCTGCACTCTTTCAGCAACACCACACCCTTCCCAGAAAAGGATGAGGTATAGTCAGAGGTTGAATTGACCGTGGGTGAAAGCAAAATCCAGGAAGGCTTCCTGGAGGAGGCAGGACTTGAAGGGTGAATCGGTGGAATATGGAGAGGTAGTGCTAAGGGTGGAGGGCTTCCCAGAGGAGGGGTATGGCGGAAGTAAAAGTGTTGAGGAGGGGAACCACAAGAGAGGGGCCTCAAGGGAGGAAAGTGAGCACTTGGGCTTTTGATGGCCAGAGGCCCCCTCACTGGGCTCAGCTTGGGCTGCTCCACCTCTTCAGGGCCTGAAGATCATTGAGCAGCAACAGAAGGAGCCGTGCAGACTTCCGGCCTCCAAAATGACCCACAAGGGCGAAGTGGAGATTCAGCGGGACATGGACCAGACGCTGACCCTGGAGGATCTGGTGGTAAGTTGGAGCCTGACCTGATGCCGGGCAGAGCCCATGCCTGGGGGTCCCACGCCTCGCCTCACCAGCAGTGTGGCCTTGGGCATGTCACCTGACTGCTCTGAGGCCCACCTTGTTTGTGATAAAACGGGGACAGCGATCCTTAACGCATAGGGGAACATGGGGTGGGACAGTGCTGCTGGCACAGGCCTGCCCGTGCCTTATCACTGTCGGTCCTCCTCCTTTTGGCCTCACCCCAAGGCCCCCACATGAGTGGTATTAAGTCCCATCATCACAGTCATCCCCAGCCTCAGGCATTCTGCCCAGATCTCTGCTGGGAAGCAGCAGGCTGCGCTGTTCCAGGCAGTGACTTTTTCAGATGGAAGGAATGAAGACCCACTGTATTCAGTGGATCGGTTTAGGGATGCTCCAGGCAGGGAACCACCCGGCACCCTGGCAGTCCATCCAGAGGGCCTCCTGGAACTTGTCCTCAGACCTGGAAAGCCAACGGGAGTGACAATAGTCTAGGGCTCTTGGCGCCGAGGATCTGCTCCATCCTCAGGTCCATGCTGCTCCTTCCTCCCCCTTGGCCCCGGCTTGCACATAGCCTGACATGGTGGCTCAGCAGCCCCAGAATCCATGAAGCCATCATCTCAGACTCCTGGAGTTGATTAGAACTTTCCCTTGGCTCCCTTCGGTCACTCTTCGAAGGCCACTCTGGCTGTAGTTGAGTGTTCTGTGGGTCAGATGTTCACCTGGGTCTCATCAGCTGCGTGTTCAGGAGAGGGGTGCAGGGCGGCTCCCTTTAACTATATTCAGTCAGTCAGTATATTTATAGGGGACCTGCACGGTTCTAGGCACTGGGGAAGTGACAGTGAACAGACAGAAATCCCTGCTCCCCACTCCTACCACTAATATTCAGGCCAACGACTGGGAGAACCTCTACCTGTGCCAAGAGGATCCCTAAGGGGTGTGGCTGCTCCTCAGTCTAAATCAGTTTGTATTCCCTGAACAAACTGAAAGGCAATGTAGGAGAAAGACGTAGCTATTCCCAGAGAGGAAGAGAGCGAGGAGGTGGGATGGGAGGGGAGGGGAGGGGAAAACAACACATGATAACAATCTTCACTGTTTATTGAACACCTACTATGTGCACCTTTTACAAGCAGTGTCTCATTCACATCTCACAATGGCCTAGGAGGTCGGTGCTATTCCCTGCCCATTTCTGGGATGAGGAACCTGGCGCCAAGGTCACATATGTGCGGTGGGGAAGCTGAGATTTGAACCCAGGCTGGCTGACTCCAAAGCCTGTGCTTTGAGACTGTTCTGGAGGTGGCTGATAAGAGTAGAGTTTCAAAATCTCTTTAAACCTTGCTAAAGCAATGATTGTTTTATGTTTAAAGCTATTTCTAGTATGAGGAAAAAAAGTGATTTGGCAATAGACGTCAAGAGTCTTTAAAATGTTCCTTCTCCCTGATTCTGTCATCTGCTTCTGAAATCTTGTCCTAAGGACATAATTTAAAGTTTAGGAAACTACTTTCTGCACAAAAATGTCCTCAGTGCCATTTAGTAATAGTGAAAACCTGGAAATGACCCAAATGTATAGCAACAGAGGTGAGACGTCCACTCCAGTCTCACCCCATCACAGCAGTGTCTGCGGGGACTATATGACGTGACAAATGCCTCTGCTATTATTAGGGAACAAAGAGAGAACACTAAGTTGAATATTTGATCCCAGCTGTTTTAGGAAAAGGACCCCCAAACCCTGAGTATAGAAAAAGATTATAAAGGGCCGGGCGCGGTGGCCCACACCTGTAATCCCAGCACTTTGGGAGGCCGAGGCAGGTGGATCATGAGGTCAAGAGATTGAGGGCATCCTGGCCAACCAACATAGTAAAACCCCGTCTCTACTAAAAATACAAAAATTAGCTGGGCGTGGTGGCACATGCCTATAGCTACTCGGGAGGCTGAGGCAGAAGAATCGCTTGAACCAAGGAGGCGGAGGTTGCAGTGAGCCGAGATCGAGCCACTGCACTCCAGCCTGGGCAACAGAGCAAGACTCTGTCTCAAAAAAACAAACAAACAACAACAAAAAAAGAAAAAAAAGAAAAAGATTATAAAGGGATACCCAGAATATCAACAGTGGTCTCTGAGTGGTGGGACAAGAAGTGATTTTCTTTTTAATTTTCAAGTTTTGGTGTTTTCCAGATTTTCTTTATGAGTTCACAGTATTTTGGCAATAAAACAACATTTATTATTGAGAAAAATAAACCACATCCTGGGGCCCCCTACCCATGGAGGGCTCCTGGCATCCCCAGCCACCTTCTCAGCCTGCCCCTCTGTCTTCTGCCTCCCAGGGACCGCAGATGTTCATTGACTGCAGCCCACAGGCCCTGCCCATCGCATCAGAGGACACCACAGGGCAGCATGACCACCGCTTCTTAGACTCCAACTGCCGCATCTGCATGGGTGGGAGGGGACACGGGAGGGGTGCAGGGGTGGCGGCCGGGCTGGGGCTGAGCGTGCAGTTCAGCGGCAACAGGGATTTGTGGCCTGGGGAGAGGGTGGCAGAGCGGGGGTGCCCGTGCCCCAGGTCACCTAGTAAAAAGCCTGGTTCAACCCTGGCTCTAAAGCCCTGGGCTGGCTTCAGTGCTGCTGCTGCCCCTGTTTCAGCTCCTGCCTCTGCTATTTGCAGACTGGGAGCCCTCAAGTGAGCTGCTAGGCTCCTTCAAAGTCGCCAAGAGCTGCGGGGACAATATCTTCCAGAAAGCCCTAAGCCAAACTCCTATGCCTGCTCCAGAGACGACCAAAACCAGGGAGTTGCCTCCCATGGAACCACAGGACAGGTGTGGGGTTGGGAGCAGGGAGGTGGCTAACCCAGCAGGGTTGAGGGGGAGGCCACCACCTGGGGCAACAGACATAGCACTGGCTTTTTCTGTGTCTCCTTGGGCAAGTCTTCCCTCCCTTGGGAGCCTCCCTTTCCCCATCTGTGCAATGGAACTAATCATCCCAGCCTCCTGGCAGCCCCCTGCACAAGGCCAAGCTTGGGCCAGTGTTCCAGCCCCCACAGTGGGGACACAGGATCTGCTCTGAAAAGAAAGGAGGTGCTGGGGAAGTCCTCATGGCCTGGTCTGTCTGGCCCTGTCTTCTGTCCCTCCCTCTAGGGTCCCTCCATCTGGGCTCCAGGTGCCCACTGCACCCACAAAGGCCCTGCCCTGCCTGCCACCCTGGGAGGGTGTTCTGGACATGTTCTCCGTCAAGCGCTTCCGGGCCAGGGCCCAGCTGGTCTCGGGACACAGCTGTCGGCTTGTCCAGGTGCACCTGCCCCGCTCGCCAGGGACTCCCTTACACACTGACCAGCCCAGGCAGCCCCCCCCCTTTCTTTCACTCGTGCATTCTAAAACAAGTCATAGGCACCCCTCTCTGTGCCTGGCCCTGTGCAAGGCATGGGGGCAAATGAGATGTTGGTCCCATTCCTACAGAGACAAACAGGGTGAAGGACTCCCTGTCACCCATAGCAAGGAAGGCCCAAAGGAGGGTTTTAGGACTGATCGTTGAGTGGCTTAATGATCAGCTACAGTGTCGGATGAGGGCAGAGGATAGAGGAGGGAGGGAGGGGCTTTGGAGAAGTTGGAGATTAGCCAGTACAGGCTGTAGACCTCCATGGGGCAATTAGAGCTTTCTGGGCAGCCACCGAGGGTCCTGGCATACCGCCCGCCCATCTTTGCCACAGGCTGCAGCCTTCCAGGTGGCTGGGAATGTGTCCACCCCGAGTGGGTGGGAAGCTGGGGGGCTGACTGGCCATCCTTCCTGCCCCCAGGCTCTGCCCACCGTGATCCGCTCGGCAGGCTGCATCCCCTCCAACACTGTCTGGGACCTTCTGGCCAGCATCTGCCCAGCCAAGGCCAAGGTACCTGGCCACTCTTGGGCACCCCCTCTTTTCCTAGCACCTTACTCCCACCTCCCTCTCCACTTCTAGAGCAGAGGCCTGGCTTGGATATCTGGGTCTAGTTCCCAGAGTGACTGCAGACTCACTGTGTGACCCTGGGCAGGTCCCTCTGTTTCCTCCTCTGGAAGATGGGGACATACTTTCTCATGGGGTTCTCGGGTTTCAGGGAGCCCAGGGGTGTTGGCAGGAGCAGGGGATGACTGCGTTTACAGCTGCTCTCCTCCTGCCACCGCAGGATGTCTGTGTGATCAGACTGTGCCCACATGGGGCCCGGGACACCCAGAACTGCCGCCTGCTCTACTCGTACCTCAATGACAGGCAGCGCCATGGCCTGGCCTCCATGGATCACATGGGGATGGTCCTGCTGCCCCTGCCTGCCTTCCAGCCCCTGCCCACCAGGCTGCGCCCTCTGGGGGGCCCAGGTGAGTGCCCAGTCCCCATACCAGACCCTGCCTCTGCTCCCTTGGTGACCAGACCAGGCACGGTTGACGCAGTCACCCGGCAGAGGCAGGCACATCTCAGAAGGGAACTCCTCACCCAGCCAGGCAAATGTGAGAACAATGACAGCAATAGCTCACGCTTGGATATCATGAACTGCGTGCCAGCCGTTGTTGTGAAAGCTTGACCTAGATGAATTCTTGTAGTCTCAGAATCACCCTATGAGAATGGTACTATTAGACTAGACTGTGCATCTCATAGATGAAGAAACTGAGGGAGGAAGAAGGCAAGTGACTTGTCCAAAGTCACACAGCCAGTCAATAGCAGAACTGGGCTTCACTCCCAGGCGACATGGCTTCAGAAACCTGGCCCCTAACCACCACACCACACTGTCGCTCAGGGTAGGCACCCCTGAAGAGAAACTCCAGGGACAGCCACATTTGACCCAGGCAGCAGGACAGAGGCAGGACCTACACACACTTGACTGTAAATGTCACCTCAGAGAGGAGGGAGGGATGTTTCACCACAGCCACGGGGGCCGAGCTCGGCCTCTGTGCATGGACACAGGAAAGCAGCGAGGGTGGCGGTGGGCGCATTGCCCACTCCTGAGCAAAGCGCTTGGCCTTTTGGGGCTCCATGTCCTGAGACAATGAGGTAGACTTTGAGCCTGTAGAGTCTTCAGGTCCAACCATCCATACCCCAGCCTCAGCCAGATGAGCCTTGATCCCGCAGAGCTCAAATCTTCCAAGACAGCCCCACCTTCCTACTTACTTTTCCCAGCATCTCATGGGCCCCATCTCACTGTGGAGAAGCCCTTCCTGGGATCTAGCCTCCAGATCTGCTGCAGCTAAGCTGAACACAGTTCTCCCCAACAGGCCTTTGGGCTCTTCCTGTCTCCCCTCTTCTTTCCCCAGGTCTGGAGGTCACTCACTCAAGTCTGTTGCTGGCTGTGCTGCTCCCCAAGGAAGGGCTTCCAGACACAGCAGCGTCCAGCCCCTGGCTGGGGAAGGTTCAAAAGATGGTCTCCTTCAACAGTAAGGTGGAGAAGAGATACTACCAGCCAGATGACAGGAGGCCGAATGTGCCCCTGAAGGGCACCCCTCCCCCAGGAGGTGCCTGGCAGCAGAGCCAGGGCAGGGGCAGTATAGCTCCAAGGGGAATCTGTGCTTGGCAGAGGCCCCCCAGAGGCAGGGGGAGGCTCTGGCCAGAGCCTGAAACCTGGCAGCGTCCTGGGCGAGGGCAGGGGCCCCCAGAACCAGGCTTGCGCCAGTCCCAGCATCCCTATTCAGTAGCACCAGCTGGTCATGGCTTTGGCTGTGGCCAGCACTTCCATAGGGACTCTTGTCCCCACCAGGCCCTGCTCCGGCACCTCGAATCCCTGGTGACCATGAGTCACCAGCTCCACGCCTTACTGTGCCCCCAGACCAACAGCTCCATGCCCCACCCTCTGCAGCATTTGTCTAGCCCCCTTGCAGCTCCAGAGCCCCCTGACCCAGCCCCTGACTCCTCTTTGGGGCCTACAGATGAAGCTGGCTCTGAGTGTCCCTTCCCTAGAAAGGCTGACCCTCCTTACCCACCAGAACAGGGGTTTTCATGCCCTCACTAGTGTTGAAGCCTGTTCCAGAGAGAGGCGGGACTGCAAGGAGAGGATGGTCAGCTCTGCCCACCTGCCCTGTTTCAGCTTCCTGTCTGACAATGTTTGCTGTTGATTTTTTGTTCAGTAAAGAATTTGGCAAAATTTGGATTGCATCTGCTAGCTGGTCAGGAGAGCCCCTGGTCCTGGTCAGATGTGGGTTGAGTGGGTGTGTCAGTGTGTGTCTTGTGCACAAATGTGCAGCCTTGCTCATTGCTGGTCTGAGGTCCTGAACCATCACTGTGCCCCAGGGCACAGCTATTGCCACGGTGGTTTCTGGAAGCATTTTGCAAGTATTCTGAACTAGGAGGAAGAGGAGGTGGTGGGAAAGAAAGTAGGACCGAGGTTGGGGGTGGAGAGAGAAATGGACAGAGCCTTTTGGAGGGTCACAGACATCCAGACATCAAGAGATTGCTAGAGAGGAAAAGATGAGCAAGTTGCAGTGGTTTTTAAATTTTTCAGTTAATACTAAGATTTTTTTCCTTTGACTAGATGGGGAAGGATAGTACATACCTCCACCATATTCCCTCCGAGTCTCTGTGTCTGTGTTTCCGGGGGATCTCTGTGCACTAGTGTGCCTGCAAGCATGAGAGAGTGTCTGTGTGAGTTTCATGGCCTGCCCGTGTGTAGGTCTCTGTTGAGGAAGTCAGGAGGTCCAGATTGGGTGACTGCTCTCTGTATCTCTTGCCAGATTCCAGAAACTGGTGTTAGAAAATGTCAAAGGTCTTACTTTGGTGGTGGGCATTCAGGGTGGGGTTGGAGACTGGTTTTAGGGTTGGATGGTGCTGCCTTGCCTTGGGCCTAGAATAAGCTTCTAACAGCAGCTGTAACTGTCAAGCGTCTCATGTGGGGTGTACCTCGAGAGAACTGAATCTGCGGACTGATGGGGGAACCAGCTGCCAGGGCCAACCAACCCAGCGTGGGGGAAGGGGCCTGGCTTCCAGCAGAGAACCTTTCTAGAACCCCACCCGTCGCCCCGGGGCCAGAAGGGCCCTACCCCCTCCTTGCTCACCCCTTCGCAAAGTCCACCCATGTACAGGCCTCTCCCTGGACCCTGTTGGACTGGGAGGGGTGGGGCGATGGTCGGTTGGGGGAGCCCCTCTTCTCTGCCCCATGAGCTCTGCGGCTGCCCTACCCGCGGACGACAGCAGAGGGGGCCCTCGGCCTTGGGATGGAGGTCGGGGCGGGCAGGACCGGAGTCAAAGCGGGGGGTGGGGCGAGGTGCGGGAACTTAGCGGAAGGAGTTGGAAGCGGAGACAGGGTAGGATGCGGTGGGGTGCGGGTGAGGGGTAGAGAGAGGGGGCTGGACAGTTGAACCGGGGGAGGGAGCGGGGCTCCTTCGGGAACTTTTCCGGCTCGGAATGGCCTGGGAGCGCCGCAGCCTCCGCGCTATATGCAAATGACGCAAATTACTATGCAAACCTACAGCTCGGTTCTGAGCCCACAGTTTGGGTGGTTTTGCTAATGCAGTTGGTATGGAGGGAAACGGCTGTGCACTCCCTCCCCTCCAGGCCCAGGGCTTCCTCCGGAGAGCCGCCAGCGCCGCTCTCCTGGAGCACGCAGGGAAGAGCGAGCTGTGTACTCTGGGCAGGGATTTCCTTTGGGAGCTTCAGTTTTCCCCTCTGTAAATGGGGGTGATAACGCGGCTCTGTAACAGCTCGCCCGTGGAAGGGCTGTAGGTGGGCCCCGAAATGCTGCATGCAGCCTGCTACACATGACACCCTCCCCCACCCCCGCCACCTTTTGGCCGCAGTCCACGAGCCCCTTGCCTGTCTCTCTCCGCAGAGGCCTGGAGCGAGGATTAGGCGTGACGTTGCTAGGGGGCGTGACTGGCGGTTGCTAGGCTCCAGGGACGTTGCTATGCAACGCTGGGCGGGGCTCGTTGTTGCTAGGCCGGAGCTGGAATCGCCCCGGACCCGGAAGGGACACCTCGCGCCCTGGGTTTTAGTGGAAGGCGCCCCAGGCTACCAGGGATCGCGACGCTGCTCTCCCGGTGACTTTCTTCGGGCCTGAGCTTCCCCCGGCTGGACGCAGTTTCTGAGGGTCCTTCCGGTTCACACTTTCTGCCACTCCGTGATCCTCCTGGCTCCGGAGTGAAGAACCCTGCGTCTTTGTGCACGTGTCTGTGCGCCTGCCTGTGGGGGGGTGGGGGTGCAGAGCGGGTATCGCTTTTGGATTTCCATAGCAACTGCTCCTGTGTCACCCCATTGCTCCCAAAGGTTTGAGCGGTTGCTTGTACAAATTTACATATATCTGCATGTCATTAACATAGAGGCGGGGCCGGAACTTGTTTGGGCAACTATCCCTGGACGGTTCTCTTTGCTTCTTCCTCATCCCGTCTGATGGGCACGTGGGCTGCGCATGCGTGAGTGTTTCGCCTGTCCATGTTCTCAGATGTGGGGTGGATGAGTGAGCTGTGATAGTGACCATCAGTTCCCTTTCCCCACGTCCCCTTATTGAACCCTTAGCATGAATCCATCCAGATATCCCTGACTGAAGACACTCAGCTTCCCAGGCAATGCCAGGCCTTGTTGGCACTCCAGTTCCTTTGCTGGCTGTGTGGCCTTGACGAGTTTAGTTGCCCTCTCTGTGGCTCAGTTTTCTTCTCTGTAAACAGGGATACGAATCCCTAACTTACCAAGTTATGGGAGGGTTTAACGGGATGCCACTTTTACACACACTAATTGCTGCTTTCTGGCATACAGTAGGCACTCAGTGGTACTCCCTTCCTCCCTCCCTGGAGCCTAACTCTTCTCAGAACCCAACCAAAGCAAATCAACTTCAATTGCCGCTTAAGACATGACAACTAGACACCAGAAGAACTTCCAGATGTCAGGGCAGACTGGATTTGATGCACAGGATGGACTATTGCTTTCTCTATTTGTCCTTCTTGGAAGCTGGAGGTCAGGTTGGTGAGTGTGGACCCTCCTACCGCCTCCCCCTTACACCCTTGTCTCTCTCAGGGGGCCCACTGGTTTCCAGAAAACTTGCTTTCTTGTCCCAAAGGCCTGGAGCCTGAGACGGCTGCAGCAGTGGCAGGGCGGAGCAGGTGGTGGCTAAGGAAGTACCTTCCAGGACTGAGGTGTTTGGGATGGAGCAGGACAGGGGTGGAAGGGAGACTGAGAGCAGAAACTGCTTGGAGAGCCACATGTCTGTGCCTTTACCAGAGAGGACCGGGGAACCCTGGGGCCACCTCCTTGCCCTTTCTGAGCCTCAGTTTCCCTGTTGTAGGCAGTAAGGACTCCTCTGTTTCAACTTGTGTGGGGGGTAAGAAGTCAGCTCAGTATGGAGAACCCTCTCGTTGCTGCAGCTATGTAACAGTGCCATGGAGGGAGTTCCCTGTT
Source organism: Nomascus leucogenys (assembly GCF_006542625.1). Classification (NCBI taxonomy): domain Eukaryota; kingdom Metazoa; phylum Chordata; class Mammalia; order Primates; family Hylobatidae; genus Nomascus; species Nomascus leucogenys. The sequence continues at coordinate 1,018,584 of NC_044392.1, read as the reverse complement.
CTTTGCGCCGTGCAGGCAGAAGCTGAGAGGGACCCCTTAAGTGTGCTGGATAGGAGCAGCAGAACTCCTGGAGGCTCTTGTTCATTTAAAAACTGGGGTTGGCTCCTATCCTGTGTGGAGGAAGATTGTTGGTGATGGACAGGGGTATAAGAACTGGGTTCCAAGGGGTTGAGTGGCCTCCTGGAGGAGGTAGGACTGCATGGGGACCATACTCTGCAATTGTCACTCTGACTGCTGTATGCAAGACTGCTGTCTGCTGGTGGATGGCGGTGGGCCAGCCACCTGTGCTCCACAGGTGAGGGTTCCAGGGACAGGCTGTGAGCCTGGCAGTGTCCGGCTGGCCCGCCTGTGTCCCACTCTGGGGGCCAATTAAGTCTCCATCCCTAGCCGTGCCGATTAACAGTTAATAAGGCAGCAAGCACCTGCAGCTATGGAGGCGAATTAAGAGCAACAGTCGGCATAATACACAACCCGATAAGTGAGCAATTAACAACCGGAGAAAGATTAATAGAAGCAATTACATCCTACTCAGAGCTCTGTAAATACAACTGTCAATGGCCAGGGTATTCAGTTCAGTCCTGCCTGGCCCCACCCCAGGCCACAGCCTCTGTTGGCAGGGGTGCCCACTGAGCCAGACTGTGGATCCTGGACCGCAGAGGCATGTACACAGGCACAGATATGCAAATGCACACAGAGATATACACATCCAGACATACTTAAGAGGCATTCTGTATGCCCACGGAATGCAGTCATACAGATATAAAAATTCCCCACTGTCTCACATACTCCCATTCACACAGACGGATACACACAGACACATATAGGGCCTACCAGAGGCATACACAGAGATACACAGAAAAATACCCCTAGAGTCACAAAGATACACTTTCACAGAGCTGGAGCCACCCAGACTACCAGTGACACTCACATATACAAACAGACGTGTAGACAGACACAGCTTTCTACTCATAGGGTCACATATGCATACAACCCTCCTGTGATGCCCTTCAGAGGCTTGTCCATAGCGGGTGAGGGCAGCAGCAGGGCCCTGGACTGAGAGAGAACTGGAGTGAACTGGACAGAATTGGACTGAGAGAGAAATGGAGGGTGGGAGGGGACACAGGAGGGACAGAATGTGTGTGAAAACACGCAAGTGTGCCTGCATGCATGTGACTCTAAGCATGTGCATCTTTGCAAGAATGTGTTTCACCCATGTATGGGCACATTCCTGTGTGTAAACATGCATGTGCCTATACGTCTGTGTGGCTGCATGAGGTGAGTGTCTCTCATGATGCCTGGGTGTATGTATGTGTGCTGTGCCCAGCAGATCTGTGACTACACATGTGGGTGTCTGGATCACGTGTGATCATGCTGTGTCGGTGTTCATGTCTAGGTAATTGTGTGCCTGTACTTCCGCGTGGCTTTACATGTGTCCTGTCTCTGTGCTGGGGCCAGGGAGGGACACTTCCCTGGGAAGCCTGGGATGGTGCCTGAAAGCAGAGTTGTCCCCCCACCGCCCCCCACTGGAATGGGGTTCAAGGACAGGCAGGGATGCTCTCAGGCTGACTTGGCTTCCCTCACAGGGACTTCCAGCCCCTTTCAAGAGATTGACATGGAGGTTAATTTCTCCTGCTTGAAAGCTGAGCCAGGAGTTCACTGAGCACCTTCCTGTTAAAGCCACAGCTCCAGTCCCCACTGGGCTCAAGCCCTCCGCACCCTTGTCTCCACCTGAGCTTCCCTTGGAAAACCCCCAGACGTGAGACCCACACACTTTGCTCACATTCTGGGACATACACTGTCACGCACAGAATACAGTCATGCAGACACACAAGCATGGCCAGTCATGAATATGAACACATCAAATTTTGCTTATTGTCACACCCTGACCTAGCCACTGTGTGCACAGGCTGGCCACACACACCAAGTCCCACACAGCTGCACCCTCACATGCCCACTCGCCCATCACTCTCTGAGATGAGCTGAGTGCCAAGCCAGAGGGCCCAGAGGGGCATCCTGCGACAGGTCCCCCCACCTTCCCCAGCCTGGCCAGATGGTGGAGGCTGACAGGCCCCAAGGGAGCGCTCCATCACTGCGAACCCGCTGGCTGACAGGCGGTCACTGAGGCCTGGCTCCGCCAGAAGCAGGCTGGGGTGTAAATAAGGAAGGAATGAGGCTCATCAGCCTCTCCCCTCAGCCCCCACTGCCCCAGGCCAGGATAGAGCCTGTCCCAAGGTCTCTCATTCACACTCAGACATCTACAGGACACAGAAGGACTTGGATGCATGTGGGCATTCTCCCTCTAATGCCACAGGCACAGGGGCCCCTTCTGCAGGGTCAGCCACTCACCAGGCCACAGCTGACCTTGCAGAGAGCCCGCCTCCCCTATCTGCCTCCCACCATCTAATCAAAACAGGCAGAAAAAAATAGTGTTCAGGGAAACAGATCTGAGGGCCCCAAAGCCAAAACATCTGCCTGTCTGTTCTTCCATCAGTCCGTCCAGGCTTCTGTTTGACTTTTATTCACTCAGTCCTTGTTTTTCATTTATTCACTTGCTTATTCAGTCATTCAGCCAATAAAGACTTTAAACAAATCATGACAATTCAGTCCAATGACCTGGCTGCCCTCCCGGCATCCTGGCCTGGGGACGCAGGAGCTGGGAAAGGAGAAAAGGGGGCCTGGGTTGTGAGGGAGGAGGAAGAGGAAGTGGAGGGGATCCCGTTTCCCTGCTTCTTGCTCAGTCTCTTAAATGAAAGAGAAGGGGCTTCTGCAGCTGGAGAGGAAAAAAAAAAAAAAGGCAAATCCTAGGATAATAGATAATAATAGCTAACGCTTACGCACTGGTACTCTGTGCCAGGCACTCTTCAAATTGCTTTACATGAATTAACCCAGTTCATCCTCATAACAACTCTGAGAGGCAAGTACTATTATTAACCCCACTGGGGGGCACAGGAAGGTTAAGTAACTTGCCCAAGGTCAAGCAGCTTCTCAGAGCCACCCCGAGTGTTTAAAGAGCCTAGGGCAACAGCACAGAAGGAGGTCCCCAGCCCTCCGCCCACCTCCCTTCTCATCCTACCTTGGGCTCCATCCTGCAGTATAAGGGCCCTTGTCTGCATGCCTGTGGGCACCCCAACACTGCAATCCCTGCTAGGTCCACACTCCTGGCAAACAGCCACCCTTTGGGCTGGAGGAGGAAGGACGCGCATGGGGAAGTGGCGCCATAGACCCTGGTTGTTGCCTTAGGCCTTCTTGGGCAGGGAATTCCAAGGTCGTGGGTTGGAATATGGCCTAGAAGGGGGCTGGAGCTCCAGGTGGACCCTGAACCTTTGAATTCCTCACCGCCATGCAGAAGAGGGCCAAAGGAAGTGGGACCCCAGGGCATGGACCTTGTTTGCCCAGGTCTGAGAGTCCTGGGGACAGTAAGTGGCAGGTCCAAGATATGATTCCAGTCATTCCTGCCAGAGAGGCCCTCTCCCGAGACCGGTGGGGGCTGAGGGAGTGGAGGGGGAAGAGGTTGCTGAGTTTTACTTTCCCATCCCAACTCTGACCTTACCAAGTTCAGGCCGTTTCCACCCATGGCTGCGCACCCCAGCTCCATGCCGGGTGCCGGGGTCTGTTGGGGATGACTCGAATTGTCTTTCTTACTGTAAATTGACCAATTATGGTTGTATTTATTTATGGGGTACAAAGTGGTGTTATGATTTTTTAATACACTGTGGAATGATTAAGCTAATCAGCATATCTAGCTCCTCAAATATTTAACATGTTTTTTGTGATGAGAACATTAGAAATTTACTCTCTTCGCGATATTGGAATGAGTTCTCGTCTTGTCACCCCTCCCTCTCCGTTTCCACCGGCATCCCCACCCCTCCTGACCAGGGACTGGGGAAGAAGTGGAGGCTCCTGGGATTGGATGGGGACCTTCCGCGTCAACACAGCCAGCCCCTGCCTCTGCTTCCCCAGGATTCCTGCTCGGCCTCCAGAGGCTTTTCCACGCAATTACCCAGGCCAGGAATTTGGATCTCTGGTGCCAGCCAGGCCCTTGTTATGCAAATATAGGGAAATGAGATGCAAACAGAGCCGTCCCAGATTAACAGAGAAATCCCTGGCAGCTGGAGGAGTCACCTTAAAGTCAGTTCACCCCAGCTTCCCCAGTACCCCTCTCCCAGGCTCTGCAGGGCTGGGCCTGCCTGGCCCCTCCCCTTCCTGGCCACCACTTTTCTACCCCCTCAGAAGCCTGCTCAGTCACAGGAAGGGGCTGGACAAGGGGGGCCACCAAGGCCCACCCAGCTTGAGATCTCTGCCTCCTCCCCTCACTTTAAAGAAATCCAGGCAGGGGTGGAAGTTAGCGGGGAGTGGTGAGTGGAGCTGAGACAGAGGGAGACTTCTGTTTTCCCCCGTAGAAGAGGGACTTCACACACACACATGCACACACACACAGCTGAGAGTGAGAGCAGCCCCTGCAATACACACATACACACTCATGCTGACAATGACACAAGCCTCGCAACCCCACCCTACAGGCCTGGCCAAGCCCCCCTTCCCCTGATACCATCAATCAAAGCACAGACACTCAGAGGCTGCAGTGCAGAGGGCGAACAGGCTATGTCCCTGGCCTGGGGTCTGGTGGGTGGTGGGTGCTGCTGGTAGGTCCCTGGCTGTATTTGAAGACAGAGGGAATGCAAGATCCCACCTGGGGCATGACCCCCGGGAAGGGGGCTGGGAGTGTGTGGAAGAAGCCACAGCCTGGATACTGCCCACCAGAACCCCTTAGGGTATTCAGGCTGGTGTCTATGCCCCGGGCGTGCCCAGGGGAGCCTGGCCCCTAACCGGCCCAACCAGCCCAGGCCCAACTTCTAAAAATAAGAGCCGAGAATCTCAGCCTCTGGTTGGTTCTGCAGGAGCCTGTTGCCTTGGCAACCCCTTCTCAGAGGCCTCCCTCCTGGCTGGGCTGCCCCGTTGAGCTGTGGGTCCCTGTGCCAGCCCCCTGTGCTGGCCTCTCTGCCAGCCAGCCCTCTGCCCTGTCCTTCTGGAGGAGGGTGGGGGGTGGTGGGCAGGGCAGGAGGGAGGACCTTGGGGACTCTGGCTGAGCATAATGGCCTGTGTGTGAGACCCAGGCTGGGGCCGGCAGTGTCAGAGGCCGTGTAACTGTGGGGTGGTGACTGCGTGTGTGACAGTCCCGTATCTTACAGCTCCTGTCAGGCTGTGTCCCTGGGTGTACATCAGTGCCTGTGACTTGACTCTCAGAGCCCCGTGGGTGGCTGTGCTCTCTGAGGATGTGTGTCCCCGTGTGTGACAGTGTGTGCCCGTGTCCTGAGGGAGGGACCTGGCCGGGGACTTCCTCGCCCCCCTGTGGATTCCCTCATCGTCGTCCGCCCCACCTTCCAGGGCTGGCAGTGCAGAGGTGACGAAGGTGCGGGGTGCTCAGGGTGAGCCAGAGGTCAGGCTGGGTGTGGTGGCGGGACCAAGGTCAACTTCTCCCACCATCTGCAGCCTAATATCATAGAAGCCCCAAATCTGTCTGTCTAGGGGAAATGGAGGAGGAGGCCACTCCTAAAACTGCGATCGAAATCTCTGAGCGTGCTGTAGTCACTGTCAGTATCAGAGGCCCCCTCCCCCTACTCTGCCTCCACTCTTCAATTAATCACCAAGTCCTGTCCAATCTCCTCCTAATCACTGCTTCCAAGGGCCCCTCCTCTCTTGGCCACCACTGCCTAGCCCAGGCCAAACCCTCCCTCCTCCGGACGTGCAGCAGCCTCCCTACCGCTGCCCCCTTGGCCCAGGTTCCACATCTGGCCTCTCTCTGTCTCCCACGCCCATCCCCTCACCATTCTGTGTTCACGAAGATAAAACCCAGCTTAGATCCCGTCACCCCGCTGCTTAGGACCCAAACAGAGGGAGGATTGGAGTTCTAGGCTGGGGAACAGGTATGTGCAAAGGCACAGAGGCAGGAGAGATCCTGGCCTCTTCTGGAAACTCTTAGTCACCGGTGTGGCTAGTGAGGGGACAACAGGGAGAGGATGGGGGTGGACAGAGGCCTGACCAGGGAAGGCCCAGAAGACCAGGCTGAGGAACTGACACTTTGCAACGCTCCACTTCGTTCCTAGAGCACAGTGTCAGTTCCTCAGCTTGGTCTTCTGGGCCTTCCCTGGTCAGGCCTCTGTCCACCCCCATCCTCTCCCTGTTGTCCCCTCACCTAGCCACACCGGTGACTAAGAGTTTCCAGAAGAGGCCAGGATCTCTCCTGCCTCTGTGCCTTTGCACATACCTGTTCCCCAGCCTAGAACTCCAATCCTGCCTCCGTTGGATAAAGCTTAGTCATTGTGGGACACAGGGCAGGCAATGCCTCCAACGGGAAGCCTTCCCTGACTGCCCGCAGGCTGGGTTAGGGGCCTCTGTTTCTCCTAACATCCTGGGCTACTCCCCCAACCACACACACACACTGCATATGTTTCTAATGGCTTTTATTTCCCCCTGAAAATGTATACAAGATTTGGAAGAAACAGAACAGTATAAATTGAAACAAAAAATCACCCAGAATCCTCTCAGGTTAACTCTCAGTTTCTTTCTTTCCAGACTTCTTCAAATAAATTGATGAAACATTTTCTTTATAAAATAAAGCCTATCCTATCTGTATGGTTTTCTTTCCTGCTTTGTTTCATGTATCATTATATTGTGAGCATTTGCCCAGGTTGTTAAGAATTCTTTAAGAACATGACTTTTAATGTTTGCATAATATCCTTATATATGGATATATCGTAATTTATTTAACCAACCCTCTATTGCTAGACATTTATGTTGGCTGTGATTTTTCGTAGTTGTAAATAACAGTAATAAGCATCTTTGTACCTGGTTCTTTTTAACAGCTGTGGTTATTTTTGGGATTGAGTTCCTCCAAGTAGATTAATGGGACCAAAGGGTCTATCTGTTTTTAAAGCTCTTGATGCTCCTGCCCAGTGGCCTTCTAGAACTTCTAGAAAAGTTGTTCTAATTTACCCTTTCATCAGTGGAGTCTGAGAGCACCTCAGATTGCAGTTTTCACCAACGCTGGTGCTATCTTTAAAAAACAAAACAAAACAAAACAAAACAAAAACCTGTCTTAATGTCAATAGGTAAAACTGCATTATACTGTTGTTTTAATTTGCATTTCTTTGATTACTGGGAAGGATAAACCTTTTGGATCTCCTCTTTTGTGTCATGCATGCATCACACTGAGCTATAATTATATTTTCACATCCTGCCGCTCCCTCACCAACCCCAGCTCTGAGGGCGGGAGCTGGGACGGAGGACGTCGTGTGCCTAGAGTACTGCGTGGATTGGATTGAGGCCTCTGGCTTCAGTCTGAGCTTTGGCCTTGGGCAGACCTGGGGGTCAAGCCTAGCTCTGAGGCTTGAACTGGGGCAAATCGTCTTGCTTCTCTGGGCCTCAGTTTCCTTGTGTGTCAAGTGGGTTTGAAAGAGCACTAGACGGCCGGGCGCGGTGGCTCACGCCTGTAATCCCAGCACTTTGGGAGGCCGAGGCAGGCGGATCACGAGGTCAGGAGATCGAGACCATCCTGGCCAACATGGTGAAACCCCGTCTCTACTAAAAATACAAAAAATTAGCCGGGCGCGGTGGCGGGTGCCTGTAGTCCCAGCTACTCGGGAGGCTGAGGCAGGAGAATGGCGTGAACCCGGGAGGCGGAGCTTGCAGTGAGCCGAGATCGGGCCACTGCACTCCAGCCTGGGCGACAGAGTGAGACTCCGTCTCAAAAAAAAAAAAAAAAAAAAAAAAAAGAGCACTAGACATGAAGAGTGTGGAGAGGTGTGTGAAGAGCCATGGGCAGAGGCGAGTGTTTCCGGGCTAGGAGGCAGTGCTCTGCTCACATCCAGGGAGCGGACTTTGCTGCGGGAAAAGAAAATGTTCAGAACCAGCCAACTCCTCCTTCCCCGAGGCAAGATGGCGCCCAGACGCCTCTTGGTTCACAGGGGGATAGGAGCTCAGAGAACAGTGTCCAGGCAAGACTGGGAAGGACCATGGCCCAGCAGACAGGCTTCAAATTCAAGTTCAGCCCAGACCAGGGAGTTCCTGTCCTTGTGGTAAGTCAGGAGTGGCTCTGTTCATGTGTGGCAGGGTTTTTGTGTTGTGGGCTATTGCCCACACCATTGCCTGCTATGATTTAATCGCCATTGTTAGTGCCAACTGAACAGAGAGGGAGAGTATCTCTGCCCTGGCGGCACAGCATCTCTTCTGGAGACTGGCCCTTAGCCATGGGGAGTGTCTTGGAGACAAACCCCTGCTGGGGACGCCCTCATCCATTCTGGCTCAGGACATATTCCAAGACAGACACGCACAATTTCTCCGCACATTACTAGCCTAATGATACTGTCATTTGGAGTCTGGAAATGAGGCGAAATCGGCTTTTTCTTGGTAATTAATGTGAGTGATGGGCCTTGAGATAGAGTAGCAGCCCCCCAGGTGAGAACCAAGCTCTCAGGCAAGTCAGCCAGGTCATCCCCCTGCCTCTGGAAAGATCTGTGTTCCATCCCCGGCTTCTTCTTCCCGACACCCCTTGGATAGGTCAAGCCCCCTCCTCTTCCCCATAGGGATCACTTTAGGGATCACCTGAGCTCTGATGGTCAGGAGGTTCTTCCTTGAGCCTGCCCACAGTCCTTCATGCTGCAGTTCAGTCTGCTTTGCCACTGCCCCCATGAGAGCTGCCTTTGCTTTTTGGGAATTCTTGGCTGTAGGGCCTTTCTTTATCTCACTTACTGAAAGCAGAGGGGAAAACAGCAGGGTGGGGGCTGGTGGAGGTGGGGTGCTTCAGGAGAAAACCTTAAAGGGGATGGGGGCAGGGCTTGGCTCCAATGGGCAGAGGCTACAAGCTGACCCAGCTTTCCTTTCTGAGAGAAGCATTCACCAGGTTCATAAATATTTTTCTGGGCCTCTGCCTCAGTTTCCCCACTGTGCTCAGGGGAAAATGTTTCTAACCTGTCCCTTTGTCTTCTCTCTCCATTCACTTTTGGTGCTGGGTGAAGGAGACATCAAGTAAATCAGCGCCAGGCTCTTCTTCTTTTTCTTCTTCTTATTCTTCTTTCTTCTTTCTTCTTTTTTCGAGATGGAGTTTCACTCTTGTTGCCCAGGTTGGAGTGCAATGGCGCCATCTCGGCTCACCGCAACCTCCGCCTCCCAGGTTCAAGCAATTCTCCTGCCTCAGCCTCCCGAGTAGCTGGGATTAAGGCATGCACAACCACGCCCATCTAATTTTTGTATTTTTAGTAGAGACAGGGTTTCGCCATGTTGGCCAGGCTGGTCTCAAACTCCTGACCTCAGGTGATCCGCCCACCTCAGCCTCCCAAACTGCTGGGATTACAGGCGTGAGCCACTGTGCTGGGCCCAGGCCCTGCTTCTAATCAGCTCCAAGTCGGGTGGAACAGGCAGACCCTGGTACAAAGAGCTCTGATACGGAGTGACCTGTGCCACGGAAGAAGGAGTTTACAAACAGAGCCCAGGGGAGAGAAGAATTGATACTTCCTTGGGGAAATCTGGGAGGCAGAAGAGGGGGCCTGGGAGGGTGCATTTGGTAACAAAAAAGGGGTGCTGGGAAAGCAATCTGGGCGGAGGGAATAGCACGGCCAAAGGCTTGGAGGTGTGAAAGAGCCCGGCACGATCTGTAAATGGTGTCTAGCTCCCAGGGAACGGGGTGGATGCAGAGGTAAGAAGGGAGGGAAAGCCGGGCGGTCTACAGCGGGTTGGAACTTTATTCTGAGGGCACTGGGGAGACATTGAGGGTTTAAGCAGGGGTGGAATAGGGGGGCAGGTTTGTGCCATAGAGTAGTCACGTGGAGAAAACATGGACAGGAATGGTGGGGGGACAGGACTGGCAGCTACTGCTATGGTACCTGTGGTCCTGAACAAGGATGGTGGGCTCTAGAGATGTTAAGAGGGCAAACCAAATGGGACCCCATGGCAGGCTGGAGGTGGGATGGATGGCTACTGGTGATCCAAGATCCCGAGTTTAAGATGAGTCCCAGCACAGTCTACTCCTTCCACCCTGAGGCCTCGGTAGCTCCCAAGGCCTCCAGAAGAATGTTTAAATTTCTTGGAATGACAGTCCCAGTCTGGCCCTATATACTTCTGTGACCTCAGCTCCCCTACCTTCCTGTGCTCTGGTTTCTCCATAGGAACTCTTCATAAGTTCCTATGGCTCATTCTAGCATCCAAGCTGTTGTTCACATTAATTACTGTTCCCCTTCCCCATGCTGTCGTCCCTCTTCCCTGCCTCCCCAAATCTTCCCCATCTTCTCACTGAAGCGAGCGCTGCAGGCCCGTCCACCGCCACTTTCACCTTCCCTCCCTTTCCTCTACCCTCTCCACTTAGCGCAGGCCTGGGCCGACCATGTAATCAGCATAAACAGCTGCCTAAAGATCCTACAAGGAGAACTGCAGGCCTTGGCTCAGATTAGAGCCGAAAGCTGGCTCCCATCCTCCAGTGGCCCTGATAGGACCAGGCCAGGGGAGCAGTCTTGTCTGCAGCTATGTTCCTCGGCCAATGGAGCTGTCGTTATTGCTCCAAATTAGGCACCAATTTGCCCGTGTAATTGTTTGCTAATTAGCATGAAATCCTAATGTAATTAGTTGGGCCCCTTATCCGGGAGCCTGGGGAGTCAGAGGCAGTGGGGGGCCGCTGGAGAAGGGAGGGTCTAGGACGCTGGGGAAATGGTTGTTTGAGAGAGAAGGCCCCGAGCTGCCATCAGGGCTGAGACACAGGGAGTGATAGAAATTGCAGAATCTCACAGTTGAAAGGGCCTTAGGAGAGGCTAGCACTTGCCAACACCTTACAGATGGGGAAACTGATAACAGATAGGGCGAGGAACCTCCTGGGAGCTGGTGGCAGAGCTGGGCCAAACATCCAGGCCATCCGTCTACACTGACCAGAGCGGTGCACTGGCTGTGGGTGAAGATGACACGGCCCATGGCTCTCTGGCATCTGCTTCTAAAGAAGGGAAGCAGGGCCGGGTGCAGTGGCTCACGCTTGTAATCCCAGCACTTTGGGAGGCCGAGGCGGGCGGATCACGAGGTCAGGAGATCGAGACCACGGTGAAACCCCGTCTCTACTAAAAAAAAATACAAAAAATTAGCCGGGCGTGGTGGCGGGTGCCTGTAGTCCCAGCTACTCGGAGAGGCTGAGGCAGGAGAATGGCGTGAACCCGGGAGGCGGAGCTTGCAGTGAGCCGAGGTCGCGCCACTGCACTCCAGCCTGGGCGACAGAGCGAGACTCCATCTCAAAAAAAAAAAAAAAAAAAAAAAAAAAGAAGGGAAGCAGGGAGAGTGGGTAGGGGTGTGGTATCAGCCCACATTTTTTTTTCTTTGAGACAGGTTGTCACTCTTGTTGCCCAGGCTGGAGTGCAGTGCAGTGCAGTGATCTTGGCTCACTGCAGCTTTCACTTCCCAGGCTCAAGTCATCCTCCTGCCTTAGCCTCCCAAGTAGGAGGGACTATTGGCATGCGTCACCATGCCTGGCTAATTTTTGTATTTTTATTACAGACGGGGTTTTGCCATGTTGCCCAAGCTGGTTTCGAACTCCTGGGCTCAAGTGATCCGCCTGCCTCAGCCTCCCAAAGTGCTGGGATTATAGGCGTGCACCACCACGCCCAGCTCAGCCCATATTTTAAGTAGGAAATGCAATGGAAAGAGGGCCTAAGCAGGATGCCAAATTGTTAGTTAGAACTGGAGGAGCAGCGGGAACAAAGAAGAGGTTTCCAGAACTTCTTTCTGGGGAATGACTTGGGTGTTGAGAGGGAAGATGGGGAGGCCAGAATGCTTTCCTCCAACTGAAAGGCAAATCCCCCCACCGCCACCCTGGGCTTTCTGCCTCTCCCCATCTCTCTGGAAAGGGTCTGGAGAAGGTGCTAGAGCCAGCCCATACCAGCTTGTGAGAGCTGACTGTTAAATTCTTAGGAATTTTGCCAGCCAGTTAACTTCACATTGGTAATATAAATTGGCCATCATGGGAGGATTTACACCATGGAAACTGGCAAATGCTGCAAATCAGGGCTGCACTTCCCTGCCCCCAAGCCAGTTGTTAAATTGTACCAGCATACCACTGAACCCATCTGAAATGTGATGAAAGAGCCCCAGCTCTCTACCAGGCAGCTGGGTAGGATCGGGAGGAGGAGCAGCTGTTCTCAGGGCCATTCTGGCGACACCACATTAGTCACATGGTCTCCACTCCCCACTCCCCATCCCTAGCATCCAGTCTCCCCACAATTGACTCTCACACCTCAGGTTGCTCCCTGTTCCCCTCCCTGCAGTTATCCTCTGCATCAGTTCCCAGGGTTCAATTCTCTTTACTCCCAATCATTTATATTTTAGAGTTGGGGTCTTGCTCTGCCCAGTCTTAACTCTGTCCAGGCAGTGATCATGGCTCACTGTAGCCTTGAACCCCTGGGCTCAAGCAATCCTCTTGCCTCAGCCTCCTGAGTAGTTGGGACTACAAAGGTGCACCACCATACCTGGCTAATTTTTTTTTGCAGAGAAGGGGTCTCACTATGTTGCCCAGGCTGGTCTCAAACTCCTGGGCTCAAGTGATCCTCCCCTGTTGGTCTCCCAAAATGCTGGGATTACAGGTGTGAGCCACTGCACCCGGCCTCTTTAATCGCTATCTTTACCCAGATCTCTCCTGTTTCCTGGACACTGTCTCTGGATGTCCTGAAGGCACCTCAATGCAGCATGTCTAAAATAGAAATCATCGACTTCCCACAAGTCTTTCCCCATCTGAGTAAATGGCACACTCCCCCTCAGGGCCTTTGCACTTGCAATTTCCCCTGTTTGAACAGCTCTTCCTCTAAATATCCCTCACGTACGTCAGGGGTCTGCTCGGATGTCACCTTCTCAGAGACATCTTCCTTGACCTCCTTTCCTAAAAGAGCCCCCATTCTCATCCACCACTTCTGCACACTTGCTGGACACTATTTTCCCTCTTTGCACTTGTCCACACATGCCTTCCATATATTTAGGTGTCTGTGTCTGCCTCCCTTTCCCCACTAGAAGATGAACTCCACATAAACACAGCAGTTATGTGGTCAGGTTCTAGAAGTTCCTTGGAGTCTCTTGGAACGGTTCGACTGATTGTGTCTGTTCGACTCACTCAGCGCTGGACACTTTTAGTAAGCTCCCAATAAATGTACTTGAATGAATGAATGAATGAATGAGCCTCCATCCAGTCCCCCTTTTCAATCTTGACTCCTCAAATCCACCTTCCATTTGCCCCAGTTGTTTCTGAAACAAACTTGATTATGATTCATTCCCGTCCAGAACCCTTCATAGATCTCTTTTGCTTTCAGAATAAAATCTACCTCTGGGTTTGCTTACAAGGCCCTCAGTGATGTATTTCCAGCCTAACCTTCATTTCACACATCTTCCCTCAAGCATAAGCACCACGCACACGCACACAGCCGTGCACACAGCCATGCGCACAGCCATGCGCACAGCCTGGGTTACTATTTCTGCCTCTTCTGTACAGTGCTCGCTCCCCTCTTAAGTGGTCCTGCGTTCTCTGACTCATTTACTTCTTTCCTTCATTCCGTCAATAAGTGTTTTAAATGGAGCAGACCCTTGGTGCCAGGTCCGTAGCTGAGCATTACCGGGAGGAGTCAGCCCACACCTCTTCTCAAAATGCTCCCAATCTGGCAGGGAAGGAGGCCGTGAAACCATCCTTCCATCTATAGTTCCTCCTTGACTGTCCCTTGGACATCCTGACATCACCTCCCTGTGCCCAGCCAGTTCTCTGTGGCGGGGGGTTGGCGGGGGGAGCATCCCTATGAAGGGGCAGCCCCGACCCTTGCCTGCTTCTGGCTGTGGTGTGGCACCTGATGGAAATGACTGGATTTGGGGTCTGCTTTTTCCTGCTAACCCTTGACTGAGAGCTTCAGGGAGGTAGGATGTAGGGTGAACCACCTCTGGTTCTCCAAAGCCCATCAGAGTAGAGGGGACACTGAGTGACTCAAGGCTGCCCTTATTCTCTGGGACTTCTGAGTCTTGGCCTTCTTCACTCCACGGGGTCCAAGACTCAGGGAGAGGTGGGGTTGTTTGAATGTGGGGTGTGCACAGACTTGCTGAGTCTCTGGGTCAGGTGTGTGTGTGTGTGTATGTGTGCACTCCTGAGTGTGCACTGGTGGGCTTGTCCCTGAGCCCCATGTCTGGGGCCTGTCCCAGACTTCTGTGCTGGGTCAGCCGTGCTGGGGAATGTGGTGTGTCTGAATTATGGCAGCGTGTGCATGCATCTGCTCAGGGATGGCGCTGCCTCGGACCCGGGTGGTCCCTCCTGCACTCTAGCTTGAGTCTCCAGCTCAGCCACAAGACAGCGAAGATCTCACAGCGAGCAGGCCCACTGCGGAAGACTGATGAGCTGCCCCCAAGCCCTCAGCAGAACGAGAGCGTGAAGCCGGCGCCACTTGGTCCCTCCCGCTAACTGCCCATCCTCTCCGGCCATTGCCTCCCGAGTGCCCATTGAGTGCCCGTGGGTCAGCGAGCGGGGCCGCTGGAGGAAGGGGCGGGTGTGCCCAGGGCTGGCGGCGGGCCTGGGGTCCCTGGGAGGAAAGGGCCGTTGGCTCAGCCCCCTCCCGGCGCCCAGAGAGGGCCCCGGCGGCGCGGGCACACAGGGGCACATAGCGCGGGGCGGAGGGAGGGGGTGGCGGCCCCGTCCGTGGGGGGCGCGGGCTCGCTTAGCCTTCCACACCCGCGATCCCTCGCGCGGTGCCCCTTCCGCACACTCACACACACTCATTCCCACAGCTACACACTCCAGCACCTGCAGGCACAAACCTTTGCAGGGACACACCACGACACAGACACCCAAGCACGCACAGGCATCGGCTGGAACACGGACACACAAAGGCACAGGCAGGCCCATAGCCTCGTCCCTGAGTCACACACAGCCCAGACTCAGACGCACACACACAGATGGGAACGCTCGCCTGCACGTGCACAGACACACGGACGCACCCGCACACCAGCGCGGGGGTCCGAGCACACGCGCGCCCCGGCAGACGCTCACACACACACGCGGGGCCGGGGGCGCACACACACAGACACAGGCTCAGACAGACTCGGTCCTAAAAATACGCACTCGCAGAGGCAAAGGCTAGCGCACGAGCACGCACAGACACGCCGGCAGGCGGCCCACGGACAGCGCGCTCGCTCCCTGCCACACTCACGGCCCACGCAAGGGTTCACACACGGCCTCACGGAGGACAGTCACAAAACACCCAGACACACGCCACACACGCAGGCGCGCATCCGCGGACACACAAAAGCGCCACACACACAATCGGGCAACGCAGAAGCACTTGGGTCCCAGCTGCCTTTGAAATTCAAATTCGCGCTCTCTTCCGCCGCTCCCGGCCGCGCGGCCCCACACCCACGCCGCCGCCGCCACGGGCTCGGGACTCACCACGCCGCCTGCCCTGAGCGGAAATTAAAATTCATTTCAGGGGAGACCCGCACAGGGTGTGGGAGCGCGGGCGGCTTCCGGCGTGGGGCCCTTTGTGAGGGTAAGGGGTAAGGGCCCGATGGGAGCCTCTGTCCCCCCATATGTGACCTTGATCCCGTGCCTGTGCAGCCTCAGGGTTCCCTCAGGAGCGGGACCTCCAGTGGAAAGTCAGGCTCCAGGCTGGCCAAGCTGGTTGTAAGGGAGGGCCCGATGGAGGATTCAGCCTGGGAACAGGAGGGGGTGGGGGGCTTCCAGGGAAGGATTAGTTCCCAAAGTCTCCAAAGCCAAGAATCCCAAGGTCACAGGTACAGATCTGCGGACACGCACCACAGTGGATCCAAACCCCTCATCCAGACACAGGTAATAGGACACCCAGAGACACATACCCAACAGTATCACACACAGACCTCACTGGAAGTCGAGGGCCTGCCAGCACTGCCACGCACACACAGAGACACGCACCACAGCCCGGCACAGACACATACCACTGACATGCAGACGCGGTCACACTTGGGCCTGCAAATGCCATGCACCCTGACTCACCAAAGGCACAGACACACACAGGCCTGCAAACATTTTCCACACACACACACACGCACACACACACACACACGGGTTCAAGAACACACTGAACCCCAGGAAACATCGCACTCTGGCTGCACACAAACTCCGATGACGCGCAAACACTGCCCTGTCAATACACCTCACATTCGCCCAGACACTGAGTGGATGCCAAACCCCAGCATCGTAGGTGTGTATGCATTCTACACCACACACACACGCACAGAGAAAGAAAGGCATGAATACACCACATACCCTGCAAACAAAGGCACACACACGCACATGCAGCAGAGATCCCAGAGCCAGGTCCAGGCTTCTGACGTACAAAGCCTAGGCAGACACACACGAAACCTGCACACAGGCACACCATATACACACACAGGCTCTCCCCCTACACATTGACGCACACAACCACCCACACGTGTACCGGAGCTCAGCCCCACTCACTCCCACTCTGACACACAGAACACTCACTTGGTGAGGTGCTCCAGGGCCCTTCCCTCCAACCACAAGGCTCCGGAACCTTACACCCCTACCCCCGCCCCATCCACAGGCTTCACCCCCAAGCCTGGGACCCTCTGAGGGCAGAGTTGTGCCAGGGTTGGTGGTGAGCCAGAAGTAATCCCCCCAACCCTGCAGGGATTGCTTTATTGCCAGCATGAGTCGGTGTATGTTCCTCTCCAGCAAGAGGGACAGATGTCCTCCTGGGGTGTGTCGTCGTGTGGTCCTGTCAGTAAGGAGTGTGGTCGTGCCAGCCAGGGAGGCATGTAGGTGTCACTGGTCCTGCATTTTGTCCTTCTCAGCACCCTCAGCAACTCTGGTTGCCTCCCCCAAAACCTAGGTGTCCAGCCTCAGCCTCTTCTAGCAGGTGTCAAGCCCTGGGAGTCAGACCCCCACCGACCAAATCTCTCACCCCAAGGGAGCTGGTCTTCTTTGGGAGATCAACTCTAATCCCGAAATAAATTGTTTCAAAAGTTGGTGCTTGGTCTGTCCTCTGGGAGGTGGCAAGGAGGACCAGGCTGAGGCAGGATGAGGCAGAACCGAAGCAGGGCCTCTAGCAAACCCTGAATGGGGTAGAGGCCTGGCTCTTGTCTCAGTCTCTCTGTAAAGCAGCTTCCTCATCTGTGAAATGCGGGTGACCAGATCGATTGCAAGGGTTGTTCTGAGGGCTCATTTGAACAATAGGTGCAAAGCAGCTGGCACAGTGTCAGACCCACAGAGGGGCTTGGCTGGATGAGCCAGTGCCTCCAAACCTCTAGGTCCCTGCACCCCTGCCTGCTAAGCCCATGTGTCCTGTTTGGCACAAGCCCAGTTCAGCAGGATCCAGGTGGCACAGAGCCCAGGAGAGAGGACCTGGGGCATCCCAAGCAGTGGAACACACGGGCCCTCCCCCACTGCCAGCGTGCTCCATGCCTGCTGACAGTGTCCCAGCCCCTCCCTGAGGGATGCTCTTCACCCCCGCCCGTGGCAGGAAGCTGGGAGCAGCTCTTCTCAGGCGCCTCCGCCCCCTGAATATCCACCAGTCTCGGGTGTGGGTACAGGGTATGGTGCTGTCATCCCCGGCGGTCTGGAATGGCTGCCAGGGCTCATTGACCTTAAGGCCTACAGCAGGGGAGTGTGGGATTAGAACTCAGGAAGAATTTACCAAGGGGGAGTGCCTGGGCTCCCTCCTGTAAGGGACTGTGTCTGACCTCAGTCTAGAGCCAGAGGTGATGGGACTAATAAATAAGCCAGACAGATACCCATTGGACCAGAAAAATGGAGGGGGCTTGTGTCCTGGGGTTGTGTCAAGTGTATATGTCTATGGGCCAGCAACTGTGTCAGTGTCTGTACATGAATGGTGTGTGTGTGTGTGTGTGTTTACACAGACATGGAAGGCTGAAAAAGAAGAGGAACTTCCAAATAAGGAGAAGAGGTGCTGCAGAGAAGTGGATCCAGATTCAGTTTCTCTGCAGGGATCCCCCCCACACACTGTCCCCATCACACTGGCAAAACCTTGGCTCCTGCCTCCTTATCTGCAATGATCTCAGCAGAAAAGAGCTCCCGCTGGTACACTTCTCTCCCTTTTGGGGATATAGGGCTTGCCGGGAAGGTGTTAAGGTCAGGGCCCCAATTCTGAGTGATCTCTGTGTCCCCAAAACCTGGAACAGCCCATAGTCCTAGTAAGTCTGAAACGGGCCCACATTCATGCAGATGACGTCTACATACAGACGACCTCTGGGCCTAGCACTGTGTGAGACACTTCTTCTTTTTCGTCTGATGTGACCCACATCAGCTCTGCTAAGTCGGAATCATTGTTTCCATTTTACAGAAGAGAAAACTGAGGCTTGGATATCATAAGTGACCTGCCCAAGGTCACACAACTGGTGAGGGACAGAGGCAGGAATCCAGATCTGTGTGGCTTCAGAGCCCGAAGTCTTCTGGTTCATCACATGGGAAACCGTGAACCAGTGTTTTACTGCACAAACATCAGTCAAGCGTCACAGATCGAAAGCTCTGTGAGGGCAAGATGTCTGCCTGCCATTTCACCATTCATTCATTCATTCAGCAAATATTTGGTGACTACTTACCTTGTACCTGGTGCTGGGTGCCACGGGCCCTAGCTGTGAATGGACGGACAAGGTCCCTGACTTCACGGAACTCACAGTCCAGGGGGGCAACAAGTTATATGTGTGTAAATAAACAACGTATTTTCAGAGCAATGAGTATTGCCAAGGAAATATAACAGGGGTATGGGATGAAGCAACTGGGGGTGGGGTAGGGCTATTTTAGAGGTGTGGTCAGGGGAGGCTCCCTGGAGGAAGTGACCTTGGAGCTGAGACCTTCTTGATAAGGAGTCGGCCGTGGGAATTGCTGGGGGAAGGGTTTGGAGTTTTCTAAGAGCAGCCAAGGAGAACTGTGTGGCTGCAGCATGGTGTGGGTTGGGGGTAGGGGACTGGAGATGGGTCTGAGAGGCTGCTAAGGGCCAGGCTATGCAGGGTCTGGAAGGCCACATTGTCAAGTGCAGTGGGAAGCCACTAGCAGGCTTAAGAGGTGCCCTGATTTACACTTTTAAAGAGATGGCTCAGTTCAGTGGGCTTCAGGAGAATGGACTGGGGTGGGGGAGGTAGGAGTGGAAGCCCAGAAATTAAGTAAAGGAGAATCTGGGCACTGGATGATGGTGGCGTGGACTCCCCTGTTGGCAGTGGGGATGTAAAGAGTGGATAGATGTGGGATATTTTGGGAGGTAGAAGCAACAAGACTTGCTGATGGCCGGGATCCCAGTGCCTAGAACATGGTAGACTCAATAAATATTTGTTGAATAAATGAATAAAGGTGCCAGGCTCTATATACACTTGTGTGCATCCTCTGGTATGAGGCACGTATGTAAAGATCACCCAAGACCCTAAAGGGCTGCTCTATCCTCTGCCCTAGGGGCCAGGGGCCAGAGAATGCAGGTGCTGCTCAAGGAGTTGCACACAAACCAGGCATTTCTGGGAAGATTTGGCTAGCGAGCAAGGCATCCTCCCTTCTTTCCCAATCTGCAGCAGCAAGAAAATGACAAACACCCAACCTGGGTTGCCCTAGGCTCCTAACCCCTTTGGCATCTGCAGCAGGAAGGATGCAAACTGGACATGAAGGATTTCCCACAGGCAGAGAGGGCCAGTCCACCTTTTCCAGGATGGCCTCCAGGATGTATGCCATTTAGAGCTCTCAGGTGTTGGTCATAGGAACTCTGGGGCAGAAGATTGTCACATGGATTTGGGTGTCTTTAGGGACAGGTTATGAGTGCCTGACAGGTGTATGGGGTAGGAGCGGGACTGGAAGGAGACCTCGGCACCCACAGCTTTGGGTGGCCCTGGACGGTGCCTAGTTGAATGGCAGTGGTGAACAGGGCTGAGTGAGGGGTGCTCCTAGGTCCCACTGGCTGGAAGGAAACCTGCCTAGGCTCTGGGCCAAATAAATCATTGGGAAGGGAAGAAGAACATTTTCTCATCTGTTTAAAGGGCAACGAAGCATAGCAGCGGCCGGCCCAGCGGGAGGCAAGGCTGAGGCCAGGCGGGTGAGGTCAGGGGCAGCTCCCTTCCTCGACACACCATCCTCCCCTGAGCAGCCCCACTGGCTCAGCCTTGAGGGCTGTCTGCCTTCCAACTGGGCCATTGGTGGTTGTTATTGTTGACAAAAATATTAATTAATTGGTAATAAAATAATTACTTCCAAAGGCCCCTTCAGGGACATAACTCTTGCTAATCCATCTTTTATCTCACTGGATCCCTGATCATTTATACCATAGGCTGAGATCATTTATACCATTTCCCAGATAAGGAAATAGAGGCCCAGAAAGCTGAAGGGACTTTCTCAAGGTCACCTAGCATGGCAGGGTGATAGCAAGGCAGTTGCCCTTGTGGAGTGGGTCCCCATAATCCCATCAGAGGTTCCAGAGGGGGCCCCAGTGGGGCTAAAGCGCTGAAGTCATTGTCTTTGGTCCAGCTTAGGGGGTTCAGAGGGATGTCCCTTTATTCCGCTCAAGCCCTCTGTGCTCAAGCTCTGGCCGGTGCCCCTTCCCACGCCCAGTCTCTGCCCCAGGCTCCCTGGAGGCCCCTCCTGGGGCTAAGACTTGCTCTTCTCACCCCCGCCTGAGCATCAGAGAAGTAATTTATCTTTAACCAGCTGGATTTGAATATGGAAACGATTTGTAATTACTCCAAGTCCTCCTGGGCGGCATTATTACCAGAGTGAGTGTGGAAGGGCAGGGGCTCCTGGGAAAGGAGGTGGGGAAACCCTGATGTGGAGAGGTGCCTCCAGGGAGAGCCTTCCAGAGGTCAGCCCTAGTCTCGCCTGCTCACTCCTGCACAACCCCGGGGAGGTCCTGCCCTCCCCACACAGCTCCCACAGCCCCTTTGCCTTGCTGACCTCCCCACCTTGCCCTTAGTGAGCCCCCGGGGTATGGGACGCCATCTCTGTCAGTCCCTCACCCTGTCTACCTATGCTTCCTTGGGCGTACATTTTTGTGGCTGATAGAAGGGGTCAAGAAGTCAGAGGGCTACCGAGGAACAGAGAGACAGACAAAAACGCTGCTGTGGATCTGGAGCCAGTCCCTCCCATCACCTCTCACCCAGCTGCATCCTGGGGAAGGAGGAGGGGGGCCTCAGGGATCCAGCTGCATCACATTTGCAAGAGACCTGCCTAGGTTTCTCTGGGCGCTGGGTCTCTAATATGCTAATGATCATGAATATTCATAAAGAGGGAAGCAAGCTCCCTGTAGGAGAGGAGGGGGCTGGAGCTTTGGACAGGGTCCTGGAGATTTCTAAGCCCATGTTTCCACCGTTTTCCCCACTTTTGCCCACCTCCTTGAAGCCCCAGTCTCAGCAACCCCATTGCCCCTCCCAGTGCCCATGTAAGGAGGGGGCCCGGATTTCCCACTGCCCTGGGGTGGCTTTCAACATGCTTTGCAGCTGGCAAGGCATGCCTGGCCTGGCAAACCCTAGGAGCCTTGCTTGCCAGTGCTAGGCCCAAGGCACAGACCTCCTTGGGCATCCGCAGGGAAAGGGAAGGTGCCGGCCCAGCCCTCCTCCCTGCCTCATAAGGCCTCATAAATTCTCTTAAGGTGACAGGTGAGATTCCTTCATCGCCCCTTATTACCTCCTTCCATTAAAGTCGATAATCTCTCACAATCACTCACAACAAATGTCACCGAGGCTGCTGGAGGTGGGAGGGACAGAAGGAGGGACAAGAGGGCGGTTCTCTGCCTCTTCCTGGTACTGCCCCTGGGAAGAGGTAGGCTTTTCTCTTCTTGCCCCATCTCGAGGGTGACACAACTTAAGGGGCATCAGTGGAGAGGTGGGGTTGGTATTTGCTGAAATGAGGACTTCTTTGCACTGAAAATTTGGCCCTTCCTGGCTAGTGAACCTTCAAAAAGTATGGTCCTGAAACCACCCCACCCTTATTGCAAAGCTGTCCCCTGCTGGTTTCTCCTCTGACCAAAGCCATGGGATTAACCTACTTGTGTTGGCTGCAATGGCGTGTCCCTGGTCGGCCTACCTTACTGATGGCAACATGCCCAGGCCACAGACTGCCTGACCAGAGCCCTGAACCATGGGCATCTCCCTGTGTACCGCCTGAACCATGAGGGCTCAGGCCCCACCCAACTGTTTCTGGGCTCAGTGCCAAGATGGGGAAGGGGTGGGTCTGTACATCTCTGCTGCTTCTACACAAACAGATGCAACATGGGGGCGCCCCTGGCACAGGGAAAGGCACTTGTGGGAATAGACAGGGACTCAGGAAAACATGTAACTTACTGCACACGTGTAGCATCCCCGTGCGTAAGGACGTGCAACATTGCAGTTTACAGTATGCATCAAACATGTCACATTGCAGTATACATATGTGGCTGCTACATATGGGTTACCCACAGTCCTCAGCACACATGTGGCACCTGTAAGCTTGCATACATATAGCATCCCTGCGCACAGGAACAAGCAACATGCATTCAGGACTTGGGCACATGTTAATACACCGTGCATGTGTGTAGCACTTGCATGCAGCTACCCAGGCAACATGGCAGTGCACACTTAGGGCACCTGTATGCATATGCAAAGTTCAGCGCACATGACTGGCACCTGCATGCATAGGGACATGCAATATGCAATGCACATGGGAAGGTGAGCAAATACTTCAGCCCGCAGGGCCCGGGAGACCCTGGCAGCGCGACAAGCCTCCGGCATGAGTGTAGCTGGAGGGGCGTCGCGGATCGCCTCATTCTGCGGTCCAGGAGGCAGCGGGCGGGGCGGGGGCTTACCCAGGGCTTCTCCCGCGCCGGCGCCTGGGGCCCAAGGCGGGGAGGTGGGGGGCGCGATCGGCTCGGCTGGCGCTGTTCCCCCTTTAACAGGAGGCGGCGCGCGTCGCCCCCGCCCCCCGCCCCCCGCCCCTTCTCCGCGGCTCCTCGCGCCCGGCCCGGCGCGCGCCCCCTCCCGGGCCCGGCCCGCGCAGGCGCCGCGTCCCGTCTCGGCCGTCACTCGGCCCGGCGCGCGCTGCGGGCAGCGGCCGGAGCGGCCGGAGGAACCGGGTTCGGCGGCAGCGGCGGCGGCGCTCAGAGACCGAGGAGGATGCGGCACCGGCTCTCAGAGCCCGGGGCTGCGGCCGCCGCCCGCAAATAGGAGGCGGCGCGCGGCGCGGGCGGTGCTCGGGGCGGGGGAGCTGGGGAGCGGGGGGCGGCGCGGCAAGGAGGCGGCGGCGGCGGCGGCGGCGGCGGCAGGAGCCCGCGCCCGGCCCGGCGCCCGCCCGCCCGCCCCGCGCTGCTCCGCGGCGCCTTTTCCGCACCCGCCGCCCGGGAGAGCGGGAGCCTCGGCCCTCCGCGCGGCTGCAGCTACCTGCCCTGCGCCCGGCCCGGTCCCCGACTTAGGGATGGCAAACTTGCGCCCCGTGGCCGCCCCCGCCAGCGCCGGCCCCCGCTCCTGCTGCTGACGGCGCCCAGGTGAGTGCTCGGCCCCAGACCCCGACCTGGCCTCGCACCGAGCCCTGCCGGCGCGGTCCCGAGTTTCCGCACCGGCCCGGACTCGGGGCGCTCTCCTAACCCGTCTCTGCTGAAATTCTCCCCCAGCCCGAACTGAGTTCGTTCAGCGTTCGCCCACCCCCATCTTCTGGGGAACTCCCAAACCTGCGGCCGAGGCCCCCTTAATCGCTGGTGAATCTCTAATCTCGGCCCCCCACCCCCCCAGCCTGGACAGACCCTCTTACCCGTCTATGCTAAAGTCTCCCCCTCCAGAATTCTGACACAGACCGTGCTTGCTGTCTCGAGTCTTTCCCTATCTCGGCCTGGATCCGGGCAGTGTGCCCCCCACCTTTATTAGAGCCCCCCCATTAACCTGCAGCTCAACTGTGTCTCCCCCTCTATCTCCCGTCACAGTCTGAATGCCGGACCCTGCTCCTCTCCTCCACTTCATCACTGCCCGGAGTCTCTCCTGTCCCCATCCATGTCTGCCCACAGTTTCTACCCACCCCCGGGCCTGCACCCCACCATGCTTCTTCTCTATTTCTGCCCCTAGTGCCCCCTCCCCCATATCTATCTGCCCGGAGTCCCGCCTTCCCTCGCCAATCTTGCTGCAAGTCCCCTCCCCTCAGCTTGGAATTGGGGCCGTGTCCCCCGTGTCTGCTCCGCGCCCCCTCCCCTCTAGCTGAGATCCCGACTGGACCCGCATCCCTGACTCCCGTGTCCATCTTTGGCCGGAGTCTATCTGTCCATCCCCCATCCCTATCCTCCCACCCCTGGTCATAGAGCCGGGCACCAGACGCACCCTCCCGCAGCCCCAGGGCCGGCATGATCCGGAGGGGGTTGTAGGCTGTGAAGTTGGGGGCCACTCCCGCAGTCAGCTTGGTCCGAGGGCACAGCCGGGGGAAGTCCTCCGCGCCGCGGCCCGTGCAGAGCGGGCGACGGGTCTGTTGCCCGCGGGGGGGAGGGGCGCCCGGGCCGAGAGATGCCGCCTGCCTGCCCGCCTCGCCAGCTGCCGGCCGGGCCCCTGGGCGTCCTCTGGCGCCCCCTGCCCGAAGCCCGAGACCCGCCACCCCTTCTCCCGCGGGCAACCCCGGGTTTCCGCAGCCACAGCATCAGCGGTGGCTGCAGGACTGACGCTGGGAAGTCCCTGGGGAGGAGATTGGTGGGCCAGGCCAGGTGCCTCCTCGTGCTAGCCATGCCCAAACACTCCTGGTTGTCAGGCCATATGTTCTGGGGGTGGGATGGGTTGGGGTGGGGTGGAGGGCTCACCCCAGCAGCAAGTCAAGAGTCCTTTGAGCCTTCACGCACAGACCAGCAGGATTGGCCGCGGGCTCCAGGACGCCTGGTTGGGCTTGTTTGTGCTTGGTCAGGTGTCGCCAGAGAGCCTCTACCCCATGGCATTTCCCATGGTGAGGGCTGGGGGCAAAGGTGGGCTCTGCCTGGCTTGCGCATGGAGTCAGTTGTGGGGGAATCCACCTGACCCTGGGACAGAGCAAGCACCTGGGGAGTATCCTCTGCACTGCTACTGGGGTGAGGGGCAGTGTGGACTCTGCGCAGGCTGTGTCCTGGTGATGGTAGTGGGGAGGTTAGGGAGGGTCTTCTTTGGACCAAGATTGAGAGAAGAGATCTTCCCCTCTTCTTCCCTCTCTCCTCCTTCCGCTCTCTCTTCTGCCCCCTTTCTGTATCACTCTTCAAAAGGACATGTCTAGTCTGGGGTGTGCGTGCGTGGTCTGCATTTCTGTAACACAAAGTGAGGTTCCATCTGGTATCTGCCCCCATTCCTCCCTCCCTTCCCACCCCCAGGTAATGAAGCTGAGTAAGTAGTTAGGAACTCAGCTTTCGGTCAGACGACCTGTGTTCAAAAGCTATGTGACATGGGCAAGCTACTTAATCTTTCTGAGCCTCAG
This sequence comes from Nomascus leucogenys, assembly GCF_006542625.1. Lineage (NCBI taxonomy): Eukaryota > Metazoa > Chordata > Mammalia > Primates > Hylobatidae > Nomascus > Nomascus leucogenys. Next base: position 993,176 of record NC_044392.1, on the reverse strand, counting down.
CTGACCCTCTATAAAATGGGTCAGTGATCACTGCCTCATATAGCCGTTGGGAGAATGAAGTTAGGTTGTTTGTATAGAGTGTCTGGCACCTAGCAATGCTCAATGTTGATAGGGGTGTGGGGCTGTTTCTGTTCAAGGCCAAGGTCAGGCCCCTCTCCACTCCACTCCTAATCCCAAAGGAGAAAAATGAAAAACAGCTTCCAGTGCCTTCACTCCAACCCCTAGTATAATAAAGACAGAAACACCTTTAGCCCCCAGTCCCCACTTTTCCCCCAAAGTATGGGTGCAGGGGGAGCCAGTGACTGTCAGTTTCCCTCATCTCCTCCCTGCTCCTGCAACTTCCCACTACATTTCTCTGGGATCAGCTCTGGCCAGAGGGATATTAGTGAAAGCCAGGCCATGGCCTCTGGGGTCTTGGTTCAAGTGTAGAGGCTGCAGAGGTGGCAGAAGTACAGAGAAGAAACCCCAGTCAGAGTCCCCGAAGGCAGGCAGCCTGTTGGGGGAGCCCAGGTGGGAAATCACTCAGCCACAGAAGAGCCTCTACTGACCCCAGGAGGTCAGACACCATCAGGAATTTCCCAGGGCCCTTTGCCTGGGGTCAGAGTTAGCAGGGCCACCGGGCCTGAGGGCCTGAGGAGTTTGGAGAAAACTGGTTTTAGCCTGAGTGGCTTGGGGGAAGGGAAGGTGGCGCGGAGGAAGGGGACTCGAACCTGTGATGGCTGGAAGTCTCTGGGTGGTGTGGCCGGACCTGGGTCCCACTGGGGAGTGGCAGCCTCCTCATCACCCGCCTGCCCCGGCAGCCCTGACATTGGGGAACAAAAGCATTCGGTTCCTGTAGCAACGGCGGCTCCAGCTGCTGCAAAGTTCCGGGGAGGCGGGCGGAGGGCGGCTGAGTCACCGCCCCCTCCCCCGCCGCCCGCGCGGCACCGCCCCCAGGGGCCGAGGGCTGCCCCTTGTCCCCCTCCCAGTTCTGCCCGCGTTTTCCTCCTTAAGGAGGAACCCCCTCCCCTAAGAGAGCGACCCTCTCTGGCAGTCGGGGCGGGAGGGCTGCACAGAGGGGGTCGCTCCCTCCCCTCGGCCCAGTCCCCAGCTCCGGAGGCAGGATGGAGGGTGTGCGTCCCCCAGGGCGACAGAGCTCTGGGAGAGCGGCTCCTGAGGACCCTGTCCTCGGGTCCCAGCGCTGGCAGAGGACCCAAAGGCACTGAGTGGGGGTCACCGCCTGCGTGGCGGCCTGGGCAGGTCGGGCGGCGAGCGCCCGGGAGGCGGAGGGTGAGTGACGGGCGGGCGAATTGGAGCTGCCAGGTGGATAAACGCGACGGATGTGCGCGTTGCCGCGCCCCTTCCCCCAGCCCGCCCCTCCCCCGCCACCCAGCGTGAATGGGAGTCATCCTGGGAATCTCAGACCGGCCCTGGGCCTGAGACACCCCTCTCCCGCTGCTCTGCCCCTTAGCCCACAGTCTTGCCTTGGCCCTTTCAGCTGCCGAAAGCCTTGCATTCCTTTATTGGTGCAGAAGGGAAGCTGGGGAGCCCTGAGGGGTGGAAAGAAAGGGGACTTGAGTGTGTTTGGGCAGACTGGGATTCTTGGGTTTGCTGGGGGCAGGGACTGTGGTGAAGGCAGCCCCCAGCCCCCTAGAGGAGGGGCCTTGGTAGGGTTAAAAGTGAAAGGGAGACTACTTCAGCCAGCTCCGCACCCATCTCTGAGGCAGGAGGCCTTCTGATCCTCCTCTCTATCAGCCACCTCTGGCCCAGGGAGTTCTCCTCAGAGCTGACTTTGGTACCTCTCCTATCTAACTCTTGTGCAGGGATGGGTCTGTGGTCTTCCTGGGTTTGGAGGTAGCCAAGCCACTTATGGTTCAACCCAAAGAGCCTTCCCAGAGGCAGTGCCCTGTACCTCAGCAGGCGAGAGGGCAGCATTTATGAGGTCCTGAAAAGACGGAGAGGAGACAGGGCTGTGGGCCACGCTCTGTGCTGGGCACTTGTTGGGAGGCTGATGAGGTGTCTACCATCCCCAGGGCAAGGCTCATGGTCTGCATTGCACAGAGAGGGAAACTGAGGCTCAGGGGGTTAATCATGACTAAGAGCCACTTGGGCTGCCTGTGAGGCGAGGATCATCCTTCTAGGTCCCCTTCCCGGGTGGCTCAGGGAGAGGCCTCTGGGTCATCAGTGCCCCCAGGAGGACAGGCCTGGCTATACACAGGCAGGAGGGTCTTTCATGAACCAGTGGCTCTCTGTGACCCAGCTTGGAATTGGGTCTTTGCCTTATTTTGAATGGTGGGAAGTAATATAAAAAGGTGCCCCAAAAGGTCTTATGTCACAGCCGGCACAGTGAGGGTCACGCATGTCCAGGACAAAATCCCAGAATGTGTGTGAAGGTGTCTGAAGGAGACTGAGGGGAGGAGAGGGTTGGGCTGGGTTAAAAGTGGCTGCGTTCTGGAGAAGCCAGCCTGTGGCTCTGAAGGCTGTGGAGCTTGTGCTTCTTGACAGGGCGGGGCTGTGGAGTAGGGAGCAGCAGCCCAGGAGCGGGGTAGGGGAGGGAGGCCCCGAAGAGGATCCTGCCTGACACTTAGCTGTCTTATGCTGAGCCTCAGAGGGCCAGATACTCATGTATGTTCTCACTTGAGAATGCGTGTGCACCTCTGTGCACGTGTACAAGTGTGAGCCTCTATACCCCTGTGTGTGCGTGTTAACTCCTGAGTGCGTGTGACAGCATGAATCTGTGGGTTTCACCTGTCTGTGTGCATGTCCGTGTACATATGTATCCGTTCGTATGCAGAACTCCTGTGAACATCTGTGCCCTCATGCTTTGGTGTGTGTGTCCTCAGGGCACAAGGGTGTTCAAACCCACGTGTGTTGGTGTGTGTGTGTGAGGGCAGGTTCCCTGAGCTGCTGTAAGTGGGGGAGGGGAGGCCGGTTATAATGAGCCCCCACCTCCCCTCCACTGAGCCGCAGCCGTGGCCTGAATTTTGCAGCTTAAAAATAATTGGGGGCAGCAGGGGGATTGGATGTCACTCATCATCAGCCGCTGGCTTGGCTAGTGCCACAGCAGGTGGGGCGGGCTCAGCGGTTTGGGACAGGTATGATGTAGGGTGGGAAAGACCAGGGGTCTGATCCCTTTTTCAGCTCTGAGGAGGAGGGTGGGTGGGTCGGGGGAGAGGCACAGCCTGCCTGGCTTCCGCCGAATACCTCCATGTGGGTCTTGGGAGGAGGGTGCGGTGGCTCCTCTGCAGTGAGTAGGTCTGCCTGGGGCTACTCCACCATCTCCCCCAGCCCCTGTATGGCTGGGAGGGGCAGATGCTTGCTTGGGCCTGGCTTGGAGGTGCAGCATGAGGGGATGTGGGATCTGGGGCAGTGGAGAGCTCCATGGATGCTGCACAGGGACTGGAAAGTTGGGGTTCTAAATCCTGTCCCCCCTCTGCCCGCTGTTTAGACTCCTGAAGACCCAAGGGGAAGTCTGTTTCCTGGGAGCAACTGTGTCTTGGGAGAATCTAGTCATACCTGTGAATTGTCCTGTGTTTCTGATTCAGTCCCAGAGCTAATAGCTGGTCCATCTGGCCTGAAGCCTGAGCAGCAAGCACAGGGAAGGAGCAGAGGGTACTGGTGGAGGGAGACGGGCCTGGGCTGGGCCTCAGATCCTGGGCTTGAGTCCCCTCTGGCCACCTTTGTGTGATCTGGAGCGGGTTGTCTCCCTTTTCCTAGCCCCATCTTTTCTCCTCTGATGAGGACCAACTGGGCTCTAGGGACACATGCAGTGCTGTGAGCTATCCTGTGGCATGGAGGAGGGAGGCCGTGTGGATTACTTGAGGGGTAGGATTGGAAGTGGGGCTGATTCAGACCACGCGCTAGGTTCCATTTTCTGGGCAATTGGGTACAGGCTGGGCAGGCTGTGGGCAGTGACACAGCCCTGGCCTGGTGGGTGGGAGGGCACCTGCAGCTCCCCCCATCCTCAGCCGCGCTCTGGCCTGACTGGTCTGTGTGTCTGTATGGGTCGGGCTTGGGTCCTAGGTGCCCACCCACACCTGGAGTACATTCACACCTGTTGGGAGCTCAGCTTAGGGCAGCACTTTAAGGGAAGGTAGAAATCAGCAAGCTCGGGTCCTCACTCTTAGGAACTGGAAGACCCATGAGCTGAATGAACTAGCTTTGGGGAAACAGTATAGGAGAGAGGTCATGACTGGCTGGTGGCTTCACAGGGTCTGTAGTGGCGGGGGGGCGGGGGCGGGTAGCAGGCCCTGAACCAGGCCTTGGAAGATCATCCCATGGAGCTGGAGGGGAAGAGGGAAGTAAGAGGGGAATTTCTGCACCCATTTTACAGATGAGAAAACTGAGGCTCATGAGGGTCACCCAGCCAGCAGGTGGCTGGCTGGGTTGGGCCTGAAGCCCAATGTCCCCCTTGCTCGGTGCCTCTCTCCCTTGTTCCAACCAGGAAATCCACAGCAGTGATACACGTGATGTCCACACCGACAGTGCCCTCCTGTGGGCATGGCTCAGGTTGTGCACGGTTCCTGGCACATTGACTGTAACTCCACCCCTTTCTCTCCCTCTCAGTAAAGCAAGGGAGTGAGAATGACATTGTTCCAGGAATAACCTCAAAATGCTCTAACTTATAAAAAAGCAAATCGTAATCAAACATCACCACCTTGACAATTACCGCAGGATTACGCGGTGACATGCCTCACAGCTGATCATGACACTCGGGGACGGAGAGCAACAGTTATGGAGAATACAGGTTGGATGGTGAGGCTGGGGCTGGATCTGAATGCCAGGTGAATATGCTTGTAGTTGATGGGCTGACTCGGAGGAAACAGAACGATGGTTAAACAGCTACTGTTTCTTCAGGGCTCACAAGATTCCAGGCACTCTCCAGAGTCCTTTCCCTTACTGATCTCATTTCACCCTTGTGGGAAACTTGTGAGATAGGTACTATCACTGGTCCATTTTACAGGTAAGGAAACTGAGGCTCAGAGGGATCAAGTCCCTTGTCTAAGTTCACACAGGTGGACCCGGGTGACACTTCAAAGACCACGGTCTTAACTAGGAGGCCCACGCCTGCAGCTCACCGTAGGAGGTTCAGAGCCCACGCTGGCTGTGCCGGGGGCCCGCTGACCACTGTCTCTCTCCACAGGGCAAGGGACATAGGATGACCCCAGCCTGTCCCCTCTTACTGTCTGTGATTCTGTCCCTGCGCCTGGCCGCCGCCTTCGACCCCGCCCCCAGTGCCTGCTCTGCCCTGGCCTCGGGTGTGCTCTACGGGGCCTTCTCGCTGCAGGACCTCTTTCCTACCATCGCCTCGGGCTGCTCCTGGACCCTGGAGAACCCTGACCCCACCAAGTACTCCCTCTACCTGCGCTTCAACCGCCAGGAGCAGGTGTGCGCACACTTTGCCCCCCGCCTGCTGCCCCTGGACCACTACCTGGCCAACTTCACCTGCCTGCGGCCTAGCCCCGAGGAGGCGGTGGCCCAGGCTGAGTCAGAGTGGGGGCGGCCAGAAGAGGAGGAGGAGGCGGAGGCGGCAGCGGGGTTGGAGCTGTGCAGCGGCTCGGGCCCCTTTACCTTCCTGCACTTCGACAAGAACTTCGTGCAGCTGTGCCTGTCGGCCGAGCCCTCCGAGGCCCCGCGCCTGCTGGCGCCCGCCGCCCTAGCCTTCCGCTTTGTCGAGGTCTTGCTCATCAACAACAACAACTCCAGCCAGTTCACCTGTGGCGTGCTCTGCCGCTGGAGTGAGGAGTGTGGCCGCGCTGCCGGCAGGGCCTGCGGCTTTGCTCAGCCAGGCTGCAGCTGCCCTGGAGAGGCGGGGGCCGGCTCCGCCACCACCACATCTCCAGGCCCTCCTGCTGCGCACACCCTGTCCAATGCCCTGGTGCCCGGGGGCCCAGCCCCACCTGCTGAGGCCGATTTGCACTCGGGAAGCAGCAATGACCTATTCACAACCGAGATGAGATATGGTGAGTCTGAGCAGGGCCTGGGTGGGGCGGGGTCTGCAGGGGCTGACAGTGTCCCTGGTGTCCATACTGGCAGATTCTCGGCCATGCATGTAGCTGTTCACTGATGTCACCCCTCTGCTGAGCCTTGTCCAAATGTTGCGGTCTCCAAAATGCATGGCAGTGAGACCTCACTCTTGAAGAGTTTGCAGACTGGCTAGGTGAATGGGGGCACAGATCAGATAATGCAGGGTGGTGTATAAACCCAGGGAGGGACCTCCTAACTGGGCAGCCAGGGGAGGCTCCTTGAAGGAAGTAATGCAGTAACAGAGACCTGAAGGACAAGCAGAAGCGAGATGAGGGCATTCTAGGCAGAGGAAGAAGCGTGCACAAAGGCCCAAGGCTGGGAGTGAACGTGGCAGGCCCTGGCGCTGCAAGTTGACAAGTTTGCCTGGAGGCTGGAGTAGGCAGGGAGCAGGGATGCATTCCTGTCCACACAGGTCAGTGAGTTTTGGCAGTTGCCCCAGGGTCAGGGCAGAGAGAGGCAAGGAAGAGTGTCCCTGGGTGAAGAGGCCTGAGCTTCCAGGCTGCCTCGGAGGGCTGGGCTGGCTCAGCTCCCGGTGTCCCCTGTCTCCCCCCTCAGGGCCCATGTCTTCTGGGACCGAGGCCGCCAGCTGCTAGAGCTTCCTGCTGACTGGGCAAAAGCTCTGCGAGCCCTTGAGTCCTGCCTGCTCCCGCTCCCACCCCAGCTCCCTCAGCCACGGCTGCCTTCTACAGACCCCGCTTCCTGCAGCTTCAAGGCCCTGAGGGCCTCAGCTGGATCCTGTGTGCCCGCTGAACAGTGCTGGGCCAGGGACTGACCTGGAGACCTGGAGGAAACAGGGACCGACGACATGGGGGATGGGAAGGAGGCAGGTCTGGGGTCTGGTCTGCAGCTCTGGCACCGACAGGGAGGCCTCTCCTCTCTCTGGGCCTCAGTTTCCCCATTTGGGATAACAGGTGCTGGCCTATCCTCGTGAGGATCAAGGATGCAGGGATAGAGGATGGAAAGGGCATCTGGATTTCACTGGGAGAGTGTTTACAAGGAGATGGGGTATCGTGTGAGGGCTGCTGGGAGTACTGGAGGAGCGCGGCCTGTCCCCAGCCCTGCTTTGCTGGCTAGAGCCCTGGAGTTGGCCTCTACCTTTGACTGTTACCTGGAGTTGATCCCTTTACTTTTGGTGGGCAGTGGTTTCTTTGTAGAATGGGGAGGTATCCCTGAATTAATTAGAGGGGGTAGTTATCTTGAAAGTAGCCTGACCCAGTACTTTGGATGGGGGCCTTCTTGGCTTCTCCAGTGAGACATCTGGCATCGTGCCCATCCACGGCAAGTGCCCAGTGGCCTTGCTGTGGCCTCTCTCCCAGGCTAGCTTGGCCTCTAACGGCGGTCAATGAAGCCGTCCGAGTGACAGCCGGGCCGCGGGTAGGTTACAGGCCCTGGAGGCTGGTCTGGGATTTAGTGCCTGTAGGAAGAAATTGAATTTCGCTTCTTTGTTGAACATTGGCGGAGAACGCCAGGCGTATATCAGGAGGTTTATGGCTCTTCCTGCATGGCCGCCACTGCCTGTCACTCTGTGGGGGTCTCCCCCATCGTGCTCAGCTGCAGGCGGGTTCTTTTGTCTGGCTTTCCCTGCGGTCCATCGGCCCAGTGATCTGCAGTGGACGGAGCAAGGCTCTGCCCTCACGGGCGGGCACCATCTGGGCAGGCTGCCATGTGGAGCACAGAGCCAGGAGCAGCCAGCTGGGCTTGGTTGAAGCCGGAAGCAGGAGTTGGTTGGTAGCTGGGGTGTCTTTGGGGATTGGAGAGGGCCGGCGATGGGAAAGGCACCATCATCAGAGCCCCTGCAGAGGCCTCTGGGGCTAGAGATGGGTGGAGATTGGATGCCTGATTATTCCTGGGCATGAGGCCAGGTGTCTCTCTGAGCAGGGAGCCCTGAGCTGGGGCTCCCAGCTGTTCCCAAGCCTGACCTCTGCTCTTGCCCCTTCTCCTACTTGGCATGTTTCCTTGGGGTTGCTTTTCAGGGAGGGCCCCTGTAGGGAGTTGGCATGGGATGATGTGGCATCAGCTGTCATAAGTGGGTTCACATGGCACACTGGTGCCCAGAGCTGGGCTGGCACAGCCCCTTCCCCTCCCTTGGCAGGCAGGAAGCTCTTCTATTCTGCCATCCCCTCCCTCCTGCCCAACCTTTCTGGTGTGAGACACAGCAGGCACATGACTGTTTGTTCCACGTGTCAGGGCATGTCTGAGGGTCCGTGGCACTGTCTGTGCCTCGTGGCAGCACCACCTTTGCCAAGCCTTTGGCCCCCTCCATTCCTCCCCTTGTCTCCTCCCCACTGGGCTGCAGGAGAATGGACTGGCACCTGCAGCTGCCAGACTGAGAGCAAGATTCGTGGGGATGGTAGTGAACAGGAAGGGTGAGACCCTTGTCCTGGCCCCTCTCCCAGGCACCAGGGCAGGGAAGCTGTGTTCATCTTCTCTGGGACACCCCTGAGGAGGATCCACAGCAAGGCCTAGCAGGGTGGGCTTTGGCTGGTACCGGAAGAGCACTGGGCTGGGGGCTGGTGGGCAGTGACTGGGCGGTGTGCCTGGGACGCCTCAGAGCCAAGTGAGTTTGACAAGAGGGTACAGGCGCCTGTTAATTTCACGCAAACTGCCTTTGATAGATCTCTTGTTATTTTTGGTGAGTTGAGCCATAAATTTGTGCCATCTTGCTGCCGCAATCTGTTAAGTGGGGGGAAAGGAAGAAAAGAAAGGCAGGCAGGAAGGAGCTTGGTGGCGGACTGGCACAGAGGGTGGCCGAGGCCAGGGCTGGAAGGCGGGCCGCAGAGGTAGTGCCAGCTGTAGGGCTCAGCTCCTGACGGCCGGTGCCAGCCTGCAGTTCCTGCCCACTGACTCTCTAATCCTGAGGAGGCACTGGGCAGTGGGAATGGCTGTGCCCAGCGACACTTGGGAGAAAGAACCCCGCCTCATGCACGCCTCTTTCCTTGGCCACAATCCCTACCTCCCCTGTGGGCGCTGGCCGGCGCCTGGCTGCTTGCCGCAGGCTCACCCTCCCCACCATCAGGCTCCATCCTTGAGGTGTGGCCACCAGGTGAACCTGGGGTCTCCTGGGAGGCAAGAGTGGGCTCAAACCCCCACCTGCCTCTGTGACTTGGACAAGGTGCTGCCCATCTTGGGGCCTCAGAACCCCCAGCTATCTATGTGCCACCCCCGATCCAGCCCCCAGCAAATCCCCAGTGCTACCGAAACTCCTCAGCCTGGTGTTCAAGCCCCAGCCGGGACCTAGCTACCACCTGCTTGTCGGCCTTCTTTCGAATTCTCCCCCGCCCTTTCAACCAAGGCCACTCGAATGGTGTTTGCCCTTGGTTATCCAGAACTCCTGCATCCTTCTAAGCACTGCTCAAGCCCTGTCCCCTCTAGGAAGCTGCCTCTGATTTGCCCAGCCCTGTCCTAAGATTGGCATTTCCCTCCCAGCGCTCAGATTCTGCTGCTCTCTCTTGGCCATCCTTGTCTGGCAGCAGGAAGTGGGGGCCTTCCCTGCCTGTTGGGGGCCCAGGCAGTGAGGAGGCAGGGTGGGGGTGGGGAGACCCAGCACACATGGTGGTGGTATTTCCTGGAAGGTCCTTCCAGCCCAGCTCTGTGCTGGTGGGGCTCTGTGTGCTCTACCATAGGGTGGGGAGCGGGGCCCGGACGTCCCCAGACATCTCAGCAGGGACTCACACACATCTTCATGTCTTTATCAGAGTAGAGTTTGTGCCAGGCCTAGGGCTGGCTGTGAATGAGATAGGAGGTGAGCTAGGCACACTGTCTGCCCGCTGGTGGGGGAGAGAGAGCACTAACTAGGACAGCGGTGGTCAGGGCCACAGACTGAAGTCGCCCAGTCCGGGTTCAGTTTCGGACCTCCCCGCTGACTGGCTGAGTGACTGTCGATAAGTTCCTTCACTCCCACTTCATCACCTGTAAAGCGGGGGTAGTGAGAGCTATTCCACAGAGCTGTGGGGAAGGTTTAGTGAGAGGATGAGCGTAAGTGCTCAGTGACTGGCACACGGTAGATGCCTAACAAAGTAGTAGCTGGGTCATCATAATTTAGTGTAATAGGTACGACTGTGACCCTGCCAGATGTCAGAGGAAGAGGAAGAGTAAGAGGGATTAAACCACAAAGGGGAGGAAGGTAGTCTAAAGAAGGTGATTTGGAGTTGACTTTTAAGGAGTGAATAGGAATTCACTAGCCTGTGAAGTTTCTCTTTCAATTGTATCGTTTTTTAAATTTAATATATTAAAAATAAGTTTCATATCCTAAAGGGAAAGAGTTACCATTTATCTGAAATAGAAGATAACCAAAGAAACCACCACAGTGAAAACAAAATGCCGTTATTAACTTCTAGCTGGATGCTTTTCCTACCTCTCCATTTGTTAGAGAGAGGAATTAGCACACATTGGGGATGTGTTACAGTCTGGAACTGCACAGGCTTTATCTCTCATGCAGTTGGAAGGATTAAAGTGACCATGTAACTTATCATCTAAACTGTGACACGTCTGAGGTTATGAAGGGGAAGAGGTGGGTACCATCAGTTACATCAGGACAACAGGCACAAACCAGACTATCCCGTACAAACTGATGAAGAGACCTGGGAGAGCCTGACGTCCTCAGTCCAGGATCCAGTGTCATTTAATGGCACATTTGTGAGCCGCCCCAAGTCATCTTCCGCCCCATGCTTTGGGGAAGCTCTCAGGAGGAAGGGCTTTCGAGGTAGAGGAAACAGCCTGTGCAAGGGCGTGGAGGTGTGAACCATGCTGGGGGTAGGAGCTATAAAGAGACTGGAGCTGCTGGATGGTAGCCCTGGTGGAGGGAGACGGGGCCAGGGCTTTGACTGCCATCCCAGGATACTGGGGCCTCATCGTCTTGGCCAAGGGCTTTATGGCAGCAAGAAACTGGGCGTCTTGGGGGAAGCAGGCTGAGTCAGACACGATCCCGGCTCTCGAGGAGCTTCTGGCCACATGGGGGAGGTGGCAGGGACCCAGCTATCTGTGGTGGGAGGCTGAGTAGATAGGTCAGCAGCCCGGGGAAAAAGGATTATTGGGGTGGGGGGGGTCTGGCATTCTGGCTAGGTTCATGATCTCATAGGGGTACCCAGTTTCATTGGACTGCAGGGGCAGAGGCTGCGCCTTTCAAAAGCCACCTCTTTCCCCCACTGTGCCCTGTGATTCTGATACTCCGTGGGGTGCAAGAAGCACTGCTGGGGATGGGGTGCCATGGAGGGGCATGACAGAGCGTGTGTCAAGGGGATCGGTCGGCTCCTGCCCAGGGCTCCGGGACCAGCCTCAGGAAGGAAGCAGGGAGCCCAGGGAAGGGGCGATTGCTTTGTGAGTCACAGTGCTCTCTCCCCGTGGAAGTGAGGATTGTTGTGGTTATTTTAACACATTCACACCATGGTAGGCTGAGGGCACAGGACTGTGTGGAGTTTGGGGGACGGGGTCTGTGAAGCACAGCATAGCAGGTATCTGCAGTCCTGTGCAAGTGACAAAGAGCCTGTGCTCACCCTGCCTGCTGGCACCGGGGGTGAGGCAAGAGGGGCCTCTCTGTGGTTGGGGTGGAGGAACTCCCAGCAATATCTGGCCCATGTTTGCTGAATGCCTGTCTTCCCAGAAGCTAGGCCCTCTGAGCAACAGCGGCATGGGAGACTGAGACCCCTCCTCAGGCACCACAGGAGGGATGAGCCCAGGATCCTCACAGGTATAGAAGAAGGTGGCCTGGGGACTAGGCCGTAGAAAAGGGGACCAGCATATCCAAACCACTGTATTGTCCGTCTAGGAAGGCTTCCTGGAGGAGGTGGCAACTGACGTGTAGATGATTTTGGCAGATTGCAATACAGGGAAGGGTATTTCAAGGGCAGGGAATAGTGTTAGCAGATGTGTGGAGGGAGGAGAGCATTTGTACATTCTATGGATAATGAAAAGGGGTGACATCTCCTTTTCTTTCTTTCTTTTTTGTTCTTTTTCTGTTCCTTCCTTTCTTTCTCTCTCTCTCTCTCTCTCTCTTTCTCTCTCTCTCTCTCTTTCTGAGACAGGGCCTCCTCTGTCTTCCAGACCGGAGTGCAGTGGCACAATCATGGCTTACTGCAGCCTTGAACTCATGGCCTCAAACAATCCTCCCACCTCAGCTTCTCAAGTAGCTGGGACTACAGGCACATGCCACCAAACCTAGCTAAAATTTTTTTGTATTTCTTTGTAGAGATGGGGTTTCACCATGTTTCCCAGGCTGGTCTTGAATTCCTAGGCTCAAACGATCTGCCCTCCTCGGCTTCCCAAAGTGCTGAGATGGCAGGCGTGAGCCACTTGGTTCAGCTGACATCTCCTTTTCATTGAGAGCGGATTGTGCCCCAGGCAGTCCACATCTCTGGTTTCACTGAATTCTCACAATGAACCTATGTGGTAGAAAGTGTCCTCCTTACCTTCAGAGAATCTGAAGCTCAGAGAGATGAGGTGTCTTGCCCAAGGGTACACAGCAAGACTGTGGCAGAGCTGGGAATCAGACCCACGCGTGTCTGGCTCCAGAATCTGTGCCTTTTCCACAGGTCCACATGGCTTTGCAGTGTGCTGCCCAGTGGGGTGTGGGAAACAGTACTGGACAGGTCAGCAGGGGCCGGAGCATGCCAGGCTCAGAGTTTCACACTCCGGCTGTAGCAGTGGAGGAGCCACTGAAGATCTCCTCAGCTGGGGAGTGATGTGGTTGGGGCTGGGGTCCCCGAGGCTCACTTTGGAGGTTACACAGAGGAGACTCAGGCTCACTTCAGGGGAAAGGGGAACAGGGGTGCAAAGGAGCAATTAAACAGTAGCACGAAAACAGGATAAGAGGGGCAAGGACTAGGGGCTTAGATGGAGGCGGGGAGTGACTCGGAGTCCCATGCAAATTAGGGAAGGTGTCTCCGAGGAGGTCCAAGTTGAGTGGCATTTTGTCAGAGCCGGTGCAGTACAGTGGAAAGAGCACGGCCTCTGGAGTCAGGCAGGCCTGGGTTTGAATCCCACCTCAGCCTCTCTCCAGTGTGAGACCTTGCAGCCTCCTTTCTCATTAGTAAAATGGGGGAAACCAGCCCTGATGAGGATGAAATGAGGTGATGCTGACTGTACAGTGACTGGCGTGTAGGAGTTGTTGAGCAAACATTGCCTTATTCAGAACAGAATAGTTATGAGGTCACCAGGTGGTCAAGTGGGGAAGTGTGTCCCAGGCAGCACATCTGTTTGTGCCCACGACTGGCAGCCCGATGGGAAAACTGGTAGATTGCAGAACTGCAGGCCTTGGGGCACCTGGTCCACAAGCCGCTGAGTTCACTGGGTGGAACACTGAGGAGTTCTTGGGGTACTCACGTCCCTTCTGGGGGCCCCTCCTTGTCCTCTTGGACCCTGCCTGGCTCAGCTTCCTCTTGGCTTGCCCTGTTCTGGCCTCAGGACTGGCTGGGGCCTGCACACAGTGTGTGCTGACTAAGTGTTTGTTTCAGTAAATGACACCTCTGCTCTTATCTGTCTTCTTCCCCCTCCACGGAGAACCAGCCTTCCCCTGTGTGGGAATGAATTGCTGGCCTCTCCTCTCCTCTGAGTGGGATGGGTGGGAATGGAGGGGCAGGCAGGCAGTGTAGGGCCTGGCTGTGAGGCCTTGGGCTTGTACCTTCCCCTCTCTGGCCCAGTTCAGGAGGCTGGAAAAGGGATCCAAAAGCTGAACCTCGGACATGTTCTGATTTTCAAATAGGGTGGATTCTGGAAACCACTGACCCCAACCCCAACCCGCTTCACCCTCCCCCTCCTGTTACATTGTGGGGCTGGCCAGCAGATGGTCCGTGAGTGGTTAGAAGAGGGGCAGGGACCACAGGAAGCAGTGTGAGTCCCCGACAAGAAGGTCAGGCTGGTCTCTCACGTGTCCGTGTTTGGTGAGCACTGGATGCCAGACTGGTAGATGGCCCAGACATGGTGATGGGCAGGAAGCCCACACAGGAGCTGGATGGGAGGACTCTCAGCTGGATTTGCACCTCCAAAGTGCTTGCGAATAAATAGGGGCCGGAGCCCTGTCTTTGAGCCTGTCTTAGTGGTCCCTTTGATGCAGGCTGGCATATCAAATCTGAATGCTGGTGCTGTGGGACGGAGCTGATACTTTGCATGGGGAGTCAAGATTACAAATGACCATTCCTCCTGAGCCCCACTGTGGGGGAAGCTGGGAACGATGTATTCACTGGTGCTTATTTCTCAGTATTTCGCTGGGCTGAGTTTTGTGCTGGCATTCCCTGGGGGTCAACGGGCTTATGGCAGAGAGTGGGGGGTATTTCTGACAGTCAGAAGACGGACCCATCTGTGATGAAAGGGCACATAGAAGAGGGGGTGGCCAACTCTGCCTGGGGAGTTGACAATATGGAAGTCTCCATAGATGAGAGGTCATTTGAGGTGGCTTTTGAAGGTCAAGTAGGAGTTTTCTAGGCAAAGAGGGTGGGGAAACAAACAAGTAGGGATTTGAGAGGAGACGGTGGGCCTCTTGGACTTGCTGAATTTGATGGTCAGGAGAGTTTCTCAGGAGGCAGGAGGATATCCAGGAATGCAGCACAGGAGAGGCAGGGCCTGGGGGTGATGATTTGGGAGCATTGGTTCAGAGGGGGCTAATTAAGCCTGGTGGGGAGCACGTGCAGTGAAAACAGGACAAAGCATGGACTCCTGATATGGGAAACAGCAGGAAAATAGACCACTCAAGGAGGTGGGGACAGAGTAGCTAGAGAGGTGGGAAACCAGGAGAGTGCTTCCAGGGAGGACGAGTCAGCAGGACCAAATGCTGCTGAGGGGTCAAGCGAGACCAGGTCTGCAAAGTACCCGCAGGATTTAGCAACAAGGAGGGTGCTGATGACTTTATCAAGAGCACGTTCAGCAGAGAGATGTGGGCAGGAGCCAGACTGCAGTGGATTAACAGGGGAGGTGACATTTGAGCCAGGAAGTGAGTGTCAGGTGAAAAACCAGAGTGCCGGCTGCAGCCCAGTCACTGATGGAGGAGGGAAGCGGAGGGTCAGAGGAGGGCCTCTCCGAGAGGGAAGGAGGCCTGGATCCGTTCCTAGGCTGCCGCAAGTGGGGAATACTGACAGGGTGCTGATGAAAGGGGATAATGGGTGGAGCCCTCCTGAGAAGGCGGGAGGAGGGGGATGCAGGCCCAGGCCACAGGGCTGGCCTTTGTGGGGAGAAGGGCTGCAGGGAAGTTGGTCGTTGGAGAGGCTGGGCAAGAAGTTGGGGGCTCCCGATGTCGAGGTCGTCGCCGAGAGAGCGGGCAGAGATGAGCTTGAGGAGAGAGGACAAGGTGCAGAGTACGGCCACAGCAGGGAATGAGGAAGGAACGGAGCCAAGAAGGGCCACTGAGAAGTCCCGGGTGCCCAGCGGATGTGGAGCCCCTGAAGCTGTCACGGTGCCAGTTGGCACAGCCGTAGATTTCTTCAGCAGCCTGGGGGTGGGCGTGGAGAGGGTAGCTTGTCACAAGGCTCCAGGGCTGGGGACGGCTGAGCGGGCATGGTGGAAGGGCTGGGGGAGGGGATCGAGGAGCTGGCACGCCTGGCCCCGCCACCCCCTCTGTGGTCCCAAGAGAGGCAGGGGCCAAGTGGAGCTGCAGATGCTATTCGGAGGGAGTAGGCTCGGGTGGCACATGAGGGGCTGGAAGGGGTGGAGGCTGTGAAGAGAAGGGAGATGATAAAAATAAACGAGAGTGACTGTCTTCTGAGCACTCGCTGTGTGCCAAGCAGAGTGCTGAGGGTTTCAGGGCCCTCCTGGCAGGGGGTCCTCATGTGAGTCCTGGGGGCGGAATATAATGAATGTTGTTCTCCAGAGGATAAAGCAGGGTCAGAGAGGTGAAGAGACGTGCCCGAGGCCACGCAGCTGGTCAATGTCCACACCCCATTTGGGATCCAGGGTTAACTCACTCCAGAGCTCTTCTGGGAGTCCAGGTTTCAGAGATGGAGAAATTTCAGGGACCATGTGGATCAGGCCCTGGGGCTGGTGACTGACGTGGAGGGAAAGGCCCCAGAGTGGATGAGACCAGAGGCTGGGCTGGGTGGCAGTTCCGAGCCCCCAGGCAGCGGATTTGCTCAGGGTGGCGGCTCCTCATGCTTGGTGAGAAAGAGCTTCCTCTCAGCTGCAGAGCCTGGGCTGGGCAGCAGGGGGCAGGAAGAGGCAGCCCTGGTGGGTCCCTTCACACTCAGTGCGCCTGTCCCGTGCTGCCGGCTTTTAGAGATAGGAAGGAGCCTGGAGGTGGGGGAGAGGAGCACCTAATAGTCTGGGGATAGCATGGGGCGAGCCCGTCCTCAAAGGCTCTTCCAGTCCCACCTCCTCACGCAGAGGCTGCTGGGCCTTTCCCTTCTGTGCCCATGTCTGCCCCTCCCTGACACCCCATTGTGGGAGAGGGCCCTGATGAGCTCATGTCTGTCCAGGAGGGCCAGGCTTTGGAGAATGGAAGCCACCAGGGCTGGTGGTAGTGCTTCCAAGGCCTAGCTCAGACACATAAATCAGGGCAGCTGAGAGCCTGGTGAGGCCAGGGTCAAGGTAGCCTGGCCTCCTCGAGCACCTGCTGCTCTCCTGGCCTCAGGGCCAGCAGGAGAAAGGTCTGTTGGATGTGGGCACCTGCCCTAGGCCCCTTGGGTCTCAGAGGAGTGGCATTCTGACCTGTGCCTCCAGGTCACTCTCCAATGCTGCTCGGGGAGCATGAACTGTATCTCAGAGACAGGCTCGGGGCCAGGGTTGCAGCAGCTCAGCTTGGATGCTTTTTCAGCCCCTAGGAGTCAGTCCAACGGAGGAGCAAATGCAGCTGTGTGCTCTTGGACAAGGCACTTCCCCTGTCTAGCCCTCAGTTTCCTCATCTGTAAACAGAGATGATGGTTCTTCTTTCCAGTGAGAGGACTAAAGGAGAGGGGTATGGGCCGCACTTGGCACGGAAGCATTCCCAGAGCTCTTTCATATGGGCAGCCATGCCCCTTCCATCTCCCCCACATCTGGCTGAGGCAAGAGGTGGAAAAGATGACTGCGAGGCCAGGGCCTAGTCCTGTGTAGCCTTCTGAACCTCAGTGTCCTTGTCTGTGAAATAGTGGTGGGGGGGCAGAGGGCAGAATGTGATCCTGAGAGAGCATCATGCAGTTGGTTCCAGGCCCTCAGGCGGAGGGCAAGCAAGACTGCCTTCACTGTGCCACTGTAACAGAACCTAGCTGGCCTTTGCTGAGCCCCTGCCGCCACCTCCGTGTTCCAGGTGAGGAGCCGGAAGAGGAACCGAAAGTGAAAACCCAGTGGCCGAGGTCTGCAGATGAGCCTGGGCTATACATGGCGCAGACAGGTAACTCGGGCCCGCCTCCCTTCCTCTGCGGCGGGGGCCCGGCTGTGTGTGTCTGGTGGTGTGTGTGCTTGGTGTGTGCCTGTCTGTCTCTGTCCTGCAGTTCAGTCGCGTCTGTGCCACATGAAGCTTGTGGGAAGGGCTGGGTGGCCTCCTGAAGAGCCTGTTACTTGGGGTCAGGGTAGGAGGAGCCCTCTGATGTCTGCCCCCACCTTACTGCCACCCCCCCTACCCCTATGAGACTGAGTGCTTGGGAGGTGCCCCCTGCCGCCGACGCTGTCCCTCTCTCGTAGGCGACCCGGCGGCTGAGGAGTGGTCCCCGTGGAGCGTGTGTTCCCTGACGTGTGGGCAGGGTCTGCAGGTGCGCACCCGCTCCTGCGTGTCCTCCCCCTATGGGACCCTGTGCAGCGGGCCCCTGCGGGAGACCCGGCCCTGCAACAATTCAGCCACCTGCCCAGGTAGGCCCGTCCTCCTCCCCACCCCATCTGCCTGCAGGGTTAGGTCCTGCCTGGGACTCGGGCAGATTAATCTCCAAAATGGTTGGTTGCCTCCTCCTTTCATTCAACAAATGTGGCTGTTCGCCACACCATGCCCAACTCTGCGTACCATGCCAGCCCGGTGCAGGGCACTGGGGGCACAGATGGATCAGACCAGGGCCCATGCTACTGGGCCCGGTTCTGGGCACATCATTCCCCCAGTGCCTGCATCCTGGTAACCACGGCTCGTGTTTTTACCCGCTCCGCTCCGGCCATATCGGTAGCTTGCACACTTTCCCACCTCCCTGCATTTCCTGATTCTTGTCCTGTCCTTCCTCCCCGACCTTGGCTATTCAAATTCAGCCTGTCCTTCAAGATCTAAGACAAACGCCACTTCCCTGACCTTCCCCTCCCTCCTTTGGGCACCCCCTAAGGGAGCCTCCCCTAAGCCTCCCTCAGTTGAGTGTGTAGTTGTTAAAGAAATGCATGTGCTTGCTTGAGACAGCAAGGGCAGGGCAGTCTCAGCCAGTCCTGCTCCTTGCTCCCTGAGGGGGTGAAGTGGGGCCTAGGCCATGCCAGTGGTGCTGTGGATTTAGAGCAGGGCCTGCCTGGGAAGGGCTCTTGGTACCTGGGGGCGTGGCAGGAGTTTGCAAAGGCCTGGGGCAAAGCTGTGTTCCAGCGTGTGAGCTCGGTGTGTCGGTGTCCGTGTAGATGTTCATGTTTATTTGTGTGTCTGTGCGCTTGGGGCTGGGAAGGGCGCTTCTCTTGCCCCCGGACTGCTGTGTTGTATTCAGGCTCTGGGTCTAGGGGTGGGTGGGGAGGGGTGGAATGGCATGGGTCCTGGGTCCTTTCCTGAATTTTCCTGTGCCCTCAGGAGAGGAGGACCCCTGGTTCCCCTCCTGTTGGTCCTGGCGTCCTTGTCCAGGCATCCACAGGGGCTGTCCTATGTGAATTAGGACCAGAAGGCTGTGACTTGCACATCCCTTCAAAGGGTCGCACCTTGGTGGGGCCCTGGGAGATCCCCCTGGCAACAGAACCCGGGGCAGAGCCAATGAGGAGCAGCCGCAGAGCTGCGGAGCTCCTGATTGGTGGGCGGATGGGCAGGCGCTGGTGGTGGGCGGGGCCATGGTGCCGCCCAGCCACCGGCCACGTGCTTCCTTGCAGTGCACGGCGTGTGGGAGGAGTGGGGGTCCTGGAGCCTGTGCTCCCGCAGCTGCGGGCGGGGGTCCCGGAGCCGGATGCGGACCTGCGTGCCCCCCCAGCACGGCGGCAAGGCCTGCGAGGGTCCTGAGCTGCAGACTAAGCTCTGCAGTATGGCTGCCTGCCCGGGTCAGTAGCGCCCGTGGGCTTCCATGAGGGCGCTGCCCAGCCCGGTGGGGGGTCGGGAGACCTGGGGAGGCAGTCAGGTCCAGTGACCTGCCCCTGGGGGCCCCTTAAACTTTGACCAAGCATGGGGAGACTGGAGAAGTGTGCCTGCCTGTGTGCGAGGTGACCCCCTAGCCCTGACTTGACCCCCAGCCCTGACATGAGTTACTACCCTGTGACGCCATCAAAAGGGGACAGCTCTTTCTCCAAGCCCTGGGCTGCCCTTGCATTTTGGTGCATGGCCAGCTGGACTGTGAGAGGACACAAAGCTGGGCTGAAGTGCTGGCAAAGATCAGAAGACACCCCTGCAGCCCCTTCCCTTAGCCAGAAGTGAGTTGTGCCTGGTGCTAAGAGGAGAGGTGTCCTGTATTTCTGGAGCTGGTGGCAGGCAGGCAGCATGAGGCCCAGGCACTATCTGCTCACTCCAGCCTCCCTCATAACCCCCTCCCCTCCCCACTCCAGTGGGTCTGGCCTGGCTCAAATCTGAATGCCTAGCAGGCTCTGGGTCTTCCTGTGGTGCGCCACAGCACCAGCCCTCACACATCCCGCTCAACAGCCTCCCCTGCTTGTGTCTCCCCATGCAGTGGAAGGCCAGTGGCTAGAATGGGGTCCCTGGGGCCCATGCTCCACGTCCTGTGCCAATGGGACCCAGCAGCGCAGCCGGAAGTGCAGCGTGGCGGGCCCAGCCTGGGCCACATGCACGGGTGCCCTCACTGACACCCGGGAGTGCAGCAACCTCGAGTGCCCGGGTGAGTGCTTGGCACAGGGGTGGCAAGTGGCAGCTCTGACCATGGGGGCACCTGGGCCCACTCGTATGCCTCCCCTCTCCCACAGCCACTGATAGCAAGTGGGGGCCATGGAATGCATGGAGCCTGTGCTCTAAGACGTGTGACACAGGCTGGCAGCGCCGCTTCCGCATGTGCCAGGCCACGGGCACGCAGGGCTACCCCTGCGAGGGCACCGGAGAGGAGGTGAAGCCTTGTAGTGAGAAGAGGTGTCCAGGTACTGCCCTAATGACCCTGGGGGCTGGGGGCCCCATGTACGGGCCCAGCTGAGCCTTACCCCCGCACCCACAGCTTTCCACGAGATGTGCAGGGATGAGTACGTGATGCTGATGACGTGGAAGAAGGCAGCTGCTGGCGAGATCATCTACAACAAGTGCCCCCCGAACGCCTCAGGTAAGGGGCAGGTGGCTTTCCCCCCACCACCACCCCTGCCATTCTCATTGCCCCCTTCTGCGCCCCCAGCCTCTCTGAGATATGGAGGAGTGCGGGTGAGAGCTCGGCCCCCGTGCCCAGACCTCTGTCCTATTGCCCTGCAGGGTCTGCCAGCCGCCGCTGTCTCCTCAGTGCCCAAGGCGTGGCGTACTGGGGGCTGCCCAGCTTTGCTCGCTGCATCTCCCACGAGTACCGCTACCTGTATCTGTCAGTGAGTGCACCCTGCTGGGCTGGGGCACAGCAGAATCTGTCTCAGACTCTGCTAGGGGGTGGAGGGAGCGTGATTCTCGCTCGTTCCCACGTGCCTTGGCATATGCTGTGCCCACTTCTGCCTGGCTGTGCCTCTCCTTGTCTGGCAAACTCCTACTCATACCTCAAGGCCTGACTCTCAAGTGTCTTCCTTTGTCCTTGGCGCCTACCTCTGCGCTCCTGCAGAATGAGCCCCTCAGTCGTTAGGTGCTCATCAAAGTGTCTGTGTGTGCGGCTAGACTGGGGCCTCCCTGAATTTATTTTTGTGTCCCCAGCATCCAGCCCAGGGCCAGTCATGGGGTAAGAGTAGCGTCAGTGAATGTGTGTACATGTTTGACTGTAATTGGGTATTAATTGTGTGAATGCATTTAGAGCTTGTGTTGAGAGAGAGTGAGAGAGAGAAAGAGAGACAGTATGTGTGTGTGTTTGTGTGTGTGTGTGTGCGCGCGCCCACACACACGCTCATTACACTCCAGAATGTACGTGACCCCTTTGGGATGGGGAGGTACCCTGTTCCCATACTGTGCTTATATCTTTTATATGTACATCTGAACACCTTTTTTCTCTAGGTGTTTCTATTTCAGTCTTTTTTAAAGTACCCTTTGGGATTCTCTCTCTCTTTATGAGTCTCTTTCTCGGACTCTGTCTCCCCTGTGTGCCCCTTTGAGCCTCTCTGACCTTTTCCCCCTTTCTCTCCCCGTGGATGCAAGCAGTGGGTGGACTGGAGTGGGATGGGCCAGGGTCTGGTTCCAGCTCCTGACACTTCAGTGACTGTGGCCCTCTCGTCACCTACAGCTTAGGGAGCACCTGGCCAAGGGGCAGCGCATGCTGGCGGGCGAGGGCATGTCGCAGGTGGTGCGCAGCCTGCAGGAGCTACTGGCCCGGCGCACCTACTATAGTGGGGACCTGCTCTTCTCTGTGGACATTCTGAGGAATGTCACTGACACCTTTAAGAGGGCCACCTACGTGCCCTCGGCTGATGATGTGCAGGTACTGCCTAGGCGGAAGGAGGGCGGAGGGTGGAGAAGGCCCAAACTGAAGCGGGAGGCCAGGCCCCTAGGCAGAGTCTGCTGTAGAGGCGGCAAGTGTGGCTATAGTGGGGGAAGCCCCCTGTCCCCTGGGGCTAGGACCCCCTGCCACTCATTGCTCTCTCCCCAGCGCTTCTTCCAGGTGGTGAGCTTCATGGTGGATGCAGAAAACAAGGAGAAGTGGGACGATGCTCAGCAGGTGCGGGGCACAGCTGCCAGCTTCTCCTCCCGTGACCCGCCCTGCCTTGGACCCTTACACACTCTCTGTCCCTAGGTGTCCCCTGGCTCTGTGCACCTGCTCCGTGTCGTGGAGGACTTCATTCACCTGGTGGGCGATGCTCTTAAGGCCTTCCAGAGCTCTCTGATTGTCACAGATAATCTAGGTAGAAGGAGTCAGGCAAGGGAGGGGGTCCTGAATGTGCCAGGACTCAAGAGGTTCTGTCTTTCCTCTACCTAACCCCGTATTTGTATCTTTCTCTCCACATTCTACCCTCTCCTTCATCTATGTGTGGTCTGTTTCTCTGTGTACGTCTGTCTGTGTTTGTACCAACTTCGGTGTCCACATCTACCTTTCCTGGTACATGTTTCCCCTACATCTGTCTCTTCCCCTGGTCTGCCACCCTTTGTCTCTGCCCCTCTGTCTGTCTCTGTCCACCCTCCTCCCACTGCAGTGATCAGCATTCAGCGAGAGCCCGTCTCAGCTGTGTCCAGTGACATCACGTTCCCCATGCGGGGCCGCCGGGGCATGAAGGACTGGGTGCGGCACTCAGAGGACCGCCTCTTCCTGCCCAAGGAGGTGCTCAGCCTCTCCTCCCCAGGGAAGCCAGCCACATCTGGGGCAGCAGGCAGCCCTGGCAGGGGGAGGGGCCCAGGAACGGTGCCTCCTGGCCCGGGTCACTCCCACCAGCGCCTCCTCCCAGCAGACCCCGATGAGTCCTCCTACTTTGTGATCGGTGCTGTACTCTACCGCACCCTTGGCCTCATCCTGCCGCCTCCCAGGTGAGTCCTGGGGATGGGTGGATGGGGCTGCTGAGGGTCCAGGAAGGCCCAGGTAAGGGGAGGAGGACTGAGCTAGTGCTGGCTGCAGAGAGATCCATGGCAGCCTCCTCCACCTTCAGGAACCCCCTTGCCTGGCTCTGGACACACGCTTCTCAAATGTAGCCATGCTGCTCCCAGACGCTGGGCTGCCACCCAGGGGGTGATGGGCAGAGCTCTAGACCTCACCCGAAGTCCTGGACCCCACTGAGCTAGGACGTCCCCTGGGCCTTGGCTCCTTAGAAGCCTCTGCACACACCCATCCAAAGCGGCTTCAGGGTTTCTGACTGGGGCTGGCACCTGCTGGCAGAAGCTGACTTCGGTACCTGTCCCCCAGGCCCCCACTGGCCGTCACATCCCGGGTGATGACAGTGACTGTGCGCCCCCCTACCCAGCCTCCAGCTGAGCCCCTCATTACTGTGGAGCTCTCCTACATCATCAATGTGAGTGGAGATCCATGCAGAGACCCTGGGGGCACCTCAACCTGGGTGGCCGGAGGCCTGTCTGGTGGGCAGCACTCTGTCCCTGATGGTGGGCTGAACCTTGGACCTGTGTGGGAGTTGCTGTGGCCCCCACAGCATGGGCAGTGGTGGGGTGTGGTGAGCTTCCCTCCCTAGACTGCACTCATGTCTTCTGCTCCCCAGGGGACCACGGATCCCCGTTGTGCCAGCTGGGACTACTCCAGAGCGTGAGTTGGGTGGCTCCTCTGGGTGAGGAAGGGAGCAGCCCTAGGGCCCTTTGCCAGAAAGGGGTCTCCTGCCTGAAAGGCAAGAGGGATTTTTGGTGCCATCCTAGCCTAAGGGGTCAAGAACGTATCCTGGGACTCCCTGCTGTTGCCTGGTGGATGTGGCCTTACTGTGGATTTAGCCTGTCCTTGGGCAGTGGCCAGGACTGGGGACAGGGCCACGTAGCTGGCCTGGGGCTCACTGAATCTCTCCCCTACCCAAGAGATGCCAGCTCAGGAGACTGGGACACTGAAAATTGCCAGACCCTGGAGACCCAGGCAGCTCACACCCGCTGCCAGTGCCAGCACCTGTCCACCTTTGCTGTGCTGGCCCAGCCACCCAAGGACCTGGTGAGTGGAACAGAGGTGCCTGGGCTGGGTAAGGGAGGAGGCCCTGGGCTTCCAGCAGCCATCAGTGATGGCGTTGGCAGGCGCCTGGGTAATCCTGAATGTGCATCTGCAGGTGCGCTTGTGGGATTGTACGTGGATATCTGTGCCCCTGGGATTGTGCTCACAGCAGTGATATTTGCCTGGGGGTATGCGGCAGTGGCCAGTTGTGTGTGTGTGTGCATATGTGTGTGTCTGGTTGTGTGTGGAAGAGTGCAGGTGACTGAGCATAAATATGTGTCCACATGGATACCCGGGTCTGTTCTGTGCATGCATGAGTACGACAGCAAGAAGGTGTTGCCCTTCTGCCTGTGGGTATGCCAGTCTACGGTAGAGGAGGGGACAGGGCACCCCTGCAGCTCCCGCCTCCCAGCAACCCATCTGACTGTCTGCCCATCTCCCCCAGACCCTGGAGCTGGCGGGCTCCCCCTCGGTCCCCCTGGTGATCGGCTGTGCGGTGTCGTGCATGGCACTGCTCACCCTGCTCGCCATCTATGCCGCCTTTTGGAGGTAGGTCTGACACCTGGCTCTTGTGGCTGGGAGGCGGGGGGGCAGGTACGGGAGGTGGCCAGCCACGCCAGGTCGGGTGGGGCAGCCAGCGCCTCTGTCCCTGCCTGCTGTGCCCCGGCAGGTTCATAAAATCTGAACGCTCCATCATCTTGCTGAACTTCTGCCTGTCCATCCTGGCATCCAACATCCTGATCCTCGTGGGCCAGTCCCGGGTGCTGAGCAAGGCAGGTGCAGGCTTCCAGGGCTGCCAGGGGTGTGAGTGGGGTGGAGGGGTGAAGGTGGAGAGCGCAGCGTGTGTGTTTGCTTGTACGTCCATTAGTGGTGGTGTGTGTGCGCCCCATGTTGGCATTAGAGTGTGTATGAAATAGTGTGTGAGACCATATGTGAGGACATTGGAGAGGGGGTGT
This sequence comes from Nomascus leucogenys, assembly GCF_006542625.1. Lineage (NCBI taxonomy): Eukaryota > Metazoa > Chordata > Mammalia > Primates > Hylobatidae > Nomascus > Nomascus leucogenys. Next base: position 968,488 of record NC_044392.1, on the reverse strand, counting down.
GTACTCAAGTGAGGAACTTCTGTGAACATCAGTAAACGTGTGTGTGAGCTGAGCGCTGGGTGTGTGTTGGGCAGGTGGCATTGGGCCTCCTTGTGTCTGTGAGTGTGTGGAAGCCTGAGTGAGGCCTCCTTTTGCCACCTACCTGTGGACGACCTGTGCAGACTGTTCCCTATGCCCCCTTGGCCTTCTCTGCACAGTGCCAGCACCATGCATGCCAGGCACGGGGCCTGCCCGGTTGTGACGTGGCAGGTACTCATGTCTGTCCCCCTCCCTGCCAGCCCCGTCTGTGCGTGGGCAGCCTGCCCACTCGCCTCCCTGGATGCCGAGTGCTGTGTGTGTGTCACCAGGCCCGTGTCGTGCTGTGTGTGGGTGCAGGAAGGCGGGGGTGCCTGGCAGGGCTCTGTGGGGGGCGGGGCTCAGGTGGGCGGCCGTGGCAGCGCCCAGCAGCGGGTGTGGGAAGCCCGGCGCCTCCTGCCCTGGCGGCTGCTCAGGGCCACTCCCTCCCGTTCCCTCTCCCTGCAGGGCGTGTGCACCATGACGGCTGCCTTCCTGCACTTCTTCTTTCTCTCCTCCTTTTGCTGGGTGCTTACCGAGGCCTGGCAGTCCTACCTGGCTGTCATTGGGCGGATGCGCACCCGCCTCGTTCGCAAGCGTTTCCTCTGCCTGGGCTGGGGTGAGCAGGGCCAGTGCTGGACTCTGCTGCTGGGCCTTGGTGGGCAGGGGCAGCAAGAGAAGTTCAGTTTTGGCCCTGGCCCAGCTCTCTGGGCACAGCGGTCAGCTGGGATGGGAGTCTGGGAGAACAAGGGGTCCCTGAAGACCAGCAACCGTCTCACTCTGGCGCCCCCGCTCCCCCAGGTCTGCCTGCCCTGGTGGTGGCGGTGTCTGTCGGCTTTACCCGAACGAAAGGATACGGTACATCCAGCTAGTACGTGGGCCTCCCGTGGTGGGTGGTGGTGGGTGGTAGTGGGTGGTGGATCTGTTAGGGAACCGGACTGGGCAGCTGGCTGAAATCCTAGTCCATGCCTGTTGTGGGTCTTTGGGCAAGTTCCTCCCCATTTCTGAGCTTCAGTTTCCCTGACTGAGGGAATGTGCTAGGACCGGGTAATCCCTAAGGGACTGTTTAGCTCAGGAGTCAGCCTTGCTTCATCCCCATGGGAGCACTGGGGGATGAGCCTAATGTTCTGGACCTTTGTTGGAGGGGAAACCGAGGCTCAGCAGGAGCCAGTGGCTCACTCTCACCGTCTGGGGCTCAGACGGCACTGGCGATGAGGGCATGGCAGCCTGGGAGGACTGAGGGATGGTGTTTGGGGGTGGGGAGGGAGGCTGCCGGGTGTCTGACCCCCTTCTTCTCCCCCACCCCAGCTGCTGGCTCTCCCTGGAGGGCGGCCTGCTCTACGCCTTTGTGGGCCCTGCAGCCGTCATTGTCCTGGTATGTGCCCGTTCAGCATCTTGGAAGGGGCATGGCCCCAGAGGGTCATCCTGTTTCTCCCTCTACCTCCTCCCTGCACTCCAGCTCCCACGTGGGGATTTCCCTGCCAGGAGGGCACCTGGTGATCCTGTCTCCCTCACTCCACTCTACTGGGCCCCCAGGTGAACATGCTCATCGGAATCATCGTCTTCAACAAGCTCATGGCACGCGATGGCATCTCCGACAAATCCAAGAAGCAGAGGGCCGGGTAAGGGGAGGGCCTCTGAGGCTTGGCCTTTCTGGAAATGGTGCAGGGAGGGAGGGACATGGGTGCTCTTGGAGACTCAGGGCTCGATGATGCGACCGGGGCTCCCCAACCTTGGTGCATCAAGGTTGCAGGCAAGGTGGGCACCCGGAGTGCTCAGCCGCAGCCCCTCACCCACCCTAACCCAGCTCTCTCTCTCTCGTCTGCCCTCCCCTCCCACCCCACTCGGGGCTCACTCTGCCCCGTCTCCCGGCTTCCCATGTGTTTCCCCCCTCCTTCTCCCATGTCTGTGCCGCCCCCGAGGTCGGAGCGGTGCCCCTGGGCCAGCCTGCTCCTCCCCTGCTCAGCGTGTGGAGCGGTCCCCAGCCCCCTGCTCAGCTCAGCCTCGGCCAGGAACGCCATGTTAGTCGTGCCCCCTGGGGGGCGGTGGGGGTGGGTGGGGCAAAGGAATTGGGGGGGGCAGTGCCCATGGTGGGGGGAGGAGGAGGGATATCAGCCCAGTGCCCTGGAAAGCTTGCCCTTTCCTGCCAGCCACCACACACTCTCAAGGGCTCGGCAAGAGGTGGCCAAGGCGATGAGGAGTGGATGTCTGTGCCTCCCACAGGTGCCCGGTTCCTTCGCCCACCCTTGGATCCCGCCCCTGCCCTTATTCCCAGCTAATGTTCTATCCTGCACAGCCCCACACCCCCAACCTACAGAGGCTCAGACAATCTTAAGCCTTAGAATTTTTGAGCTATAGAACCTTAGAATTAGAATGATAGAATCTTAGCATAAGACAATCAGAAGCTAAGAATGTTAGAATGAGTGAATCATCCAGTCTTATCATCTGTCATAGAATCTGAGACTTAGCATTTCAGAGGCATTGAATCTCACGCTCAATTGGAGACAGAGAATCACAGAGGTAGAGAATTATTTCACTGAGACCCCCGCCCTAGCATCTGAGAATCTTAAAATCCCAGCTATGCAAGGGTAAAACAAATCCACAAAGCCCTTAGGCCCAACCTCCCACCCAGGTCCGGAAATCCATCCGAGCCTCCATGCCCAGTGAGGTCCAGCTTTATCTTGCACACCTGCAGGGTCAGGGAGCTCAGGGCCTCTGGAGGCAGCTGGCACCGTCACCACGAAGCTCCCTCTGTCTTGGGCTGCCGTCTGCCTCCCTCACCCTGTCTGCACTAGCTGTTTCAATGCTTGGGCTTTGGAGTCGGTCAAGCTGTGTTTGTATCCCAACTGTGCCTCTCCCTGCCCAGCTGGGCACACTCCAGTTTCCTCATCTGTAAATTGGGATAATAATCCCATGCCTGTTAATTGGAGTTGTTTTGATCACGATTTGAAGTAATATATGTAAAGTGTTCAGTGTAGGGCCTGGTAGAGAATTGGTGGTTAATCAGCGCAGCTCTTATTACTGTGATTAGACCCTCTCTTGGTCTTGGCTCCACCTCTGGGGGCTTCAGAGCCCATTGTGGCCGCCCCCTGCCAGGCTGAACAGCCCTGAACTGCACTTCCTAGGGCAGGTCTTGGCCCCCTGCCCATCTCTCTGCTTTGGCCTCCCCCAGCTGTCTCTGTGGAATGGTGCCACCCTCTGCCATGCCTAGAGCTGTGCCTGACTCTCCCACCGGGGGCGTTTGCAAAGGAGAGTGGGTTGAGTGTGGCACCTGGCCCGGGAGGGTATGTTGGCCCCGCTGTCCCTCATGTGCTGTAGCAGGTTAGGGAGGAGTGGGAATGGCTTGGATGCCAGGCCCCATCTGCTTTTTTTCTGCCCTCCCCTGGCAGGGAGGCCAGGGAGGTGTAGGCCTGGCCCCGACCCCATCTTTTAGCCCCAGTTCTGATCCTTCTGCCCAAGGCTCTGAGCAGTCCCTGGGAGCCTGACGTCTTCTCTGTATGTGGGGGGAGTTCTGCTTCACTGGTCCTGGCCCCCTGTCTTCTCCCTGAGGATTCGTGCCCTGGATGTCCCCCGTGTGCTCTGCCTGTTTGATCTTTCTGTCTGAGTGTCTCTGTCGCATGCGTTCTCTCACTGTGGTTATCGTCGCCTTGTCCCTCCTCCAGTCCCCCTCCCCAGCCTACCCAGTTAGGCTCTGGGGATGCCGTCCAGGCCCCCGTGCATTTTTAAAAAGCTCCTCAGGTGATTCTGTGCGTCTGTCTACCTTCTCTTCTCTCTCCCCGTCCCTTTCCACGGTCTGTGGCTCAGTCCCACTGTGTCTGCGTGTCCATCCCCACCTTCCTGGTCCCTGCGGTGACCCTGTAGTTCGCTGCTTTCAGTCTCTGTCCTGTTTCTCTGGCTCGGCTCCTCAGCCCCTCTCTGCTTGGGGACATTACTGAGGCCCTGGGGTTTGGGGCCCTCCCAGTCTTGGGCAGCTGAAGAGCTCCAGCTGAGTGGAGGCCTAGGCTCAAGCCATCCTGTCCCCTGGAGTGTCACTCTGATGGGCTCTGCCACTGTCCCCTCAGGGCCTCACTCTGGAGCTCCTGCGTGGTGCTGCCCCTGCTGGCGCTCACCTGGATGTCTGCCGTCCTGGCCATGACAGACCGCCGTTCCGTCCTCTTCCAGGCCCTCTTTGCTGTCTTCAACTCCGCGCAGGGCTTTGTCATCACTGCTGTGCACTGCTTCCTGCGCCGAGAGGTGGGGCTGGGCCTCTCCCGCCCCTGGGTGCCCACCACACCTGCCAGGCCCCTGGCTTCTCCCCACTGTGCAGACCGGGAGGATCGAGGCCCCGACCAGGGTGCTCCAGGCCCCATCTGGGCAGCCCTTACTGTGGAAGCTGATAGGCCTGGATGCCCACAACTGCCCCTCATGCTTGTCCTTGGCCTCCTGGGTCTCCTCCTCCCCTTGCACCCTGCCCAGGTGTCATCACCTTCCCCAAGGTTGGATGTGTTGCCTTCCTTCTACAGTTGCCTGGGCATCTGGGGTGGGAAGCACAGCCATCTGTGGTCGGGGGCCCTGCAGTGGCCTCAGGCCCAGCAGGCGCCCTCTGTCCCCAGGTCCAGGACGTGGTGAAGTGCCAGATGGGGGTGTGCCGGGCTGATGAGAGCGAAGACTCCCCTGATTCGTGTAAGAACGGGCAGCTGCAGATCCTGGTGAGTTAGGGGCCTGGGCAGGGCCTGGGCAGATTCTGGGCACCCCCCACCCCAGTCCTCCTGCCCTAGACCATTTACCTTCCCCATCCATGGCAGGGTTGGGACAGGGATTGGGTTTGATTCAGGCTCAGCCACTAACACCTGGGTGGCATTGGGCAAGTCCTTCCCCCACTCAGTTTTCCCAGCCATCAGGTGGGGCTGGGGTAGACCATGCCTGGGCTCTGCTGGGCCATGGGCTATGGGCCATGGGCAGCCCTCAGGCAGGCAGAGTGGGCAAAGCTGGCTGGAGGGGCCTGAGCCTCCCCCCACCCTGATACATTAATCCTCCTTCTGCCCACCCGCCCCTCCCTTTCCGCCTATAGTCAGACTTTGAAAAGGACGTGGATCTGGCTTGTCAAACAGGTGAGTGTGCCGTGGCCGAGCTGAGAATGGCCCTGGGGTTGGAGAAGAAGGGGAGGCCCTGAGCCCCATCATGGGAGGCCCTGATGGAGTTCTGGCTGCTTGAGTCCAGCTTCGAAGTTAGACAGCCCTGAGTTGGACGCAAGGCTGCGAATGTCCCTTACTGTCTGACCCTGGGCAAACAACCTGCCTCTCTAAGCCTCAGTTAACACACCTGTAAAGGAGAGAATACTGTCCTCCCAGGGCAGGTGGGAGGCTTAGGGGCATGAATTCGGGGACGTCGAGTTCCTAGCAGGACCCATGGCACAGAGTGTTACGTTATTGTATCATTTCCAGATTCTTAGCAGAATCTTTCCATTTCTGTCTCCTGGGGAGCTGATGCACAGGGAGGTGGGAAGACAAAGCCCTTCGACAGCCCTGGGGCCATGGGGTCAAAGTCAGGACATGCACCAGGACACTGGGAGCTGGGCCTTGCCTTTGTTTCTTGCCCTGTCTCACTGTGGGGACTTTGCAGCCGTTGTCTTCTTAACCCCTCTTGTATGTGAGAGATTACCAACCACCCAGCCATCTCTCCAGGACCTGGTTTCCTTTCCTGTCCAAGCGCGGAAGCTTGGCACCTCCCCCGCCTGGGCAAGGGCATCTGGAGGTTCCTTCTCCTCAGGACTCACCCCCTCCCTCCCACTCCTGCCCCCAGTTCTGTTCAAGGAGGTCAACACTTGCAACCCGTCCACCATCACGGGCACGCTATCCCGCCTGTCCCTGGATGAGGATGAGGAGCCCAAGTCCTGCCTCGTGGGCCCTGAGGGCAGCCTCAGCTTCTCACCACTTCCTGGGAATATCCTGGTGCCCATGGCAGCCTCACCAGGGCTGGGGGAGCCTCCGCCCCCACAGGAGGCCAACCCTGTTTACATGTGTGGGGAGGGCGGCCTGCGGCAGCTGGACCTCACATGGCTGCGGCCCGCTGAGCCAGGCTCTGAGGGGGACTACATGGTGCTGCCCCGGCGGACTTTGAGCCTGCAGCCTGGCGGTGGGGGTGGAGGTGGTGAGGATGCCCCCAGGGCCCGGCCCGAGGGGACCCCCCGGCGGGCTGCCAAGACAGTGGCCCACACTGAAGGCTACCCCAGCTTCCTGTCCGTGGACCACTCGGGCCTGGGGCTGGGCCCTGCCTATGGATCTCTCCAGAATCCCTATGGAATGACCTTCCAACCACCACCGCCGACACCCAGCGCCCGCCAAGTGCCCGAGCCAGGGGAGCGCAGCCGGACCATGCCTCGTACAGTGCCCGGCTCTACCATGAAGATGGGCTCCCTGGAGGTGAGGGGCTGTAGGGAATGGGGTGTGTGTCTGAGACTGTGTCAATCACAGGCTGCTGCCAGGAGGGGACAGCCTCAACCTCCCCAGAGCAGCCTCGTAAAAGTCGCTGGGAGTGGGTACACTGAGCATTTCTCCCTGTTTCTGCTCATGGCAGCTCCCTGGTGTCTGTGAATCCTTCAGACAGGCTGGGACGCCACACGGTCGAAGCGCATTTCTCAACTCGCTCGCACTTGCTTTAGGGCCTACTTGGGGGTTACTGGTTAGGATGAGTCCTCATTTCAGGAGACTGTGGCTCAGGCAACGTGCTACGCTGCTGGGGAAGCCACATCATGGGGTGTGAGCCTGGGCCTCTGCATCATGCAGGTCTGAGTTCCAGTCTGGACTCTTGATTGACAGTGAGATCAGTGAGCCTTCATTTTCTTGTGTGTAAAGTGGGGATAAGGTAGCAATATCTTTGTAGAGTTGTTTTGAGGATTGAGTGATGTAAAACATTTATGCGGAGCAAGTAGACAGTGCTAGATAATTGGGGATTGCTGCTGTTAGCACCCCTGAAATCAGCTGCAGGTGCTGCCCACGGGCCTGTGATAACTGACCCTCTCTTCCTGAGAAAAGCAAACCCCTCTGGGTCCCTGCCTGTGTGTGTTCTGTGAATGCTTCACCTTCCCGCTGGCCTCCTCAGGTCTGCTCCGTGCAGAGGATCACTGGGAACAAACAGGCAGTGGTGGCCTGCTGTGGAACTCTAGAACATTCTGCAACTTTATTGGAGTCACGAAGGGGGTGTGGTTAAGGAAAGGGGCAGGAGTTGTTCTTAGCCACAATTGGCTGTTCCTGCTCGGCCTCAGAAACCCACTCCCCATCCTCCACACGACGAAAATTAAGTTAGTAGCTAGGAGGGGGCTCATAAGTTGAGTTTTTCTCCCAAAATGTTTCTGGAACATTTGGTGCCTGCTCCTGCCACAGATGGCAAAAACAGGAAGGCGTAACAAAGACAACACGCAACGCCGCGTCGGAGAAGGGTGCGCGTGGCGTCATGGCGGGGTTTGTTCTGTGGACACCTGCCTGCCGGCCACTGATGAGGGCGGACATCAGGCTCCTTGTGTGGGAGGCAGCAGTAAATGCAGCAGCGCTTTGAGGGGTCAAGGTTGACATCCAAAATTCTGGTGTGGGCAACTGTGATGGGTGGAGGGGCAGGTTTGGGCAGGGAATTACAAGTGTATTCCACTGGTGTGAGCTGCATGTGCAGTGCCTGTGGGGGCATCAGACAGGGAGAGGTGTCACGTTGCCCCCAGAAAGAGAGATGCAGCCGGGATGGGGAGGATACACGTGTGTGTGGTAAAGGCAGGAGAAGGTGCCAGGGCAGAGTGTGAGTGCCTAGTATTAGAGAAGCCAGGGTGGGCAGCGGGGAGAAAGCAGGTAGGGAGAGGAGAGGAACACCAGGAGAGTGAGTGCCATGGGCCCATGGTGGTGAGCATGCCCACAGGCCTGGGAGATCCAGATGGTGGTCCTAGTATCACCTTCGAAGGCCTGGGAGCAATTCCCTTCACCTCCCTGGGTCTCAGTTTCCCCATCTGTAACCTGGGAAAGTTGGCCTTGGCTTCATGGGTTTCCCTGTGCCAACATTTTAAGACTCTCAGGCCTCTTTCTTGAGTAGCACTGGGTACAGTACAGCTTACTGGGGCCTTGAAAGTGGTCTGGGGCGAGGAGGGCCAGGAGAGGCATGAGGGAGCAGAGAGGCCAGGGAGGCAGCGCCTGGTTTGGCAGGAAAAGGGGCAGTGTGAGGTCAAAGGAAGGTTTCTGACAGCCTGAATCCCTGTGTTTGCAGGACAAGTAGAGGGTTCCAAGGGGAGGGGTAGCTATGGCTGGCAGACAGAATGGGGGCAAGATGGGGAAGGATGCAGGGTGGGCTCTAGGGCACAGAGAATGGGCATTGGCTCCGATTCCATGTGGGCATCTGGGCCTGTCATGTTGGAAGTCCGCTGCATGCCATTTGACCCGTGTGTGTGTGTGTGTGTGTGTGTGTGTGTGTGTGTGTGTGTGTGTGTTCAGTGAGGCCTGAAAAGCTGCCCCATGAAAGTCCCCAACTTCTGGGCCTGGGTTGGGGGGAAGGTACAGCGGGCAGACCCCTGGGATGCCGGGCTTCCTGTCTCTAAAGCCCCTGCCTGTGGTAAAAAGCTTTCTTCTCCTCCATTGCCTCCTTGTTGCTCCTTCCCAGCGAAAGAAATTACGGTATTCAGACCTGGACTTTGAGGTAAGGGCCATGTGTGTGCTGGGCGGCGGGATATCTGGCTGTGGTGTCTGTTCCTGGAGGGCTCGCTCCTAGAAGTAGTCCGAGCTCTGTCGCAGGGCCTGACCCCAGGAGCCCAAGCCCATGGGCTCTGTAGGATCTTCCCATGATTCCCTCCCTGCCCAAGCCCATAGCACCGACGTGAAGAGAGAACTAGGTCTTGTCCCAGAGGAGCTGGCAGCAGGGAGGGATGTAGGGGCTTGGGGTGCTGAGTGCCCTGGGTAGGGGGGATCATGGTGCTGCCCCAGGGAGCGACCCTCTGACGCCCTGTGGCCCCTAGAAGGTGATGCACACCCGGAAACGGCATTCAGAACTCTACCATGAGCTCAACCAGAAGTTCCACACTTTCGACCGCTACCGCAGCCAGTCCACAGCCAAGGTGAGGCCTCCTCCCGTGGCTGCCCCTGCCCCGAAGCTCAGGGCCTGACCTAGTGCAGCGGCCCCTGGGGTTGGAGCCTGACCGGTGGCCCCCGTTGCAGAGGGAGAAGCGGTGGAGTGTGTCCTCGGGTGGGGCGGCCGAGCGGAGCGTGTGCACCGTGAGTCCCCCCGGGCTGGGTGGGGCGAGGTGGGCCTGAGGGACCCTTGCCCTCCCTGCCCTCCTGCCCCTCCCAGGCAACCCCAGCCTGTCTCACCAAGGGTCTCCCCGACGGCATGGGCAACAGTTTGGGGCCACCTGGGGGTGGGGAAGGTGCTGCAGATGGCGAACAGGGGTGGAGGTCTTCCAGGATTGGGAGGGAGAGCAGTCAGCAGGAGACATGTCCTGGGGGCCACTGAGAACAGGGGTCAGGAGCCCCACCCCGGAACCAGGCAGGTCTGTATTTCAACTCTGCTTTGACACCTGATTGCTCCATAACTTTGGGCATTACCAGTTCTCTCTGGGCCTCCTCCGTTTGTTCGTCTGTACAATGGGTAAGGATATTGGCCCATCTCCACGGCCCCTCCCGCTCCCTCCACAGGACAAGCCCAGCCCCGGGGAGCGCCCCAGCTTGTCCCAACATCGGCGCCATCAGAGCTGGAGCACCTTCAAATCTATGACACTGGGCTCGCTGCCCCCCAAGCCCCGAGAACGGCTGACTCTGCACCGGGCAGCAGCCTGGGAGCCCACAGAACCACCGGATGGTGACTTCCAGACAGAGGTGTGAGTGCCACGCTGGACTGCCCACTGCATATAAATATATATATCTCTCTATTTTCACACTCCACTTTGGAACTACCCAGGAGCCAGCGCCCTCTCCCCTCTCCCGAGGGCTGGGCAGGGAGGCGCCGTGGACTCAGCCAGGCTGGGGGAGCGGGACACGGCTTGGCCTGGGGGCCCAGGGCCCATCCTTGTTTCTCAGAGGCCCCTCAGCCAATGGAACCCCATCTTCAGTCCAGCCTGTCCGTCCCTGTCCCGGGCTGGGGAGGCGGGAGGGGAACTTTGTTGGGAATAAACTTCACTCTGTGGATTTTGCTGCTGGGCTGTTTGCTTTCCTCAGGTCAAGGCCCAGCTCTGGGACCCCGACTTTGTTCCTGTCTCCTGGGTTGAACTCACTTGATCTCATCAGATTATGTGATGAGGTCGGGCCAGCCCTGCCTGGGAGGGGGCGGCCTAGGCTCTAACCCCATCTTTGTCCCTGACTCTCCGGGTGACTCATCCTTTCCCCGATCTGGGCTGGGGGAAGCAGATTGGGAGTGTGGGAGGGGACCTCTTACGGCTGGCCTTTCCTGGTGGCTGTGATGGTCGTGGCTGCCATTCACTGGGGCACAGAGGCCTGACTGCCTGGGCTAGAGCCAAGACAGAGCTTAGTGACCTTGGTTCCACATCTGTGAAATGGGGATGGTAACAGTGCCCACCTCACAGGGTTGTTACGGGGTTGAAACAAATTCCTATTTGTAAAGTGCTCAGCAAATACCTGGGACAGGATAAGCTCTCGAAGGGTTAGCTGTGACCACATGGCACCAGTCTCATGCAGTGCTCTAAGCTAGGAGCTTCACACACATGTCCCCTGGCCCCTCACAACAACCCTGTTGGAAGGTTTTAGGTTGCCCATTTTGTGGATAGGAAAATGAGGCCAGAGATGGGCAGTGCCCTGCTCAAGGCCACAGTCAGAGGCAGAGCTGGGACTTCAAACCCACGCTTGATGGAGGTGGGGCTTCAGCTCAGCTTCCTGGAACTTGACTACGGCTGCAGGGGAGCAGCAGGTGCTCGGTTGTGGTGGAGATGCAGGTGTTGGGCCGGGCCAGGGCTGGGGTGGGGTGCGGGAGCCAGGCTGGCTTGGTGCTGGAGGCTCATGCTGAGTTGCATTCATTACATGCCTGAGTGAGCGGATCCTTGCTCAGTTTTCAGGCCCCCAGAAAGAGGGGGCACAGGATTACATGTGGAAACATCTTCTGGAGTCAGGCGGCAGCTGGAGCGGAGGCACAGTTAGCAGGGTCACAGGTCCCTGCTCACCTGGTCATTTAGCAACATGGGCGCCTCTGGGCCCCTTCCCAGGGACTCGGAGACACAGACACAGGTCCCTGGAGAGCTGAGGGAGGGTTAGGTGCTGCAGTGGCCTGGGTGGGAGTGACAGAAGTGACTGGCTGCCAGGGTAGGGGGTATCACAGATAATGGCCTGCCCAGGGGTGCTGGAGGAGGGGTGGAGGCCTCTTCAGAGTTTTGCAGGCCTTGATGGCACAGGCTTGCTCTCGGTCTCATTCCAATCCTGCCTGCTGTGAGACCTGGTCAGAGGAGCCGTGCGGGCAGAGTCCACTCAGGACTATGCTCCTAGACCCGTGGAGGTCCTGCGACTCACTCCTCCGCCTCCCTCCCTTCGGGCAGCCCCAGCACTTAAGTGTACAGAGTTCACTCAAGCACTACCTCATTTGATTCTTCAAGGTAGGTATTGTGACTGCCCCATTTTGGAGATGAGTAAATCGAGGCCTGGAGAGGGGACATGACTTGCCCAAGCTCCCACAGCCCAGCTTGTGACTGGGACTTGTGGCTGGGAGTGGCAGAGTCCGATAGCAGCCAGCTTAGGCACCTGGGAGCTTTGTTCATCCAGGAACGCGCTGCCGCAAGGACAGCAGTGGGCAAGTGCAGCTGGCCTTGGTGATGGGACCCGGGATCAGGAGTGCCACCGCATGTTTCATCCTCTCCTGGCATTCTCTCGAATGTGTGTCGGCTTCATTCTTTAAGGCCTCTTCCACCTGGGCCTGCCAGGCTTCCTCCTCCCAGCTCCATCACTCAGCATTGCCCCTAGAGGGGAAGAAACTTTCTCTCTTGAATTCCAATTAGAAAACCCCCAAGGAAGGAAGAGCTCTGGCTGGCCCCAGGCAGGAGGCTGGGGCACTGTGATTGGCAGTCCCATCAGGAGCCATGGGGGAGAGGGAGAGGGAGCAGGTCTCTGAGAAAGGGGGGCCTGTTCCTAAAAGGGGGTTTGCACAAACAAAGCCCCCATCCCTGACCGTGTACCAGCAGACCCTACTCCACATTCCTTTGACCATCACCTAAAGGCCCTCTTAGTGCCTTGTCCTGTGCTTGCACCTCCCTCCTTCCTTGTCTTGTGCTCCGCTGGTCACCACCTCTGGGGCCCCCTGGGGCTGAGGTGTGATGTGCACGTCCCTGCCCTCCTGTGCATTCTTGCTTTGCATCTGGTTGAAGAGGAAATTGAGTATTTACCTTGTTGATTCTGCTCAAACACAAACCACAGCTGCCTGCAGAGGCCTCTGCTGGCTTTGGGACCAGCCACTTAGCTTTCCTGGGGTGGGGGCTTTGTCCCTCCCTCACCCTCAGTCCCTGCTCCCCCAGGCACTGACTTGCTGCGTGACCTTGGACTGGCCACTGGACCCTGTCTGACTTGGGTTTCCCTATCTGTAAAATGAGTTGGCCCGATCTCCCTTCCATTTGAGCTAATATCTAACAACCTGTCATTTCTTTCCTGGACTCAAATTTCTCACATCATTGCCCTCATTTTCTCTGCCTCCAGTCTCCAGCCCTTCATCCACATGGCCCAAGTGATCTTTCCAAAATGCAGATCTGGCCAGGCCACTGCTCAGATGCCTTCTGTGGATCCTGGAATTAGCGTAGAGTTCAAGGCCCTTGGTGATGTGGCCCTTGCCTCCCTCCTCTGGCCTATCTCTCTGACCTCCATGCCTGTGCAGGCACCAGTCCTTCTGCCTGAAACTCCCTCCTCTTCACAGAGGGAAAACTCTCCTTCAGCCTTCCAGACTCAGCCCAAGTAGCCCCCTGTGTGATGCTGTCCCTGAACTCCCTGGCCCAGCAGTCAGCACTCGCTGGGCCCCCACAGCCCTTGGCATGCACTGTCACTACTGCACTGATTACACAGAACTGCTGTCATTTGTGTTGGCCTTGCTCTGGTTTGTGCACTCAGAGGCCCACATGAAGCAGGCATCAGTGAATCTTTAGTGGGTGAAGGGTGGAATACACAAATCTCCCTGAACATTGATTTCCTCATCTGCAAAATTGGGATAATGACAATCCCTACCCAGTCTTCCTCACTGGATATCCGGAGCATGACTTAAGATGATTCATGGGAAGCATTTTGTAGGTGTTAATCTACTCCTCCCACGGTTATTCCTTCCTCAACCCCAAGTGGGAAGCCAGCCCTGGATGCTGTCCAGGGTGCTGAAAGGGACTTGTCTTTTCCCAAAGGATGAGGAGACAAGACTGAGAGGCCCACACAAGCTCAGCTGCAGCCTTTCCTTGCTTTCCAGACTGGCAGGGTCAAGGGTGAGCAGACCATCCCTACCTTCATGAGAACAGACTTTGGGAGATGTCCAAAAAAAATACAATGTAAACGATATATGTAATTTAGAATTTTCTAGTAACCATTCTTTAAAAGTTTAAAAAGGTGAAATTCATTTTAATAATATATTTCATTCAATATATTAAAAAACGATCATTTCAATATATGATCAATATAAAAAATGACTGAGATATTTAACATTCTTTTTCTATATGGTCTTGGAAATCTTGTGTGTGTTTTATACATACAGTGCTACGGTGCATCTCAACTCAGTCTCACCACCTTCTGACTGCTCCGTACTCCCGTGAGGCTACCATGTCGGACAGCACGGCTCTAGGCAGAACAAAGGCAGTGACCTTGAGCAAGTGAACTCAGTGCCCTCTGTGAAAAGGAGGTACTTCCGCACAGCCTGCCTCATGGGGCCATGGAGAGGGCTTGAGGAGGTGATGGAGGGAAAGTTGCCAGCACAGTGCCCGCACAAGGGAGGTCCAAAGCCAGGGTTCCTGGCCTCCACATATCCTGGGGATACGGGTGGGCAGGGAGGAGGTATTGGGGAAGTAGGGGAAGGTCCTGAGGAGACCTGTGGACTGGTATCAGGCCTCCCTCAGCAGCGCTGGGGGAAGGGTGCACCCTTACCCTCACCCTTACCCTTACCCCTGCAGCCCTAGACTCTGGGAGAAGGGAAGCAAGTTGAGGCTAGACTGGAACAGACACGTTAAAACTCAATTGGGCTTAAGTCACTTCCATTAGGCACCAATTAAAAGGAAATTAGGTGGCCTGAGGGAGGACCTGGGTGCGGGATGCTGCTGACTTCTGCTTCTCAGGACTCATTTCCCTTCAGGCTTCCTCATGCCCACCCTGGCACCTCATGGGGTCCCCCAGTTGGGGCTTTTCTAATCCAGTCCCCAGTACCCATCGTATTCCTCCCTCCACTCCTCCAAGGCCACTGACTCTGGGAAGACTTCCACCCTCTCAGGCCCTCAAAACACATGCTAAGTGTCCAAGGCAGAGGAGACTCCATCGAGGGTTTTGGCCTTTAAGGAGAGTGGGAAGCTAAGGAAGAGTGTTGAGCAGGGTACTGGCATGATCAGATTTCTATATCAACACGATTTCTCTTGAGTGGATGGAAAATGGATTGGTGAGGGCAGGGACACTGAAGAGTGAGGGTGGAGAGAGACAGACCAGCAAGGAGATGGTCTGCATGAAGGAGACTTCAGAGGGTGCTATGGAGGAGGAATGGCGTCTCTATATATGTAGTGGTAGAATTGTCAGCACCCAGCACCTGGTGTGGATTGGATATCAGAGAGGAGCCAAGGATGACACCTGGGCTTCTGTCTCACACACCTGGATGGATGACCGTGTCATTGGCATAGAGGTACAGGAAGAGGACCAGCTTTGGGGGAGACAGTCATTAATTTGGCCTTGGGCATCGTCTTAGTCCATTTTGTGCTGCTATAACAATACCTGAGACTGGGTCATTTATAAAGAACAGAGATTTATTTCTTGCAGTTCTGGAGGCTGGGAAGTCCAAGGTTGTGGGGCTGTCATCTGGCAAGGTCTTTTTTGTTGCATCATCTTATGGCAGAAGGCAGAAGGGTGAGAGAGAGAGAGCAAGAGATTGAATTCAAAGACCCAGGCTCTTTTATAATCAGTGTTAATCCATTCATGAGGGTGGTGCCTTCATCACCTAAACACACCCCCCCCATTGACCCCATCTCCCAACACTTGCGCTGGGGATTAAATTTCCAACACATGCTTTTTGGGGGACACATTCAAACCATAGCAGGCATGTTAACTTTGAGATGGTCAATGGGAGATGTCAAGTAGAAAGTAGGTAGTTGAACACACGGGGCTGGAACTCAGAATGAGGGGCTGGGCTGGAGTCATTACTATGGGAGGAACCAGCATTGAGGTGGGTTGTAGAGTGGGGTGGGAGGTGAACAAATCAAGGGACTAGAGACAGTTCTTAAAGTGGAGCTTTGAAAAGAGGGAGACTCCCTTTGTTCAGGACAGGTGAATAAAAGAGAAAAGGGGGAGAGAAAGCTCAGGGCTTACTGTAGTCTCTGAAGGTGAGTTAGCTGGAGAGGATAATGGGAGATCTCCATGAATAGAGAGGCTGTCCCTACCTCCTCCCCAAGATCCTACATAATGATCAGAAATAACCAGCCCTACCATCTTGGGAGGCCGGGTCCTGAGACCCAGTAACGGTTATCGTCACAGAGATGGATTCTGCTCATTTGTTGCACTTCAGGTTAGCCACAGTTCCTGGAAGTGGGAATGGGGTTGGGGGGACACTCAACAAGGCCTGGACTCCAAGACCTTCTGGGAGGATGGGACTCTGGACTCCATGGGGAAGGTGGAGAAGCAGGCACGGTGCTCCAGGCTCCCTGAAGCCCTCACCCTTCTTCTCCTGAGCAGGCGGAAGCAAAGGTGAGCCCCTCCTCTCCAGGCCTCAGCTTCCCTGTGGACCTGCTCCAGGCTGTTATGTCCCCATCCCCTGTGGTGGCATAGCAGAGCCTCAGCCATCAATCCAAGCATCCCTAGAGTCAACCAAGAAAGTCAATATTTAATTTGGGCACCATGTTAATGCCATCGATCGCCAGCACCCCCCTCTTTCCTCAGGCTCATTTGTCACTCCCACTCACTGGGGGCGGGGTGGGGTGCAACCTAGTAGAGGCAGAGCTCAGCCTGGACGTGGCCTCGGAAAACTGGCCTGCATATGGAGGTGCTCCCCTGAGCCACCCAGCTTCCAATCCCCCGAGAATCACTGAGCTGCTTTGTCTGAGTTTCCTAAGCGCCGTCCCTGGGGAGGTCAGTGAAGTGGGGAGGTCAGTGAAGTGGGGAGGGGAGGTCAACTTTTCTCCCAGGCCCCCCATTGAGTCTAATTCCTTTCTGGGGCCATACATAGAGCAGGTGTGGTTGGGGGTTGACTGAGTGAAGGAGGGCTAGCACCTGTGACATAGGCCACTGGGAGAGAAGTGAGAGCAAATCTTGAGACCCGGCTTCTGGATCCTTCCTGGGTGCCCAGTTCTGTGTCTGTGTGATGCTGTGGAAGCCACATGGCGGCCCTGAGATGAGGTCCATCTCTAGGACCCAGAGAGGAGGCTGAGGGAGCATTGACCTTAGAGGTTTAGAGCTCAGCTGGATAGTGAAAGAGGGGCTGGGGGAAGGGCAGGTCCCATTTAAAGGCTTGGCTGGGTCCAACTTCCAGTTTGTTCCCATCAGTTCTGTGGATCCAGATAGGGGCCCTTCAGCATTCTTCCCCAGCCTGGCTCACCCAGGGAGGGAATGCCTCCAATCTGCTTCAGGGGCCAGACTTGGGTCCCAACTGCAACTCCATCTCCAACTTGCTGAGTGACCTTGGAGAAGTTAAGTAACCTCTCTGAGCCTTAGATACCTCCTCTGAGAGATCTCTTGGACCTTGGTCACTTTGTACTGTTTTTAGAGGGTCAGGGATGGGCAGGAGCAAGCCTTGATGGTCCAAGGAGGGTTATTTCCCAGAGTTCTCACAATGAGCAGCTCCCAAAACCTGCTGACAGTGCTACTGCCTTCTTCCTACCTGTAGGGCTGCTTGCTGTCAATTAGGCCTGGGCCACAAGAGCACCCTTGGTCCTCCTCGTTATCCAGAGTGCACAAGCCAAGGCCATGTCACTGAGGGGATGGTTGGGCAAGCCCTGCCATCTAGCACTGGGTGACCAATGGGCAGACTTGAGTTCAGCTTGGGATGCCAGCAAGACAGTAACAACACGTGCACACACATATAAGCAGAAAGAAATTCTGAGGCCGGGTGCGGTGGCTCATGCCTGTAATCCCAGCACGTTGGGAGGCCGAGGCAGGTGGATCACCTGAGGTCAGGAGTTTGAGACCAGCCTGGCCCATATGGTGAAACCCCGTCTCTACTAAAAATACAAAAATTAGCTGGGTGTGGTGGCAGATGCCTGTAATCTCAGCTACTTGGGAGGCTGAGGCAGAAGAATCGCTTGAACCCGGGAGGCGGAGATCACGCCATTGCACTCTAGCCTGGGCAATAAGAGTGAAACTCCATCTCAAAAAAAACAAACAAAAAAAAAAAAAAAAGAAGAAGAAGTTCTGCTTCCATGAACTAATCCAGAATTTTGCAATTGAAAATCCAAAAGGAAGTGGTTTTCATTCCAACATGTGCATAAAGAAGTATGCTTCATGGATCAGTATTATTTCTATTGTGAATGATGTATGGGAGTGCCAGACTCTTCCCAATGGATGGCATGTAAATGTCTTAATCTGGCCCAGTTGACCTACTCTGAGCCACTGAGTCAAGCCTTGAGCCAGGAGAACTTGATTGGTCATTTATTTATCAGTAAGTGGTGTCTGATGTCAACCCCATGCTGGGCCTTGGGGTGGGCACCGACAAAGTAAAGATGAGGAAGGCATAGTCTCTAAAAAGGCTCCCAAGATGGAGGAGCTGGGGGAAGGGATGGATATTGTTTCCAGGGGCTTCCCATTGCTCTTTGACTAAAACAAAAGCTCTCACTGTGGCCCAGGAGGCTTGGCATGCTCTGGTCCCTGCCCCTTGCTCTGTCCAAATGTCCTGCCAGTTGCTCTCACTGACTAAGCAGCTCCATGGCCTCCTCCCTGCTCCTCAAACACATTTCATGGATTCTCCCTTCCCAGGGCCTTTGTGTTTGCTGTGCCCTCAATTTGAAAGTCTCTTCCCTGGCTGTCTGCTTTGCGGCTCTTGTCTTTTGATGAGATGCCACCTCCTCAGAAATGCCTTCCTTGGCTACCCCTTTCCCCCACCAAGTCATTTTTTAAAAATCACATCACCTAATCCTTTCCACAGTATCATTTCTCCTGATCTGAGTTTGTATCGCTTGTTTCCTACTTATTGTCTGTCTCCCCCACTGGACTGTGAGCCCCTGAGGGCAGAACAGGGTCATACATTCATACTGTTGCTGGGACAGGATAGGAACTGCATAGATATTGCTGAATGAATGAATGAGGAGACATTGGGAGGAGGCTGTCCAGGAAGCAATTAGAGCTGAAGGTCTAGTTCTCAGTGCCCTGCCGCAGGCAGACTGTCTGAGTCTGTGCCTGTGGTGGGGTGGGGTGGGGAGGGCTTTGCTTGTGCAGGCCTGGGAAGGGGAGAGCCCCGTAGGACACCAGCCTCAGGGCATGCATATTGCAGAAGGCTCATTCCTTGAATATTAACTCACTGCCAGACTGGCATCCCTGACTGCTGCTGAATTTTTCACTGTCAGGGCCAGTGGTTGATGGGGGATGGGGGTTGGGAGGACGGCACATCCACGTCCAGAGGGCCACATGCACTTTTGTGTGACATTGTCACGTGCAGCTGTTTGGACAAGGGCTTGCTCCCAGGTGGCCATGCATGGGTGCTATGGGCAGCTCTATGTCTGAGCATGTTCTGCCCTTAGCTGGCCTGCCGTGCACACAGGTGAGTTGTGTTTTACATGCTCTCATTTCCAAGCTCAATGGAGGGAAGAAAGGGCCCTTAGAGAACATTCAGTTCCACTCCTCCCATTGTGCAGAAAGGAAATCTGAGGCTCAGAAGGGAGAGGTTGCTCGAGGTCACACCATGAGTCCTTGGAGGATCAAGGCCAGAGCCCAGTGAGTAGTGAGCATTTATTGAGAGCCTGTGGTGTACCCAGCACCATGCTGGGCATGGGGGACTCACTCTACTAGAGAGGCTCACAGTCCAGGAAACCAGGCTTGGGGAAGAGGGAGACCGACACGGGCCTGAGCATTAGGCTGCAGAGCAGGAGAGGTTTCCTCTGCCTTCAGAAGAGGGTGTCAGGGAAGACAGGGAAACACTTGCACTGAGGTCTGAAGACTAATTGAAAGCTCAGCAGGCAGAGAAAGGGGAAAGGGCACTCCAGGCAGAGGGCGCCTCATAAGCAAAGGCACAAGGCATGAAACAACTTGGCAAGTTTGGGGAATTGCAAATAGTGCAGTTCAGCTGCAGAGGATGGGCTGCGGATACGGGGCAGTGAGATCACAGTGGCTCTGTGGGCCATCATCGGGGTTTGGATTTTATTCTGAGGGCCAGAGGGGAACCACTGAAGCAGACTTAGGTTTTAGAAGGATTTCTGTAGCTACAGAGGAAAAGCGAATTCAACCGATACATTTTGAGCAGTCAATATATGCCAGGTACCACGCTGGTGCTGAGGATACAATTCTGAATAAGGCACATACAGTCTCAGCTCTGCAGTGTATTAAGAGACACACAGACAGGTGTAGTAGGGAGGAAGCTTGGCACGCAAACAAGAAATACCCCGTTTCTGTATTCACTTTAAACCAACTCGTCTGACTCACTCTAAACGCTTTCCTATGAGTTGGCAAAAAATTTAATCTCAGCCATCACTGAGGCCCCCTCCCACCTCTCCCACTGGCGTGTGCAAGGAGCTGCTGGCCCTCCCTGCACACGGCACAGAAGAGGTGCCTCCTGTCTTCAGTCTACATCGGTCACACAGAGATGCCCATTGTCCTAGTAGTCCACATGGTCCCTTGAGGCTCAGTGACTAAGCAGCTGTTCCCCTGCTACTTTGGAGCACTGAAGCTGGTTCCCCAGTGTTTGCACTCCAGCCACCCCAGGTGCGTTACCACACATCCCCACAGCTCCTGTCACCTGTCAAGGGAGCTACCAGCTGTCAGGGGAGCTAGACATAGGTCCCTACCACCCAAAGGACCCCCAGCTTCTGCACCCTCTGCAGCTAGCTTCCACCTCTCATTTCTCTGTCCTCTTCTCCCCATCCCTTGGGAACACCTGGCACGCCTGCCTCCAGAAGTTTAGCTCTTTCCAAACTCAGGACGAGCCATCAGACTTCAAGCAGCTTTTTGCATTCAGCCCTGCACAGTTCCCTGAGGCTAGAAAAATCAAAGGGCTTGGCTACCAGCTTGCAAGTGGGAGGGGAAACTACAGGAGAGCAAAGCAATTAATATCTCAATCAATTGTCCTGCCACGGGAGTGAACAAGCCATTAGAGACCCAGGCAGTGACTGCTCTGAGAGAGGCAGGCACATAC
Source organism: Nomascus leucogenys (assembly GCF_006542625.1). Lineage (NCBI taxonomy): Eukaryota > Metazoa > Chordata > Mammalia > Primates > Hylobatidae > Nomascus > Nomascus leucogenys. Next base: position 948,004 of record NC_044392.1, on the reverse strand, counting down.
TGGGGATTGTGGGAGCTCAGACAAGGGGCACCTAACTAAGACCTGGGGTTCAGGAAAGGCCTCCCAAGAAGGGGAGTCTCTGCCAGACTAAGCCCTGAAGACAGCAAGGATGAGGCCAGGGAGGGCGTTCCTGGAAAAGGGATGAGGAGCTGACAGTTCCCCTGTATGGTTGGAACGCAGAAAGCCGCAGAGAGGGACTGGGGCCGAGGGAGGTGGAGCTGGATGATGAAGAGCTCAAGTCCCAAGTCAAGGTTTGGAGTCTATTTGGACCATGAAATGCCATTGAATGATTCTAATCAAGAAAGTGACACAACCAGGTGTTCCTGTTTAGAAACACCGCATGGCGGCTGGGCGCGGTGGCTCACGCCTGTAATCCCAGCGCTTTGGGAGGCCGAGGCGGGTGGATCACGAGGTCAGGAGATCGAGACCATCCTGGCTAACACGGTGAAACCCCGTCTCTACTAAAAATACAAAAAATTAGCCGGGCGTGGTGGCGGGCGCCTGTAGTCCCAGCTACTCGGAGAGGCTGAGGCAGGAGAATGGCGTGAACCTGGGAGGCGGAGCTTGCAGTGAGCCGAGATTGCGCCACTGCACTCCAGCCTGGGCGACAGAGCAAGACTCCATCTCAAAAAAAAAAGAAAAGAAAAAAAAAGAAACACCACATGGCTATGAAAAATGGATGGGGGAGAGGGTAAAACTGGCGGCAGGAAGAGCAGTTGTCAGGTGTTCCAGGGACTGGAACGGGCAGAGGCAGCTCCCAGGGATAACTGCAAGGAAGAAGGGACGGGGATGGAACCTGGAGATTGGGCGGGGGTGGGGGGGGAAGAAGGGAAGATAGATGTTAGAATGACTCCCCTTTCTATCTGGGGCGAATCCCAGAGATGGAGCGGACGGGGCAGGATGGTGGTGGGTAGGCGCCAGTGGGACTTCCAAGGAGAAAAAGGAGCCCAGGCGCGGCGGAACCCTTTCCGCACCCCACCTCTGCACTCCGCGGTTCCCAAGCTTCCCGCTAGGTGGAGGGCTGGTGCCCCGAGCCCGGGCTCCGCCTCCCCTCCTCCGCCCCTCATCCCGGAAGGATGGACCTTGACTTGGGGCTCCCCAAACCCCGCGTCCCTGTACTCGCCACCAGAGCTCATGGGTCTTGAGCCATCAGCTGCCCCCACTCCAGGGCTCCGTGGCAGGGGCATCGTCCTAGACACTTCTGCCCAGGCGCCTCCCTGGGCCTTTCTGTGCCCCTGTATACAGGGTTGTTCGACGCTCGGGGCGGCCTCGGCCACCCCAGCCTCGCAGACTGCCGGGTCCCCGCAGCTACGTCCTGCAGCCTGGAGGCTTCCCGTTCGCGGCGCCAGGAACGTTCCCTCACCCCCTACCTCGACGCCCTTCTTCTCCCTGACCCCACGCGGGAGGAGGGATCCATGCCTCTCAGTGGCAGGCTACCCCTCATCTAGGCCTCTCTGGACCCTGGGACAGGATCTAAGGTTGGCCAGGGCTGGGCGGAGCCGGACAGGAGGCAGGGCCTAGGGCGGAGTCAGGGAAGGCGCCCCGGCCACGAGTGTGGTCCAAAGGCAGACCAGTGGCGTGGCCAGAGTGGGCTGGAGGCGTGGCCGCCGGCGGGGTGGGGTCGGGATCCCCAGAACCTGGCAGCTTCCTCTCCTCTCCCACCCTAAGCCAGTTCTGCCGCCCAAAGCCCCGCCCGCCCTGGCCCCTGGTCCAATAGGCAGACAGAGCGACCCTCGGGAGGCTCCTGGTCCCGCTTAACGGAGGTGGCTATTTGGGAGGCCGCGCCCAGTTCTCTGGAACTGCCAGGCCTTGTGGGGAAGGGGGGCGCATTCTCCGGGCCTGCGCCGCACACCCTGACGCCCACCCTCCATGCGCTTCCACCCTTTTCCAAGTAGACGGCTGGAGGGCCTGGGGCTTGAGCCCCGAGCTGGAGGCGCTGGTCAGGCGCCTGCGCCCCCCACGAGGCCCCCCCTTCCCCCCAGTCTGCGCTCAGGCCCAGAGCCGGCTCTAAAAATAGACCGGGGCGCAGGAACGTGCCCACCCAGGAGCGGGTCAAGGAGGCCTGAGTCACCGTGTCGGGAGAGCCTCCTTCTTCTCCACCTCCCACCTCGGGGGCTGAGGACGCCTCCATGGCCGGGCATCACTCCGGCTCTGCTGGCCCGACTCTGCGCCCTTGGCAGGGCGGTGCCTCCCCTCCCAGGCCGGGCAAGCGGTAGCAGCCACAGCCGGGAAGGATTAGGAGTTCCTGGGCCTGATTTATTTGGTTGTTTTCGTGCGTCTGGCGGCGGCGCCCCCGCCTGGCAGGACAGTCACGTCTGCATTGCCCTTCTCTCCCACCCAAGCTCATGGGTCTGTCCTAGACTTCGGGGTGGGGACCTGGGCTCACAGCAACACAGAGTCCCGACCTGGATATTAGCGGTTCTGGAGCAAACACTGCTATTCTATAGATGAGAAAACCGAGTTCCAAAGACAGGAAGAGGCCCATGGCACAGTAGAGTGCCCTGTGACAGCTCTGGATTTCACTCCACTTCCTAGGGTCTGTTTCCTACTGTAAGTGCCCCACCCGAGGATGGCACTCAGGTTTATGGCCCATTCCCCTGTCAATTGGGAATGAGACATACTTGGGATTGTTCTAATGATTGAAATAATTTTTTTTTTTTTTGAAACAGAGTCTTGCTCGGTCGCCCAGGCTGGAGTGCAACGGCGCAATCTCAGCTCACTGCAACCTCCACCTCCTGGGTTCAAGCGATTCTCCTGCCTCAGCCTCCCAAATAGCTGGGATTACAGGTGCACACCAACAAGCCCAGCTAATTCTTTTTCGTATTTAGTAGAGACGGGGTTTCACCATGTTGGTCAGGCTGGTCTCGAACTCTTGACCCCAGGTGATCCATCCGCCTCCTCAAAGTGTTGGGATTACAGACATGAGCCACCACACCTGGCCGAAATAATTTTTTAAAAAGCAGTCGTGGCATATTGGGAGTCACATACACCTGGCTTCAGTCCCGCTCAGCAAGTTACCATCTCCAACACCTATTTTTCTCCCCTTCCAGAGGAGGATTAATGGATGTGGTGTGGTGAGCTCCTCTTCCTGGAAGGACTTAGCTAAGGTGGTACAGGGAATGGTCACAGGGCACTCGGATGGATCTGGAACACCTGGTAAACTGAGGCATGTAAGAGGCCTGAATTGGGGGTGAGGGGGAGGGTGGTACCCTGGCCCTCACACAGATCTGGCTCACTTCACCCCACTCCCATTCCCCTTCCCCATCTCAAGGAGGGGACATGTTTGGATCATTACAGGCTTAAGACCCTCAGACTTGGGAAGAATGGAGTGGGCTCGAGAATCTCCAAGTTCAGCCTTCCCTTGTTTCCCAAGGGCGAGAAGCCTCCTAAAGCCAAACAATGCATTGAGGCAGACCTCGGCCTTGAACCTAGGCCCCCAGTCCCCCAGTCCCAGGCTCTTTGTCCCAATCTCGCACCTGTCCTCTTTTGTTCAAACACACCAGTGTCAGGCCTTTTCTGAATGGTCGAGGCTGACAAACAAATACTCCAGTTGGTTTTCTTTCTTTACATATTATCCTTTAGGCCACTTCATGGAAAAAGGTCTTATGTCTGTCAGAAATGTCACTGAGCTCTTAAAGCTACATGAAACCAGCTATGTAAATAATAAAATGGGGGATCAGGAGGAAATGTCAGAGACGAACATGGGTGTAAGGTGCAGGACAAGAGTCTGCTCAAATAAAAATAAGGTACCTAAGAACGAGCATTGTCGAATGTTCCTAAAAGAGCATGTGAATGTCCTAAAAGAGCATTGCGAATGTCCTAAGAACGAGCATTGTCGAATGTTCCCTAAGAACAGCATGTCAAGAACGAGCATTGTCGAATGTTCCCTAAGAACGAGCATTGTCGAATGTTCCCTAAGAACGAGCATTGTCGAATGTTCCCTAAGAACGAGCATTGTCGAATGTTCCCTAAGAACGAGCATTGTTGAATGTTCACTATGGGCTTGGCACAGTTTCATGCATTATCTCATTGAATCCTCACAATTTCATGTGGTTAGTGTTATTACTATCACCCCCTTTTACAGATATGGAAACTATGCCTCACAGAGGTGAAGGAATTTGCCTAAGATAACAAAGCCAGGAAGTAGCAGAGCCAGGATCACACCCTTTCTTGATCTCTGATTTATTTTCTGCTTTGGTGAAACAGTTGGGGTTTCTCCCTGAACTTTCCCTTCCCCTGCGCACTCCCTTAGCCTCCTTTCTAGCCAGGTCATCAGGCCTCTCCTGCCCAGCCCCAGCCCAGGCACTGCTGGGAGGAGGAGGAGCTGGGCAGCTGCCAGAGCTTCTCTCCACCCAGAGATTCCAGGATTCGAAGAATTTATGAGACCAACTGTCTGAGTTTCTTGCAGGCAAAGAAAGAATCTGGGAGTCCTTGAATACTCCCCTCATCGCCAAGCACCCCCCAGGAGACTCCTTGGTTTGTACTTCATGGAGGGGAGTTTGTCCTCAGAAGGAGCTCGACCCCCTCTTTCATTCATGCAGCAACTATTTTTAAAACGCCTAGTCTCTGTCACAGGCTCTGGGGAGAAATGGTAACAAAAGCAGCTCCTTCTGTGGCTTCTGGTTTAGCAGGACACAAAGACGCTCGAGCAAATCAATGGCCAATAATTGATGATCCTCCTCCCTCCTCCAAGCTTCTGCCCAGATCTACCCCCTCTGGGGGCATGTTCCCGATTTCCTCCCCCACCTCCAAGTGGGAAGGAAAGTGAACATAGCCTCAAAGCTAAACATTGAGGGGAGGGAAGCCCGCCAAGGGACTCTGTGTGTTGTGGTGGTGAAGATTACATACTCTCTTTGTGGTGGCAATGAGGGTTACACACTCTCATTGTACGTCTAGAATAGCTGGTGTTCATTGAGTTCCAGGAACCAAGCTCAGCACTTTAAATGACCTGTCACAGGTAACCCTCACAGCATCCTTGTGAGGGAGGGACAATTCTGTTTCACCAACGAGAAAACTGAGGCTTACTCCAGGAAGATGGGGTAGTTTGTCAAAAGTCACACAGCTAGTAAGTGGTACAGGCAGGATTTGAACCCAGTTACCCTGGAACTAGAGTCCCCTCACCCCTTCCTTTAGCCACTATGCTGAGGTCTTATTTGCATTTTTTTTTTTTTGCAACAGGATCTCGCTTTGCTGCCCAGGCTGGAATGCAGTGGCATAGTCACAGCTCACTGCAGTTTTGACCTCCTGGGCTCAAGAGATCCTCCTGCCTCAGCCTCCTGAGTAGCTGAGACTACAGGCGTGCACCACCACACCCAGCTAATTTTTAAACATTTTTTGTAGAGACAAGGGTCTCACTCTGCTGCCCAAGCTGGTCTCAAACGCCTATGTTCAAGTGATCCTCCTGCTTGGGCCCCCCAAAGTGCTGGGATTATAGGGCATGAACAACCGTACCTGGCCCTTATTTGATTATTACAGGTGAAGAAAGTAAGGCTCAGAGGAGCTTAGGGTTTAGCTCAAGGTCACACAGCAGAGCAGGACTGACTTGTGTTGGTCAGTGGTCAAAGGGATGTTCGGATAAGGGTGTGGTGGTGGCAAGCTATGCCATTCTTACCCCAAAGGCTAGGGTCATTAGGTGTGGGATTGGGTCTGGAGGAAGTCTGGGGGCAAGGCCAGTCTGGGGGTTCTCACTGCTGACTATGTGCCACCCTCACCTCTGCTCCAGGAGAACCTGTGCTATGGGGCAGGAGCCCCTGGGAATACCTAGGCAGACGTCAGTAACATCCCACTGCCCCGCCTGGGCTTATGTCACATGGCATCTCGTGCCTTGCTCTGATTAGGCCTGGAGAGGTATCTGATAGGCAGGAGAAGAGGCTGTTTTAGTTCTCTGCCCTCTGGGAGCTTCTTCTGTTTGGAAAGGGGGAGCATTGCCTGGGTTGGGGATCCCAATGCTGGTGAGCGCTTCTGAGAGTTCACTAGGTGCCAGCATCCTGTGAGGGGCTTTCTCTTTGTCACTATCTCCCTTAATCCTTCCAGCAACCCCAAGTGATAGGCACTGCTGTTATCTCTGCCTGCAGAGGAAGAGGTTAAGTGATATCCCCAAGTCATAGACTCAGTTAGGGCTGGAGTCAGGATTTGAACCCACATGCAGCTAATCAAACATCATACTCTCCTGCAGGGGTTCTCAAATGCGGTCCCTGGGTCCACAACATCAGCATCACCTGGAAACTTGTTAGGAATGCAAACTACTGAATCAGAAACTCTGAGAGTGGGGCCTGCCGACCTGTGTTTAACAAGTCCTCCAAGCTTGAGAATGCCTACCCTCCTGCTTTACAGAACTCGGGGGACTGCAGGTAACCTGAGTAAACTTATGGGCCCTGGTGTTACGCAGAGTCAAGTTCCAATCTCTGGCCCACCTGACTTTCTAGCCTTAAACCGCCCCCCCGCTTTTTTTTTTTGAGACGGAGTCTCACTCTGTTGCCCAGGCAGGAGTACAGTGGCGTGATCTCAGCTCACTGCAACCTCCGCCTCCCGGGTTCAAGTGATTCTCCTGCCTCAGCCTCCCAAGTAGCTGGGATCACAGGTGCACGCCACCATGCCGGGCTAATTTTTGTATTTTTAGTAGAGATGGGGTTTCACCATGTTAGCCAGGCTGGTCTCCAACTCCTGACCTCGTGATCCACCTGCCTCCACCTCCCGGAGTGCTGGGATTACAGGCGTGAGCCACCACACCCGGCCCAGAACAGGATTTCTCCCCTTCAGCACTACTGACATTTGGGGCCAGATAATTCGGATTGTGAGGGGCTGTCCTGGGCACTGTAGGATGGTAGGCCCATCATTGGCCTCTGTCCTCTAGATGCCAGTGGCAACCCCTCCCCCATTATGACAATCAGAAATGTCTCCAAACATTGCTAAATGTCCCCTGGGAGCAAAGTTGCCCCCTGTGGAGAACCACTGGGGTAGAATAATTAGGCCAGTTTCTTTCTTTCTTTCTTTCTTTTTTTGAGACAGAATTTCACTCTTGTTGCCCAGGCTGGAGTGCAGTGGTGCAATCTCAGCTCACTGCAACCTCCACCTCCTGGGTTCAAACAATTCTCCTGCCTCAGCCTCCCGAGCAGCTGGGACTACAGGGGTGCACCACCACACCCAGCTAATTTTTGTATTTTTAGTAGAGACGGGGTTTCACCACCTTGGCCAGGCTGGTCTCGAACTCCTGACCTCATGATCCACCTGCCTCGGCCTCTCAAAGTGCTGAGATTACAGGCGTGAGCCACCACGCCCGGCCTAGGCCTGTTTCTTTTAGATGCTGTAACACACCAGGCTAGGTAGGTTAAACTGGGATTGTATGACACATGGGGACCAGGGCCCAGGGCCCAGGGCCACACAGTGGCTAGAGGTAAGACTGTAATCCAGGGCTTTTGTGCCTGCCACAACTCTGTGAGTCACTCAAAACAGGTGGGCAGAGTCCAGGGGCAGCCAAGCTGGGGCCCGGGATACCTGGAGTGTCTCCCTCCTCCCGTGTCCACCTTCCCTGGCCATTGCCACATCCACAGCAGTGCCCATCAGGCTCTGGGCTCACCTCTCTTGCAGCTCCGGGGTGGTCAAACCAAGCAGGTGTCTGGTAACATGAGCTGCTTGAAGTAAGATGCCCTGGCTGGGCCTGGTGGCTGGGGAAGGTTGCCAGGACCCAGGTCGCAGTGAGGAGTTCGCCATGGCCCCCTAGGTGAGATGGGGCATTATCGGAGAGGAGCACTGGCCTTCCCACTATGACCATAAAGCTGCCAGTCAGATGAGAAAGATGGATCTCCCTGCCACAGGGACGCAGACAGCCATGAAGACGTGGTGGCCGAGCTGATTTAGGACAAGAGGGAGGAAGAATGAAAGACAGAGAGGCAGAGATATAGAGCCAGCAAGATGGAGACCAGACCCAGAAAGAGAGACAGGCAGATGGAGAATGAATGAGACGCACATGGAGAGACAGAGACAGGGTGAAGAGAGATACAAACGCGCAGAGAGATCGTGACGGGGAAGACAGAGACAAAGAGAGACAGAAGACAGGAACGTCAAGATGCAGAAAGCGTGAGAAAAAGAGAGCAGAGACAAAGAGAGACATAGAGATGCCAAGTTCGATACACAGGATCCCAAACACAGAGGAAAACAGAGGGACCTACAAGAGAGAGAGCTGGAGACGGGGACAGACTTGCTGAGAAGGAGGAAAGAGCCACAGAGATTTCACACAGACAGAGGACAGAGACAGTGAGAGACACACTCAGAGAAACCAAAGCAGCCAGAGGGAGACCTGGTCCTCTGGTCTCAGTCTCTCCTCTGCGACCCCGAAGCTGCACCTGTGTGTCTGCATATGACAGCGCAAGTGCATACTCACGTGTGCTTCTGCCATACCTCCTGCGGTGCCAGGCTGTGTCTGTGTGCTTGGACACTGCTTGCATGCATTTAGCCACTCATTCAATAGTGGGTGCCTGCAGGATGCCAGGCTCAGCTGAAGGACGGTAATAATGGTGGATAGGGACACTCATGGAGCTTTCGTGCTTATTAGTGGAGAAAGACAACAAACAAACAAATACCAGAGCTATGTAGAGATTTAAAACAGGGTCGGGCTGGGTGCAGTGACTCACGCCTGTAATCCCAGCACTTTGGGAGACGGAGGCAGAAGGATCACTTGAGGCCAGGAATTCAAGACCAGCCTAGGCAACATAGCAAGACCCTGCCTCTACAAAAGCATTTTTAAAATAGCCAGGAGTGGGGGCGCCAGCCTGTAGTCCTGGCTACTCAGGAGGCTGAGGAGGGAGGATCACTTGAACCCAGGAGTTCAAGGCTGCAGTGAGCTATGATCACACCACTGCACTCCAGTCTGGGTGACAGAATGAGACCCTGTCTCATAAAAACCAAACCAACCAACCAACCAAATAAACCCCAAACCAGGATCATGTGATGGGGAGCCACTAGGGGCTCCCCATATCTAGTGGTCAGGGAAGGCCACTCTGAGGAGCTGACTTAGGAGGTGAGACCTGGATATCAAAACGCCAGCCTGGCAAAGACGAGGGGCAAATCCTTGCCAGCAGAGGGAAGAGTTGGTGCACAAGGGCTGAGGGGAAAGTGAACTTAGTGAATTCAGGGCTGAGAAAGGAAGTGAGTGGGCGGCTACAGCTTTTGGGGTGAGGTGGCTGGACAGGAAGGCAGAGGCGAGATCATGAAGGACTTGGCAAGGCCAAGGGAAAGATTTGGGGCTTTATTCTGGGAAGATTGATGCAACAGAGTGAAGCCAGCTGATATGGGTTTGAAAAGGTCTTACTGGCCAGGTGCAGTGGCTCATGCCTGTAATCCCAGCTCTTTGGGAGGCCGAGGAGGGTGGATTACCTGAGGTCAGGAGTTCAGGACCAGCCTGGCCAACATGGTGAAACCCGTCTCTACTAAAAAATACAAAAATTAGCCGGGCATAGTGGTGGGGACCTGTAATCCCAGCTACTTGGGAAGCCGACAGGAGAATTGCTTGAACCCAGGAGGCAGAGGTTTCAGTGAGCAGAGACTGTGCCATTGCACTCCAGCCTGGGTGACAAGAGCGAAACTCTGTCAAGAAAGAAAGAAAGAGAAAGAAGAAGGAAGGAAGGAAGGGAAGAAAGCAAGAAAGAAAAGAGAAAGAAAGGAAGGAAGGGAAGAAAGGAAAAGAAAGAAAGAAAAAAGAAAGAGGAAAAGAAAGAAAGAAAGAAAAAGAAAGAAAGGAAAAGAAAGAAAGGCAGGAAGGCAGGAAGGAAGAAAGGAAAAGAAAGAAAGAAAGGAAAGAAAGAAAGGAAAGAAATAAAGAAAGAAAGAAAAAGAAAAGAAGGAAGGAAGGAAAGAAAGAAAGAAAGAAAAGAGAAAGAAAGGAAGGAAGGAAGGGAAGAAAGGAAAAGAAAGAAAGAAAGGAAAAGAAGGAAAGAAAGGAAGGAAAGAAGAAAGGAAAGGAAGAAAGGAAAAGAAAGAAAGAGAAAGAACGAAAGAAAGAAAGAAAAAGAAAGAAAGAAAGAACAAAAGAAAGAAAAAGAAAGAAAGAAAGAAAGAAAGAAAGAAAGAAAGAAAGAAAGAAAGAAAGAAAGAAAAAAGAAAGAAAGAAAAAGAAAAGGTCTTACTGGCTGCCAGGTGGGAAGTAAGTGGGTGGTGGGGCCCCAAGGCAGCAGGCAGATCAGGTGGGGGGCTCTTGCAACAGCCCAGCAGAAGCTGATCATGGTCTGGGTGAGGGTTGCAGCTGTGGAGGTGGGGAGGAGTGGATGGACGTGGGCTGTATTTGTGGGGTAGAACTGACAGGATTGGATGGGGGTGGTAGGGAAAAGGAAGGAGCCAAGGTTTTCAGGTTTTTACCTGAGCATCAGAATGAATTATGGTGGCATTTAAAAGGATGAGGAAGTCAGGAAGGGCATATCTGTGAAGAGTAATCAATCATGTGTGATATGTCTGCGTGTGAGCCCATATGCACATATGCCAGGGCCCAGGTGTGCACATGTACATGTGGGGGTTCTGGTCCACTGTTCAAGCCTCAGAACTTTACACCATCTCTTCTTGAACGCATGGGGGCTCCCAGGCCTGTCCTGGGACCAGGCCCTGGGTTGGCTCTTCACCCTGCCCCAGCCCCAGGGGCTGCCCCTGCCAGACGGGGATTTCCCAGTGGGGGGCGGAGGGCCCTTGGGCACTGCCAACATCTGGGCATACTACCCCAGGTCTGGAAGGCCTTGGTAGCCCCACATGGCAGCAGCACGCAGGCTCCAGGGCAGCTGGTGGTGATTAGCAGCATTGATTACCTCGTGGTGATGCCATCTGGGGTGAGGGCGCTGAGCCCAGCCCCATGGGATACCCGGGTTGCTGGCGTGCAGGGCTTTCTGGCGCTGACTGCATGTAAAAGTGTCAGCATAGCTGCATGTATGCATATGTGTACATGTGTCAGTGTGCACATGTCCCAGTGGCTGTTTCTCTGGGAGCCGAGTCTGTGTGGCCATCTATGTATGTGCTGCAGGTCTGCAGGCTTCTCTGCTTGCATATCTGAGTAATTATGCCTGTGGGCACACGTTTGTGTGCACACATGTCTGTGTGTACACGCATGCGTCTGTGTGTGCACATTCAAGGATATACAGTGCTGTATGCATGCATTCTGAGAATTATGCACCTGTGTTTGCATATGTCCAGGGATATATTTCCGTGGGGTAATCTGGGCTCTTACGTGTGTTTCTGTGTATGTTTTATGTGGAGGCTTATCTTGTGTCTCTGCACATCTGTGTGTAACTGTTTCTAGTGCCAAGTGTGTCTGTGTGAACATGAGTGCCTATACATGCATATGGAGTCTGCGTACTCAAGTGCTGGGCTAGAACTTTACCTGCATGCGTGTTTCTGGATGTGTGCATGTATGTGTGGAAGGGAGGAAGGGGAACGGGCACATTGCTAGACTGTCTATGATAGCGTTTCTAGGCGTAAGGTGTGTCCCAGGCTTGGCTGTTCCTGTGAGCACCCTTGGGGTGCTGCGGGAAGGTATCTGGCTCTCCCTTCTCAGGTCCCTCCATCCCTGGCCCAGCCACCTGCCCTGTCTGGGGCACGGGTGGGAGCTGTCAGGATGGCACGGCGGTTAAGAGCACATGCTGCGTCTAGGCTGGCTGGACACGAGTCCCGCCCCACCACTGACTAGCTGTGGGATCCCAGGCAAGTTGTGTTTTTCCTGTGCTGCAGGTTTGAGAACAAAAATGGAATTCTGCCGTAAGGCGTTGTTGTAAAGATCGAAGGAGTTAGCATATGTGAAGTTCTCAGCACAGAGCCTGACCTATATGTGTTTCCCGCCTCTCCCGAGTGCCCACTGCTGGGGCAGCACCCTCCGGCAGGGCAGGCGGGGCCTGTGCCCACCCAACCCGCAGGCCAGAGTGCTCAGAAGGCTCCACCCGCTCCGCTTCCCGCCTGCTGAGCTCAGCACTTCCCAGGCCCTACCACTGCCACCGCCACATCTGGGGCCAGCTCCTCACTGGGACCACAGCGGGGCGCCTCTGTGGCGTGGTTGGGGTTTCCGCTTACTCAGCGCCTCTGGGTCTGGAGGCGGGAATCCCAGACCTGCCCCGACAACCTCCCCCTACCCTGGGTTAGCCGGGGCCACAGGACTGGGCGCGTTGCTTCCACAGAGCCCGCCTCAGCTGGGGACCCTCAGTTTCCCCCTCTTCAGCCCAGCATCTCATGGCCTCTTGAACCTACTTTGTGGATCCTCAGCCTTGGTGCCAATAAATTTGCTTTCGGTCTACAGGGGAAGGAGACCCTTGGTGGGGGATTCACCTTGGTCAACGGCCCTGCCTCTGGACGGAACTGGAAACATGACCAGCTCCTCCCTCCTGAGAGCTCCAATCTTCCAGCCCAGCTCAATTCCTCTTGCGTCCTTGGACCGTGAATATAAAGCAGGTCCCTCCCCAGTGCTGGTGTAAAGGCTTGAAATCCAGTCCCGTCGCCTGCCAGGGATCACAGTAATAACGATAATAGCAGCAAATATTTACTGAGCTCCTCTTATGTGCCAGACCGTGTGCTAAGCGCTTCCAGCCTTTGGCCCATTTCCTGCTTACAGCAAAGGTCTATGAGGCGTCACGATCCCATCCTCCAGATGAGAAAACGGAGTGTGGTTACACAGCACATTTGGAACCGCAAAGCCAGAGCAGGGGCCAGGGATTTGAGCCCTTCCAGTCTCATGGAGTAAGGAGGAATAAGGGGGACTCCCTCAGTCTCATTTCCCTGGGAGTCAGGCCAGAGCAGAGGGGGTTAATTTAGCACGGGGGAGGGAGGGGGCTCCCACCCTCCTCCTCCCAGGACAGACAGACCTAGGGACAGACTGACTGGGAATGTCAGGCAGAGGAGCTGGAAAAAGCTGGCTTGGGCGGCAGCCACGTCACGGGTGCCACGCACTTGGAAGGAGGGTCTCTACCCTTCTCCCTCCACCCCGTCCCCTCCCCGCCACCGCCCCCCCCGCCGCAGCCTTCTGGGGGCCCAGCCAGGGACATGGAAAGGGGGGGGCACTTCAAACTCCAGGCCTGGCTCTTAAAGGGCCCGTAGGAGCCCCCTTCCAGGGCAGCTCTGGGCACGCAGGGTCCCGCCTAGCTCGAGGCTCGCTCACCTGGCGGTGAGGCAGGAGGGGCGGGCCTGGGAGCTCGGCCAGACCTGGGGCGGGGCTGTGCGCCCCGCAGTCCAGCCGCCTCTGCTGCCGCTGGAGCCCCCTCTAGGCCCTCCTCCTCCTCCTCCTCCTCCTCCTCCCTGGCGGGCCGGTCCAGCTGTGTTCCATTAGTGTCCCTGGCAGGCCCCCAGCCCCCTGGAACCGCCTCTCTTCCCCCACTCGGAGCGGCCGGCAGTCCCCGGCAGGCGTGCACCGGGCAGCAGACAGCCGGGAGAGCTCGAGCGCCAGGAAGCTGGGGACCCGTGACCGTCAGGGAGAGATGGAGAACCCCCAGCGGACCTGAGGAACCTGGGCTCTGCTTCCTCCAGCTGCTGCCTGGACTGCTCAGTGAGGTGGGGGGATCCCCGGCCACCGGTAAGTGGGGATACAGTGGGTGGCCTCAGGGCTCTGGGCTGAGAGGCCTTTCCGCCGGACTTGCTGTGTGACCTGGGGGAAGTGGCATTCCCTCTCTGGGCCTTGGTCGTCTTCTCTAGAGCGAGATGAGCTCTAAACTCCATCCCGGTTCTGACTCCCTGCGCCCAGATCTATGGCTCTGTGTTGGGGTGAGCCGTCTCTTTGGAAGCTTCTCTGGCTCTGTCCTTGTAGCCCTCCACTCTGGCTGGAGCCTGAGGAGTGGCGACCAGAGACTAGGAGCCAGAAGGGGACAGGATCACCTCCATCCCCACGCCTCCACACGCACCCACATGGCGCCGCAGCTGGCAGCCCTTCTATCGGCTGGCAGGAGGAAGACCAAGATAGGGTTTGAGAGCTGGGATGTGTATATCACTAGGATGGGGGATGAATAGGCTGGGGGCACAGTTCTGTCCCAGGGAGAAGGGGGCTGGAGTCCTATCTCCAAATGTATTGGGGTAAGGGTCCTTTCTGTTTTCATTTCCTATCCATGATTGAGGGAAGGAAAATTGGATTCCATTAGAGTTGGAAGGAATGCAGTCAGACTTGCATTAGAACTTCCCAACAGGAAGACCTACAGGAGGGGTGGTCATAGGCTGGCTGTGTGCATGTAGGTATATGCAAGCTGGTGTGTCTGGGTGTATCAGCGAGCCTATGTTTCTGTGAGCATGCCTGTGTGCAGATAGCTTTGCATGCACACTGGTACCACATATGTGTCCTTATGTACATGCACCTGTGCGTCTGCATGTGCTGTGCTGACACATGCATGTCTCCGTGTTTGTGCATGTGAGCTGCCTGTCCTGGGGGAGGCCAGATGATGTATGGCTCTGCTGGCCACTTGCTGAGCCTGCATCGATTTATCCGGGCCCATCCGTCAGGGTTTAATAAAACTAAAAGACGAGCATCCATCAGCTGGGGGGCGGGGGCCGGCAATGAAGTCCTGAGCCCTAGAGACCTGCTCTCCTGCCCACTGTACCTGTGGGGAAAGCTTCCTTGGCCCCCACACAGCCCTGTGGAAGCCTGTGGCCCACAATCTTAGCCCAGTCACCAGCCCCTGACCCTGTGGGTGCCTGGCAGGGCTTCCTGGGCTGAGCTGGGTGCAGCTAGTAAGGTATCAGGCTGGTGTATATACCGGGACAGTACACAAGGTGTTAAGACTATTGAAATACTTCCATGTGTCTTGAAGAATAGCCTCTTCTTTAAGCCCTCATCACTAATCCAACTTCTCTGGCCTTTTAAGACCTTCTAGACCTCTCCTCAATCCAGCAAGTATCCACTGGCGCAGCCAGATGCTGCCTGGACACTATTTCAGTGCAGTAGGCAGCTTTCTGCTTTGCCTGAAAGCTGGTATCCGTGCCATACCGGTGGTTAAATATTTTGAATATCGCCTCTGCTCAAATCCTAGCCCAAGGCCTGTGGTTGGGCCTCTGAGAGAGACTGATGCCTGGCCAGACCTCCTGCCACCCCAGTACCAGTGCCTGGGCCCCACGGGCTGGCCATGACTTGCCCACGTGTGGAGTTGTGCTGTGTGAACTCAGAAATCCGCCTTCCCGGTCTCTGTGGTTTTCAGGTGCTGTGGCTGTAGCCGACCTCTTTGGACCAGGATGTGGGTATCCTGGGCTCCTGGCCTGTGGCTGCTCAGTCTTTGGGCTACCTTCAGCCATGGGGCAAATACAGGTGAGATGACACAGGACAGTCAGAGTATCACAGGCCTGCAACTGGTTTCCTGGGGTGCTGGGGTCCTCGCACATATGTGACCATGTATGTGTGGTCATGTGGGCAGTTATAGCAGAGTCTAGGGGCTGGGCTCAGGGTGGTCTGAGGTGTTGGCACCCTTGAACCTGCGTGCGGTGAGCTGGAGAGTGTGTGTGCACGTGTCTTCGTGTGTTTACGTCCCTGAGCATCTCTGTGTTTGTCTCTCAGACTGGCTCTGTGCATTCGTATGTACTCCTGTGTCTCTGTGAGTAAGAGAACAACCCCCACCCCAATACGTAAGCCAATCCTGTGGACACATTGCTGGTAGGACCAGTGGGGTGGGGAGGAACAGGCAGTGAGCTCTCCCTGCTGAAGGATGCCACCTCCCCAGAGAACCCCAAGTCCTGCTGATCCTTTTCATGGTGGAGACTGCATCCCTCTAGCCCACGTGCTTCTCCTCCTCCATGGCTGGCCCTGAATCTCTGATAAAAGGCCCTCCCCGAGGCCCAGACTCTGGATGAGACAGAGGGTGCAGCTTTCCAGGGCCCAAAGCCAGGGGAAGTTGACCGGGCAACTTGCCTGATCTTGCTGGGTGCCCTCTGGGCTCAGTAGCTCAGCTGCCTCACCAAGCAGGAACAGAACTCCTAGGACCCAAATCCAGCAAGGAAAAGCAGAAAAACCAAGAAGCTGAGGTGAAAGGGATTGTGGACCCGGGCTGAGTGTGGCCGCCTGCCCCTTGTATGTGCACATATGTGTTTCTGCTTGTGTGTGCGTGAGGTTTGCTCTCCTCTCCCTCACTGGGTCCCCTGAGGGGAATGGGGCAGAGAATTTCAACATCTGTAAGGAATCTGGGCCCATTGCCAAGGGGTGAGTCACCCATTGCTGCTGTGATGCTGAAGACAGTGATGGTCTTTCTGACCAGACCTGGGGGAGGGAGAGTCCAGTGGGGTCATTGGGACCGGGCCCCAGGGCCCCAGGATTCCTTCTGCCAGCCAGTCTAGCCAGGGAGTGCAAGGCCAGCTTCCAGGAGCTGTCTTCACTGTCTTCTCCCACCTATCCCTCTGCATTGATGAGAAGGCCTTTTTGATTCTGGCCTCTGTCTTGCCTGCTGTAGCACCTCCCCCAACACTTCTGCTCGGTCAGCCCCAGGGTGAGGGAGGCCCATGGCTGCCCACCTGTTCTTTCAGGGCTTTGGAAACCTGAATTAAGCTATCTCCTTCTCTGGGAGCCCTCACCCATTAATATGCCCTTCCTGGAGCTCCAAGGCCCTGGTGGTACCCTTGAGCTTGTGGTCCCCTCAGACCCTCAGTCTCTTCTCACTGTTTCACAAGGTGGTTATTCAGGTAAATATTCATTCTGTTGGCTCCTACTTGTGTCTGGCCTGCTTGTCTGATTTGGATGTAGGAAGTTCCTATTGCTGAGAACACATGTGCCAGCTGCACATGTCATCCCTCGTGGCACGGGCAGCTGCAACTCCCACATGTACAGACATGTACATATAATCGTACATGACACACGGTGTGCATGATTCTGACATTTCCTTACCCCTGAAGAGCTCGTCTGCCCCCCACCTGGGTGTATGTCATGGAGGGGGCACATGTGTAAATACACAGCTCCGCACTCCATCTGTGCTTGAGAGCCACCCAGAGCTTCGTGTGTGCTCTCCCTTGCCGGCCTAGCTCCTGACTGGAGTGTTGGGAGATTTGGGTTCCTGGGTTCTGGGCCTGCTCTGTTGGCTCACTTAGTGACCTTGGCCTGGGCCTCAGTCTCTGGACCTCAGTCCTCCCAGCTGTATGCTGGGTTTGGGGGCCTCCAGGCTTCCTGGGGAGCCAGGGTCAGAAGGCAGGATCTAGCTGATGGTCCAGAGTGAGGACCATAAACTTGCCCCCTCCCAGGTTCTCCAAGCTTCCAGCCGTGCAGCAACCTTGGCCTGAGTGCACCTAATGCCCCCCTGCCCCTTCTCTTCTAGGTACACAATGCCCACCTTCACAGCAGGAAGGACTCAAATTGGAACACAGTAGTAGCCTGCCAGCCAACGTGACTGGTGAGCACCCAACCATCTCATCGCGCCGTCCCCGCGACCTTCCTCTGGGAGCGATCTGTACCCCTCTCCACCTGCTCAGCTGAGCTCTTCACCTGATGTCTCCCCCAAAGGCTTCAACCTCATCCGCCGACTCAGCCTCATGAAGATGTCTGCCATCAAGAAGATCCGCAACACCAAGGGGCCTCTCATCCTGCGCCTGGGGGCGGCCCCCGTGAGCCAGCCCACGCGGTAAACGCATCCATGTGACCACTGAGAATCCACACTGACCTCAGCCACACTCCTCAGCAACTCCAGACGTGGGGCTTAAGCCCAGGGGCCTCTCTGTGGGTCATTTCATCCCATCCACTGCCAGGAGTCAACCTGGTCTCCAACCCTGGGCTTGCAGGGTGGGCTGAGAGGTGGCACCTGGCAGACCTACCTTCTGTCTTTCCCCTGTCCCTGGCCAGCAGTGGGTGGGAACAGGTCTGCATCCTATGAGCACTGTGAGAACACAGGATGTGGGCGGGAACCTGACAAGAGTCATGTGCGTGTGTGTATGTGTGTGTGTGCGCGCACACGCGTATGAGTGTGTGCACCCACGTGTGTGAAGTCCAAATTCCCACAAGCCCTGGTCTGGCTCCTGCTTGCCTCTTCAACCTCAGCTCTCAAAAGGCTCTTTTTTATCTCTTGCTGCTCTAGTCATGCTGAACCCTTTCCATCTTTTTTTTCCAGCATCTCTCCTTCCACCCCAGGTCCAGTTATTCACCCAGGGTATTCTGGGTTCATTGGAAGCACTTATTCAAATTGCAATGCGATAGCGAAATAGTCATTCTGGGTTTTCTTTGCTCATGGCCTCCATGCCCCCATGAGACTTGAAGGCTCCATGAACGCAGGCACTGCCTCTGTATTTTCACCACTGTGTATGTGGGTTTTTTGGTTGGTTGGTTAGTTGGTTTTTTTTTGTTTTTTGTTTTTTGTTTTTTGTTTTTTGAGACCAAGTCTTGCTCTGTTGCCCAGGCTGGAGTGCAGTGGCGTGATCTTGGCTCACTGCAACCTCCACCTCCTGGGTTCAAGCAGTTCTCCTGCCTCAGCCTCCCAAGTAGCTGGGATTACAGGTGCCTGCCACCACACCTGGCGAATTTTTGTATTTTTAGTAGAGACAGTGTTTCACCATGTTGCCCAGGCTGGTCTCCAACTCCTGGCCTCAGGTGATCCGCCCACCTCGGCCTCCCAAAGTGCTGGGATTACAGGCATGAGCCACCGCACCCGGCCTTCACCACTGTTATTCCCAGCAGCCAGACCCACACCTAGCTCGCGGAAGGCACTCAGTAAAGGTGTGGAGAGTGAATGAATGTGTATGATGGAAGATGTGTGCCTGTGGATGTCTTGGGTAGGCTCAGCAGTCCTGAGGGCCCAGGGTGGGCAGCAACTGTGTCCTCACTGGAGTCTCAGGGCACCCTCCCTGCTGCATCTCCAGACGAGTATTCCCTCGGGGCCTCCCGGAGGAGTTTGCCCTGGTGCTGACACTACTGCTGAAGAAAAACACCCACCAGAAGACGTGGTATCTGTTTCAAGTGACCGATGCAAATGGGTATCCACAGGTGAACCTCCCCTGTGCCCTGATTGCCTCTTAGGGCATTGGGTAGTACCAGTCCCGCCCAACTTTCATCCCGGGACTTCTGGGGTCTCCCTGCTCCATCCTGTGCCTACCCTCAAGCCTTCCCCAGCCCACCAGTACCTACCTCATTCTTTTGGAATGTATATCTCCTTGACCCCAGCCAGCTTTCTTCTCTTTCTGGGCCTCAGTTCCCCTCCTGCGAAATGAGTTTGAGGTCCCTGAATGTGCCCGTGCTGTGACTCTGGAGCTCTGAATCTCTGTCCTTTCCCTTCCCAAATTCTACCCAGGTATCCCTGGAAATCAACAGCCAAGAGCGGAGCCTGGAGCTCAGGGCCCAGGGCCAGGATGGCGACTTTGTGTCCTGCATCTTCCCCGTGCCCCAGCTCTTCGACTTGCGTTGGCACAAGCTGATGCTGACTGTGGCTGGACGTGTGGCCTCTGTGCACGTGGACTGCAGCTCAGCCTCCTCCCAGCCTCTGGGGCCCCGGCGACCCACGAGGCCTGTGGGCCATGTATTTCTAGGCTTGGATGCTGAGCAGGGCAAGCCCGTCTTGGTGAGTGCTAGGTCAGGCCCTGACCTCTGTTCTTGCCTTCTGGGAACCTCGGTGGGCTTCCTGGAATCTGTATCGGAACAAGTCCTTCTGCTTAGAATCTTCCCCTGCTTTCCTGCTGCCCTCCAAATGCAGCCTAAACATATTCACCCGGCATTCAAGGCCCTTCATGATCTGGTCCTTATAAGTGTCTGCAGCACCATCTTCCTTTACATCTCTCCGTGCAGCTCTGCTCTGATCCATTCCATCCTAGCCATCCAGCTCACCTCGTGCTTTCACACTGTCGTGCCTTTGCCTGCACTGTTACCTCCACCTGGAATGCCTTTCCTTGCACACTCATCCGCTGAGTAGCTACCAGCCCTTCAAAGCCCAGCATGAATGGAACCTCCTCCTCTTTTGTTCCTCTGGGCCTCCTCTCCCTCGCTCCTGTGTGCGCGGTTTCGTTCTGCCTTTGGTGACAGCTCTATTTTTGATGTCTCCCAGGCCAGACTGGAAACACCCTGAGGTCACATCCTGGGGCAGAGACATCTCTGTGCCTCCTGGGGGGCCAGGACACAGAGCTATTTGATAAAATGAAGTGAAATTGATGTGTGTGTCCCCTGCAGTTTGACCTCCAGCAGGTGCACATCTACTGTGACCCGGAGCTCGTGCTGGAGGAGGGCTGCTGTGAGATTTTACCGGCAGGGGTGAGTGGCCCGGCCCTTGGGCTGCCCAGGGCCACACTGTGCTGGAGATGAAGGTCTAGAAGGTGATGCCTGGAGGTCTTAGGAGGAGTCTGCTCCTGTACTGACCCCAGCCCCGCTCTTCCACCAAACAGTGCCCCCCAGAGACCTCCAAGGCCCGCCGGGACACCCAGAGCAATGAGCTCGTTGAGATCAATCCACAGTCTGAAGGCAAGGTCTACACCCGCTGCTTCTGCCTGGAGGAGCCTCAAAACAGCCAGGTGGGTGGGCAGGACAGGTGGATGCCAGCACAGGCAGGCACAAGTGAGATACCCCTCCCCTGAGCTGACTGACGTCTGCCACCAGGGTCAGTTGGCCATGGGCCCAGGGCAGGAGGGGCACTGGAAGCCCTCCCTATTTGTACACCACCCCTAAATGATTCAGGGAGGCAGAGACAGCCCACTGGCCACCACTGGGTGGCCCTGTGCCCACCTACCTATGGGTGTTGAGAGTGGTACCATCTAGCTCTGGCACTGCCTAGACCCTTGCGGATGCCATCCAGACTCTTCTGATGAGGGCAGGACCAGGCTTGTCCCTCAAAGGCAGTTTCTCCAGGACAGAGATACCTGGGATCAGAGGTCAGGTCATACTGCTTCCCCCCAGGGATGGCTCACTCTCCTGGGCCCAGCGCCAGCCAGTGCCAGCCTGGTTTTACACCCAGCACCATGGCCAGCTGCCCTGCCCACTCTCAGGTTCTTCAGAGGTGGCACGGAAGCCTGGTTCCTCCCCTAGCCCCACCCCCTGGCTGGGCACTCTCCCTGCCTGCCCGGGCATCCTGCCCAGCCCTGGGCTGCAGGAACACAGGATCCCATTGATGCATGGTCTTGTTTGCTCTGACATCACATGGGTGGGTGGGGGGGAAGGGGGGGGACCTGTTGGGGCAGCCACAGGGGCCTGAGCAGGCCCTTGATGCCCCAGGAGGTGCCAGATGCCAGGCTGAGGGGATACCTGGGGCCCATGCCCCCTGCCCGGGTGCCCCTTTCCAGCCTGGGCCCCAGAACTTCCCCCTCCCCAAGGGTTTCTCTTTGCTCTGTTTGCCCAGGTGGATGCCCAGCTGACGGGAAGAATCAGCCAGAAGGCAGAAAGGGGAGCAAAGGTAGATGTGGGGGTGGGGGGAGGAGCCCACCTGCCCTCAGTCTGCCCTCTGTGCCCCTGTAAACCCCAGGGATAAGGTGCTCCACTCCCACTCTCCTCCACCTTTCCCACCTCCTGGACAGAGCTTAGGACATGTAGGTGCCAGCTCTGATCAAGAAGGACGGATGGGGGTGAGACAGACGCAGTGCCTGGCACTCTCTGGAGTGCCCACTCCTGTTGGTTTGGGGGTAGGGGTGTTGGAAACAGTCCTCGGCCCCCTGAGCTCCCTGCCCATTCCCACACCCCCCGCCCTTTCCTCAGGTCCATCGGGAGACAGCAGCCGATGAGGTAAGCCTCCCAGTGGACTGGCAGCAGGGGAGGTGCCAGCATGAACCCTTTGGACCAGGCTTTGGGCACGGATCCTCAGCATAGGGGTGCTGGCTGACTACACAGCTCCTGGCATTCCTTGAGGGCCTGATGCTGGGCCCTGTCTGCCCACTGCCTCTCCTTGGGTTGGGGGGTAGGTAGCCCTGGAGGACACTCCTGCTGAATTGGCAGCAAACGGCCACGGGCATCATGGGGAGAGTCCAGCCTTCAGCCATGGTGCCCTTGGATTCTGGGCCGTACTCTGCCCCAGCATGCTGTGTGACCTGGGGCGTATTGCTATTCCTCTCTGGGCTTCAGTTTCCCCATCTGAAAAATGGCTGTGGGGCTGGGTGGGTGGGAAATGAGGGGTGAGGCTTGTTTTATAGAATTCCTATCTTCAGGCTCCCCTCAGATTCCACTCAAGACATGTGTGATGTTCTGCGGGCCTGGTGGTGATGGAGGTGGGGAGGGCTCACCCAGGGGCTCAGAATTGACCTCTTCGCCTGCGCTTCCCTTTCAGTGTCCGCCCTGTGTCCATGGTGCCCGGGACAGCAATGTGAGTGAATGGAGGGTGTGCAGGGTGGAGCGGGCAAGAGCCGGGAGTGGACGTTGCCTAGAGCTGGCTTGGCAGCCTCCTGGGTGAGGACAAGGGGGTCTTTGTACACTTTCACACTCGCTCCCTGCCCATCTCCCAGAGCCGGGCTTGACCCCCCACTGCCATCCCCACCAAGCCAGGGCTGTGTGGAAGAAAGCCTGTGACCTGCCTTGTCATCTGCAGTGTTTTCGGGTTCAGGGCATGGGCATGGGGTTGTGGCCGGCAGGACCAGGGCCTTGGTTGCTGATGGCAGCTTTGCACTCCCCGCAAGTTCTCCCCCTGCTCTGGTGGAGGCTTCCTTCGTTCTCCTGGAGGCCTAGAGAAGGGGAAGAGCTGGCTCAGCGCCGCAAGGGCTCCCACAGCGTTGGTTCGGGGTCTGCTATCCCTTGCTAGCTGGCCCTGGTCCAGCCTTCCTCCGGGGGTCCGGAAGGGCAAGGAGAGGGGCTCAGTGTGAGCCCAGCTGGCATCCAACTGTGCCTCTTCCATAGGCAGCGTGTCACCATTTTTCTGCGGCCTAACGTTCTGAGTTGACCTGCCACATTGGTCCACCAAGGGCACAACCCCAGCTCCCCTCTGCTCCAGGCCCCCTGACTTCGGGGGATATCAGGAGTACCTCCTCTGCTCCCTGCTCCCTCTTTCAATCCAGTCCCCCACCAAATCTGGTAAGACTGATGGTCCCCAGATGTGCAGAGGTTACCATGGAAACCAAGCAGCCATGTTATCCCAGCAACTGGGAGGCGGAGCTAACCAAAGCCAGGCAGTTTAGAGGAGGTAGGTTAGACCCTCTGCAAATGCTACAGGCTGAGGAAATGGAGTCAGCTCGCTAGTTTGCCTGGGAGGCAGAGCAGCGGCTGGGATATAGGCTGCTGGTCCTGCTACCACGCTGTGTGACCCTGTCTAAATTGCTTGACTTCTCTGGGTCCCTGGTTTTCTCTCTCTACCGGAAGTGTGATGCCCTCTCCTCTGTCCCCTCAGGTCACACTTGCTCCCTCTGGCCCCAAGGTGAGTCCTAATGGAGAACAGGACATTCCCGTCCTCTTTGGCAGCCCCAGCCATTCCCACAGCATGTGGCCCTGTGGCTGTGTGTTTATATCAGGGCCACCTGAGCCTGTATGTGTGTAGGGTGATTAGGTGTATGCGTGCTAGAGAAAGCAGGGGGTTGTGTGTGTACAAAGATGCTAAGAGCTGCCCTTTTCTGAGGCCCTTCTGTGCAACCAGGCCCTAGGCCACACCTGTGCACACTTGTTACCCTTTTGAACCCTCTTAATAGTCAGCCTGCAGGGTGGGTGCTATCATTTTACTTCAGGGGAAACTGAGGCCCAGCTGTGCCCACATATGTCTGACTGGGTGTGTTAGAATGATTACGTGTGGGTGTGGCTACATGCATCTCGGGGACACATGTTTGCATATGTGTGGCACACGAAGGCTGGAGTTGAACCCACATACCTGTGGGGCTAACGAGGCTGCAGAGCTTGCGAGTGATGGGGAGGGAAGCTATGCAACTGTGAGTTGTGCTTGTGTGTGCTCGTCAATACCGTTTTATTGATGAAGAAACTGTGGCTCAGAAAGGCAACATGACCTGCTCTGAGTGACATGCTAGCAAGTACAGGATTTGAAGTCAGGCAGCCTGACACTCAGCCAGCATGGGTTTCTGTCACCGTGCATGTGTGTGTCCACATGCCTCCAGCTGTGCTGTGTGTGAGCTGATGTGCTTGGGTACAGGTATGGGGGATGGGATACCCCCCTGCTTGAGACCGTGGATTTGCCAAATATAGCATCTTGGGGTGGGAGGGCATGTGGATGAATGGGTGTGGAGTCCATATGCTTGTGTGTGGTGGGGGGAGGCGCGGGGCGGGACACTGCTCACGTGTGTGCGTATTTGCCTACCCATGTGTTGGGGGATGGGTGGAGGGGGCCAGAGGTGGGGAGAGCTTCCTCGAGGCTCCCATGTGCCCTCTCCGGTCCTAGCTTCCATTCTGGTTTCACTCTCAGGGAGGGAAAGGTGAGCGGGGCCTGCCTGGTCCACCAGGCTCCAAGGGAGAGAAGGGAGCACGGGTAAGTGTCCCAGCCCTGCCCGTGGCAGAACCTTTGCCAGCTGTGCCCTGGGGTGAGGTGGGATGTGAGCCATCATCCCGTTATCCCAGCAGAAAGCCTGCAGCTTGGCCCAGATCACGGGAGGGGGGTGAGGGCCGGGGTCTTTCTAGGGGTTCGGGTGTGGAAGCCCCTCTTTTCTAGGGATACTTAGGACTGTGGGGTTCCCGGGCTGATCCTCCTCACAACACATCTCGGAGACTTCCCCAGGAGTTCCCACCCCTGATCCCTTGTTCCCTACCCCCAGGGCAATGACTGTGTTAGAATCTCCCCGGATGCCCCGCTTCAGGTAAGACGTGGAGGTGACGCCTGCTTCAGGGTCAATATGGGGCCGGCCCCTGGGGAAAGGCTGTGTGCTTGGCAGCCCATCAGGTGACCCTCTGCCCCCCTCAACACCGTGTTCCCCTGTTCAGTGTGCAGAAGGCCCGAAGGGAGAGAAGGGGGAGTCAGGAGCTCTGGTGAGTGTGGGACCAGGGATAGGGCAGGGGTGGTGGGTCCAGGGCCCAGCCTTACCCCCCTTTCCTCCCCTCCCTTCCTTTGTCTCCCCTTCTCATCTCAGGGATCCTCAGGACTCCCAGGCTCAACAGGCGAGAAGGTAACAAGCCTGGATTTGGAGGGGCGGGTTCCAGGGAGGTCTGCAGGCTGTAGAGCTGTGAGGAAGGAGGAGTCAGGGTTCTCTGAGGAGAGGGTGTCAGTGGGCACAGAGCTGGCAGGACCCTCCCTCCCCACCCAGTCATCCTGCCTCATCCAAATACACAGCTGACCTAGAGGGAAATGCCACAGATTCCCCCAGTGAGTGGCTTGGCTGGTCTGGAAGTTCTCCCTGTTGTCTACCCTCCCATGGTGATTGAAGCCATTCACCCTCAGGGGAGACAGAGACCAGGGGTCTAGAAGGCAGTTGTCCCTGCCCCAGATGGAGCTGCGCAGCTGTCCCAGGCCCTTTCCTCATCCTGGTCACTCTGCTTCTTCCTTCCCCAGGGCCAGAAAGGCGAGAAGGGCGACGGAGGCATCAAGGGCGTGCCGGGAAAGCCAGGCCGGGACGTAGGTGCCTGGGACCCTTCCCCACCACAACCCGCAGCACGGGGTCTGAGAATGCTGGGATTTAACCTTCAGAATCCAGCCCCCTCCCCTTGCTCAGACAGGGTGGGGAGGGGCTGTGCCCCAGGAAGCACAGCAAGAAGGGGACAGAAAAGGACCTCAGCCCAGGCCTCCTCACTCCCAGCCTCAGAACCCCGAACCTCTAACACCATAAGGTTGACACGTGCTGACCTTGGGACGCCAGGGTGGGCTCTGGTTTGGGGGAGGGGCAGGGAGGGTGGGACAGGTTGGCATTCACCTCTCCCAGTGGGGAGGTGCCAGGCCTCAGGGCTGTTTGTACACCCTCCCCCTTATCTCCCCACAGGGCCGGCCAGGAGAGATCTGTGTCATTGGGCCCAAAGGGCAGAAGGTGAGTTGTGGATGTTTGTGGGGTGGAGATGGGGTGGCAGGGCTGGGGTAGCAGCTGTCTGATGCCCACCTTATGTCTGTGCCAGGGAGACCCTGGCTTTGTTGGGCCTGAGGGGCTGGCAGGAGAGCCTGGGCCCCCCGGCCTCCCTGGACCCCCTGGGATAGGACTGCCTGGGACCCCGGTGAGTACCCCCTTGCTTCTCCTGCTGTGCTTTTCTCAGAGACCCCTCTCCCACCCTGGCCAGGGAATGAAGGGGGGAAGATAAGGCTCTGTCCCAGGGGCCCTGGCTGGAGGAGAGGGTGAAGGTAGAAGATCTCACTGTAGTGAGAGGTCCCTGGAAACTTCAACCTGACTGTTTCTGCCCTCAGGGGGATCCAGGTGGCCCACCAGGCCCTAAGGGAGACAAGGTAAGCATAGGTGGGAGTGTGGTCACATGGGGAGCTCCAAGCTTGACAGGAGGAGAGAAGAGAAGGGGCCGGGGCCGCTTCCCACAGGGGAAGCAAGTCCCAGGGAGGAGGCTGGGCCTTTGGAGGAGGAGGCTGGGCTCGGCTTGGCCAGGCCCCTTGGCGGGGAGTGTCCTGTCCCCATCCCAGTGCTCACCGAGGTGGGAACCTTGGCCTGCGTGCCAGGTATAGGGATGGGCAGGCCTAAGTGTTGTAAAGACCAAAGTGGGCTTTGCTGGAGGGTCCAAGCTCATTTTAGAGCTTTGTGCCTGGATGTGGAGAAAGCTCTGGAAATTTCTGTCTGTGACTGCTGGGGTCCTGTGCACCAGTGAAGGGGCACACAGAGGCTTCATTTTCTCCCTTCCTTTGAAACCTAGAATGGCTTGGGTTAGACATGGAGGGTAGGCAACAGGAACCTACCGAATGGAACAAATGGCAACAAGAGATTTGGCAAAGATTGTTCTGCCATCACAGAGGGGCACGGGTGGGGAAGGGGAACGTGCCGAGGTCACGTTGGCCAGGAGGCTCCCCCCTTATCCTTTCTTCTGACCACAGGGCAGCTCCGGGATCCCAGGAAAGGAAGGCCCTGGTGGGAAACCTGTGAGTGACCCCAGTCCAGCAGGGGAGGGTCTGCTCTTCCAAGGCCTCTGGAGGGAGGGGCTAGGTCCTCGGGCCCTCAGCTGGCACACCAGCCCTCTGCCCTGGCACTGATGCCCACTGCCTCTTTTCTAACAGGGGAAGCCAGGTGTGAAGGGAGAGAAGGTGAGTCCCAGGCCTGGCTGCCCAGATCGGGGTGGGAATGGGACCCCCTCTCTGCAAATGACAGTGAGCATCAAGGGCCCTAGGCCTAGGGGTGCCGGACCTTCCTCAGGGGACCCCCACCCGTTCTTCCTCTGATGTCCATGTGCAATGAGTACATAAAGAACCTGGCTTGGGGGTGAGCTGGGTTCAAACCCTCCCTCCACCACACACATGGTTATGAATGTGCCGAATCAATTAGCTTCTCTCTTAGCCCAAGTTTCCATGTCTGTCAGTGGGACAGTCATGTTTTAAGGCTTACGGTGAGGATGTAGTTTTGTGCCGCCCTGGAATCTTGTGGTGAATGAATGAGTCAGTTGAACAGGAAGCCCCAGAGGCATTCCTGCTGTCCACTTTGCTGTTGGGGGTGGGGCTCTGGCGGACCCAACATCTAGGGCTGGTATGTGCAAGAGGCCCGTTGCCTTCCCCGGGGTCTCAGCCCCACCCTGTCCACATATTGCCTCTCCCTTCTGCTAGGGTGACCCCTGTGAAGTGTGCCCAACACTGCCTGAAGGGTTCCAGAACTTTGTTGGACTCCCTGGAAAACCAGGGCCCAAAGGGGAGCCTGGTGATCCTGTACCAGCCAGGGTGAGTGCCCAGGGTGACCATAGAGACACCTCCCCCAACACACAAAGAAACCTGGGGGCATGATCATAGAGAGGAATTGGGCAGAGGGGCTGGGTACTTCTCGTGTCCACAGAGAGATTATGGGCAGAGAGTCTGGGCTCTTACGGTGGTAAGGGGTCTGAACCATAGAACTCAGGGCTGGGCTAGAGTGCCACCTCCGGTCTCCATGGCAACCTCCCAGGGCTTTCCAGGAGACTCTAGGATGCCTTTTGGGCAAGCTGGGCTGGAGCCCACCCTTACTGTGAGTGAGGCTGTGTCCTAGGATTGGGTATGTTTTGGGGCTGGAGGAAAGGAGTGAGCAGGACTGGGTCAGTCCCCTCTCACAGACCCCCTCTTTCAGGAGCACCTGGGAGCTGTCAGACAAAAAGGCAATCGGGTACGTGCAGGAACTTTCCACTGGGGTAGCTTAACCCAGCCTCATCCCCCCTGCCACGCTCCTGCTTGCTATGTGGGTTGATGAACCCTGCCTCTGGGGTGCTGGCCTTGGACCCCATGGGACCCCTAGATGTTTGGATGGTTTGCGTGTGTGATATTGCTGTCCTCGCATATTGCCAGGGAGTTTGGGGGTGCTCCATCGTGCCCTGCCTCAGCCCACAAACCTTTTTACCCTGCAGGGAGACCCTGGCATCCAAGGCATCAAAGGAGAGAAGGTGAGGGAACCCTGCTCTCCTGGCTGCCCTCCTCTGCCTACCTGGGAGCACTTCTGATCCTTCCTCTTCTTTCCCCAGGGAGAGCCCTGCTTGTCCTGCAGCTCGGTTGCAGGGGTCCAGCATCTTGTGTCCTCCACAGGGGCCAGTGGAGATGTGGGCTCCCCTGGCTTTGGTCTGCCTGGCCTTCCGGTGAGTGACTGCTTTCTCCCAGCCCAGCCCAGTTCAGCCCATCCTTGCCATACTGGTGATCTCCCTGGCTTTTCAGATCCCAAGTCTCAGGGCAGGGATCAGGAGGGAGGGGAAGAGGCAGGTGTCCCAGGCCTGTCTCCTGGTCCCTCCCTCCGTCCCTGTGCTGCCCCAGGCTCCTTGCCCTGGAACTTCCTCTTAGCACCTCTAGCTTCAGTTGTCTAACTGATGAAACTGTCCAGCTACCTGAAGGACATAATTCCTATCTTACCTTTCTGTTTCTAGTTGGACACTGGGACCTGGGGAGCCTTGGAGAGGTGGGAATGGGGAGATGCTGAGACTCTGTCTTGGTTGTTTTTCAGGGGAGAGCTGGGGTGCCAGGGCTGAAAGGAGAGAAGGTGAGACCTGGGTTAGATGTTAGGGACACTGGAGTTTCTTGGCAGGCAGGCAGGGGAGGAGCGGTGCGGGCGGGGAATGAGGGTAATATAAACAAGAGATTCAGATGGTAAATTCACGGTGAAATTAATTTACTAGTGTTTTGCAGACTTGAGTCAAAGAGTTTATTTCTGAGAGCCCTCATGTTCTGCAAGAGAATTCCTTAGTGTAGGTGTGATGATATTCTAAAACTATTAAGCGCATTCAAGATTACCTTATAATATTTATAATATGTAACACTTCTTTATTGCTTATTATGTGCCGGGCACTATTCCAAATCTTGTAAGTGTATTCACTTGTTTTGTCCTCCCAGAGTTTATGGGGTATGTGCTCCATTATTCCCATTTCACAGATGAGGAAATGGAGGCACAGAAAGGCCAAGTAAATTGCCCAAAGTCACACAGGTGATTGGATGCAGAGCTGGGACTGAGCCCAGGAAGCCTGGCTCCAGAGACTGTAATCTTCACTACGCCTGTGGGTCACTCAATTTCAGTGCCTGTGTTAACGTATCTATTTATGATTGCACTGGAGACAAATGACAGGTTTGAACTTCTAATGCAGTGTTACCCAAATGTTACCCAAATTCTGTGGGTGTACGAGTGCTCAAGTGTGAGAAACACTGAAGTATGTGTGCAGACTCAACCCTAACAGGGGAAGCCCACATGTCACATCACATGTGGGGCCTTTGCACCCCCACGCCGCCTGCCACCTCTTCTCAGCTTCCCCATCTCAGTCATCAGCTCACAGCCAGCCCCTCAAAGCCCAGCCTTGCAGTCGTCCTCAGGTCCTTCACTCTTGACACTGCCCCCTCCCTCTAGCCCCCAGCGAGTCCTGACAGTTCTGCCCATGACGGCTCTCTCACCCCCTCCACTTCTCTCCACACCCGCCACTGCCATGGTAATCTGTGTCCCCGTGGCCTCTCTCCTGCGTGGTGGAACCTCCTCTGGTCTGCCCGTGGCCCCTGTAGCCCTGCAGCAGTCCAGTTTTCACCCGCTAGTTTTTCGTGTGTGGTTTTTTTTTTTTTTTTTTTTTTTTTTTGAGACTGAGTCTCCCTCTGTTGCCCAGGCTGGAGTGCAGTGGCATGATCTCTGCTCACTGCAACCTCCACCTCCCAGGTTCAAGTGATTCTCCTGCCTCAGCCCCCCACTTAGCTGGGATTACAGGCATGCACCACCACACTCAGCTAATTTTTGTAGTTTTAATAGAGACGGGGTTTTGCCATGTTGGCCAGGCTGGTCTCAAACTCCTGACCTCAGGTGATCCACCTGCCTCAGCCTCCCAAAGTGCTGGGATTACAGGCGTGAGTCATCGTGCCTGGCCTTCACCTGGTAGTTTAATGTGGCTTTGTAGAAGAATCAGTATTTCCCTCCTTAGAGTCCCTCTGTGACTTACTTTCTAACACAGCTCCGCTGTATCTCACAGGACCCCGGATGCCCCAGCCCCCATCCTTCCCAAATTCATCCGCTTCTTCCCCTTCTCTTCTGGTTTACTGTGCTTTAGCCATGCAGATCTTCTTTCCATTATGGAATATGTCCGGACTACTCCCACCTGTCAGATTTTGTACTTGTGGTTCCCACTAGAAGCATCCAGAATGTTTTTCTTCTCTACCCTCCCCCTATTCTTTCATTGGATGACCTTATTCTCATTCTTCTGGTAATAATCAGGGTTAACACCTCTCTGACCACCTCCACTTACTCTGTCTCATCACCTTGTTGATTTCCTTCATAGTACTCACCACTGTTTAAAATGATGATTTAGAAAGTTCTGCTTGTGCAAGCTCAACAGGCACTGCTGTTTGTGCTGCTCACTGCTGTCTACCCAGTGCCTCAGCCCAGTGCTCCGCGTGTAAAGGTGTCCAATGAAAGGCTGTTGGAAAAATGCCTTCATGATTTTTGTGTGCTGAGCCAGGGCTGAGGGTGGGCTGGATTCCATGAGGTGAGGCTGGGGGCAGAAATAGGGCTTCTAGCCCCTGGCTGGTCACAGACTCCCTTGGGGACCTTGGAGAAAGCCCTCTTCCTCTGTGGACATGAGAGGGTAGTCTGGACATCTGAAGGGGCTGCTTTTATGGTTTTGGGTTTGGGATTGCTCTAGCACCTGGAGTCCATCCCCTCTTTCATCATGACTTCTGTGCTTTCTCTCAGGGTAACTTCGGGGAGGCAGGGCCAGCTGGCAGTCCAGTAAGTATGCTGTGGATGGCATCAGCTTGGGAGAGGACAAGGTGGGGGCGCTGATAGGCATGGCCCTGGCAGATGCTGGGCATTACCTGTAGCGTCTTAACATGCAGGGGCCACCAGGACCAGTGGGGCCAGCAGGCATCAAAGGGGCAAAGGTGAGTCTGGGGACATTCTCCGTGCTGCAGCCTGGGTGAGCTTCCTAGATAGACACTCGTCTTGCTCGACTTCAAACACTCCGGGGCTCCTTGCTGTCCGTCGGGCAGAGTCTGACCCCTTAGCAAGGCACGGAGACCCCTGATGACTCAGCTCCACCTTTGTTTCCTGTTCTCCCTTCATCTTTCCCAAGATAACCCCTCACCCAGCAGAGGTGCAGTGTCAGACCCAGTGACATTCCCCAGCCCTAGATTCCAAACCTGGCTCAAGTGCACTAGGGCCTGGGGGACCCCCTAACTCAATGTCCTTGCTTGGCAGGGGGAGCCCTGTGAGCCATGCCCGGCCCTGTCCAACCTTCAGGATGGGGATGTCCGTGTGTTGGCCTTGCCTGGCCCATCCGGAGAGAAGGGGGAACCTGGGCCTCCAGGCTTTGGCTTGCCAGGAAAACAGGTGAGGTGGGATATAGGCAGGGGCCTCTGGAGGGGGGATGCAGGTGGGGCTAAGGAGAGGGGAGGGGTCCTTCCTGGGTCTCTTGACTCCCTGGGCAATTGGGGGTAGTGGGGAGGGTGTGGCGGGGTCAGAGCCTCTGTCTCCAGCAGGAGCTGCCCTCACAGGTCTCTGCCCTTTATCCTGGGACAGAGTATGGCAGAGTGGGCAGAAAGAGCGCCATCCTAGGACCAGAGAGACCTGGGTTCCAATCTTAGCTTTGCCTCTTACTAGTCTTTGACTTGAGCAAGTCACCTTCCCTCCACCTCTGTTTCCTGCACAGAGTAAAGCCTAGTAATGGTGCGTGTGAAGTGCTTTAGTGGCACACTATGGGCACTGGGGAAATGGCAGTCACCACTGTGGTTATTATCACTGTTACTGCTTTCGTAGTAATGGCCAGCACTGCCACAGTGGACGTTATGTGCCAGGCACTGCTGCACACGACATATTAGCTTGTCTAACCTCACAGGATCCCTACAGGGCAGAAGCCTATACTATTTTTATCATCCCCATTTGACAGCTGAAGAAACTGAGGTACAGAGATAGATGAGCTAATTTGCCCATGTCAGCCAGGCAAGGAGTCTGGCACAAATCTCTCCTCTGAACCCGGGCAAGATTGCTTCACTAGCATGAAAGCAGAAATTTTGTTTGTGTACTATTGTATGCCCCGGCCTGATGTGGTGCCGGGCACTTCAGGGTGGCCGGTATGAGTGAGCGGGTGCTGGAAATGCTTTCTCCTCAGGGCAGGGCTGGAGAGCGTGGACTGAAGGGGCAGAAGGTGAGAGGGCCTCCGTGGGCATGGGGGTGGGCAGGGCATCCTCTCAGATCCCCTCCTTGCCTCCTTTTCATCCCTCCCTAGCCCCCAACCCTCAGCCCCAGCAAAGGACTGTGAGTGCCTGCGAGTCCCAGGGGGCAACCTGCCCCCGGCTGGGCCATCCTTGCCTTCCTTGAACCCCACTCCTTACAGGGTGATGCTGGGAATCCTGGAGACCCTGGAATGCCGGGCACCACAGGGCGGCCAGGACTGTCAGGAGAGCCTGGAGTTCGGGGCCCCGTGGGGCCAAAAGGAGAAAAGGTTAGTCAGGCGGGGTGGTTGGGGTCGGGAGAGTTTGTTGCATAAAAAAATCAGGTGTTGCACCAGTGAGGGAAGGACTGCAGGGTCAGCTGGGGCCTTCATGGCTGTCAGAGTCACTGAGTGGAGGCTCCTTGGGGCCTCTCCTCCGCTAGGAGTGTCAGGGGCCTGTTTTGATTTCCCAGGCTGAGGTAGGAGCATTCAAGGGGCAGAGTGTTCAGAGGGGTGCAGGGCGTCCTGGCCTGGGTGCCAGCCCCGGCTCATGGGCTCCCAGCTATACCCATCTCTGACCAGGGTGATGGCTGCACTGCCTGCCCCAGTCTGCAGGGGACAGTGACCGACATGGCAGGACGGCCTGGGCAGCCTGGCCCCAAAGGAGAGCAGGGCCCTGAAGGCGTGGGCCGACCCGGTAAACCCGTGAGTTGCCTGCCCTCCAGCCCTTCCCTGCCTGGGCTTTGCCTCCTCTCCCTCCTGTCCCCCTTTCTCTTGTGGGGACTCCATGGGCCACCTTGTGCCTTTTAGGGCCAACCCGGCCTACCAGGAGTTCAAGGGCCCCCAGGACTGAAGGGCGTGCAGGTATGTGTGAGTCTTGGGGCCCTGGGCTGTAGCTATGTGAGGGCAGAGGTGGGATAGGGAGATCCATGGAGCCGTGAGCCTGGAGTGGGAAATGGAGGCAGGGTGTAGGGCAGGGAGAAGCTGGAGGAGAAGGGGCTGGGGAGAAGGGCAAAGGGTGACTGGGGAACCTTGAGCCAGGGACTGTCCTTCTGCCTCTTCAGGGAGAGCCAGGGCCTCCAGGAAGGGGAGTCCAGGGACCCCAGGTGAGTCTCTAGCCTTGCTTTTGCCTGTCCCCTCAACACTTCCATTAGCCAACTACCTACTTCCATCTACTCCCAAACCGCAGGGCTCTGCCTGCCCCCCGATGCGTAGGACTTACTTCTGGGACCAGGGATCAGGTCGCAGCCCTGGCCTGCTGTTGCTTCTGTCGGGGACTTGCCTTTGACCCCAGCCTCTCTGACCCTCAGGGTCTCCTTGGGGAGCTCTTCTGAATTTGGGCGGGCAGATGCCCCACCCAGACCAGGTCTGCTGGTGCAGCAGGGCCAGTGGGGCAGGTTGGCTGTGGCTGCTGT
Source organism: Nomascus leucogenys (assembly GCF_006542625.1). Taxonomy (NCBI): domain Eukaryota; kingdom Metazoa; phylum Chordata; class Mammalia; order Primates; family Hylobatidae; genus Nomascus; species Nomascus leucogenys. The sequence continues at coordinate 914,107 of NC_044392.1, read as the reverse complement.
GCCCTAGTCTGCCCTCTCTGACTTGCAGGGGGAGCCTGGAGCCCCTGGTTTGCCTGGCATTCAGGTACGTCTGCCTGAGTCCTCAAGGAGGATAGCAGAGGAGGGGGCCATTCTAGGATATGGGTTAACTAACTGTGCTTCCATCTGCAGGGACTTCCAGGACCTCGGGGACCACCTGGCCCCACCGGAGAGAAGGGTGCCCAGGTGAGCCTCTGCCTCCATGGGTATTGGGCCTGCAGTATTCCAGAGTGTCCCAGCAGCAGGCACAGGGGACATGGGGGCCAAATGATGCCTATCAGAGGGCTGCCCAAGACCTGTTGGGATGTGTCTTACCTGCTGGGTTGTAGCTGGCTTCCAATTCTGCCCCTGTGACCTTTGTACCCCGTCTTACACAGGGATCTCCAGGGGTGAAAGGAGCCACCGGACCCGTGGGACCTCCTGGGGCCAGTGTCTCTGGGCCTCCAGTAAGTCTTCTCTGTGCTCCGTGCTGGTGGTGTTGCTGGAACCAAGGATGTTTCTGCTGGGAAGAGGGCACGGGGCTGACCCTGCCCATCCCAGCGGCACCGGGGATGGGAGGAGAGAGGCCTCAGCCCGGCCTCAGACAAGGAAGACCTCACTCTTTTAGGGAAATGCTTGAATAATACAAGAATGATCCCCACCATTTTTTGAGCAGTGATCATGCTGAGGCCCTGTCCTAAGTTGTAAACACAGAAATTCATGTCATCCTCACATCAGCCCTGTAAGGGAACTCACTTCATAGATCAGGAAGTTGAAGGCCAGAGGGTGAGGAGGCAGAGCCAGGGACTTCAACCTAGGCCTGCCTGACTCAAAGCCCATCCCCAGTCATTAGGGACATGTGAACCGGTGCTGCCCGGTACAACTGTCTTTGAGGATGGAAGCTGCGTTCTGCACAACCACAGGTGGCTGTTGAGTGCACCTGAAATGTGGCTAGTGGGACCGAGGAAATCAGTTTTAAGTGACATTTAAGTTTAATTAATTTAAATTTAAATAGCCCCACGTGGCCATGGACTACTGTATCAGACAGCACAGATCCAGACCAGCAACGACTTCCAGTGTAATTGGAAAGACCTTCCCTTTGTACTATTCACCCAGTGGCTCCCAGGTTTTAAAAGACATGTCTATTGAACAAATTGCATGGATTAAGTAATCATAAGTGCATTCTCTCATTTTTAGTCATCAAAGACCTGTATAGTCGTCAGCTTCTACTCCACATGAACCCGCGAGAATTTTACCAGATAATCTAATTGCAGCCAAAATCAAAGGCATGCTACCTTTCAGCCAGTCTGTTCCATGCCAGGCGGTGGGCAAATGTGTAATTTGTCTTGGGCTTTCGGTAATGTTAAAAATAGCCCAGTGAACTGTATCCTCTTCTATCTTTGCGGATCCCTGGAGAAATTCTAGTTCCAGTTTGGGATTCACTGATAGGAGGGTGCACCAACATCCAAAGCGGGCAGGGACTCACCCAAGCCCACACAGCCAGTCTCTATTGCCCCTTAGAGCTGGACAGCCAGCGTTCCTGCCTGTCCCAGGGAGGAGGAGCAAAAGGGAGCCCCAGGCAAAAGGAGACGTGGGCCTGGTCCTCAGGGAGCTTCAAGTCCCAGGTGTGAAGGTGGCGGAGCCCACATGAAGGAGCCATGAGCACAGAGCTATGAGCCTCTGTGTGGCCAGGCTGGCTTCTCCTGGCTTGAGCAGACTCCATGCCGTTGCCCAAGCTGCTTTCCTTTTCAGGAGAACATTCCAGACCTCTCCTCATGCTGAATTCCATCCAGCAGCCTTCCCTTCCTCAGCCCCACACTCGCTAGGGGTGTGACCTTAGGCAAGTGACAGCTTCTCAAAGTCTCCAATTTCTTGTGGATAAAATAGGGGCCGAAATCCCCTTCTCCCAGTTAGGTCAACAGATGTAACTTTTGTGATAGGAAGAAAGTGTATCAAGCACTAAAGGGAGAGAGGAGAGAGCAGAGACTTCAGGCTACACACGCCTGGCTGCAGCTGGCTGTTGGGTCTATCACGAAGTTTCTTCAAGGCTCAGTTTCCTCACCTGGAAACCAGAACAGTACCGTCCTGCCGGGCTGGGAGAGGGGATTCCATTCAGTGTTCCCTGATGGGTACTTGGCCCAGTGGCTGGCACCCAGACATGCTCAGGCAATGCCAGGCTTCTTCCTTGTCCGGCACCTCAGTCTCCTCCTCTGGAACATGGGCCCTGGGCCCTGGGCTCCAGCGGAGCCTGGCGCTGCTTCTGTTTGTCCTACAGCCCTTTTCTGCAGCAGGCCAGATGGCTGGCCGCTGCCCAGTCTCACCCTCTGACTCTGGGCTCTCTCCCTTCAGGGCCGTGATGGGCAGCAAGGACAGACGGGACCCAGAGGGACGCCAGTGAGTACAGTGTCTTGGGGCAGCAGGAAGCGATGGCCGGCCCTGCCTCGGCACCCCTATCTGCTCACCTTCCTGTGTTTCTTCCCTGCAGGGTGAAAAAGGACCACGAGGAGAGAAGGTGAGTTCCAAGGGCCTGTGAACCATATTCTAGGGGATTAGCAGCCCCTCCAGCCTTCCCACCTGTGACCCATACTCTGGGGGATTAGCAGCCCTCCACCTCCACTGTGACCCATACTCTGGGGATTAGCAGCCCCTCCAGCCTTCCCACCTGTGAACCATATTCTAGCGGATTAGCAGCCCCTCCAGCCTTCCCACCTGTGACCCATACTCTGGGCGATTAGCAGCCCCTCCAGCCTTCCCACCTGTGACCCATACTCTGGGGGATTAGCAGCCCCTCCAGCCTTCCCACCATGAACCAGGGGAGCCTGTGCACCTGAAGCTGCCTTGGACTGGAGGATGGGGGTGGAGGAGACATCCTGGGCTCCTTGCTACCCCCGTTTCAGGGGCTCCACATATGCCTGACTTCACCTGGTTGCTGGTCTGGGACTCAACCAGGATTACGGGAGACTGGAAAACTCCAAGGCCCCCTTAGGAGGGCAGCTGCATTTTCAAATGGGGCCTGAGTCAGAGGATGGGGCAGGAAGTGAGCTGGGAAGGACTAGTGGTGAGAGGGCAGAGGGGTGAGGGGCCCCTGAGCGAAGGGCATGGAAGCCAGGCTGGGCCCAGAGGCGTGGGGCTGCAGTTGTACTGAAGGCAAGATTACCTGCGTGGCAGCAGACAAGTTTATAACTGACGACTGTAACAGCAGGACCATCGTTTGCTGCATAATCCCATGCGACAGGACCCCTGTATACACGAATCCATTTTGTCCTCCTGAGACTCCATGTGCTTGGAATTATCGTTCCCATTTTACAGGCGAGGAGGCTGAGGTGCCGAGAGGTTGAACAGGTTGCCTAAGGGCACATGAGAAGGGGCAGATCCTGGACTGAAACCCTGGCCTCTCCATCTCTAGAGCCCCCGTGCCTCTCAGATGTCCATCTCAAGAGAGCCCTTCGTCTTCGTCCGTGTCTCACAAAGGCTCTTGTCTTTTCAGGGTGAGCCAGGGGAGTGCTCCTGCCCGTCTCGAGGAGACCTCGTCTTCTCTGGCCTGCCGGTAAGTGGCGCTGTGAGAGCCTCCCCCAGCCCGGGGGAGAGGACCAGCTTCAGCCTCGTCTGGGTGCCCACGCACCCCAGCCAGCCGCCTCCCCACGCAGCCCCGCGCTTGGTGTAGATGTTGCCTATAACCTCTCCCCTTTTGCGACCCCCACTCCCACCCAGGGTGCTCCAGGACTTTGGATGGGCAGTTCCTGGCAGCCGGGCCCGCAGGTGTGTCGCTTGTCTCCTCTTGTCCGCCAGCGCCCCGCGGCTTGTCCACCCTAAACAGCTGCTCTCGGCCATGGGGCAGAGCTCTCTGCTGGCTCTGACTCTTTCTTCTCTCCCTCAGGGTCCACCAGGTATTCCCGGACCACCAGGCCCCCCTGGAGTACCTGGGCTGCAGGTAAAGGGGGAGAAGAGAATGAGGAGCGTGGGTGGCAGAGCTCATGCGGTCAGGGTGGCTGCTGCAGGCTGGACCCCAAGGACGCTGCTCCCCCACCCCAAAAACACAGACATGCCATTTCTCACTCCTCTGTTTACCTGCCTCCCAGGGTGGCAAGGAGGGCCCACTGAGCCTCTAGGCCAGGCTCTGTGCTCCCAGCACTGTTTCAAGGAACGCACTGTTGCATCAGCTGTCAGGAACCCACAATCTGGGTCAGATAAAAATCCATTACCCTGGTACAGAGCCCGGCCCACTGTTTCGGAGCAGCATTCAACACTCATTCACGCAACAGGTGTTTTTGCACGTTTGCTATTTTCCGGCACTGCTTTAAGTGCTGTGAATACAGTAGTGGCTAAAAATAAAAGTCCCTGCCCTCTTGGAGCTTATATTCTGGCAGGAGAGACAGACAATAAGCAAGATAAATAAATAAAATATAGTGTGTTAGAAAGTGATACGTACTAAGGAGAATGGTAAAGCAGAGAGTGAGGATAGAAAATGGGATGAGGGCAGGAGAAGTATTTGCAAAATGTACTGAAAAGAAGGTGATGTTTGAATCAAAACTTAAGAGAGATGAGAAGCTGTGAGGGAGAGCCTTTGTGGCGGAGAAAGCAGCCGGTGCAAAGGTCCAGAGGTGGGATGTGTTTGGGGAATCGCGAGGAAGCCAGAGATACTGAGGGGAGAGCATCAGGAGCCAAGATCTGTGTGACACTGTGAATAAAGGGTACATTCCAGAGCCAGGCAGCCTGAACTTGAATCCCGGCTCTGCCATGTGCTAGCTGTGTGACGGTAGGCAAGTTCCTTAACCTCTCTGTGTCTCACTGCCCTCTTCTGCTAAGTGCACCTAACTCATAGGGCTTTTGTGAGTATTAAACAAGTTAATGCGTGTGAAGGGTATAGAATTGTACCCATGACTATTATATATTATTTATATGACAAATGCTTAGAAGGCATTAGGTATCATTATTGTGATGATGAGTACTATTATTATTTTATATCCTTTCTTTTATTCATTTGAGCCTTACATAAAAGCCCCAAAAGGAAGGCAGTATTGTTATTCCTAAGTCACAGCTGGACAAGCTGAGGCTCTGAGAGATGGAGTATCTTGTGTAAGGCCACCCGACTAGGAATTGATGATGCTAGACTGGGGCTTCCCCATGCAAAGCACTTTTTGCCTTCTTCTGATGCCTTTCAGTTCCCAGTGGTTTGTATAGCAAGCCACGTTTTCCAGAGGTTCTGGGTGGCATAGACACCACTGTCCGTGTGTCTGGCTCCCAGCTCCTAAGGGAGTGATTCTCACCTGAAGAAACAGGGCGGCATCACATGGAAGCTTTTTACAAGCTACTCCTCCTTGCCCCAATTATTTGATACATTTCGTATCTTCCCTCCCTGCCCCCGCCACCCTGGCACGCCTCCCCTGCCACCGTGGGCTGGGAGTCTGCTCTAGTGAGCCACTGTTGCTGATGGGAGTCTCTGCCAGGTTCCCAATTCTCTCTACCCCATTGGAAGTGCTGAACTAGAGCCCACGCCACATATTTGCAGCCGCACATTTGCCGAGTGTCTGGGGCTTCCTGCCACACTGCCAGGAAACAGGAATCTGTCTGCAGAGGGCTTGCAGTTTGCTTGGGGAAGCGTAAGAGTCGTTTCAAAGTGACCCATTAATAAGCGAGAGCTGATGTAATGTACACCCTGCCAAGACATGCTGGGGAATGAGGCAGAAAGGAGTGACTGCTGAGTCTGGTCCCAGGCACCAGAGTCCTCACCTAGTGCCAGTGCTTGAGACCAAGCTGAGGCTGCTGCTCACAGGTACGTGCCCCACGCCAGGTGGGATGCAGGAGGGCCGAGCGGCCCCTTTATTCAGGTATAGAAACAGGCTCAGGGATGTACGGCACTTACTCATCCAAGGCTGTATTGTCCCAGTGCTTAGTTATCTCATTTCATCTCAGTCCATTTCACAGAGGAGGAAGCTGAGGCACCGAGGTTAAGAAAGACGCCTGAGGCAACTGGTAGGTCATTGAGCCTCTAGGTTTCAACTCTGGCTGCACTTCGCTTCCACAGTAGGACAATACGTAGAACGTGTAGTTCTGAGAGGTCAGGAAAACAATTACAAAGTATTAGGCTTGAACTAACACACTGGCCCTGGAGAGGGGAGCAGGGGATGAATAATGATTTAAGGCATAATAATTAACATGTTCCGGCCAGGCGTGGTGGCTCACGCCTGTAATCCCAGCACTTTCGGAGGCCGAGGTCGGCGGATCACTGGAGGTCAGGAGTTCCAGACCAGCCTGGCCAGCATGGCGAAACCCCATCTCTACTAAAAATACAAAAAGAATTAACCGGGTCTTGTGGTGCACGCCTGTAATCCCAGCTACTCAGGAGGCTGAGGCAGGAGAATCTCTTGAACCCAGGAAGCGGAGGTTTCGATGAGCTGAGATTGCACCGCTGCCCTCCAGCCTGGGCGACAGAGTGATACATCTCAAAAATAATAACAATAATAAATAAATAAATAGTAATAATTGACATGTTCAAGGTATTTTCCCTGTGCCAGGCACTGCTCTAAGCCCTGATGGTGCACGGAGGTGCCGGGGGGGCTGGATGGTGGCTGGCTCCAGGTCTGACCCAGGCCTGGTAGAGCCTGCCTGGAAATTGCTCAGGGGCTGGTGATACGTTCCATTGCTGGGAGCTGGGACTTGAAGGCAGGCCAGATCTCAGAGCGCGCCAAGGAGGTCCTGTGCAGGGAGGAGCAGGCCGAGCAGCGGTGCATTCACTCAACACGTACTTAATGCACGCCTCCTCCATGTCAGGCACTGGGGATTCGAAATGGAACATACTCCGTGCCTCCATGGAGTATTTAATATGCAAATGTGCCTCAGGATTCTGCAAGGGGAACAGTGTCCGGGTGGCGTGGATTTAACATAAACATCCTTGCAGCCATTGTCTCCTTGAAGCCTCACCATAAATTATCCCTGTTTTACAGATAAGGAAACTGAGGCATAGAATTTTTTTCCCCCCAAATAAATTGCCAAAAGTTATACAGGTAGTCAGAATTTTGTATCTAGATGAATCTGACTGGCAAGCACCCACCCTTGCTTTGTACATGAATGTTCTGGGGATGTCTGTTGAGGAATGATGCTGGAATTGTGGTTAAGAGAGGGGTTAGAAGCCAGGATCCTCGCTCTGGACCTCGGCTCTGTGCCTTGCTCAACTTGTGACCTTTGGCAAGTTACTTACTCCTCTGAGTTCTTTTTTTTTTTTTTTTTTTTTGAGACGGAGTCTCCCTCTGTTGCCCAGATTAAAGTGTAGTAGCGTGATCTTGGCTCACTGCAACCTCCGTCTCCCAGGTTCAAGTGATTCTCCTGCCTCAGCCTCCCATGTATCTGGGACCACAAGCACACACCACCACGCCCTGCTAACTTTTGTATTTTTAGTAGAGACGGGGTTTCGCCATGTTGGCCAGGCTGGTCTCGAACTCCCGGCCTCAGGTGATCCACCCACCTCGGCCTCCCAAAGTGCTAGGATTGCAGGCGTGAGCCACTGTGCCCAGCCTCCTCTGGGTTCTTTGTGCTATTTTTAAGATGGAGATAACAGCACGTAGTTCAACAAGATAACTGTGATGATTAAATGAGAAAGTAGGCTGGGTGTGGTGGTTCATGCCTATAATTCCAACATTTTGAGAGGCCGAGGTGGGAGGATCATTTAAACCCAGAAGTTTGAGACCAGCCTACCAGTGAGACCTGGTCTCTATAATAAATACAAAAGAATTAGCCGGGCGTGGTGGTGAGTACCTCTAGTCCCAGCGACTCAGGAGGCTGAGGTGGGAGAATCGCTAGAGCTGAGTTCGAGGCTACAGTGAGCTATAATTATGCCATTGCACCCCAGCCTGGGTGACAGAGTGAGACCCTGTCTCTAAAAAGAAAAAAAGAAAAAGAAAAAAGATAAGGAAAAAGAAAGAGAAAGAGAAAATATAGAAAAACGACTTAGCACAGAAATAAACAGTAGTTCCATGGAAGACCCTCTGCTCAATTTCTGACCTTCCTCTGATGTGTGGGGAAAACCCTCGCTGTTGGACTGGTTTGTGGGGTCGCTCTTCTGGGCCTCCTTGGCTTTCCCTATAAAGGGTCGAGAGGCTTTTGAGCTAAGAATAGATGTCAGCCTTGTGCCAGCCAGGGCTCTCAGCTCTGCAGGACAAGGGGAAGAGGAGGCGGGGATGATGAGAAGGAAACAGGCTGACCAGCAGGCTAGAGAGATGGAGCCCACTCACTCGTGTCTCTTCTTGGCTACAGGGAGTGCCTGGAAACAACGGTTTGCCAGGACAGCCCGGGCTCACTGCGGAACTGGTGGGTACTGGCCAGGACTCCCTGTCCATGCCCCTTCCCTGCCCTTCCCAGGGCTGCTCAGGCTGTGAAGCTGGCCCGGTAGCTGCAGTGGGGGTCTCTCTTCTCTCCCACTTCTGAGGCTGGAAGGTGCATGACATGTCCCAAGACTCTACCTGATCCCATAAGTCTCCATGTTCCTTCCCCTCACCTGCTTGAGCCCACACATCTGTCTCTTGCAGGGATCCTTACCAATTGAACAGCACCTCCTTAAGGTAAGAGGGTACCCAGGAGGGAAGTGTGAGCTGGCGGGGGTGTCTCCTAAGGGGATTCTCCTAGTAAGTGCTCAGCTGTGTGGCACCTCGCAGAGAGAGCAGCAGTTTGCAGGGAATACGCGTTCCAAGCATCTGTCTAAGAGGGCCTAGCTGATGCCTGGCTTGTAACAGGCCCCCAGGCAACATTTGCTGAATGAGTGCTTAAAGGAATCCTGTGAAGGTGCCCACATGGCAGATGCTGTCAGCAGAACCCAGCCCTGAAGCCTGCTCGCGGCAGCTGGCAATGAGACCCCGTAGCACCCGGGTCACACTGCAGCAGAGCCCAGCAGCTTCCAAAGCAAAGCAGAGGGGGTGAAAGTGCAGTGGTGGGGGGCTGTGAGATTGGGTGTGGCCTGGAAGAAAGCTTCAGCCATTCTCTAGTCAATCCAGAAAGAATCCAGGGAGGAGAAGGATTTGAGAAGCACTTCTGGTAATCCAAGAAAGGGGACTTCGGACCTGGTCAGAGGGTCAGCCTGTGCCAGGGCCCGTATACAGCCTTAATACCCTACCAGAGGGCTATGGCCTGGTCCGGCTTCCCGAACTGAGCAGAAGTTCCTATTGGAATCAAGGGTCACATAGCCCATCTTTGCTTAGTCACCTCTAGAAACGAGAGCACAGTAATTCCCCAGGTTGCCTTCAGGTTTTTGAAGGAGGCCCTTATGTTCCTGGACTTTCTCTCCTCTAGCTCAGCATCCTCGGGTCCTTCCCATGTGTTGGCCTCCAGAGCTCCCCCTCATCCTGGCCACTCTCTTCTGACACTGGCTAGTTAGTGCCCTGGACATCCCGTGACCCCGATGGGCCTTGGTCAGGGCAGCGCATGGGGGCTGTCTACCCCTTCCCCGTTCTGAACGGCAGATTTCTCCAGAAGCAGCCAGAGGAGGTCGGGGTAACCTCTTGGCATCAGTTACATGTTGGATCACAGTGGGGTTGTGGCAACGAAACCCCCAGCTCTTCTCCCCTCTGCTTCTGTCAGTGACTGGGCAGTGATCGTGTGACTCCAAATCCAGAATTTGACATTTCTCCTGTAACATTTCATCTGCTGGCTTCTTCATCAAGTGCTCTTCAGAGGATCCCAAATAGAAACTGCACGTAGTGTGGAGAAGGGGTCAGATGGCACCCAGGGGCATGCTGACCCAGAGCCCCAGCCACCACCTGCACCCACAGTCCAGGAAGCCTGGGGAGAGAGCGCTGGCTGTGGCCTAGGACAGGCCCACGCCAATCCAGGCTCCCACTTTCCTTAGACAAGTCACACTGCCTCTCTTGAGTGGGCTTTTCCATCTCCACAATGCTTATAAGACTCCCTGCCTCACTGCGCCGTCAAGATGGCATGTGATAATGTGCAGGGCCTGTTAGGTACAATGCCCAGCGTCATGGGTGCTGAGTGAATGCCAGCCGTTAGCACTGGGCTTGGTGGTGAGCCGTGAAGGCGAGCAGGGGCTCCTGTCTTGGGCGTCTGTGGACACCACACTGGCCGCAGACAGGCTCCGGACTCCTGAGTCCTCAGAAGTTGCAGGCTGCTTTTCACTAATGGGTTTGATTGTTCTGAGAAAAGGACCCATAGCTTCCATCAAACTCTCAGAGGGGTCTGTGACCCAGAGAAGGTTAAACCCCTTCCTGTGGGGAAGACAATTCTGGTGGCGCGATCCGAGCCAGGAGCCCGTGAGCAATCCGAGATCTGTCCCAGGGGCTCCTGGGAAGGGCCTGGCTCCTCCCGCAGCTGTTCCTTTGCTCCCTTGGGCAGAGAAGCTGGCGTTCGGAGCCAGCCTTTCCAGCCTCGCTCCTCGTGGCTTGTCCTCACGGTGGGTGCAGGTTGCAGGAACAGCCGGGACAGATGGTCCCTCTGCGGGCCCCTCGCCTCCGCCCACACGCCTGTCTGGAAAGTGGCTTTGGCTTGGCTGTACCAGAGCTTCTTCCTGGAGGAAACTCAAAGCCAATTGTTGGGAGTGGGTCCCCCGAGGATGGAGCAAAGCTGCCGCAGGGATGCGGCTGGGGAGGGAGGGGGTGTGGGAGGAGGAAAGACTGCGGGCCAGGGAACCCCGGCTCTGGGTTCTCAGTGGGGCTCCCCAGTGGGCCCATCCTGCCCGTCTCTGACCCAGACCCCACTCCTCTCCCCACTCCCTGCTCAGAGTATCTGCGGGGACTGTGTCCAGGGGCAGAGGGCCCACCCAGGCTACCTCGTGGAGAAGGGAGAGAAGGGAGACCAGGGCATCCCCGGTGTGCCAGGCCTCGATAACTGCGCCCAGGTAGGGACTGGGCCTGGGGCCGCCCCGTGAAGGAGAGCTCCCTGGCTGCCTCGTCAGACAGCGTGCCTCTCATTGTCCCTTGCAGTGCTTTTTGTCACTGGAGCGCCCAAGAGCCGAGGAGGCCCGGGTGAGTGCCTCACCTTATCTCCCCCGACCATGCCTCATGCCCCACAGGGACAGGCCCTGACTGCTCACTGTCACTGTCTCCATCCTTCTCCAGGGCGACAACAGTGAGGGAGATCCCGGCTGTGTTGGGAGCCCAGGCCTACCTGGTCCTCCGGGATTGCCAGGCCAGAGAGGAGAAGAGGTAAGACCAGGGATGAGGATTCATCCTCAAGGGAGCTGGGGCCCTGTCTGCCTTTGAGGCCTTTTGGGGGCCTCCGAGGCCTCACGTGACTGATGCCCTTTACCACTCTGGGCTCCTCTGGGATACACGGGACCCAGGGTGGGACATACTCTTCCTCCCCAGTGCCCAGCTGCGTCCTCTACCCGCAACGCTCTTCTCCGGGGCTCATTCCTGCACTCCTTCAGCTTTGCTCTAATGTGCCCTTCTCAGAGAGACCTCCCCGACCACCCTCTTTAAAATTGAATCCACACCAACCCCAGAGCCTCCAGTCCCCTTGGCCTGCATCATACTCATCACCATCCAACATCCTGCCTATTTACTTCATTCAGGAACATTCCACAGGTGTCAACTCAACATCAACTGTGTACCAGCTCCTGTTCTATTTGTTAGTGTCCGTCTCTCCACTAGAATGTAACTGCTTTGGGGCAGGGGTTTTTATTTATTTTGTTTATGCTGTGATCCTAGCCCCTGGACTAATGCCTGGTACGTAATAGTTGCTCAATAAATGTTTGTAGGATGACCGAATGAGCCAAATGAAAGATTGTTCTAATGTTGCTCAGTGGTCCTGCTTGGACAGCAGCCGCCCTCTGTTGACCTTGGCCCTGGCAAGCTGGGAGGAGGGCTGCCAGAACCCCGGGGGCTCTATGGGGCCTGGGCCTCTTCATCCATTTCCCTTGGCTTCCTTTGCAGGGTCCGCCTGGCATGAGGGGCTCCCCGGGTCCTCCAGGCCCTATCGTAAGTATCGGTGGTGCCCCGGCCTGCCTGAGAGGCTCTCAAAGGGGTCATTACACTCAGACACCATCCCGCGGCCTTGTCCCCAAAAGGCTGGGCAAGGCAGGAGGAGGGAACTTCCACTGCCCTCCCCGTCCCTCCGCAGAGCATCTGCAGGGACTGTGCTCTCCCACCACTGAATGCCCTGGAACCGCCCTGCTCTGCCCACTGCCTATGGTCCTGCTTAGGGGAGGTCCTCAGAGGCACATCTTTGCTTCCCTGTCCCCACCCCCTCCTGCGCTTTCCACAGTGGCCCCAGGCTGCCCTCGGCAGGGGGGCCTAGGCTTCAGGCTCACAGCTTCCCAACCAGGGAAGCCTGCGGCATGCTGGCCAGACCTCTCCAAATGCCTGTGACTCCAGTCCCCACAAGGGCTTGGGGCTAAGGCGTAGCTGTCCTCCATTGCTCTGTAGGGCCATCTCTAGGGTAAATCTACAAAAACCAGACCAGGGCATCTACTCTGGAGTCCTCTGTGATGCTGACATGGCAGGAAAATAGAAGTGACTGGGAAAGATTGAAAGAACTGAAAATGCTTTCTTTGGAGAAGAAAATGGCTGGTGGGAGCTGTCTTAGAGCCAGGGAGCCCCCCACTCGGGGGACAGGTGGAGGTCGGGTGGCAGGCATGGTGGGCAAGGCCGAAAGAAACGGGCTTCCACTGCAACCGGGTCTTCAGTGAGACTCCGGAAGACTCAGGAAGCACTTGACTCTGGAGCCGTTCCGCATCTCCGTCAACGGAGGAGCCATTCTTCCCGGAGCCAAGGGGAGGAACAGTTGCCTTTTGAGCCAAGACTTTCAAGGAGGCTCTTTTCCAGCTGCCTTGAAAATACTCCCATGACCTCCTCTCCCCATGACCCCCAAGCCCCAGACTGTGCCCTCCAGGCTGTCCCAGGGTCACCGTGCCTGCGAGATATGACCTGCCTGTTTCTCCCACCAGGGCCCCCCAGGTTTTCCTGGTGCTGTTGGCTCCCCCGGATTGCCTGTAAGAACCTAGCACTGCTCCACCTCCCTCCCCCCGTCAGCCAGGTCTCTGTGGCTTTTGCTTGTCTCCCTCCTGTCGTGCCTTCACCTCCGTCCTCCGTGTTTGTTGTCCCCCTTCAGGCACGGTAGCTAACGACACGGGTTCTCTGAGGTCCTGGCAGCTTGGACATCCTCCCAGTCTCTGACTGCTTTCCGTTTTCTCCTCTCCCTCCTCTCCTGCGTTCTTTCTCTCCTCTTCTCTCTCTTACCCCGTTCTGTCTTCCTTCTCCATTTCTCCCACCATCCTGCAGCACTCCCCCAAGTCCTCCTGAGCTCGTGAACCTTCCTCTTAAGCTGGTGCCTCCAGGGGGCCCCTCCATCCCTGCCTTCTCACTCTGCCTCCTGCTTCTCACCACCTTCGGTGTTGCCTGAAGATTTGCTGAAAGTAGTTCTTGGGGCCCTGCCAGGCACCTGGCTCAGAGCCCAGCAGAGATGCCAAAGCTTTAGGGCTTCACATTGCAGGCTGGCACAGGTTTGCTGCCCTGCTGCTTGGCAGGGCTGTCCAGAGGCACCCAGGGATTTAAAGGCAGCCCTTCCTGCACCTTTTCCATCGTCCTAGAGGAAACTCTCAGCTGCCTCCTCTTCCCTTCCTCTTCCTTGGCTCCAGTCCCAGTCTGCTCCAAGGCGGGGCATGTGATACCAGCCACTTGGGTTTCTGGGTGTCGTGCGGCCCTGCCCCTCTGTGCCCGGCACCTTGGCCGGCTCCTTCTGCCAGGTGTCGTTAATTGCTCTGCCTTCGTCATCGTCACAGGTGTGTTTACATCACCCCCAGCCTCATTGTTGCTCCCTCCTGGGTCATGGAAACTAACCTCCTGTTTGTCAGGTTTTGTGTTCCTGGGGCCTGGCTCCTCTCCTCCCAGGCCTGGTGATGGAGGCTCAGGGAGCAGGGCCCCTCCTCGTCACAGTTCCATCTGTCCCCACCTCCTCATCTGTGGCCAGGCCTTGTCTGTTTCTGCTTGCTTGGGTGAAGGGGCCATCTGTCCGTCTAGCCATCTGTCTTGTGTCGTGGAAAGGTTTGGGCGCCATCTCTTGAGGGGATGAGGGAGAAGGGGGCAGGAAAGGTGCCCTTAATGGCACGGCACCTGCAAAGGCTGGGGTAAGGAATTGGGGTGGGGGCTGTAGCTCTCGTGGAAAGTGACATGCCCTCTTACCCTACAAAGTGACAGGGACTGCTCTGGAGGCAGCCTTCCTGTGTCTCTCCCCTGTCTCCCTCCAAGAAAGTGTTGATTTTTGCTTGGGGTGGGGGACTTGGACAGGTAAGTGTTGGGTATCTGATGATATGATACACTTTGGTGGCAGCATCCATCTGGGGTACCTCTCCTGACAGTTGCCCCTCAGAATAAGCACACATCTGATCCATCACCTTCCTAAAGGTGTACCCCAGTCAGTTACCATGGCAGGGCATACCAGCGACGGGCACCTGAGAGGTCCCCTCCCAGAGTCACCCCCGCCGGAGGGCATATCTCTACAGTTACCTATCTTGAAGGGTATCCTCCTGAAAGGCACCCATATGTGGGGTTCACACCTCTACCAGTCATCCTGCTGGAACACCCATTGTGGGTCACCTTGCTGGGGACACTAGGAGAACCACTGTGGCCCCCACATTTGCCTGGAGTGGGAACAGAAGGCAGTGGGGCAGGGGGAAGGAGTCAGGGGCTGGGTGGGGACCGCCCACTCCTGCAGTTTCTCATGATTTTTCTCTCCAAGGGCCTTCAAGGAGAGCGAGGCCTCACGGGCCTGACTGGAGACAAGGGGGAGCCGGTAAGAGGAAGCTGGCAGGGGCTGGAAAGGGCTGGAAAGGGAGGAAGAGCTGGGGAGGCAGAGCTTGGGCTCCGAGGGGTGGCTGCTGAGTGGAAGCTGGGAGGTGGACTCCTTGAGACTGTCTGCCCTTCTGCCGGGATTCCCTCAGTGTGAGGTTTCCACACTCCCCCAGGAGCAAAGGAGGCCGATCTCCATGTGCCCTGACTCCGTGCCAGAAGCACGCACAGCCCCTGTCCTCCAGCAGCATCCCTGGGGGCTCCCCTCCCTCCCTTGGCTGTTGTCACTCAGCATCCCCGCCCACCCCCTCTTCCCTGGTCCTCACGCCTGCTCTGGGTACCCTGCTCTGGCTCAGCTCTCAGGGTCTGGCCAGGCTGGGGTTTGCCTCGCCAGCCCAGGTCTGTGGTGGTGGTCACGACCGAAGGGACCTGGGGCTTGGGGAGATGGCCCAGTGTGCAGTGCTGGGGCAGGCTAGCACCTGCTAGATGGCAGCCCCAGAGGTTTTAGCTTCGGCTACCCTCTTACCCAGTGAGGGGAGAACAGAAATGTTGGGGGGCTATCCATCATGTCTGCCTTTCTTTGCAGGGTCCTCCAGGGCAACCAGGTTACCCAGGTGCCATGGGCCCCCCAGGACTGCCTGTGAGTAAGGGGACCCTTGCTGGGGAGCGGGTGCCAGGTACCAGAGGCTTAGGCTGGTGGTCAGGACACAGCCAGGCTGGGCAACCCTCGGCGGGCTCCCCATTCCCGGGCATTTCAGCCTCTTCCTTTGCCTAAAGTCCAAGCAGCCCCCTCTCCCCATTGTAGGCCCCCTTGGCAGCGTGGCACCACTCTGCTCAGGCCCGACTCTCAGAGCACTCTGCCAGGCCCAGACACGGCAAGAACTGAGATGTGCCTCCTGCGGGTGGGGGGTTTGGGAGATTGGAGAGACAGCTTAGAGGTGCCCCCCCCCACAGAAACTGCTGGGTGGGTGTGTCCTCCCTGGGGGCTTGGGGGGCACGGGGGGCGGATGGGAGGCATGGCAGCTTTGGAGCACCCAGTGGTCCTCCCAGTGCCATCCCCCTAGAGCCGGTCTGGGTGCCAGCTGCAGTCTCCACTCCTCGCATTAGCGCCGTGACAGGGTAATTCTGCGGGGTTAATTCCACTGTCTCTTTGCCACTTGTCAGGGCATCAAGGGGGAGCGTGGCTACACCGGGTCAGCGGGAGAGAAAGGAGAGCCGGTGAGTCCCAGCGGCGTGGGGGTGGGTGCAGGGCTGCACGTGGAGCTGCACAGCCTCGGGCTGGAGACTTGGCAGCAGCCTGTGAAGGGGAGGCTCGTGACCCCTGCTGCCCTGCTGCCCCCCGCCCCCCGCCCCCACCCAAGCCTGCAGCACAGGCTGGGCTCTGCGGAGGTGGAGGCTGTGAGGAGAATCCCCGCAGGGCTGCCAAGGGGAGGGGGCCAGGAGGCAGCCGCAGAAGCAATCCTCCGCCTCCTGCAAAGGAGGACCTGGCACTATAGACCCCCAGTGGACCCCAGCCCCCGCAGAGCCACGGCCTGACAGGCCCCACGTTGAGCACAGGAGTTGGGCTGTGACCAGAGGAGGACACTGGGGCCCCCAGAGTGACAAAGCTGAGACTCACCCAGGGTCCCGAAGCTAGTGAGTGAGTTAGTGGTGGAACCTGGACTTGAACACACATCTATCTGGTGACAAACCTCACAAACCTCAGATCTAGGATCAGCCAAACTGGGACTGCAGCCTTACAGATTCACCACTTTCAGTGAGGCCCCAGTGGGATCAGCAAACCCCATCAGGCATTCACTCAGTAACAGATATTTCTCAGGGGCCTGCGGGGTGCCGGGCTCCTCTCTGAGGATGTCTCCGTGAACAGTTGCCCTCTTGCCCTGCCGTGGGGGAGGCAGCTGCCAGATGAATAAACAAGTGCCTAGGAACGATGAGGGCTGGGACTCATGGAGGAAGAGGGACAGGGGAAGGGGCTGGAGAGGTGTTTGGGCACCATCGAAGCGGAGGGACAGGAAGGCCTCTCTGAGCAGGTGGCATTTGAGCTGAGAGCTGACTAGCAGGAGGGAGGGATCCCTGTGGCTGTCTGTACTGGGGAATTCCAGAGGGAGAGGCTGGGAGGGGCACTGCAGGAACAGCTTCCAGCCATCAAATGATTTGGCAAGGGTTCAGGGGACCTAGGAAGGGGGAAAGGGGGCATTCCAGGTAGAAGAGAAAGCTGTGCTAAGGGTGCAAAGGCCTGGGGGTGTGAGGGTATAGAGTGTGTCAGAGAACAGCAGTCTGGCTGAGCAAAGCGGAAGATGAGAAGGAGAGAGGGAGGAGAAGTGGGAAAGGGTGGCTGGTGCCAGATCACAGGCTGCCTCAAAGACCAGCGTTGGTGGAAAGTGTGTGCCCCACTCAGAGGCAGAGGGAGCTGCACACGGTGTTTGAGCGAGAGAGTGACATAATCAGAGCTGTGCTCCAGGAGAAGAGGGCAGCCATTTGCTGGCTGGCTTGGAGTGAGCCAGGAGGTGGCAGGACGAGTTAGGAGGCTGGCTCAGTAGCTCAGGCAAGAGCAGGGAAGCCTGAGCAGTCCAGGCAGAGGGGGCCTCCCAGAACATGCCACCTCTGTTCTGGGCAGTCCCCTGTCACATCCCCCTACCTCATCCTTCACCTCCCCAGGAGGAGTGACTGATTCTGTTCCTTTGTGTCCTTAGGGCCCCCCAGGATCTGAAGGCCTCCCAGGCCCCCCAGGCCCAGCGGTGAGTGAAGGAGGGCATGGGGAGACGTGGTCCTGGTCTTGTCCTGGGGCCTGAGGGCAGGAAGATTAGGTTTCGGCTGCATTGTTCTCTGTGGGTGACAGGGTCCCAGAGGAGAGCGAGGACCCCAAGGTAACTCTGGTGAGAAGGGCGACCAGGTGAGTGGCGACTGGGACCCGGTTGCAGGGAGGCAGGGAAGGAGCTGGGTCCCTGGTGATCACCAGCTCTAGTCTCCCCACCCTACCTGTCCTTGGGTTGTGACCTACCTCATGCCCAGAGCCTCACCTGCCAGCCATGGTGGGCAGAGGGGAGGGCAAAGCCCATGGGTTTGAGGGTGCCCCACCTGTCACTCCTTCCACCTGGGCAGCCAGGCAGGAGAGAGGCAGTGGCACAGCACACTGTCCCTTGCTTCTCACCCTAGGGATTTCAAGGCCAGCCAGGCTTTCCAGGCCCACCGGTGAGTGAAGAAGACACAAAGCCAGCTCTGTCTGATGTGGTCTCATCGGGAGGGGCAGGCCTGACCAGGCCAGGCTGGGGGAGGATGGTCCTGGGGAGAAGAGGGGAGAGGCAGGGGAGAACGGCCTGGGTGGCCAGGCCTGATTCCAGGAACCAGGACCTGGAGAGCCCAGCCTCTTGTGTGGGCCCCAGCCCAGCAGGCCAGGCAGACGTAATGCTCCCAAGTGGTGCTTCTAGGAAGTCAAAATGAATTGCATTAACAACAGTGCATCACGCACAGGAAGAATAAAGAAGGGGAGCTCCCCCTCCAGCCCCACTTTCATTCCTGCCTGCCCCTTTGTTGATACAGGGTCCCCCTGGATTCCCAGGCAAAGTTGGAGCACCTGGCCCACCTGGCCCTCAAGCAGAGAAGGTGAGCAGGACCCCGGGCTGGCAAAGTCACAGATCTGAGCCATGCAGCTCCCATGCCCCTGTCCCACCCCTAACATCAGGCTTTCAGGAAATTCCAAGAATGACCCAGTTGCATTGAGGCTGGGAAAAGAGGCCTCCAGGATGGGCCCAGTGACTGCTGGAGGCCGACAGGGCTTGCAGTGGACCAGTGGGCTCCTCGGGATGTCTGCTTGGCCCAGGATGCCTGCGGTCTCTGTGCAGCCCAGACCCTTGTCTGCTGCGATGGGGGGAAAGGCAGGGAGGTAGGTGGGGAGGAGGCAGGGGGTCTGATGGGGGAATAGAATGTGACAGGCAGCCCAGGCCACCTTCGTCTCCTGGGTGGGAGGATGAGCGAGGAGCTGAGAGACGGGGGAAGCACGTCCTGAAGGAGGACACCAACGTGGAAGGGGAATGGGCTCCTCCTGGGTAGCCGTGCTCCAGTTGTCCCCAAGGGCCCAGAGAGGGCAGGGGTGGCCCGTGTCCTGCCTGGTGACAAGGGTTGGGGCAGCTCCTATGCTGGCTGCTCTTGACTTTGGCTTGATAAATGCTGGAGACATGGCTCTGCCTTGGTTTGGGGCTGACATCCCTGTCTCGGCCCAACCTCTGGGCTCCCTAGATGTGCTGAGTGGGTGGTGTAAGAAGCCCCAAGATTGACTTCTGAGCTTGGGGTCGGGGGACCTGGGTTCAGGGGACAGGCAGGAGCCTACAGCCTTGTGGAGAGCCTCTTTGCCCTGAGAGCACACGCATGAACGTCTCACTGTGCAGGTGAGGAAACTGACAGCCACAAGGCTTGGGGCAGCCCAGAGGCACACAGTGGTGTTAGCAGCAGAGCTGAGACTTCCTTCCCAGCTCCAGGCGGACCCGGGCCCCTCACTACCTCCCCAGAGCCCATGCTGATTAGCCATGCTTGGGACAGTGGTGGTTGCTAGCTCCCTTCCCCCTCCCCCCCCCCTCCCCTCCCCTCCCCCTCCTCCCCTCCCCCCTCCCCTCCCCAGGACCTGAGTGGCAGCCCCTGCTCTCCTTAGGCTGGTCATTGCAGAGAATCCCAAATCTCTGGCCAGTGGTTCTTCATCCCAACTGCCAGTGGGGGCCAACATTGGTTGGGGCTCTGCTGACCCCTCCTGGTGGCTGGTGGCATTACAGTGCCCCCGAGTTCTTTTTCCCCTTTTGCTGGGTCTCTCTAGTGGGATCCCTTCCCCTGACCACCCTACAGCCACTGATCCAGGGCAGCCACCCTCTCCACACTGGGAGAATGCAGCTGCCTTCCCCGCTATGCTGCTTGCCTCCCCCCGCCTTTTCTGGTAAACATTCCAATCCATGCATCAGTTCTCATCACTCTTCTGCTTTGAAACTTCAGTGGCTCCCCAGTGCCTGTAACAGGGGTTTTCAGACTTTATTTTGTAGTTCCAGAGTCTTTTTATCACATAAAAGCAAATGTAAAAACCTCCATCTATAAAACAAATACAAGTGGAGATTCCCTGGCTAAGACAACGGTGGGGGTCCTAGAGTCCCCCTCTTCAGTCTCCACTTCATGCCCCCAGCTTCGAGGCTCCCCCAGGAGCCCCAGCGCTCTGAGAAGTACAGCTTAAAAACCGCTGACTGTTCCATAAAGTTTAGCACAGCATTCAGGGCCCCCACTCATCATGGTGACTCTTCCAGCCTCTTCTGCCTGCTGGCCCATCCCACAGGCTCCCCCAGACACCCTGGCCAGGCCAGGCATGTGCCCACTTGCCTTCTCTTAGGTTCCCTCTGGCATGCACTTTTCTCCTCCACCTGCCCAATCCCAGACATCCTCAGAGTCTAGCATCTGGTGACACTTCTGTGACACTTTCCCTGATCCCCAGCCAGAGGGAACTGCTCCCTCTTCTGAGCTCCCCCAGCCCCTTTCCACACACAACACTTGGACTGTTGTATTGCCCCCCGGTTGTGTTGGGCCCGTGACCCTCAGTGGACTGTGAGCTCCTTGAGGACAGGGGCACCCACTTTTTCATCTTGGGGAATCAGAGCCCACATGGCGCTGGGTGCGCTGTTGAGGCCTCTGTGCAGCCCGGGCCCATGTCTGCTGGGATGGGGGGAAAGGTAGGGAGGTAGGTGGGGAGGAGGCAGGGGGTCTGATGGAGGAGTAGAATGTGACAGGCAGCTTTCACAGTGGATTGAAGCTGTGCTTTCAGTTCAGCACATGCTACTGAGCCCCTGCCATGCCAGCCCCTGGGTCGGCACTGGAGAAGATGCCCTGTCCCTTCCTCATGGGGCAGCAAGGAAAGGGGATGCTTTGCAGATGAAGACAGATCCTCCTGGGGAGGCGACCATGTGGCACATATGCAGTTAGACAGGGAAAGACTGGGCCCAGAAGCCAGCTGTCCTGTTTCCAGCAGTCACCAGGACCCTTGACCCAGGGCCTGGTCTCCGAGGGTGGGGCAAAGCCCTGCTGACTTTATTGTGGGGGCGGGGGGGGGGCTGGTTTCCAGGGCAGCGAAGGGATTCGAGGCCCATCAGGCCTGCCTGGTTCCCCTGGGCCACCGGGACCTCCTGGGATTCAGGTGAGTGTGTGCCCTCTTAGCGTGGCAGGCATGTGGGGTGTGTGCGCATGTGTGTGGTGCATGTGTGTGTGCACCTGTGTGTGTGTGCTGGGGTGGGAGTCAGGGGAGGGGTGGAGAGAATTGAGTGGCTGGGCCAGGTCTCCCACCTCCTAGGGCTCCCACACCAGCATGTAGAAATGCCTCTTTCCTGTTTCCAGGGCCCCGCCGGTCTGGATGGTTTGGATGGGAAGGACGGCAAGCCTGGCTTGAGGGTGAGATGATGGGCCGGGAGGGCAGGCACCCCTTCCTCTCCTTTTTGCCGGAGGAGGCAAAGTCAAGGGAACGCTGATGGAAAGAACCGAAGGGTCCCCGTCTTTGTCAGGGGGCACCCATGCCCTCCCTCGGTCTGTCTCTCTCTACCGCAGCTCCCCGATGGCACCACAGCCCCTTGGCTTCCCAGTTCTAATGGCCTTAAGCAGGTTAGGCGAGCCAGGTCTCACCACAGGCAGGATGGTGAAGGCACTATGTATGCAGAAACTCCAGACAGCTGAGGAAAGCAGGCTGGGCTTCAGGAAGAATCAGGGTGTGGACACGGAAGGACTTGAGCAAGCCCTGGCTCCTTGGGTTTTGCTGGGGAATCTGAAAGGGCTGGGGCCACAGGACAGGGTAGAACATCAAAGCCAACCCCCTTATATATCCCAAAGAAGGAAAGCTAAGGCCCGGAGAGGGGCTGGAAGTCACTGAGGATCCACAGCCAGTCAGAGGCTGAGCCAGGCCTGGATTCTTCCCTCCATCTTGGGATAGCTGGGGAGGGCTGGAGAGAGGGGAGGACAGTGGTATGAGTTGGATACAAGCTGGGCAAAACTCTCGTCTCAATCCTCCTCGTCTCTTTCCCTAGGGGGACCCTGGTCCTGCTGGCCCCCCTGGACTCATGGGACCACCAGTAAGTTGAGCTGCAGGAAGGAGTTGGAAGCTGCAAAGTTGCAGCTTCTGCCTGGGTGGCTGCAACAGCTTAAATCCAGATCCTCTGTGGACCGTGTTATGACTTTGGATTTGTTTGAATTGTTTGAACTGAGGAAGGAGAAGTGGGAAGAGGCCCCCAGCAGACAGGAGGGACATGAGAACTCCCTGCTTTTTCTTTCAGGGCTTTAAGGGGAAAACAGGACATCCTGGCCTCCCAGGACCTAAGGTAAGGGCTGGTGACCTCTGCCAAGCAGGTTATGTCTGCTCTCCTGAAGGCCTGCCCCCAGGCATACATGGCAGCCTATCCTGGGCAGAGAGGCCATCCCAGCATCAGAGCCTCCTGGGGCCACTGGTGCCTGGCAGACTGGGTCAGGGCTTCTCTGTCTACCAGCTGGAGGGCGTCAGAGGGCCTCTGGCCAAAGCTGGGGCAGGTGGCAGGGTCCCTCTGATGTGAGGTTGACTTGGGGTAGGGATGTCAAGTGAAGGTCTGGTAAGCTCCAGCTGCTCCTCTCTCTTCTAGGGTGACTGTGGCAAACCAGGTCCCCCTGGTAGCACTGGCCGGCCTGGCGCAGAGGTGAGGGCCAGGGATCCACACGGCTGCCTTCAGTTTGCCTTCAGACTCTGCGGAGTCTGGAATGCAGCCGCTTCTTCCTGCTCCCTGGCAGATTGGCTGCTTTCTGTCCTAAGCCTTCTGGGAGGGGTGTCACCCAACACTGCACGTCTTGAACTTTCTCCCTCCTCTGAAGGGGTGTGACTGGCTCTGCTCCCTGGAGGTTGCTGGGTCACCAACCTAAAAAGGCAGGGCCTGGCCTGCTTAGGCTGAGGATCTGCCTTCTCTACCTAACTCTCTGGGAAACTTGGGTCTGGAGGCTGGGAACTGGCCCAGCTCCTTTGGCCATTGGCGTTACCACCTATCCTGCCCAGCCCCCTCCCACCCGACAGCCACATGGTGCAAGTGAGTCAGTTTCAGTGTCATTTTTTCCTTTTTCTGGCTCCTGCAGGGTGAACCTGGTGCCATGGGACCCCAGGGAAGACCCGGTCCCCCTGGCCACGTTGTGAGTTGAACCACTTTTGTCTCTGTCTCCGTAAGAGTTAGCATTTTGGTGGGGTGGTTGGTGGCATGTAGGCTGTCATGACCTGAGAGAACTTGCCATAGGGGCTGCCCCAGCCGTGGGAGCACTGGGGCCACTCCTTCTGTGGTTTCCAGGCTTTTTGTTATTTTCTTATTTTCTGGGCACATTCAAGTTCACTTATCAGATGGAGGTCATTCAGTCAACAAATAATCTTGGGGCCCCCACGCCATGCCAGGCTTGGGGGACTTGCTGATGAGCTGGACTGGGGTTGGGGAGACACAGTGACAGAAAGAGAGGAACTAGGGGTGACTCCTGCATTTGACTTGGGCAACTGGGTAGATAGATGGTGTGTTTCCCAAGATGGGGTGACTTGGAGAGGACATTTATCAAGCAATAATGAATTTCCTGTCTACTTTACTCATCACTAACATAGACAGACTGCCAGGCGGTGCCTTTGATCAGTGTGACGGCACTGAGCTGATGGGACTCCAGAGAAAAGTGAAGATACTGGCATTTTGTTGCAGCCCTGTTGTGGCTGGCTGCATAATAATTTCCAGGAGGCTTTTGGAAATGTTAAAAATAGTTCATGACCAAAAAAAAAGAACTCTCAGGCCCCCATCGCTATTTTTATGCATCTCAAGGGGTCCAGAGGCCCTGGATTGGGAATGCTATATCAAGCCTGGTTCCCCCTCACATTACAGATGACAGGGGGAGGTGCACTCAGAAGTGTGGCCCCATTGGAGACTCAGTGGGGCTGAGGCCGAGGGGGTGCAGGGTTCCGCCTCTCACTTCCGTCCATCCAGCCCCGTCGTCTTGCAGCGTGGCAGTCTCTGTGCTAGACACTTCCACCCCAGGAGACTGGAGATGAATAGAACAGAGGCTGTGGCCTCTGGAACGTGCCACCTGGGGGTGTTGTGGGAAGCACTATGAGAGAGACCCAAGTGCCCCGGGGGTTCCGAGAAGGTGTCACTCTGATCAGGGAGGTGACCTTTTGCACCGCAGAGGCATGGATGTAGGTATCAGAGCTAGGGAAGGGCATTTCAGACGCAGCCCTGGTGCAGCAGCAGGGACTGTCTGGGTGTTGGAGTCCCGTGTGCTCCAGTGTTGGCCAGCGAGTGTTGGCTCCTTGTCACTGTGGATGTCCGGGTCAGTGCCAAGCCCCTGCCCCTCGCCCCGTGCTACACAGACCCCCAGCTTCTGGTCTTCCCTCCTCCACAGAACAGCAGGAAGTGGGCTGCCTTTAGGGAAGCAAGGGTCTCAGTAGCCACCTAGGGCAGGGAGTAACTCCCCAGGCCTTTGTCCTCTGCACTTGGCCTCTGGCCACGGCTTTCAGGTCATCCCCCTTAGCACAGCCCCAGATGCTCCACTCAGCCTGGGTTGGAGGAAGGGTCCTGTGTGCCCAGGAGCCCCAGGCCTCAGCTCTGGGCGCAAATCTTGTCGGAAGCTCAAGTGCAAGACCAGAGCGAAGGAAGGTTTCCAGAGGAAATGGAGCTGCTGAAGTTTAGAGCTTGTTTCTGCTGTCAGGCCCTGTGCCTCCCAGGGGTCTTACTATTAGAACCTGTTTCTATCCCACTGACTCATCTCTCTTTAGGGGCCACCAGGGCCTCCAGGCCAGCCAGGACCAGCTGGGATCTCTGCAGTGGTGAGTAACACGCTCCGCTCCTTCCTCCCTCCCAGGAGTTTTGCCCTGCTTGGCTGTGGGCTCCATTCAGAGCAAGCTGGGGGGATGCAGAACAGTTTGTCTCATCCCCTCCTTCCCTGGCGTCAGCCTCTCCTGCCTCCAAAGATCTCGCCTTCCAGGATGTGGCAGAGGGCTTTGGAGAGGGCTGGAGGTCATCTCAGAGTCCTGCTGCAAGTTCAGGCAGTGCCACCTCTCCCTGTAGTCCCTGGCACACGATGGGGTGTCTGTCTCTGGCTACATGGGAGTCCACTTTGCCTGCCTTCCTCCCCTCTCACCGTCCCCCTTCCTATTCTCTAGGGTCTGAAAGGAGACCGAGGAGCCACCGGAGAAAGGGGCCTTGCAGGCCTCCCAGGCCAGCCCGGCCCCCCTGGACACCCTGGTCCCCCGGTAAGATCCCACATCCTACAGCATAGCCCAGGGGGAAAGAGTCAGTTGGTTCAAAGCCCACTGAGCACAGCGCAACATATCTGGGGTCTCCAAGGAAGGAGAGGCTGGCAGCATGGCAGGATGGCAGCGTGGCGTTCGGGCCTGAGGATCATGCTGAATTTGGAAGGACAGGCCCTGCAAGGTAGTGCTGTGCCAGGCTGCACACGAGGTCCTGCCCATGACGGTGCCTCAGCATCAAGCTTCTGCAGACCCCTCGGCTACGTGTCCCTGTTCTGCCTCTTCCCCTTCCCCAGGGGAGCTTGTCGGTAACCACAGAAAATCTTGCTAAATGTCAGGAACCAGAAATGAAGTGCTGTTACTGTAACTTCCTGAGGTCCTCAGAAACCAGGACTTGGTCTCAGCTCACGTTTAACACTAAGAGCGCTGATGTATCGGTCACCGACGCGTGCCGAACGGTGGACTAAGTGCTTGCTGTGCATTTCATCTTAATCTGTGCCGCAGCCCCATTTAGTGGATCTGATTGTCCCCATTTTACAGATGAGGAAACGGGGGCTCTGCAAGTTTAGGCAGGTTGCTGGGAGTCACATAGCTAGTGAGTGGAAGAGCTCTGACTTGATCCCAGCCTGCCTGATTCCAGAACTCATGTCCTTAGCCACGCTGCAAATCTACCTCTCTCAAAAGTTCCAGACAGGGGAACCCCATCAGGTGCAGCTGATTGCCAGGGTCAGGGATGAAAAGTCTCCTGGGAGAGCAGAGGCAGGGACCCAGGTCTCCTGGGACCCATCAGGATGCGTTCCATCAACGCAGACTTTTTCTGGGGGGCAGCAGCAGTGACCGTGGGGCTGGTGGCCTGGGCTGGGGTGTTTGACTCCAGTCAGCCCATCTGCCAGGCGGGCCCGGTCTCACCACGCCTATTCGCTCTGATTCCTGCCAAGGACCCTGCCTCTCTCCTTGCAGGCTCAGGAGGCTCCATGGCCCCTGGATGAATCTCCTACTTACCTAGCAATCAGAGTCCTCTTCCCCAGCAGCCACCAGAAGGGAGGCTGCCTTGCTGGTCTCGGGGAGGGGGCCGGCTCAGGCCATTCATGTGTTCATTCAGCAAACGTTTAACATAGATTCAGAGCCAGGGAGTGTGCAAGGTGCCAGGATCCAAGCACACAGCAAGGCAGGCACAGTCTGTTCTTCCCTCGTAAAGCTCTTGTAGACGGGGGCTGGGAGCTGTTGGGGCTCTGGGATCAGGCTGGAGTATGGGGTGGGGGTCTAAGTTTCCACGGCCTGTGCCCAGATTGTCAGAGGGTGAGGGCTGGAGGATCGTGGCCTCTGGGTGGAACAGGGGTCTGGGCTTGCCCCGTGTACAAAGTGAGGCATCTGACACCAAACGGGGTTGGAGCCCCTCACGTCTCCATTGCTCTCTACTCCCCAGGGCGAACCTGGTACGGATGGTGCAGCTGGCAAAGAGGTACAGTTGTACTTGGTCTTTTCTGTTTCCTTGGGGATGCTTCTCGCTCCTCGCCTTGCCCTGACCCCTCTTCATTTTTTTCGGTAGACATTCCCTCTATGTACGGGCTGTCTCTGGAAATTGTTAACCCTTGTTGTCCTGGGGAGAGGAATTAGAGACTTGAGGCCAAGGATGGGAGTGAGACTTGTTTTACCTTTTTTTTTTTTTTTAAACCCTGTACCTGGTCAAAAGGAAACAACAACAATAATAATGATGATGACAATAAATTCCCAACAAACATCTCCTGGGTACCAGGTCTTTCCAGGCCCCCCAGTATGCCACAGACTGGCCCTCTCATTCTGACTGCTCGCCTCTCTTCATCTGTGATGGGGGCCCGGCCAACAACATGCTTAAACAAGGCCATGCCCCAGAGGACATCATTTTCCCTTCTAGCTGTCAGCCCCTCTGTGGGCAGGGAGGCTGCGCTCCTGTCTCACGCAGAGCCTGGCTGGACACACCCAGGGGCCTCAGGCTGTGGAAGGGGCCTCTTCACTGCTCCTCTCTCCTCAGGGAGCCTCACAGATGCTGCCCGGACTTCACCTCTGACTTTTGCTTTCCTCTAGGGACCCCCTGGAAAGCAGGGATTCTATGGGCCTCCTGGTCCCAAGGTGAGTGGGCACTGGCTGGGCTTGAGAGGAGAAGCTCATGAGTGGATGAAGCCCGGCTGCAAGTTACGGCTTTAGCCACAGAGAGGAGACACAGGAAGGCCAGTGGGCAGGGGAAAAAAATGCAGAACTTGGAGCAGGAAAGTGTCTGAAAATTTCTCACATGGGGTCATTAGCTGTGGTTGGGGGGAAGGAAATCTCCAGTTCATTCACTCACTGATTGGCTGATTGATTCATTCATTGTTTCCGTTTCCCGAGCACTCCCTTGCTCCCGCTCACATTCTCGGCCCTTGTCCTGGCCTCAGGTAAACAGAGGTCCCTGAACCATAGGTGCTCACGATAGACCAGTCACACTTACACTAGGGATTGGCAAGTTTTCCAGAAGACATGAGACATAGCGCTGTGGGATGAGAGCGAGGAGCACCCAACCCAGTCTGGGGAGTCGGAGACGCTGCGGAGAGAACGGGAACACTTCAGCTCAGGAGGGGTGCACTGGGTAGAGAGAGATGAGGGGAAGGGCATTTCAGGCCAGGAGGACCAAAACAACACGGCAGAATCAGAGAATCATCACCAGTGAGGTCTGGTGGGCGGCAGAGGGTGGGGAGAGGAGGCTGAGGAAGGAACGACCAGGACCACATAATGAATGGCCTTGCATGCCCGGCCAATGAATGAGTGCTTTATCCTGAAGACATTTGGGAGCCATCAGAATTTCTAAGCAGGGAGTAACACCAGGAGAACTGTCTTCTAGAAGGACCACTTTGGGGCAGTGAGGTGGAGTGACCTGTCAGGATGCTGTGGTCACAGTCTAGAGGGAGACGCTGGGGGCCCGGTGGGAGGATGGAAAGAAAAGAGCAGATTGGTGAGACATCATGATGTAAATTTGACAGCACTAAGTATCTATCTTTGTAGGGTGATCCAGGAGCTGCAGGACAGAAGGGCCAGGCAGGAGAGAAGGGGAGAGCCGGCATGCCTGGTGGACCTGGCAAGAGTGGTTCCATGGGGCCTGTTGGGCCACCGGGCCCTGCAGGAGAGAGAGGCCACCCTGGAGCTCCAGGGCCTTCGGGGAGCCCTGGCTTGCCTGGTGTGCCTGGCTCCATGGTAAGGGGGCAGGCTGGCAGCCGTGGGCACTGTCCCATAGAGCAGGCATGTGGGGTGGAGCTCGGACCATCTTCCAAGCTCCTGCTGACATTCTGCGGGAAAGAGCCTGGCTCCCAGAGAGGGCAGCTCTTAACTGTGTGTGGAAGGGTGGGGATGACAGGACCCTCTCCCCAGAAAAATGCACTTAAGCACAAAATGTTTTTGTACCATATCTGGGTGGTTAGGACTTTGGATTAAGAATCTACGGAGGTTGCTGTGAGCCGAGATCGTGCCACTGCACTCCAGTCTGGGTGACAAAGTGAGACTCTGTCTCAAAAAAAAAAAAAAAAAAAAAGAATCTGTGGCAGACTCCTCGGACCTTTGCCTTCCTCCCCATCTTTTATTTCCATAGGGGAAAATGCCAGGCTTGGAAGTATAACTGAGGCAGGTTTTCTTCTCTTTCTTCAGGGAGACATGGTGAATTATGATGAAATCAAGAGGTTCATCAGACAAGAGATCATTAAAATGTTTGATGGTAACTGGCAGCCAGCTGGGTGGCAGTGGGTGCTGCCTGCCCTTCCTTGTGACTTCTCTGCCCTGCCTTGGCCTCTTTTTCCTTAAAGCTCAATGTCCTCCTGCTCTCACCCTCCACACACTCACAGGCCTGGGGTTGACAGGCAGATGTTCAATTATCCTTCAGACCTTCCTTGTCACCTGCTCTGTTCAGAGATAAAATGATTCCCTCCCGCATTCCCCAAGCCCCCACTTGAGCAAAGGAGACAGACAAGAAAATTGGTATCAAACGAGTCTGCCTGAAGTGAGCTCTAAATACAGGGGCGAGCGGCACTGTAAGATGGCTGGGGTGGTTTATTTGAAGTGTTTTTTTCTGTTCATTTGTTCATCCAACATTGATGTGCCAGGGACTGGGGAAAACACAGGCCCTGTCCTGAAGGGGCTGGACGTCTTGCTTGGGAAGCAGACCTTGAATGCCAAGCAGGGAATCCGGACTTTATTCTGAAGCCAGCGGTGAACTAATGAGGGGCGTTGGAGCAGATGCCATAGTCAGATCTGTGCTTTGGAAGGATCTCCATGGGGGGCGATGTGGAGGCCAGGATGTGGGAACCCCCTTGCGAGATCCACCCCCATCCTCCTTGCCCTGCATCCCTGTGAAGGAAGGCTGCTGTGGACTCCATGCTGGTGACCTATATGCAGCATCTGCGGTCATTCTGAGTCCCTGGGGTACCCTCTGACCTGTCCCTGTCCTTTTTTTACAGAGAGAATGGCTTACTACACCTCCAGGATGCAGTTCCCCATGGAGATGGCGGCGGCTCCGGGACGACCAGGGCCTCCAGGGAAGGACGGTGCTCCGGGCAGGCCAGGCGCTCCAGGGTCACCTGGGCTCCCTGGTCAGATTGGCAGAGAAGGACGGCAGGGCTTGCCAGGAGTGAGAGGTAGCTCTGCCCTACAGTTCCCAAGGGACACATGTCGTTCTTTGGGGCAGGCCTAAGTATTCTATGAGGTCTGTTGTGAATATGGGATGTGTGTGTGTGTGTGTGTGTGTGTGTGTGTTTCAAGTAATCTGACTAGCTGTGTCATTTTTCTGCTCAGGGACAGGACTTATTTTATTTCTTTTGTTCCAGGACTGCCTGGTACCAAAGGTGAAAAGGGGGACATTGGTATTGGCATTGCAGGAGAAAATGGTCTTCCCGGCCCCCCAGGTAGGAAGTACCACCATTTGAGACCATGAATCCAGAGCAGCAGAGACCCCTTTTCTTTCTGTTTCTTCTATGACACAGCTGTGTCAAACTCCAAATAACGACAGGCCAGTCAACCACATTTATAGGAATGCCACTGTGTGCAAGACACTCTGCCAGGGCCTGTGGGGATGTGGGGGCGGAAGACTCAGTGCCTGTCCTTAAGTCCTAAACTGGGCTAGCATGACGCAGTAGGAGAGAGCTGCATGGAGGTGGGGCCGAGGAACTCGAGTTCAGGTTCTACTCAGCACCTCACTGGCTGTACACCTTGAAGAGGCCACTGAGGCCCTTTGGAAGTCCTCTCTAAGATGGATGCTTGGCTATACAGCCTGAAAGAGAATGGCCAAAGCCTGATGACCTGGCTCTGAGACCCAGCATCACAACTTACCAGAGGTGCAACCTCTCTGAGCCTGTGTCCTCATCTACAAAATTAGACAATAGCTTCTTTCTCAGGAAATTGTGCAGATTCAATGAATAATGCATCAAAAGCGCTGAGCCCTGTGCCTGGCACATGGAAGTTCTAAATAAAACTTGCCAGCAGTATTGTTACTGTTAAATCAACGTGAGGATCAGACTAGGTCTTCATGAAAACATGTGGTAACTTGAGAAACAGTCATCAAATGTAAGGTATTATCTGATGCCATTATGGCTTTTTTTCCCTTATGATCTGGGTCTTCTGATTTTCCCTCTGTGGCCCTTCCCTCCCTAGGTCCTCAAGGTCCTCCAGGCTATGGCAAGATGGGTGCAACAGGACCAATGGGCCAGCAAGGCATCCCTGGCATCCCTGGGCCCCCGGGTCCCATGGGCCAGCCAGGCAAGGCTGGCCACTGTAACCCCTCTGACTGCTTTGGGGCCATGCCGATGGAGCAGCAGTACCCACCCATGAAAACCATGAAGGGGCCTTTTGGCTGAAATTCCCCACCTGCCTTTGGATGAAGGACTCCGTTGGGAATAAATGGCCAAAGCTTATAGGACTCTGTGACAGGTTGTGAATGTTTTTGTTGTTGTTGTTGTTGTTTTTAATTGCTGTTAATATTTTTTAAATAATAAAGAAACAAAACTATCTGCCCTTTCCCTTCCAGTGGGTTCCTCTGGCGCTGCAGCCAGAGCTCCCTGTTGTCCTCCTTTTCTCATTTAGTCCCAGGATCAAGAAAGGGCATTTCGGGTACAGGGGCATATACCTGTGATCCTAGCTATTCAAGGGGCTGAGGTAGGAGGATCGCCTGAGCCCAGGAGTTTGAGACCAGTCTAGGCAACATAATAAGACTCAGTCTCCAAAAAATAAAAAATGAAGGGTATTTCCCTCTTTGCCTGTGGTCAGCCAGTGGCGCTGTGGGATTCTGCTGGATGGGGGGCAGCTGATGATCTTTTGCTCCCCGGGATCTTGTGCCCTGTTCTTCATGCCTACGTCTCTTGAGTTAGAGAAGGAGCATCATTCAGCCCCTCCTGGCGAGTGAACCGAAGCACGTTGGAAGGCCCCACTTCCGGCTTTAAAGGTCCCTCCCTATTTGATTCCCTAAAGCAACCCGTGTTCGGTGCCCCACCCACTCTTTGCCCATCCACTTCACCTTGTCAGTGTGACCCAGAGCCTGTCCGGGTTGCACCCTGGGAAAATGCCACCTGGTGCTGAGTTGTGTTCATCTGCCTGGAAGCCCTTCCAAGCATGAAGGCGCTTCTCGATGCTCCAGTAATTCTATGATTAGAAAACCTGTGCAAACAGGAGAGAAGACAGGCTCCAGCTCTGTCCTAGGCAGCCAGGGAATGCTTCTCTGGGAAATGAGATGGAACCTTCTGCCTGTACCAATGCATGGCCCCGTCACTAGCTCTCCATAAGTGCTTCCAGCAATGACTTTCTGGAGGGCAAATAACATCTCCTGTTATTCTTCGTTATTCTAATATATGTGGTACTTTTCCTGCACATCTTAGCCTAGGCCTTTAGAAACAGCCAGGTTGTATCAGTACAAAGGGGTCGTGGGCAAGCCACGAGCAGATCTAAGCTCATGGTCCTCAAAGTCCACTGGGAGTTTGGTGATCCATCTGTTGTCTCCTTCTCCCTATGTAAAAAAGGCTAGGAAGGGGAAAAAAGACAGTGAATTGAATATTATAGAAACATTCTCTCTTGAGCTTCTTCCTTCTCCACTTTTTAGATCGCTTGTCCTGATGGGCTGGCCCCAGCTATCTGGAAGGTTTATTCAAGTTGGATACACTTCAAAGGACTCACAGAGCAGGCTCAGAAATGTACCCAAAGTCTAGATGCTTATCCAAACTGCCTGAAGCCTTCAAACTGGCTGTCAAATCTCTGCAGAGCTGGTATTTCTAGCACATTTCTGAAAATTCCCTTCTCTAGTTGGGTCCCAAATACCAGGAGACCAGCCTATTGATGGCTTTTCAGAACCTTTGCCCTATTTTTTTTTTCCTGCCAGGAGCAAAGGTGTGCTGGTGGCCAGAAGAATGAAATCGGACTCCTGAGCGTGCCCGAGTATCTCATGTGATGTTTTTAGATAAAGGAGGAGCTGATTCTTTTTTCATCCCTCCCCAGCTATTCTCAGTTAACCCTGGTTCTAACATAAAACATTAAAAAGCAAAGGCATCATTTTTGCATTGAAGTAGCGGCCAGGTTTTGGACAGTGGAAGAGGACAGATGTTAAAGCACTCCCATTGGAAGGCCAGCTTCCTCTTTCAGCCTAGTCTGCCGAGTACCAGCTGATGATAGGCCTTGTGATGAGAAGCACGTTGGTGCCGGCAGAAAGAAAGAGACGCAAGGACCAGCTGTGGAATTGAGCAGGTTGGCTTTGAAGGCCAGAGGGGAAAAGCTGCTGAGGAAACATCAAACTCATCTCCTTTAAGGGTCACCAGGGAATCGATCCTTATAGAGCAAATGATGCCTTCTTCACTTTTCTTCCTGAGTCAAATTCATGCTACTCTTAAGGGATTCTACGACAGGCTAGGTTTAAGCTTTCATGATTTGAATGCATGTCTCCCCGGAGTTTGAAATTGCTGTATTTTCTTGGACCATGAAGAACCAGATGGAAAGCTGAATTTTATAGTCTCTTCTGTTACTGTGGTCAGCAAAAAAATCCATGGATCTTGCTTATCAGTTCAGGAGCTGGGTAAGCTGAAGAGAAAGCAAGGAGGGGCATGTGTCCATCCCTCCTAGGCAGCCTTTGCGCGTTACAACCCCATTATCCTTCTGTCTTCATTTCTTAACCTACTCCAGGCTTTCGAGGCAGCACACAGATCATTCAGATTGGAAAAGTCTAACTTGATGAGTGCATTCCTCTTCCTACTTTGTCCCAGGGACTGTACTAGGCTCTGGGGATCCCAAGGCAAACTACACAGACATGGTCCCTGCCCCCACAGCATCCACAGGGAGAGCAGACAGTTAAACAAGCACCTACAGTACAGTGGGATGATAGGGCAGTGCCAGGTACAGGAGAGTGCACAGCTGGGGAACCTAACCGTGTCTAGATGAAGAGATGGATTCAGGCAGAGGGAACAGCATGTGCCAAGGCCCAGAAACGACTGGGTGCAGCAGGCTGAGTGACGGGAGACAGCATAGTGTGATTGGATTTTGCAGCATGAGCAGGGGAGACAGTCGGAAGCCCCCGGTGGGTTTCTCACAAAGGTGTGTCGAGTCAGGTTTGCTGAGTGGGGAGCTAGCTGATGGCAGTGTGAAGGGTGGGGCTGGAGGGTCCTTAATTCGAGAAACCCTCTGCTCAGTAAGATGGAGAAAAGGCTGCTGTGTATTTATTCTGCAGAGAAAAATCTAAACTTTGATGCTTCTGGAATTTAAATCTTCCTTTTTTGTCATAATATTTTCCTCTGTCGCTTGAATTCAACAGAATCTAATTAGACTCTTTCTTCATCTGGGGTCTGTTAACCCCTTTACAAGACTAGATTTTTTTTTTTTTTTTTTGGAGGTCGGGAGATGGAGTCTCAGTCTGTCACTCAGGCTGGAGTGCAGTGGTGCCATCTCGACTCACTCAACCTCCACCTCCCAGGTTCAAGTGATTCTCCTGCCTCAGCCTCCGGAGTAGCTGGGACTACAGGCACGAGCCACCATGCCCAGCTAATTTTTGTATATTTAGCAGAGACAGAGTTTCACCATGTTGGCTAGGCGGGTCTTGAACGCCTGACCTCAGGTGAGCCGCCTGCCTCGGCCTCCCAAAGTGCTGGGATTATAGACGTGAGCCACCGTGCCCGGCCACGGATTTTTTTTTTTTTTTTTTTTTTTTTTTTTTGTGGTGCTGGAGATCCCAAAGGACTAGATCTTTTTTGTGGCTGTCCTGAGCAGTTTATGGGAATAGACGATGTCAATGTACTCTCCTTATGATCCCATAATGGAAGGGGAGTGTGGCCAAATTGCCACGTCTGCTGTTCTCATTCCTCTGTTGCTTCTGTGGAAAGTTGCAAATCATCCTCTGATCCACAGCATCCAACTGGAATTTAAATTTCAGAACTGGATCTAGTTGGAATCAAAGAGAATTAATTCCATAATAATTAGGTGGGTGTTGGTATTCCTTCTCAGTAAGCCTTACAGAAGCTTGGTGCAGAGCCAAGTGGCTCCTGGGAGGCTGTGTCTCCAGGGGAGGCAGTATTTTCCAGTGGACGGGCCTTTCATTACCAAGCTCTGCCTCACCTCTAATGGGTCAACCGCAGGGCTTCCACGAACTCAGGAAAGTGCTCTGTGTTCTAAAAAAAGGCTGGAATCCGTGCTTTCCCCTTGGGCTACAAGTGAAACAATAACAGGAACTTCTCCACCCACCTCTGTCTGCCTCAGGTAGTTGAGGTTTTGGAAGTGAGTTGATTGTTTTTCAGTCTTAGGAAGATCCTGATCTCTCTTTTATCCAGCCCCCTCCAAAACAAACATACCTGGGTCTGTGTGGGTCCTCAGAGGCACAGCCCTGGCTGTTGGCTTTGGCACGTCCCTGACTCCCTAAGAGAAGACGTGGATGCCCCATCCACGAAATAGCACAGACCTCCCACAGATAGTTCTCCTAAGCCCTTTGCTGGGCAAAGGGGAATGGGGGCAAATAATTCTCATAGGAGTTGGATTCTCATCACCTAGAACAGAGCCTGGCAAGAGGTGGGAACTCAATGGGATCGTATGTTTGTGGAATAAATGAGTGTGTGTCACATGACTCCAGTTTGCAGGCCAGCTTGTCACTGTTCTCTCTCCAGGCAAATACCCCCTTGACCTTCAACCTTCTTCCCTTCTGAAGTTTTGCAGCTCAATTCCGCCAATATTTTTTGAACTGGGGGGTTAGAAAAGTAAAGAAGACACAATCTACTAACTATTAAATACTGAGGAGTTAAAAAAAAATGCAGACCTGGGATCAAGTCCTACTTCTCCATTTATCTTTTTTCTTTTTCCCCAGACAGAGTCTCTCTGTTGCCCAGGCTGAAGTGCAGTGGTGCAAACACAGCTCATTGCAGCCTTGACCTCCTGGGCTCAAGCAATCCTCCCACCTTGGCCTCTGGAGTGGCTGGGACTCCAGACACATGCCACCATGCCTGGCTAATATTTTAAAACTATTTTTTGTAGAGATAGGGTCTCACTATGTTGTCCAGGCTGGTTTCGAACTCCTAGGCTCAAGCGGCCCTCCTCCCTGCCTCCCAAAGTGCTGGGATTATAGGCGCGAGTCACTGCGCCTGGACTCCATTTATCTTTTAGTTTTTTTTTTTTTTTTTTTTTTTTGGGACGGAGTCTCGCTCTGTCGCCCAGGCTGGAGTGCAGTGGCGCGATCTCAGCTCACTGCAAGCTCCGCCTCCCGGGTTCACGCCATTCTCCTGTCTCAGCCTCCGTAGTAGCTGGGACTACAGGCGCCCGCCACCGTGCCCGGCTAATTTTTTGTATTTTTAGTAGAGACGGGGTTTCACCGTGGTCTCGATCTCCTGACCTCGTGATTCGCCCACCTCGGCCTCCCAAAGTGCTGGGATTACAGGCGTGAGCCACCGCGCCCGGCTAATTTATCTTTTTGATAACAGGAAGGTCACTTACCCTCTCTGAGCCTCAGCTCCTCATTATAAATGGGTAATAGTATCTATCTCAAAAGACTGTGGTGAAAATGAAATAGCACATAGTACTTAGCACAATGTCTGGCAGCTACACTCAATACATGACAGTAATAACTACTAACACCGGATGCCTGCTAGGCACTACTCTAGGTGCTGAGGTTAGAGGGCTACATAAGAAAATGACAATTCTACAATATACATGTAAACAAACTGGACAATTCAACTAGTGACACGTATCATGAACAAATAAGATAGATGATGGGAATGCGTGGGGGGCAGCGTCAAGAAACTCCCCCCCTACTAGAACACCTAGTGTTCTAGGTGATGAGAAATCCCGCCCCGCCCCCCAACTCAGTGATATCTGAACTGAGACCTGGATGATAAGGAGAAGCCAACCAGTGAAAAGTCAAGGGAAGAATATCCCAGACAGAGGGAAGAGCTAGTCCAAAGACCTGGAGGCAGGAATGAGCAGGCAGTCAGAGACCAGCCAAAGCCAACATCCAGGCATGCGCTCTGTACATTCCAGGAGTGGCACAACCAGGCCGGCATGGCGGGAATGAGGCAAGGAGGACAGCAACAGCAAGAAATGAGGCTGGAGATGCTGGTATGTGTGGCCATGAATGTCATTAGGATGAGTTTAGCTTTTATTGTAAGAGTGATGGGAAGTCCCCAGGGAGTTGAAGCCAAGGAATAAGATAACCACTCTGGCTGCCTGTGGAGAAAATGAAGTGTGGGGAGAAGAGTGAGAGCAGGAACATTGGTTAGTCGGCTATTGTCGTGATCCAGGCACGGATGATAGTGTCTTGGACTACAGTGATAGTGAGAACAGGGAGAAAAGAGCAGATGTGTACATGTTTGAATCAGAGCAAATGGAGATGAGGGAGGTGAGGCAGTGTGTGAAGAAAAAAAGGACACACAGGAATGATCTTAGGTTTTCAGCCTGAGAGACTGGGTGGATTTTCCGAGATGGAGAGGAATGGGTTTTGGGGAAAACACCAAAAGAAAACTCTTACACAAGGCAAGCTGGAATACCACACAGTGACAGTACCAAGTGCAAAGGGGGAGTGGCAAGAGAGAGTGGCTAACTCTGGAGCTAAGGGGAATGTGGGAGGGTTAGGTGGAGAATGGAATTGGAACTGAGCCTTGCAGGACTGGAGATGGGAGGGCTGCTGGTCCAGGTGAAAGGAGTGGTTTGAACCTAAGTTTGGGGCATGAGCAGGTACAATAGGCTCATTTTCAAATTTACACATTTGTTCCTGTCAGCTAAGAAAACTGAAATTTAGAAAGGTCAAATAACTTGCCAAAATAAAATGTGGTAGATAAACACCGTGGAATACTATGCAGCCATAAAAAAGGAACAAGATCCTGTCCTTTGCAGGGACGTGGATGGAACTGGAAGCCATTATCCTCAGCAAACTAACAGAGAAACAGAAAACCAAACACCGCATATTGCCACTTATAAGTGGGAGCTGAATGAGGAGAGCACATACACACACTGGGGTCTGTTGGAGCGTAGAGTGAGGTGGGAAGAGGGAGAGCATCAGGAAGAATAGCTAATGGATGCTGGGCTTAATACTTAGGTGATGGGATGATCTGTGCGACAAACCACCATGGCACACATTTACCTATGTAACAAACCACATCCTGCTCATATACCCCGATCTTAAAATAAAAGTTGGAAATTAAAAACAAGCAAA
The DNA here is from genome assembly GCF_006542625.1 of Nomascus leucogenys. NCBI lineage: Eukaryota > Metazoa > Chordata > Mammalia > Primates > Hylobatidae > Nomascus > Nomascus leucogenys. The sequence continues at coordinate 876,492 of NC_044392.1, read as the reverse complement.
AAAACTTGCCTACGGTGATACAGTCAGCAAGTGATAAAACAAAGATCCTCCCTCCAAAGCAGAAGTGCTGAATGGTGGAACTGAGCACAGAAATACAGAGTAGCAGAAGGGGCCGTAAGATTGGAAAGTTGAGGTTGGGCCAGATTCTGAAGGGCCTGGAGTGCCAGTATGAAGAGACTGGGCCTTATTTTGTAGGCATGGATGAAGAGCATCCATTGTAGGCTGTGCAATGGGCAAGTGGCACGATCAGCACCGTGATTTTGGAAAGTGCACTTGGTTAGATAGATGGGCTAGACTGGATAACACTTCATAACATTTATTCATTTATTTTAATAATCGTGTCCGTCGCTATACTAGGTACTGGAGTTATAATGACAAGCAAAAACAGACAAAATCCTAGCCCACATGGAAGAACTTGACAAAGTAATCAAATAAGCACACATATAGTGTAGAAACGGAACACTGAGTGGCAAGTACGTGGTGCTATCACTCAGTCACCAAGATTTGACCTACGATGGGGACCGACCTAGAATTCCCTGCTGAGAACTGGACATCCATTGACCTCGGTTCTAGGCCATCCACTGTGAGCTAGGGCAAGTCAATTGCCTCTCTGCACCTCAGTTTCCCCATTTATGAAGAAAGAGGCACTAGATAATTCAATTTTCCTCCAACTCTAACGATCTGGGTTTTTTTTCTCCAAAGACCACAGATCTGTATCCCACTACAAGGGTACTAACTGGTACTCAGTACCCTGCCATTAGAGGAGTAATTCCGCCACCGCCTCTCCCTACTGGGAAGAGTCGGTCGGTTCCCCGTTGTCAGGGCAACCGCCTGGCCACCGCCCCTCCTCTGCTTTCCCGCGGCTCCTCTGCGGAAACTCAGGAGCTACGCCAGCAATTACGTCACTATCATGCGTCCCACTTGCCAGGTTATAACATGGCGACCACAGCAACACCCCACCCAGGCTTCTCACTAAATATCCCAACCTGACCACCGCTTGGGCCCACTCCACCTCAGGAAAAGGAGGAACATTAGCGCCGGTACAGCCGCCAAGACTTCCGGAAGCTCCATCAATCACTTAGCTCTCCTGGTCTCTCGGGTAGGCATCCGCCCACCGCCCCCCATCGTCACTTCCGTTGGCCGACAGCTCCCAAGATTGACAGGCGCGGACGTCCAGTCAGATGCGGGCCCAGCCACAAAGCCGAGACGAGGGGCGGGTTTGAGAGCGGAAAGCCCCACCCCTTGCCTGCGTGTGACGTCAGAATCGCCATGGCCAGCTATCCGTACCGGCAGGTGAGTGTGTGAGGGGCCCGCGAATCCAGGTAGCGGCCGTGCCAAGCGCAGGCCCGGCGCCCCCCCCGCTCTTTCTCCCCGCTTTCTCCGCGCCCTTCCCACGATGGGTTCGCTTCAGCGAGGCCTTGCGCTGTAGAAAACCGAAAAGGGACCTTCGGTCGCGCCCTGCTCACGTCATGAAGGACCGCACATTCGCGAGGTCGTGTCGCGCCCCCTTTGACGTCGCTCACGCGAGGATGTGGGGACCTTGGACCCCACAGGTCCAGGCTGGCGCTGGCCTGGGCTCCGCAGCCTTCCAAGGCCCCCACGGGGGCTTTGGGCGGGGGCATCAGCCATGACCGGACGTTTAGAGTTCTGGTTCCGTCGATCTCATCTGGGGCGTCGGATAAAAATCCAGGCTTCCGGACCCACCCCACACTGCATCAGAGTCACCAGGAAACTCTGGTTGTAGCAGGCGCCACAAGTGAGCTGGTTTGACCACTGATTTAGTTCAGCACCGCCATTTCGCTTGTAGAAAAGTGAACCCCGAGAAGACACAGAACTTACTGAAGTCAGCAGGCAGTCAGGCAGCAGGGCCGAGGTCAGAACCCGGCTGTCTTCAGATGCCTCTTCCCCAGCGTATCCTGATTCAGTCAGGAATACCGCAGCAAGGTGATTCTGTGGCCAGAATTCTTTGTTGGGTGACAGTAGGGTGTTGAAGTGCACCTTTGGTGTCAGAGGTAGGTTCATATCTTAGCTCTACCACCTAAATAGTTGTGAGCCCTTGAGCAAGACGTTTTGCCTTTCTGAGTCCAGGTTTCCTCCTGTAAAATAGGGCCGAATAATAGGATCTGTCTCATAAAGCTGTCGTGGAGAGTCAGGAGGTGATGCTTACGAAGCGTTTGGTACATAGCGAGGTGTAACGTGTGTTGCCCTTTAGCATTTTGATTTTTACCAGACTTCTAAAAGACCAGTGCCCCGAGGGTCCTCAAAATAGACCCCTCATTTTACAGAGGAGGAAATGAAGCCCTCAGAGGCCTGCGACCGCACAGTTATTTAGGAGATGAAATCCATGCAGGAAATGTGGGAAAACAAGATCAATTGTATATTACACAGTGCTCAACTGAGTTTAGTCACAGGCCAAAAGATGTAACAGTCCTTCCAGGGAGTGCAGTCTTGTGCGGGTTACACAGAGATAATGGACCTCCATTATCCTAATCATGAAGGCCCTATCGGCATGCAGGTATTATTACCTCTAATTAACTGCTGAGGAACAAACCCAAAGAGGTGAAGTGGCTTCCCAAAAGTCACACGTAGTAGGTGAGGGTGAGGCCATGACCAGAGCTTAGGACTTCTCTTACTGCATCCTTAGAGAGAGGCCAGTGCGGGCTGGAGTTAGGAGGAAGTGTAACATAGCAGTTGTTTCCTAAAGTCCGTTCCATTTGCTGAGTCTTGGGAGGTTTTAATAGATACTGTTAATATAGGAGGATTCTGTAGTTAACTGAAGTTTTGGAAATACTCTTGTTAAGTATAGCTGAATAAGTTTGTTGACCACAAGCCATTTCAGAATTCTTAATTTGCTAATATACATTGTAAATCTTCCAGAAAGGAATATGATATGCAGTATTTCTTAAACGTATCTAACCATAGAGACTCCCCCTCCCCGCTTTCTTTTCAGATGTCTGGTCACTCTTTTGACTCTAGTATTTCTGAGGAACACAGGCTGACTCTAGTATTTCTGAGGAAAAAACATCCATAGTGCCTTGTTTCCCAGTGGCTGGTCTTCTGCCTCAGAATCATGTGAGAGCTTGTTTAAGAAAGCACACTTTTGGGTCGCACGTCAGACCTGTTCTGTACCCAGGAATCTACGTGCTAATAAGCATTAGGGACAATTTGTGTGCATCCTAAAAGCAGTGACAGGTTAGACAGAACTGTGCTAGAATTCTAGTTGTATTACTTAATAGTTATATACCCCTGGACAAACCAAGGGCTCCGAGCCTCAGCTTCCTCACCTGTATAAAGGGAGAAATAATGCCTGTGAAAAGGGCTACAATGGGGTTAAAATGCAGGGAGCCTGGCATGTTGCTAGTGCCTAGTACATGCCAGTGTCTGGCGGCAGCTCTTGCTGCCGTGACTGCTCTCATGATGCCATGCTGCCTGGGCTATTCCTGGAGTGAAATACTGAAAAGGAGCACAGAGAGAAGAGTCTGGAATAGGAAAAGAAATGTTGCTTTTTTTCCTACCATACCCTTGTCCGCCTCCTGGTCTCAGGTGTTCTAAGAAAGGAAACGAGTTGTTTTACAGCATCTCAGTCAGTGCTGCCTCCCCTCCACCCACTACATCGCTTTGGAGGATTCCAGCCTATTGTTAGGAGTCAGAATTCCTGTAATTTTCCACTGCTTCCAGTCCAGGGTACCCAAGCAGGGACTGGGTATTGGAGAAGTAAAATTCAAGCCCCCTTTGGTCCTATGGGGGAACCAGCTTGGTGGATTTCAGTGCTTAAGAGCTTAGTTTCTGAGGCCAGAGAGAAACTAATCCCTGCTTTGTCACTCCCTTGCAGAAGTTTGTTGCAAAAGTCTGAGGCTCAGTTTTCCCTTTTTTGAAAAAAAAATTTTTATTTATTTGTTTATTTTTGAGACAGAGTCTCGCTCTGTCGCCCAGGCTGGAGTGCAGTGGCACAATCTTGGCTCACTGCAACCTCCGTCTCCCGGGTTCAAGCAGTTCTCCTGCCTCAGCCTCCCAGGTAGCTGGAATTACAGGCGCCCGCCACCACACCTGGCTAATTTTTTGTATTTTTAGTAGAGACGGGGTTTTGCCGTGTTGGCCAGGCTGGTCTCAAACTCCTGACCTCAGGTAATCCACCTGCCTCAGCCTCCCAAAGTGCTGGGATTAGAGGCATGAGCCACCACGCTTGGACTAGTTTTCCCTTCTTTAGAATGGGGTCATAATAGTATCTACCTCAGAATTACTCTAAAGATTAAATGAGATAATCCACATAAAGTGCTAGGTATGGTATTGGGCATGTAGAATACACCAAGTGGAGGAGTGATGCAGTTCTGCAGATTGAAGAGGCAATATGATAAGTATTAAATGGGAGTAAGTGTAAGGTACAGCACGGGAGAGTGAGATACCTAACTCAGTCTAGGGGTGCATTTTAAAAAGAGGTGATATTTAAGCCAACAACTGAATCACTGGTAGAAATTAGCTGAGTGAAGAAAGGAATGATATTCCAACAGAGGAGATAGCTGCACAAAGCCCATGAAGCAGGTAAGACAGCCTAGTATTTTGGAGGAACTTTAAGAAGTTCAGTGTAGTTGTAGTGATGTGGGGGAAAGGGGTAGGAAATAAGACTAGAAAGGTAAGCAAGGACCAGATCCCAAAGGGCCTTGTATGCCTTTTTGGGGAGTGTGACTTCATCCTAAGAGTAGTGAGGGAGCCAGTGAAGTGTTTTGTCCCATTTGTGCTTTGGAGCGCTTACGGTGGGGTGCTGTGAGAATGGATTGAAGCAGGAGAGACAGGAGGCAGGGATACCGATTTTGACGCTATTGAGGTAATCTAGGCTAAAGAGAACTGTGACCTGGTAGAGGAGATTTGAGAAGCACTTGGGAGGTAGAGTTGAGAAAACTTGGCTTTAGGTTTGGATGATTAGGCAGAACGGAGCTCCATTCACTGAGATGAGAACACAGGGAGGCATGGGTTTGGAGGGAAGGTCCAGGAGGCTGCTGGATATGTGGGTCTGTAGCTCAGGAGTGATGAAGCTGGAAAGATTTGAAAGTGTGAGCACAGAGGTAATTAAAGTCTGGGGATGGTTCTTGGCTCATTGTTTATTGGTTGCATGCTTCTCTCCTATTTCAAGTGGCTCTGCTGGTGAATGCTTGAACTGTTCTTCTTGTCTTCCTGTGATTGTTTAACCCCTTAGTTTGGGCTTCCCACCTCCTCCTATGCACTTGAAGGGTAGCTCTGGGGTGCAAACCTGTCTTTGCAATGCTCCCTCCTCCATTTGTCATCAGGGCTCAGCTTGGAACAGCCTTTGATACCTTTAAGCTTCACAGGGGTCTTGAGGTTAGAAGACTGAGTCCTCAGAACTGGAAAGAAAAGAAAAAAATACCGGACTTTCTGAGCTGGTTATTTGGGAGGAGGTAAGCTCCCTACTGCTTGCGCAAGTGCAGGTAGAGATTCCAGGCGGTTCTGCAGGTTTTCCATTATTAACTGAGAGGTTGGACTGAAGAGTCTTTGGGGTGTCTTCCAAAATGTGGCTCTCAAAAGTGGGTCTAGGTGCTGGGACGAAAAAGAATAAGATTTTTCTGAGACTCCCCGATTTCTGGGCTTGAAGGCTCTGAGAGATCACCTAATCCAGCCTTCCCCCTCTACCTCTGTTCACAGTAGAAACTTTGATTATATTTGACAAAGACATTTAGCACAATCCCTCGCAGAGATACATGCTAGGCACTCACTCATTTATTGAGTGAACAAACAGAAGGGGGTAGTATAGAGTCATGCAGACCCTGACTTGAATCCCAACTTGCCCATTCTAGCTGCATGGTCTCAGGCATGTTATTAAACTCTCTGCCCCTTAATTTTCTCATCTGCAAAATGGAGATGACACTGTTTACCTCACAGGACTGAGGATCAGTGAGAGCTGGTTGAACTGGAAGCGCCTAGCAGAGCCTCAGTAAATGTTCGTTGCCCCAGTCCCCCAGAGTGTCAGATGTAGCTTATTTGCAATCAGCCAGAGCCCTAGAGATAGTTTTTCTGTGTTGCTTCAGAAGCCGCTGTTACTGAACTCTTCCTATCTCCCCACCCCACCGGCCTTCACAATCTTGTGTTTATCAGCATGAAATAACTCTTGGAAAAACTCTGAAAAGTGCAGGGAGCATGGAGTAGTGTAAAAGAACGTGGAATCAGGGATGCTGTTTTTCATTTCTGGTTCAGACCTTTTCTAACAACTCAGTGACACTGGGTGACCCTCTGTGAGGTGGGGACCACCTCATCTTCTTGTGTAGCCTGGATTCTGTCTCAGTTGGCTCCACCTCCTTCATCTTGTGCAAGCTAGAAACCCGAGTCATTCACTTTCCTCACTCCTCCTCCATCTCTTTCCTAATCTAATTAGTCACCAAGTCATGTCTGGTCTATCTCTGAAATAGCTTCAGAATCTATTCCGTTCTCTTCATCCCCAAGTGTGCTGTCTGGTTCATGCCCTGCCTGCCCAGCACCTGGGCAACTGCCTCCCTCACTGGCTCATCCTCCACACCGCTGCTGGTTACTTCTCTAAACAAGGTTCTGATCACGTTCCTCTCCTATTGGAAACCCTTCTATAGTGCTCTGTTTTCTCCGGCATAAAGCGCCAACTAAACTCTTTAGAGTGGTGTTCATTTGTCCAAATATTTGTGGAGGCTTGCAGGTGCCAGGCACTGTGCTGGGCCCTGGGGTACCATGATGAGTGAGGCCCAGTGTCTGCCCCTGGGGAGCTTACTGTTGTGGGGGGGAGATGCTAGACAGACAGAAACTACTCTTAGACACTGATAACTCACGGCTAACTGAAATGCAGTGGGAGAGGTGCTTGGCCAAGGAGTGTATAGAGGGCCTGCCTTTCTGGGTTCACACTGCATTCTTGGCTCTGCAGTTTAACTCATTCCCTGAATGCACTATGCTTACTCTTAAGTCTGTGCATTTGTCTTTCTTCTCCCTTCTGTCTGGAGTGTCCTTCCCTGCCTGCCTTTTGGAGAATGTCTATGCGTCCTTCAAGGACCAGTTCCAATATCACTGCCACTTCCTCCAGGAAGCTTTCCTTGACCCACTTCATACATTGTTCATTTATTCATTCTGCAAACAGCACAAATTCCTCCATTTAAGCTTCCTTGATAGCACATAAGTAGATTTTTCTGATGGCACTGATCAGATTGTATCACAATTATCTGTGGCCTCCTTAAGGGCAGGACTTCATTTACTTGTGTCCTCAGATCTACTGCAGAGCCTAGTACAATATCGTCACTCTGAAAATGCGTGCTGAATGAAGTCCTTTAACAGCTCTGTGGCTTAGTTTCTTCATCTGTAAAAGAGGGCAACTAACATCTTCCTTTTTTCTGTTAGGAGGCCATTGGCAAGATTCTGCCAGTAGTGTTTGTGTTTGTGAAAGTACTTTGTAAACTACAGAGGAGGCCTTCGAATGCAGGATGGAAAGGAAAGGGTTTAATTGCTGCCAGACTACAATAGCCAGAAGGGCAGGAGGCCTGCCTGGCAGCACCTGCTTTGTTGGCCTGGGGGTGTCTCCTAGGTGGGTTATAGGTGGTTTATAGGTGGTTTCCTAGGTGCCAGGTGCAGTTTATAGCTTCGCTCACAGGGCTTGTAGCGGGGCAGCTACTTCTGGCTTCGTGTCTGGCCTGTTCTTTGGGTGTGCCCAGATTCTGCAGGGTTCCCACTCCCTTTCCATCCTATGCTGGTATCCTGAGCCCTGTTGCTGAAGGAAGGAGTGTTGTAGCAGGAGGCAGGGGGAGTCATTGGGTCCAAGGGAGTGGTCCAGCCTTGTCTCTTCCTCCAGCTCACAGCATGACTTGGGCGAGTCCCTCCCTCCCTCCCCCGTCTGTAAAATGCGGGTTAGCTTAAGTGACTTGTCTTCTAGGTATTCCTCTTGTCACACCTCTCCAACCCCTTGGGAATCCTGTTCGTTCTCTAAGTCCTAGCTCAAATGCCACTCTCATGGAAACACTCCTGGATTTTACCCTCCTTCTTTTGCAGTCCTATGGCACATGACTTATGTCTCCATTTCAAACACGTGTTTTCCTTGTGCTGTCTTATTAAACGTTACACAGTGTCTACATATTAAGTCCTGTTAACCGCGAGCACCTTCAGATTGCTTCACTCTCCTTTATACCCCACCCCTCACAGTTCACCTGGCCCAGAACTTTGCTGATAATAGTAATTAATATAGCAATAGCAGCTATGACTTACTGATCATTTGCTTTATGCCAGGCACTGTTGTAAAAACTATTTTTCTTGTGTGAGTGGTTTTCAGACTGTCTTTTCAGTCACTGTGAGGGGTTTTCAGAGCCCCTTCAGAATGTAGCAAGGGAGGGGGTTCCATATGGTAGGGGCTCTGGAGTAAGGGCCACCTTACTTCAGCCAGAGAACTTTCTTGTGTTTATTTATTTTATCAAAGGATTCTTTCTCTTTTTTTTTTTGGAGACAGGGTCTCTCTCTGTTACTCAGGCTGGAGTGTTGTGGCACAATCGCAGCTCACTGCAGCCTCCAACTCAGGCTCAAGTGATCCTCCCGCTTTAGCCTCCCGAGTAGCAGGGACTACATGTGTACCACCATGCCCGGCTGATTTTTAAAAGTTTTTTGTAGAGGTGGGATCTTACTATGTTGCCCAGGTTGGTTATCAAAGGATTCTTTAGCTAAAAATTAAACTAACAGGATTTTGCTGCATTTATTTTTTATAATCTGCAGAACAGTCCAATGAGGAAGGAATTGTTATGTTTGTGAGGAAGCAGGCGCTCAGAGAGATGAAGCCATGGGCCCACAGTCATGAACTTAGCTGATGGGAGCAGAGTTTTAAATTGAGATCTGTCTGAGCCATTCTTGTCTGTGAAGGAGTCTTGCTAGTAGCTATGACAGCTTCTAGGGAGGAAAAGCTCCCAAGGATTCCTGAGTGGGGGAGGTGACAGGGCCTGCTTCCTGCTCTCCCCACAAAAAACCTCATGAATTTGGCCTTAGCCTTAAGAGTAATTATCTCAAGCTATCAAACACAATAAAAAGAGAGAGCCCAGGCCCTCAGTGGCTTGGCCGCTGGTGCACTTACAGGTTGATCTAGAACATGTCTAGATGGTGCCGTCCTCGGAGCTGGGCCCAGCTGCTGTCTGTGCCCTTGAGCTCAGCTTGTCTGCACATGTGTTGGGGCTGTGCTCTGCTGGGTCCTGTGCTAGCCATTTAGGGAGATGGAGCGGAACACTCCGAGGGCTATTGGTGTGGGAAGGTGGATGAGAGAGGGGACGCCCCCATGTGTGCTCTAATGCACAAATGCCCTGACATAGAGCCAAGAGACCCAGGTTCTGGTCCCAGCCCCCCCCACAGCCTGTGTGTGACTTTCCTGGACTTGAGTCCTGTCCTCTGTAGGAGGCTATTATTAATAGTGTTTATTGAGTGCTTAATTTGTGCCAGGCCCTGTGTCAAAGTGCTTCACATAGCGGGCCTCATTTCATTCACAAACGCACCTGAGAGGAAGCTATTATTGTTCCCATTTTACAGCAGAAGATATTGAGGCTTAGAGAGGATAAGTCAGTCCAGTTAGTAAATGGCAGAACCTGAACTTGAACTCTTGAACTGGTTGTTTTTTGTTTGTTTGTTTTGAGACTGGATCTTACTCTGTTGCCCAGGCTGGAGTACAGTGGTGTGATCATGGCTCACTGTAGCCTCGACCTCCCCAGGCTCAGGTGATTCTCCCACCTTAGCCTCCTGAGTCATTGGGACTACAGGTGTGCACCACCACACCTGGCTAATTTTTGTATTTTTTTTAGTAGAGATGTAGTTTTTCTATGTTGCGCAGGTTTTTAGTAGAGATGTTGTTTTTCTGTGTTGCCCGGGCTGGTCTCTAACTCCTGGGCTCAAGCGGTCTGCCTACCTCAGACTTCCAAAGTGCTGTGATTACACAGGTGTGAGCCACCACGCCTGGCTGTTGAACTGGCCATTTAAAGCATTGTGTCATATTGCCTTAGGAATAGGGTCTCCCCTGCCTGCCTCACAAGAGTTGTGAGTGAGGATAGGGAAATGTTTTTACATCAGGGTAAGGAAGACATGCCATGGATGAATCCATGCTATAGCTATGTCATTTGTGACTGATGAGGGTCGGGGTGTGTGTTAGAGACTGCGTTTGCCCCATGAGTTCTGCAGATAGAGAAGGGAGTACCACAGGATGGGCATTTGGAATTCTGTTTGATTCATTTGCCTATTCGTTCATACAGGAAATATTTACTGAGCATCCATTCTACACTGGGAGCTAGGGATAAAGTGACAAACCAGACAGGATCCCAGCCCTTGTGGAGCCCCTTCATGTGCAGGAAAGGAGAGTTAGGAAAGGAGGATTTCAACCCTGACTCTGCAGGTCATCGGCGGTGTGACTTTGGGTGACTCTTTGCTCCTCTGGAAGTCTCAGTTTGCCCATCTGAGCAGTGAGATCATAATTCCAACCCTACCTATAGGATCAGTTGAAAGGATGGTGGTGGAAGTGCTTTATGGTTGTAAAGTGCCGTACTCTGCCTAGTTTCTGGCCTCATCATTCTGACTGATATCTTGCTCTTCCTGCAGGGCTGCCCAGGAGCTGCGGGACAAGCACCAGGAGCCCCTCCGGGTAGCTACTACCCTGGACCCCCCAATAGTGGAGGGCAGTATGGTAGTGGGCTACCCCCTGGTGGTGGTTATGGGGGTCCTGCCCCTGGAGGGCCTTATGGACCACCAGCTGGCGGAGGGCCCTATGGACACCCCAGTCCTGGGATGTTCCCCTCTGGAACTCCAGGAGGACCATATGGCGGTGCAGCTCCAGGGGGCCCCTATGGTCAGCCACCTCCAAGTTCCTACGGTGCCCAGCAGCCTGGGCTTTATGGACAGGGTAAGTAGTAATCTTGGACTCCGGGTACCTCTAACATGGTTCTGAGTTATCCATGGCCAGCCTTTGTCCTTCCTGTAGGTGTGCAGGCAGCCTGGTCTCTGGCACCTTAGCATCTTGCTTCCAGCTTCAGTGTGCGTCCTCAAAATGAGAAGTCTGACAGCTAGTTTTGTTGCAAGCATTTATTTGTATTGCTTGCTCATGCTTACTTTCTTTTGCTTACATGTCAGCAGCTGTTAGCTGGCTGTTGAGTTTCTGTTCCCTGTGTCTTCAGGGATCCATGCTGAAGGAGCAGCTCCTGTTTGGGATATGTTATCTTTGTGGCAGAGAGAAAGAGCAGGAGAGCTAGTAGGAATGCACAATGCCTCTTAAACTTCTCTGAAGTACTGTATGTCTCGCGCACTTGCATTCTTTTGGCCAGAGCACCCCCCGATCAAGACTGACATCAGTAGGGTGGGAAAGGATGCCCCTCTGCAAGCCACCAGGCAGTGGGAGAGGATGTACAATGCTCTTATAGGGAAGGGGAGAGGAGCAAGTAATCTAATAATAGATTATTGAACTGGCCTTTTAAACCATTGTACCATATTAGTACAATGTCTGTGGGTGTGCAGACTGTGTCTCCTGGCTAGAGATTATTAGCCAGGAGACGATAATGTAGCCTACTATGGGGAGAAACTCAGTTTAAATATCCGTTTCTCTGGGAAAATATCTCAGAATACACACATTCCAGGCTCTTTGCTGAGGATTTTATTTTGCTGTTATCTCATTTAATCATTACAACAATTCTGGGGAAATGGGTTCATTTTAGAAATGTGAAAATCATTACTCAGAAAATTATACATTTTGCCTAAAGTCACACAGGCTAGTAAGGATCAGATCCAGGGTTTGAATCCAGGTCTGCTTTGATTCCAAAGCCTGAGCCCTTCTATACAAACTACACAGATCAAACATGTTACAGAATCTCTCCTGCCCCAGGGCTGTGGCCCTTGCTCCCCTATGACACCGATGTTTTAGGAAGATGGCTAGAACCTGCCTGGATTTTTCCAAGGAGGTCAGACTAATCCCTAAGTCAGGCATACCTTTTTCCCTCTGTCCTTACTGGGCTTTGGTACTAGGCAGTGGTTCCTGTCCTCCACGACTGCCCATGGCTGTCTTTGTGTGAAGGGACCCGGATTGTGGCCAGTTAACTCAGTGTCCTAAGGTAGGCAGACTTGAAACCAGCTTCTACACCGTTTTTTTTTCTTTTGAGATGGAGTTTCGCTCTTGTTGCCCAGGCTGGAGTGCAATGGCGCGATCTCGGCTCACCACAACCTCCACCTCCCGGGTTCAAGCGATTCTCCTGCCTCAGCCTCCCGAGTAGCTGGGATTACAGGCATGCGCCACCACGCCTGGCTAATTTTGTATTTTTAGTAGAGACAGGGTTTCTCCATGTTGGTCAGGCTGGTCTCGAACTCCCGACCTCAGGTGATCTGCCTGCCTCGGCTTCCCAAAGTGCTGGGATTACAGTCGTGAGCCACCGCGCCTGGCCACTTCTACACTTTTATCTACCACCCATTCCCCCATCTCGCAGTTCACCTTTTCCAGAGAATTCTTGAAATGCTACAGGGGTACGGGTCCCTGTTCCTTAAAAACATAAAATCAATTAAGAGTAGTGTCTGGAAACACTATACAAGAACTCCAGAGGACTCATGGAATAGAAATCAACTGCAAATACTCATGAATCTTCACTGAAGGTCCTCTTCCATCAGAATAAGAATGTCAGCTTGATGGAAGACAGGGAAGGTGAATTTGTGAGGCTTTGTGTGTAGGAAAAACCTGTAGCCAGGAAGTTACTGAGGCTGGCCCTTCCTGGCATTTCTGTTGATGGCCTTCACACCCCTTCCTCCAGGTGGCGCCCCTCCCAATGTGGATCCTGAGGCCTACTCCTGGTTCCAGTCGGTGGACTCAGATCACAGTGGCTATATCTCCATGAAGGAGCTAAAGCAGGCCCTGGTCAACTGCAATTGGTCCTCATTCAATGATGAGACCTGCCTCATGATGATAAGTGAGTCTCCGCCTTGCCCTTGGGCCTGAGCTGGGGCAGAGCCACCTGATAGTGGACAGTAGGTGGGTGGGTGGACATTCTGAAGAGAAATTCATTGACCAGGGAGGACTGCGGGGAGGAAGCTAGGTTCAGGGTGAGATCCCCTGGGCTGAGAGCTCTTTTCCTGAGATCTTTCTTAAGTTCTAGACCCTGCCTAGTTACAGGTTAACTTAGTTTCCTCTTCTGTGGAATAGTACTCCCTCCCCTGTAGGAGACAGCAGGGAGGGGTCAGGTGCCTGGCCTGCAGAGAAAATGCAGTTCTGGATGGGGTGGGGCTAAAGGTGTCCAGAGTAGGAGGACGGTGCAACGCTTGATGTGGGTGTCTCAGGTGCAAGCATCTGGGCCTTAGGGCTTGGTTCTGTGAAGTCGCCTACTCCAGCCTGGAGAGAAGGGCTGCCTCAGTGGGTCCTGAGGGGGACCCTTGGCCTTCAGTCTTGAAGCCTTCCTCCCCTCCTTTCCCTCCTCACCTTCAGACATGTTTGACAAGACCAAGTCAGGCCGCATCGATGTCTACGGCTTCTCAGCCCTGTGGAAATTCATCCAGCAGTGGAAGAACCTCTTCCAGCAGTATGACCGGGACCGCTCGGGCTCCATTAGCTACACAGAGCTGCAGCAAGGTGCGGGTCATGGCTGGGGCACGATGGGCAGGGCAGAGCTAGACTCTTCTCTTTACACCCTAAGATACAACAAAGGGGTTTCCTCTTGTTACCGAATGTCCACCTGCACTACAAAATGCTTTTCTCAGTGCAGGCCTGCGTCCCTCACCCCTTCTTTGACCCAGCTGGGGCACTGAGCCAAGATCCAGGGCAAGGAAACACCTGGGTCCAGAATCAGGGCTGGACCCTGGAGTGCTGGGTGAGACGGCCCCAGCCACAGGGAGCCTTAAGGATGGAAACTTGGCACCTTAAGGACTATGAGACCAATGTGTGTGGCTTGGGTGACTCCTTCCTTCCTCTCCGGTTTCTAGCATGTAGAATGGAAAGAGCCCTGAACCGGGATCAGAAAGATGGGTCTGTTGCCACCTCTGCTAGTGGGCAGTTTCTTTCCCAGCTTTGGGACCTTGAGCACTCTCAAAGCTGCAGCTGGGGAAGATGACCTGAGGCCACAGCCCCAGGTCTGGTTCCAAACTGACTGTGTAAGGTAGGAGGCCACAGTTTGGGCTCAGGCAGGTTAGTAAGAGGTTGCGGGGAGGACCCAAGAGGGAGCTTTGCCACCCAGGAGGGAGAAGGGCTCCCCAGAGAGTCCAGTCCCTTGCCCAGGCTGTGGATTTCATTCAGACTAAGGAGGTCTGTGGGCAGCAGTGAGTGCACCACGTCTGCCCCCAGTAAAAGGGAGGGGAGATGACCTATGGTAATCACCTACTCTTGCCAGCTTTTGTCATGGATATTAGTAAGGGTGATATTAACCACAACAAAACGTATTTACTGAATGCTTGCTATTTTTAATAGGCTTATGTAATTCATTCTTCCCATGTGCTAGGTACTATTTATAATTCCACATCCTTCAATGAAGAATCCCTTATAATCTCCCTTTTACAGGTGAGAAAACTGAGGTTTAGTGTAGGTAACCTGCCCAAGGGCCCGCATACCAAATGGAGAGCTGAGGTTTTAGCCTGGCCTGGTAAGTTGTGAACAGAGGAAGGAAGGAAGCATCCCAGTGAAAAGACAGGGTGCTACAAGAGACCTTGGAGTGACGGTGACTTTATTAAAATAGCATTTAACAAGTGCTTTTTATGTGCCAGTCACTGTGCTAAGTGCTTTACTTGATCACCCGTTTTAATCCTTACTACAAGTTGAGTATTATCCCCATTTTAGAGATGATAAAATAGGGATAGTGAGGCTAAGCAACTTGCCCAGGGGCTGACTTCCAGAGCAGGTCCTCATACCTCTGCTGTGCTGGCTCTGATGTCTGCCCCAGGCAAGGTGGTCCTGGGAGCTCAGGCTTCCTTTTGGGATGCAAATGAGTCAGAGATGATTGCCGATAGTCCGTTGTCATCTCTGCCATCCTATGAGCCTCAGGTGAAGAGACAATAATGGAGATTTGGAGAAAGAGGGATGAGGGCCTTCCACCTAAGGGGAGCATCCAGACAGGGCCCCTGTTGTGCTCCTGACATTTTAGACCCCTGGGATTTCTCTACCCTCTCTATGCTTCTGTGCCCATCCTCTCGAAGTTCCTTGAACTGCTGTGATCCAGTATTGCTGATTGATGGAGGTGCTCATGGCAGGTTTTTGTGTGTCTGGTCTGTGTGCCCCTCTTCTCCAGCTCTGTCCCAAATGGGCTACAACCTGAGCCCCCAGTTCACCCAGCTTCTGGTCTCCCGCTACTGCCCACGCTCTGCCAATCCTGCCATGCAGCTTGACCGCTTCATCCAGGTGTGCACCCAGCTGCAGGTGCTGACAGAGGCCTTCCGGGAGAAGGACACAGCTGTACAAGGCAATATTCGGCTCAGCTTCGAGGACTTCGTCACCATGACAGCTTCTCGGATGCTATGACCCAACCATCTGTGGAGAGTGGAGTGCACCAGGGGCCTTTCCTGGCTTCTTAGAGTGAGAGAAGTATGTGGACATCTCTTCTTTTCCTGTCCCTCTAGAAGAACATTCTCCCTTGCTTGATGCAACACTGTTCCAAAAGAGGGTTGAGAGTCCTGCATCATAGCCACCAAATAGTGAGGACGGGGCTGAGGCCACACAGGTAGGGGCCTGATGGAGGAGAGGATGGAAGTTGAATATCCTGATGGCCATGAACAGTTGAGTGGCACAGCCTGGTACCAGGAGCAGGCCCTTGGAATGGAGTTAGTGTCCAGTCAGCTGAGCTCCACCCTGATGCCAGCGGTGAGTGTTCATCGGCCGTTACTGTTAGTACCTGTGTTCCCTCACCAGGCCATCCTGTCACACGAGCCCATTTTCTCCGAAGTGGAATCTGACCAAGCATGAGAGAGATCTGCCTATGGAACCAGTGGCTTGGATTCCGCCATACCCATAAATCCTTGTATGTTAACTTCTAGCTGCCTGGGGCTGGCCCTGCTCAGACAGATCTGCTTCCTGGGCATCTTTGGCCAGGCTTCTGCCCTCCGCAGCTGGGACCCCTCACTTGCTTGCCATGCTCTGCTCGGCTTCGGTCTCCAGGAGACAGTGGTCACCTCTCCCTGCCAATACTTTTTTTACTTTGCATTTTTTTTTCATTTGGGGCCAAAAGTCCAGTGAAATTGTAAGCTTCAATAAAAGGATGAAACTCTGGAGTTCCATGTTTTCCACCGTGATTTCTCAGCTACAGGTCCATCCACTCATTCTTTTAGGGACTATTTAAGTACATCCTATACACCAAGCCATGCAGAAAGCAGCAGCTTGGGGGGACATGGCCTATGTGAGGCTCCTCTCCACTGCCAGAGGGAAGTGAAGTATAGGGTAGCCAGCGGAGGGGCCTGCCGGGTTCAGTTCAGTACGGCCTGAAGGTCTATTCAGGAAGCCATTTCATAGCAGTTTTAGGGCTGGCATTCTGGGTTAAAAGCAGCTACCTCAAACTTCATAGCCTGGCCTTTTCTATTTTATCAGGCCCTAGTTTTATCTTCCAGACAAACTCCATTTATTAAGTCATAACGTTCCCCCCACTTTTATTAAGCACAGACGTCTGTACTTGTAAGTCAGATCTTTAGATCAGCATAATACCCAGTCTACACCGAGTGTCTGTAATGAGCTGACCACATTTCAATCAAAAGCCAAAGACACCAGACATTCTAGTTTGCCAGGGGGCTTTATTCTGGGTAATGGTGATTATCTTTTGGCTTTTTGAGATAAAGAGCTCTGAGGCCCTGTGCAGGGCTGTCCTCCCTGCAGTGGGTAGTTGGAAGTAACTGACTGTTTTGCAGGTCAGTGAGGCCCAGCAGTGTGTCGGGCTTAGCCAGGTCAGCTGCATTCTCCTCTGGGCTCTGTAGTGCTAGAATCCCAGCATTAGATGGAATCCAGTTCCCAGAGGCCAGCCCCCATCCAGAGCTGAAATTCCGTTCATAGCCCCGTGTGCGTCTGGCCTCTGCTTCGCCAAAGGCAAAGAACTCAGTGCCTTTCCAGGCAGCCCATTTCCTCCATGACTGGCAGAAACAGCTTCCTGATGTGGATTCTAAATCCTGCCATCTTGAAGACACCACCGTTGGCTGTGGTTTTCTCTGTGGGCCCCCCAGGACATACATCACCCTTTATGCATGCCAACCCTCTACATAGTGGAGCCTACCCTAGGTACCACATTTCCCCAAGTCCTCCCTTCCCTGGGCCAGATAGCCCCGGGCTCTTGAGTAGTCCCTCACCGAGCAGCTCTCCCCTCGGCATCCTGGTCACCTCCCCTGAAGTTTCTTCAGTTTATCTGAGTCCCCCAGAGTGGAGGGCTGAAGCCCCCCATGGTGCTGGGTTCAGCCAGCAGAGCGTGCAGCCATCAGGAGCAGTGCCTGTTGTTCCTTTGTTCCCACTGAACCAAGTGTCTGCTGAAACCCGATGGTGCCAGTTGTAGTCTCTCACCTTTGTGCTCACCAAGACCTGGATTGATCTTGTAAGCACGGTTGGTTCTGAGCTTGGGGGCCAGCCCTCATACCTCATTCTGCACACTCACCTCCAAGCCTACCTATGCACTGTGCCAACTGCTTTGGATCCTAAGGCCAGTGGGAGTGTGGAATGGGCAGGAGAGTCCATCCTGGCAGCAGCTGGAGCTCTGCCCCGTCCACGGAGAGCTGGGCTGGTAAGTCGTGTGGAGAGCAGGTGGCATACTTAGACCACACATTCCACCTGCTCTGGGTAAAGCGGGGTGCTTAGGAGGAGCAGTGCCCAACACTCCTGGGCCGGGTCCCTGGCAGCACCAAGGCTCTGCCCACGTTCTTGACGGTTGAGGTCAGAGGGAGCCCACAGCTCCATTAATCAAGTTAAGCAGACCTGGTGGTATATGCATAGCAGAGCTGGCCCCTGCCAGAGATCCCTGTTCCTCTCAGCAGAGTAGCACTTCAGACTGCGCTTCACGTCCCGCTCTGGCAACAAGGCTCAGGGCCTTTGGCAGCCTTAAAATCATCTCGGTGGCAGACGGAGCATGTCTGGCCAAGTCTGTGGCTTTCTCTTTTTATCCTGTGAGTTCATAGAAAATAGACGCAAGCCCTGGTTTCCAAGAAGATGAAGATAACAGTAGATCAGCCCGTTAACCCACTATCTGCCCACTCGGCCCCCCTTACCTTCCTCAGGCCATTGGGCCTGTGAGCAGACACTTGTGTCAAGGGGCGAGGTCCCGGCGTCACAGGATTGGCACCGCATGAGGAGGCAGCACCACATGTGCCGAGGCCTGGCTGAGTCCATCTGGGATCCCGTGTGGTAGGGGTGGGAGGTCAGCAGATAAGAGCATTCTAGTGCCTTCTTGTCTTCCCTCCCCCAGCTTCCCCACCTTCTGCTCCTAACCTAAGCAGCACAGATTTTGTGCAATGACAAGGAAAGGGAACATTCAGTGCCAGGCTTTTAATTACAGTTGCTTCGGGCTGCTGGCCTCTGTGCCAAGCGGCCATGGAGAGTGTTTTATCACACCACAAAGCCAACAAGGTCGGGTCTGTGGTGTGTGCCCTTGGCACCTGGTTAGGGTGGGGCTGCGCTTGTGGCCCACTGGAGAAAGGCTGGGTCCAGATTAGTTCACACAGGCATCAACAGCTGGCCAAGTGCAGCCCTGGGCTTCAGGGAGCCATGGAACCAGATGGAAATGCCTGTTGGGACCTCTAGAGCAGACTCCAGGGAAGGCCTGTAATTGGGTAGGAAAGGGGTCTTCAGGAGGATGGCCAAGCTCTGGAAGGATGATGGGGCCGGATTATACTGTGGGGTATGGCCAAATGAGAGAAGTACAACAATAATCATGTCCACAACACTTCACAGTTTACAAGGAGCTTTCCACTTGCTTCAGCATGCTTAATCCTCACATCAGCCCTGCTTAGGGGACACAAGCTCAGAGAGAGGAAGTGACTTATCCAGAGTCACACAGGCAGAAACCCAGGACTGAAGCCACAGCCTTTCACCACATCCAGCTGTCTTTCCATGAGGGGTAGGGGCAGATCCCCCGAGCTGGAGCCTCCAGGGCAGCCCTCGCTCAGGGCAGCACTGTGGTGACGCTGGTGAGCACCACATGCTCAGAGATTTTGGAGACGGAGCATCGGCTCTGCAAGGACAAGGACTTGTGGCTGGCAGAGGAGCGGGGACTAGGGGCCTTCAGAGAGCCGCAGGGACCCAGGCCAGGCAGGCAGCAGGAGAAGGCAGCCTTAAACTGCTCCCGGAATTTGCCTTGGTTGGGAAACAAAAGACACAGCCATAAGGAGACAGATGCAGCAGGAAGGGGCCTTGAGCCCAGGGACACCCACGCAGCTCCAGCCAAGCTGCCTGTGAGGGGGCGGGGAGGGAGGGAGGGAGGGATAGAGCTGGGAGGGAGAGCCCTGAGGCAACCTCGGCACCGCCAGGGAGAGAGGACAGAAGCCCTGGAGCGGGTTCCCAAGGAGAGACGCAATTGCCATCTGATTCCTTGACTGTGCTCTGGCTCAGAGGCTGGCTCAAAACGTGGTGTCTGGCTCAGGGGCCTCGGATCACCTCTGCTGTCCTTGGTGTGTACGTGGGGGTCACTGTCTGTTTCGAGGCTTGTATCCTCTCTGCCCTTTGATGATGAAAATGACGGCAGCAGCAGCCCTTTTGCATTTGGCAGTCACGCTGTGCTGGGTGCCTCGGCCTCTGTCCCCCAGAGCATCCCAGCACCCTGAAAGGCTGCAGTCCTTTATCCTCACTTCACAGATGAGATGCACAGAGGTACAGTGGCTTGCCCAAGGCCACCCAGCCAGAAGCTGAACCCAATTCTAACTCCAAAGCCCTTCTCAAGGGGGAGGAGGGAAGGAGGGAACACCACACCACCTTGTTCAGCCCAAGTATACCACGGAAACAGATTTTGTCAGGCTGAAGCCCCTTTGATCATGTGTCATTAGCCTGCCTGCCTCTCTGGTGCCCAGCACAGGGCCAAGCACACAGTAGGTGCTCAGTAAATGTAGGCCAAACAAAGGCATATGTGTCAGTAAGTCTGTCTGCCCTCCCCTCCCCACACAGCTCATCATCTGTTCTCTTTTCTGAGCTGGAAACCCGCTGCCAGCCTTGCTGAGTAATTCTTGAGTCTCAATGAGGGTTATACTATTGTCTCCTGATCCCTTCTTTAACCTTTTAATAGTTCCTCAAACATTATTTCTGTCCAGGCTTGAACAGTCATCTGGACCTGTTCTTTGGAAGTCTATTCCCAAAGTCAGAGGGCTGGTGAGTCACACTTCTGCTGAGCTCAGCCTCAGCGCCATTACCACCCTGAGACTGGGAGGTAGAGCTGGGGGTGGGCACTGTGGGACAGCAGAGAGGAGAGGCCTGGAGTGGGAGTGGGGGTGGCAGGGGAGGAAGACTTCCAAAGGGGACAACCCCTGAGATTCCAGTCGCTCTGCCAGTGTGTGTCTAGCTGAGCCGGTGAAGCCCTTTCCTGGGCCTGGCCTGTCTCTGCCAGTGACCCTCCTTTAGCCCCGACCCCTGGACTGTGCAATCCTTCCTCAGGCAGGGGCTCCAGGGCCCTCCTCCCACAGGTCTGACTCCCTCCGGGAAGGGTGGACTCCTCTGCCTGAGCTGATTGGAGGTCTTGCTGTGCCTGCACCCGGGGTGGGAGTGGGGGTGAGCTGCCCTAGCCCCTGCCCTTCCACTCACTCACTGGTCTGCAGAATCTGCAAAACTGGATCCTGGTTGCCAGCCACCGTGGGGAGTGTGGCCCGTCTCCCACTCAGGCCAGGGCTGCTGGGGGTGGGTCCACCCAGAGCAGGATCACTGTGCCCACAGCAGGTACATCCTCGCCCACCATCCTTTATTTGGGCCCTGGCTTGGGGATGGGGAGACTTGTCACGTGGACTGTTGGCCACCCTCAGTCACTTAGCATCCCCAGCCTGCTCACCACTGAGGAAGTTGTAGATGATGGGGTTGGCAGCGCTGTTGGCGTACACCAGCCAGTGGGAGAAGGTGAAGCAGGCGTAGACAGCTTCACGGTCGCTGGCTTGGTGGAACATCCCGAACACCCTAGGCCCGGGTGGAGGAGCGTCAGAAATGGGGTAGTTGTGTGTGCATGCATCGGAGTGCTGCTCACAGAACCTGAGCTGTAAAGTGCAAGAGTTCCTACTGCCCACTTCCGTCCGTGTTTCCTGGCCTTCTGTACCTGAGGTCTTGGCCAGGGTTTGGGGTTCTCAAGCATGGAGGGCATCAAGCACCACGATGGGCATCTCTAGCCTCCTGGCCATCAGATCCCCTGGGGCTTCCCATCCACTTTCTCATCCATCCTCACAGCAACATGAGGAGTCATAGACATCACCCATTTTTCCATTAGGGAAACTGAGGCTCAGAGAAGTAAAGTGACATGCCGAAGATCACACAACCAGGAAGTGGCCAAGCACAATCTCTAAGCGAAACTGTCCTCTGTCCAATAGCCTGCATTCTGTCCCCGGCGCCCTGTGACCCTTTTTGGCTGTCTGTACAGACACGTGCATGGTTAGCTGTCTCACTTCTTTCAAGTCTCTGCTCAAATGTCATTTCCTTGGAAAGGCTTTTTTTTTTTTTTTTTTGAGACAGCTCTGTCACCCAGGCTGGAGTGCAGTGGTGCAGTCATGGCTCGCTGCAGCCTCGACCTCCTGGGCTCAAGCTATTCCTCCACCTCAGTCTGTGTAGCTAGAACTACAGGCACATGCCACCACGGCTGGCTAATTTTTTGAATTTTAGTAGAGACGAAGTCTCATTATGTTGCCCGGGCTGATCTTGAACTCCCGGCCTCAAGCCATCCTCCCTCCTTGGCCTCCCAACGTGTTGGGATTACAGATGTGAGCCACTGCACCTGGCCCCCTGCTTTTTTTAAACCATTGTATCTAAAGCAAAAGCAAAAACCCACCAACCCGTATCATGGTCACTCTCCGTCCTATTTTATTTTTCTTCCCAGCGGTTATCACTGCCTGACGTTATAATATACATTGATTTTTCTGTTTACTTCCCTTCTCTCCCGCTAGAATGCAGCCTCCATGAAGGGAGGGACTTTGTCTGTCTTATGCACTTGTTCACTGTATTTCCAGCCCCCTAAAATGGGATGATTAAGTGAATGAATGCGTGAATTTTCACGATAGCCCTAGGAGATGGAGGCTTAGAGAAGAGAAATGGCCCGCCCAAGATCACATAGTGGAGAAGGGGTGTCCAGATCTTTCTCCCAGGCAAGGAGAGCTCCTTCCCCAACCTCAAACTTCTCCCCACCCCAACCATGCCCCGCGCTCTCACCTCTTAAGGACATTGAGGACACTGATAGGCAGGTAGCAGAGGGCGAAGACCAGCAGCACCACCATCAGCATCTTGGCTGTCTTCCTCCGCGCGCGCATCTGCTTCACTTCAGCCAGGAAGGCGCGGGCCCGGGGCTGGGGATCTCCGCTCAGGCCCTGCTCCAGGTCCCCCAGCTGGTCTGAGGGGCGCTTCCAGTTCCGCACCAGTGCTGAGGTGGTGCCAGGGATCTGTCCAGCACACATAGAGACAGCAGTGGTGGGTACAGCACCTTGGGAGGGTGGTTGCCTTTTGTGGGGCCCACTCCAGGCTGGACCCTGGGCAGGGTGGAGATGGGCAAAGGGATAAAACCCTTGCGAGGGGAAGGAATCTAATGTTTATGATAAAGACTAACACTCTGGACTTGAGAGTGAATGATAGACTTTCACTTTCTTTTTTTTTTTTTTTTTTTTTTTTGAGATGGCATTTCACTCTTGTCACCCAGGCTGGAGTGCAATGGTGCAATCTTGGCTCTCTTCAACCTCAGCCTCCCGAGTAGCTGGGATTACAGGTGTGCTCCACCACCCGGGCTAAGTTTTGTATTTTTAGTAGAGACGGGGTTTCACCACATTGGCCAGGCTGGTCTTGAACTCCTGACCTCAGGTGATCTGCCCGCCTCAGCCTCCCAAAGTGCTGGGATTACAGGTGTGAGCCACTGAGCCCAGCCTAGACTTTCATTTTCCATTAGCTCTTTGTGAAATCCCCTACAACACGCCTTGTGGAAAGATATTATTTGTCCTTAGGTATAGATGAGGCAACTGAGACTCAAAGAGGTGGGGACCCTTGACAAGACCCCAGGCCACATCCTCTCAACTGCCCATCCATCCTCCCTAAATCTCCAACACTATCTTTGAGGGTAGGGGCGGGGGTGAGTTGTGCCTCCCGTGGGTCATACCAGACTGTGAGGAGGCCTGGGCAAGGGGTGAGCAGGTGGGCAGCATGGAATGGCCTGGGCCACTGCCCATAAGCCTGGGGTGGTTCTGGACTCCTGGAGAAGCCTCTCCTGCCACCGGACACTCAAATCACCCACCACAGAGGGGCATGGGGCTAGAGTTCTGGAAACGTGGGTCTAGAGCCAGCTCAGACATTGGTGAGCCATGTGACCTTGGCCACCTCATTTTCCTTTCTAAGCCTTGCTTTCATGTCTGTCAAATGAGGAGATCGCGCCTGTGTCCTGCTTGGCTGGGGGGTCTGTGGGGAGCAGATGATGAGTGTTGGTGGACTGCAGGGGTGGCCAGCCAGGAAGGGCCCTACTGGACTGGGTGCTCCTCCAAGGCAGGACCTGGGTCACAGCCAGTACATGTCCCCACCCACTGCCCGGCATGGCCTGGGTACAAGCCAGTACTTCCTGTGGAATGTAGGTGACATCCCCAAGTGTGAGAGTCCCTTCCTGAGCCTGGTCATGTTCTGGCCTGCCTTTTCTCACTGCCCAGATGCCAATCCAGGACTCCCACTCGCTAGGCCAAGGGCCCCTGAGCACCCCTGCCCCCAAAAATCCTAGGAAACCCACCGTGGGTCAGTCTGTAATGCAGGAAAGAAGATAGGCCCTGGAACCAGAAGGCTCTGCCGCTGTTGAATCTGGCAAGTCGGTTGCCCTTATTTGGCATTTGTGACGTGGGTAACGTTGCTTCTTTTGTTAGATAGTTGTTAAGACATTGGATGCAAAGTGCCGAATTTGGCAGGCAACATGGAATTGCTATTATTATTGTTGCAGTGGTACTAAACTGAGCAGTGGGAGCTCACAGATCTGGGCTTTAGTTCCTCATCTACTCACTAGCTGAGTGGTTTGGGGAAGTTACGTTGATCTTCTGGGTCTCGGTTTTCTCGTATATTTAATGTGGGTAATATATGGTGGCTAAGAGGATGCAAGACTATCTGGGAGTGGATACTTCAATAAACGGCAGCCGCTAATGTTAGAAGGACGTGTTACTCTTCCGTTCCAGGGTAGCCACTGGTGCCTTTGGCCTTGAGTCTGACATGTCTCTGGGCTTCCTCTCTCTTTGCTTGCAGCCAAGATGGCATGTGCTGATGGCAGAGGACTGCCTACTCAGTTAGACCAGTGGTCCCCCACCGCCCCCCAGCCCACACAGTGACACCAGAGTGGGCCTCACCTGGCGGCCCCAGAGCTTGCGGAATATCTGGAAATAGGCCATGGCCATGAGGCCCAGTGGGGCCAGGTAGGTGACAATAAAGAAGCAACTGTGGTAGATCTTGGGATAGAGGTCATCTGCAGGGGTCAAGAGATGCAGAGTCAGGCCCAATCTGTGAGCCCCACCCTGCCCTGGTTAGCAATGCCACCCTGTCCTGACTAGGGCCAAAGCAGCCACCATGACAGACGGAGACCCTGGAGTTGTCCAACTTAGGGTGTCCCTCCTGGAAGGATGTCTACACTAGAGCAGATGTCTACATGAGGGGAGGCACCCACCCTGCGAGTATCCCTGGCAGGAGTCAGTCTAGGCTGTCCCCTAGGGAAATACCTGCCCTGGGGTTTCCCACTTTGGAAGGGACCCTGCTAGATGCCTGCCCTAGGGGTACGTGCTCCCGAAGTGCCCACCTGAGGGGATGCCTGCTTGAGGCTTCCACCATTACCTGCCCAGCGTTCATCACAGACCGAGAAGAGCCGTGTACGGTTGGCTAGCTCAGGCAGCACACTGCTGCATTCCATGACTGCAGCCTGGGGCACCATGACGGCCAGCGACACAGCCCAGATGCCCAGGATGGAGCCACGGGCCCTCCGGGCTGTGCTCTTGAACAACAGTGGGTGGCAGATGGCATACCAGCGGTCCAGGGCGATGAAGCTGAGAGTCAGCACTGCCACTGACACGGACACGGCCTGCCCCATGGGGACACAACGTCGGTCATTTTGGGGGCCACCCAGAGATGTGAGAGTAGGTGAGTGAGGAGGCTGACGGCAGGTGCAGGGCAGTGCAAATCCTGACTCCACCACCTACTGGCTGCGTAAATGTGGGCAAGTCTCTCACCCTCTCTGAGCCTCGTCTACAGAATGGGAATACACCATCTACCTGGCAGGATTCTTGCGAGAATAAGTGAAATCCTGTATAAACAATGTCCAGCCTTAGACCTGGCACATGGTAGGTGCACCCCTCTGGTGAATAACTTGCACCTACGTAACTTACTATGTGCTGGGCACTATTCTCATCATCCTCATGACAATCCCACAAAGTAAGTGCTCTTGCCCCCCTGTTACAGATGAGGAAACTGAGGCACAGAATTCCCTCATCCATCTGTCTTTATGCTCAGGGTCACCAGAGTTAACCAGTTGAGTGGGGAGCCTCAAAATAGTGGGAAATCCAAGAGGCGTTTATCTCTGCCATGGAATGCCATCCCTTCCCCAGGCAGTTAGGAAAAAGCCCTCATTCTGGGAGGCAGAGATGAGTGTGGGCCAGAGGTGTGTGGGCATTGCCTCTAGGGGTGCCCCCTGCCCTCTGGGGTGCAGGAAGTGGATCACAGGATACAAACCGAGAGAAGCCTTCCTTCCACCCCACTAACCCCATCTGGACATCCTGGTTTCCACCACTGGGGTCTTTCCTGGCCAGTGCAGGAGGGAGAGGAGAAGGCTGTTTCCATCAGGCCCCTCACGTCTGCCCCTTTGGGATTGGGGAGCAGGCCCAGGGTGTTGTGTATGTGTCACTGTGGGCTGGTGCCTCTCTCCTTGACGGTGTGCCTGTGTACCTGGAGGTGACTATATGTGTCCACACGTGTCTATGTATACGTCCGTGGCTGTGACCAGGAGGGGATCTCTATAAGTGTGTGGGGTTGTGTCTGTGTACTCGAGTGTTTGATCTGGTGGCTTGCCCTTGCTAGCAGCAGGGGATGACACTTCAGGGGTCACGAGCCACTGTCCTGTCTGACAGGCAAGTCTGGGGGTCACTGAGACCTATGCAAGGCCGTGGGTTTTGTACAGGTGTGACAAGGAGTGGTGAGGGGTGCCTGGGCAGAGCTCACCTGTAGATAGGGGATGACCTTGCAGAGGGCATGGCCGAACAGCCAGGACTCGGTGATGTCCACCAGCAGGCTGGCCGGCAGGCAGATGGCGGTCACCAGAACATCAGCCAGGGACAGGTTGACGATGAAGTAGTTGGTGACTGTCCTCATGTGGTGGTTCCGCCACACGGCCAGGCAGACTGCAGGGTGCGGCGGGGTGAAGCGGGTGGCAGAGCCACACCCATCCTAGTTCTGCCCAATCAGCGAGCCCCTCCCCCCACACAACGCCCTTCAATCCCCAGGGAAAGCCAGAAGCACTGCCGGGCAAGCCCTGGACCTACCCAGCGTGTTGCCCACCAGGGCCATGAGGAACACAGCCACATAGGCCGCGATGAGGACCCACTCGTACTGTTTTGGGTACAGATAATCGCGCCACAGATAGCGGATAAACTCGTCTTCATAGTCTGGAGGCACAGGGGATGGCTCTCTGCTGCCAGGGGGGAACCCTATCTGGGCCCCTGGGGTGGCCGAGGGCTCCATGAGCTCAGGAGCCGCTGCAGTGGAGGGGCATCCTAGGCTCTGCAGAGGGAGAGGAGGGAACCTGGGCCAGCCCTCAGCCCACTCCCTTCAGGGTGCCTGGAGGCTTGCACCCAGGTCTTTTTGGGTCTCAGCCCCAAACTTCCTGAAGGGAGGAAGGAAAGGAGGGAGTGGGGAAAGAGAGAAGGAAGGAAACATTAGGGAGTGTGACAGGCACTTTGCATATAAGTTCCCTCTTAATTCTCACAGTCATGAAATTGGTGGAGGAAGACAGACCTGGGTTGCATCCCAATTCCACACCAGTTGCCTTGGGTAGCTTACCTGGCCTCTTTCAGCCTCGGTTTCCCCATCTGTCTAATGGGGTGACAGCCCTACCTACCTTACGGGGCCACGATGAGGAGTAATGAGCTCCGATGAGTGCCAAGTGCTTCACCAAGAACCTGGTACGAGAAGGTAGTTTCGGGGCGTTTCTGGTTACCATTATTAGGGTACCCTGCTTCGCAGATGAGACGGAAGCTCAGAGAGATTGAGTCTCTTGCTCAAGGTCACAAAGCTCCTAAGCCAGGTCTCTTCGAACCCACCAAACACCATAGATTTGGGAGCAGAAGCCATCCCGATTGCAAACATTTCTCGAGCCAGTTCAGAAGCTTTAACTTTGGGAAAACGGGCCAAGGGAGGTATTAGAGACGCAAGCCCCACCCGCCATACCCGCCAGACCCTCGGGTGGGCGCGCGCGGACACGTACACATACAACACACACACAGTGGGGGTGCTGCGCGGAGGGACCGACGACCCCTTGGGAGCAAGGGGAGCATCCAGGCCCCCTGAGAGGCCCCCTTTGGGTCCCCAGGGCCGCGACGCTCCCCGACGGCCGCCAGGAGCCGCTGTTCCGGCGCGCGGGTCGCTCTCCATTCATAAATCCAGCCAGCCCGGCTCCCCGCCCCTCCCTCCTCCCGCACTCAGCCCCTCCTTCCGCCGGCTGGGCTAGGACGACCCCGGCCAGGTGCCGGAGGGTTGCGGATCCCTGGAGACCCCTGGGGAAGGGGAGGGGACGCCCTCATACCCCACTGAACGCCGGTAGGCCCGCTGCGTCCGCGGGACCTTCCTGCACCTCGGGGGCTGCCGGGGGCTCCGGGAAGGCGCGGGGAGCGAGGGCACTCGGAGCCTGCCTGGAGGAGAGACGCGCTGGCCGAGGAGCCGGTCTCCCAGCACCCAGGTTACCCCCCGAGACTCTTGGCTCCTCCCATCCCTCGCCGCGGGTCCTTTGGAACCCCCATCCCGGGCCTGGGGGTCCCCCACACCCCGCACCTGTTGGCTCCGGGACCCGGGTGTTCTCGGCTGCTGGTCCCCGGACCTGGCACCGGGGACTTCGCCTTCCTGCGAGGAAGGCCGAGCCTCTGGGGGCCGGGGCTGCAGGAGGGGGTCGGGGCAGCCCCCTCCCTAGGCTGCGCTGCCTCGGCTCGCGGGGCTGAGCGCGATCCCCGGCAACTGCGCGGGCTGTGGCTCGGCGCGGGCTCCGCCGGGCTGCGCGCTGCGGGGAGGGAGGGCCGGCGGGAGGGGCAGGGCGGGGTGGGAGCCCCCAGACGGTCTTTGCTCCGTGTCTTCCAGCCCCGAGACCCGCAGGGCGGAGGGAGACTCGCGTTCCTTCTCGCCTCCCACTTCGGGCTTCCATCCCACCTCCATTCATGCGTCCATCCGTTCATTCATTCCATCCTCATTCATTCAACTTTTATGCCCCCGGCCACCCCGCATTCTGGGCGCACTTAATGTGTGCCGGCGGGCCTGGCAGCTTCAGAGGGCTACAGTGCAGAGGTGGAGCCCAGCCCCGCCTCTCCTTGCTGCCTCACCTAACTGAGGAGGAGGATGGCACAGGTGGGTCACAGGGGTGAGACAGAGAGGATGCCTGCACCGCCTCCAGCCTAGCCCCGGATGCTGCTGGAACAGCTAGCTCCCAACGATGCCAGAGAGCCCTGCTCTCCCATCTCCCAGCCCCCCATCCTATCTGCCCCCAGTTCCTCTTTTTATTATACCTACTATTCCCCCAAAAAATCAAGGACGCCGGTGGGGACAGAAGTGGAGGTTCGTTAATTCCACAAATAACGATTTATTAAGCTGTGTGCCAGGCGATGAGTTATAATAATACAGCTACCATTTGTACAATGTACAATGCATATGATGCCTGCTCTCATTTAATCTTCATATCAGCCTGGTGAGGTGGTCGTTATTGTCCCCATTTTACAGATAAGGACACTGGACCCACATGGGGCAATGACTTGCCCAAGGTCGCACAGCAGAGGCAGAGCTGGGCTTTAAGCCTCTGCCCCTCTCAGGCCTCTAGCCTCTCTCACCAGACAGAGGCTCCCTCCCCTGCAAAATCTCTCTGGCTGCTGGGGGAGGCAGGTGCACACCCAGGCAATTAACCTGTGGTGTGAGGAGAGTGTGAGGGCCCTGGGGGCTGTGGGGCACAGGAGGACAGACCGACTCAGCCAGGGCATGAGAACAGGCTTCCTGGAGCAGGGGCATCTCCATGGAGACCTGAAGAATAAGAAGGTAGTCCTGCAAGGGGGATTGTGGTATTCGAGGAGAGGCATTCAAGGTCAGGAAACAGCAGGTGCAAAGGTTCGAAGGTTGGGGATTCTGGAAATCACAGGTAGGTGAAGGGTGACTGCCTGAGCATCAATGCAGTCACCTTGGCCATCCCCTACGTCAGCATAGGACCTTCCTAACATGTCACCCTCTGAAACTCACACTCTTTCCCTCCTGGGAGGTGACTTCTGGGATGTAACCACCATCTTTCCCGTTGCAGCCAAAGCCCTTTTCAAAGGCTCTGGAGATGCACCGTCAGGCATAGGAGGTGTGGGAGAAGACCTGGAGCAGCATAAGGGAGGGGCCAGTGACCTTCACCTCTGCAGAACAGGAGGATGGACTGAAGCTAAACCCCAGGCAGAACTTCGTCCTTGGGCAGGTATGGCATCTGCATGGTGTGTGATGTCTTGCCTTCCCTCGGTGCTGGCCGAGGTAGGAGAATGAGTGAAGGGACTCAGAAGAGGGGCTGGTGTGTTGTGTGTGTGTGTGTGTGTGTGCGTGCATGAATGTGTGGGTGCGTGCATGTCTGCATATGTGTGCATGTGTGTGTGTTTGTGTTTGAGTCTTGAATTCAAGTAAGGGCTGTGGTGTGTGTCTAGGGAATCCAGTATGTTTGAGTCTGACTGTGCATATGAACAGGGAGGGGGTGGGCTCTGGGTTGATGACTGGAGGTCACTCTGGGTGGGATGTGTCTGTCTGGGTCTTGATCTGTCCCTGTGTTTTGGCGTTTGTGTCTATGGGGAATGTGTATGTGTGAGGAGATGACTGTTTCTCGGTGTGGATCTGAATGTTCAGCTGTGGCTTTGACTAGCACTGGCCTCCCAGCGTGTTTCCCTGTGAGTGTGGCCATGCCTTTGTGTGTAAGGCTCTGTGAGTGTGCGTATGTGGAACTTGGTACATCTGTTCCCACAGCAATGACTCATCTTATCCCCCCACATTCTCCCCCCTACCTGGAGCTGTGACTGTTTGCTATGTAGGGGCTGAAGAGGGGGCTGCAGCATGTGGGGGGATGGGAGGCAGATTGTGTGGGGACACTCCAATGACAGCTGCGGCAAACAAGGTGCAGCCAACGGTGTGGAAGGTACAGATCCATGTTTGTCTGTGTGGGCGGTAGGCACCGGCCAAGCCCAGCACAGCCCAGGCTTAGAACCTAGCCCAGAGTGCAGATCTCCATATTTCAGGGCCTCCCAGATACCATGGGTTGGAGTGGGCAAGGGGCTCTCCAGGTTCCCCAAGTCATGATACAGGGTGGTGCATGCCTGTGTAGGGAGGACATCATGGCTGAGAATTCCCCCCAGTATACAATGTCACAGAGTCAGTCCCATCTCCATTTAAGAGGGATCTCAATTGCCAACCTTCCCCCACTCTTTATCCCTTGGTGCCCCAAAGATGGCTGCTCCCCAGGTCAAGGGATCCTGAGAGATTCCTGCCATCACAAGCAACAGATCTCCCTGTCTCCCCTATCAGATGCTGGCCAGGGATTTTCAAGCCAGCAGCAGGAGCCAGGGCTCTGGGCTGGAGGCACTAGGTCTCGCATCCCCTCTGGTCCTGAATCTGGCCTATTTAGCCACAGCCCAAGGGTGGGAGAGGCCAGTTATTTGGCCTAGATGGGCAGGAGAGAGAGTGGGTGTACGCTCAGAGAAAATCCTGGGGGCAGGGCGGTGGGAACCAGTAGTGTTCTAGAAGACCTACAAGAAGCTGCAGGATTTTGTTCCTCAGGCACAACAGCACTGGCTCTGGGAACCCTGGCAAAATGCCCATGTCCAAGGGAGGGCCCCAGGGACCTCAGGTCCTCCATGTCCAGGCCGGGCTCCCAGCCCTGGCGCCTCCTCTGCCCAGGGAGGGCTGGCCTCAGGGCTTTGCTGTGCTTGAGCTGTCTGTCAACAGGGGCCCACACGACCTCTTTCCTGGAACCAGCCAGCCCCAGCCTTGTTGATCTAATCCTGAGCCTCTGAGCCACAGGTCCCTGTCATATCCATCTTCAAGTGTCACCCCAGGCACTGGCCCCAGGTGCTACCTCCTCCTCTTTCCCAATCCTGCTGTGACTCACAGTCACCTCTGTCTGGCTAGGACTGGAGTAATTGGAATGTAATTGGGTTTCCTCTTGCTAATGCCGCTACAGACCTGGGCGCGTGGATAGGAAAACTCTGGGGAAGGCAGAGGTGCTTTGTAGAAGAGCAGACATCAGGCAGCAGGCCGAGGTGTGGGGTGGGTGAGGGGAGGCCAGCAGAGATGGGCTGTGCTTCGGGAAAGGGGATTCTGAGGGCAGAGCCTGGGAGGCCACTGAGCAGCTGCGGTGTTTTGGTCTTTGGGCCAACAGTAGTGGCCTCTGGGAGCTCATGCCCAGGGAGGGACTCAGAGACCTCCTGTTCCCCATATCCAGGTCCTCAGCCTTTGTGCCTCTTCTCCTCTGGATGGGCCTCCTCCTTCAGGGTCTGGGTGGCTTGAAGGAGACAGGTAGCCACTAGGAGAGGAGGAGCCCAGGACCCAGAGTCAGGCATTCTCTGTGACTCCCAAAGCTAGAGATCATTTTCCTCTTTTGTTTTGTTTTGTTTTTTGAGACAGTCTTGCTCTGTTGCCCAAGCTGGAGTGCAATGGCACGATCATGACTCACTGCAACCTCCACCTCCTGGGCTCAAGTGATTCTCCTGCTTTGGCCTCCCAAAGTGCTGGGATTACAGGTGTGTGAGCCACCACTCCCAGCCTAGACAGCATCTTCAAGCCAGTGGCAGGAGCCAGGAAGAAGGGGCTGGAGCCGGCAGCCTTCTGTCTGTCCACTTACCCATATACTCACTCAACAAACAAACTCGGAGGCTGGGTAGGCTGCAGAGACGGAGACTTTCCTGGTTAGGCTAGGGAGACCCTCATGGAGATGAGTGGACAGGGGTGGTGTGAAATGCATCAGGATGGAGCCTGTGGAGGCAGGGTGGGGGCGGAATGGGACAGCACCAACAACAGGGTACAGAAACCGCAGAAAATACATCTCCTCCCACCCACCCCCACCCCACCCCTCGTGTTGAGGGGAGGTCAGGAGCCAGGCTTTGGGGTCAGGAAGATGGGGATTAGACCGCCACTCTGCTGCTTACTACTGGGTGATCCTGGGCTGGTCACTTCCTTCATCTCTGTGATAGGCTGAATAATGGCCCCCAAAGATGTCCACGTCCTAACCCCCAGAACATGTGGCTATGTTCCATGGCAAAAGGGGCTTTGCAGATGTGGCTAAATTAAGGGTCTTGAGATGAGAAGCTTATCCTGGATTACGCAGGTGGGCCCAGTGTGATCACACGGTCCTTATAAGAGGGAGCTGGGAGGGTCAGAAAGAGAAGACAGGATGATGAAGAGGAAATGCAGCCCTGCCAGCCCCTTGATTTTAGCCCCACAAGACTCATTTGGGACTTCTGACTTATAGTGCCATAAGAGAATAAACTTGTGTTGTTTTTATTTGTGTATATATATACATATTATATATACACACATATATGTGTGTATATATACATATAATACATATATACACATATATGTGTGTATATATATACATATAATACATATATACACACATATATACATATACACATATATACATATATGCACATATATACATATATACATGTATGCACATATATATACATATATACATATATACACATATATACACATATACACATATATACACACATATATATACATATATACACACATACATATATACAGACATATATATATATTTTTTGAGACAGGGTCTCACTCTGTCGCCCAGGCTGGAGAGCAGTGGAGCAATCACGGCTTACTGCAGCCTTGACTTCCGCAGCTCAAGCAATCCTCCTGTTTCAGCCTCCCAAGTAGCCAGGACCACAGGCACACACCACCACACCTGGCTAATTTCTGTATTCTCTGTAGAGATACTGTTTCGCTATGTTGCCCAGGCTGGTCTCCAACTCCTGAGCTCAAACCATCCACCTTCCTCGACTTTTCAAAGTGTTGAGATTACAGGCGTGAGCTACTGTGCCCAGCTTTGTGTTGTTTGAAGCTGCTAAATTTGTGTTAATCTGTTACTGCGGCAATAGAAAACTAACAGCTTCTCTGTACCTCACTTTGCTGGTTATAAGATGAAACTAACAAGGATCTTTGCCATACAGAATTTGTAAGGATCCCGAGACCAGATAGGTGTGCAGGGCATCAGGAGCTGGGGCACCAGCAGGGCAGAGACAGACATAATCATACACATGCACATATTTAAAAATAATTTAACATTTTAAGAAGTCCAAGTGGTCATCATTTGTCAGACATCGTGACACTTAAGTGGACATTTGATATTGTTTTGAGCCATGTATTGGTGCTGGGGGCTGCTAAAGATCTAAACCCTAAAATAATAAATAATATTAGTAATAAACAATGGCCATAGTAAATGTGTGCTGGTATGATTTTTTTTTTTTTTTTTTTTTTTGAGACAGAGTCTCGCTCTGTCGCCCAGGCTGGATTGCAGTGGCGCCATCTCCGCTCACTGCAAGCTCCGCCTCCCAGGTTCACGCCATTCTCCTGCCTCAGCCTCCCGAGTAGCTGGGAATACAGGCGCCCGCCACCGCGCCCGGCTAATTTTTTGTATTTTTAGTAGAGACAGGGTTTCACCGTGGTCTCGATCTCCTGACCTCGTGATCCACCCGCCTCGGCCTCCCAAAGTGCTGGGATTACAGGCGTGAGCCACTGCGGCCTGCCTCTGGTATGATTATTTTGACACAGGGACACACAAGTGGGGGAAGGAAAAAGGAGGGGCCTGTTCTTCCTGGGAGGTGTGTGTGTGTGTGTGTGTGTGTGTGTGTGTGTGTGCGTGTGTGTGTATGGTGGGAAAGGTGGGGAGCTGGGGTTTCAAACTATAACCTGGATCACCAGACATTTGAGGAAAATATGTAACAGGGCAGAGAAAGACCAAGATAGACAGAAAAGATTTCCACAGGCAATTTCGGCTGGGTATTGAGGGATGAACAGGAGCTCCCAGCTAGGCTGTGAATGAGACATGCTAGGCAGGAGTGGGAGAGGAAGAAGGGGCAGTATTCTGGGTAGAGGGGACAGCATGAGCACAGGCAAGGGTGGCCATGGTGAAAGGCCTGTTGCAAACTAGTATGCCACAAATCCTAGTTTGGCCTGAGAGTGTTCCAATGAAGAGGAGCAATGAGAAACAAAAAGATGGGTGAAACGCTGGCCTCCAGGGCAGGCTGAGGTGCTTGAACTCAATCTATCCCAAAGACGGTGGGAGGGTTTAACCCAGGTGCGACACAGACAGGTCGGCAGTTTTGTCCTGCAACTTAAGCAGATTTGAAATTAATAACACATTTTCCTTGTAAAATATTCAAACCATTCAGAATAAATGAAAAGCATTACTTTTATTTCTGTGGATTACTATTGATTCCTGTATTTGAATATAGCCACTGTAACAAAGAGCCCCACCAAATGACAGTGGCTTTGAAAGTTGAAAGTGTTTTTCTTGGCTGGGCGAGGTGTCTCACACCTGTAATCCCAGCACTCTGGGAGGCCAAGGCGAGTGGATCACGTGAGGTCAGGAGTTTGAAACCAGCCTGGTCTCAACATGGTGAAACTAAAAGTGCAAAAATAAAAAAATTCTACTAAATTTTTCTACTAAAAAAATTTCTACTAAACATACAAAAATTAGCTGGACGTGGTGGTGTGTGCCTGTAAGCCCGGCTACTCCGGAGGCTGAGGCAGGAGAATTGCTTGAACCCAGGGAACGGAGGTGCAGTAAGCTGAGATCGTGCCACTGCACTCCAGCTGGGCGACAGAATGAGACTTGGTCTCAAAAAAAAAGGTGTCTTTCTCTCTCCAGGGCTGGTCAGGCAACTCCAATGTCATCAGAAAGCCGGAATTCTGCCAGGATAGAAGAGTATCATGGTTATATGAACAGATTCTAGGACCATATTGTATGGGTTTAAACCGTGGATCTGCCACTTACCAGCTGTGTGATCCTGGGCATGCTATTTAGCTTCTCTATTTTGAGTTTCATCATCTATAAAAGGGGATGATATAGTACCCATCGGTGGTAGGGAGAATAATAGATGTCTGAGTCCTAATCTCTAGAATCTTTGAATGTTACCTTATGCGGCGAAAAGGACTTTGCAGAAGTGATTAAGCTAAACATTTTGAGTTGGGGGTATCAATCCTGGATTATCTGAGTGGGCTCCATGAAATCCAAGGATCCTTATAAGAGGGAGGCAAGAGGTCAGAGTAGTGATAGGAGATGTGAGGATGGAAGCAAGTGGTCGTGGTGATAAGAAGAAAGGCCCACGAGCCAGGGACTGCAGGTGACCTGTAGAAGCTGAAGAAGGCAAGGAAATGGATTTTCCTGAGTCTGCAGAAGGAAAGAAACACTGATTTTAGATGTCTGACCTCCAGAACTGCAGGAGAATAACTTTGTGTTGCTTGAAGCCACGAAGTTTGTGGTTAATTTGTTACAGCAGCAATAGGAAGTGACTACATATCCCCATTGGGTTAAATGAGTTAATACATGCAAAACACTTAGAAAGGTGCCTGATGGGTACTTAGCATGTATATAACCGTTAGCTACTATTATAATATTTATGGCAAAACTCTTGGCCTAGGCTGGGTGGAGTGGCTGACACCTGTAATCCCAGCACTTTGGGAGGCCAAGGTGGGTGGATCACTTGAGGTCAGGAGTTTGAGACCAGCCTGGCCAATGTGGTGAAACCCTGCCTCTATTAAAAATACAAAGATTAGCCGGGTGTGGTGGTGCACACCTGTAAGACCAGCTATTCAGGAGGCTGAGGCATGAAAATCACTTGAACCTGGGAAGCAGAGGTTGCAGTGAGCCGAGATCATGCCACTGCACTCCAGCCTGGGCGACACAGCAAGACTCTGTCACAAAAATTAAAAAACTCTCGACCTACGTCAGAGATGGCTGGTCACATCCATAATTCAACTAAGTGGAAAGGCACATCACTTCTGCTGACATCAAGTTGACCTAAATTTGGTCACCTGATCACATGTAGCTGCAATGGAGGCTGGGAAATATAATTTTTGTCTCGGTAGCCATGTCAGGTGGTGTCCAGCTGAGATGTAAGAGTTCTGTGACTAAAGGTAGAGGAAGGGGTGGTTATTGAAGAACTAACAGCATCTGAAACAATTCCTACTATGAAAGACGAGTTTATGGCCGGGTGTGGTGGCCCACACCTGTAATGCCCGTGCCTGTAATCCCAGCACTTTGGGAGGCCAAGACTGGCAGATCACTTGAGCCTAGAAGTTCAAGACCAGCCTGGGCAACATGGGAAAACCCCATCTCTACAAAAAATACAAAAAATTAGCTGGGCTTGGTGGCAGGTGCCTGTAGTCCCAGCTACTTGGGAGGCTGAGGTGGGAGGATCATCTGAGCCCAGGAGATTGAGGCTGCAGTGAGCTGTGATTGCACCACTGCACTCCAGCCTGGGCATCAGAGCAAGACCCTGTCAAAAAAAAAAAAAAAAAAGGGAAAGGAAAAAGAAAAAGAAAGAAAACAGAAACGAGATGAATTTAGCAAAGGTAACTTCCCTCCAGAGTTTGGTTAGATACAAATATTTCCAGCTCTTTTTTCTTGTGCCATTAATTTCATGCACTATCTGTTAACTCCCCACTGTGTAAGATGAGACATCACTCTTGCTTTCTCTCCTAATTCCTTTTGCTAAACTGCTACATTTGCATCTAGTTCTATATCCATAATTAAAATGTTCTGGTTTTGTGTATTGTCTATCTCTGAATTTCAAATATTGAAAATCAATAGTGTTCTTAAACAATATTATGATTATATAAACATTATTCTCTACAGAGCCAAATAGAACCCTGGGACACATAGAGAAGGAACTATAATCTTATGGTCTAAATGCTGCTCAAAGGGAAGTACTCCAGGCTTCAAGCTCAAGTGTATTCTCCTCCACTCCCTCAGCTATTCAGAGTCATATGACATTTTAATTCACTTCATATTTGGACCATGACTTTCTTACACAATTTCTTGTTTTCATGGAGCTTCTAATTGCTTTCCTCTTTTCTCCTTGAGAGAAGAAACATATGCCTTTTAAGTCAAGTCATTAAAATCTTCCAGCTTCTTAATTACATTATTTGTTGAATGAAGCCCATTTTCTTCCTAAAGATGTTCTTCTCCAAACCCTCTGACTTCCTGTTCTAATTTTGATGGATGGTTTTATGGACCTCTGGTACTTCTATGCACTGTGCTACTGGGTTAATTCCACTGTTTTGTGAATCTGTTATGTCTCTCTTTCTCGAATTATGTCCCTTTATCTCAAGTATATTTTCAAATAACATTTTTAAAAGGGGAGCATGGAAGGAAAGCTTTCTGAATCTTTGCATATCTGAAAATGTCTTTAGGTTGTCCTTTCACTGACTGAGTTGGGGAGGATGAACCAGCAGGCTTAGGGCACGTGGCAGAGGGCAGATATGCAAACAGACACTCCAGCCTCCACCCTGGGCCACATAAGGAGGGACTTACTCTAGACATCAACACTCCCTGTAGGCACTCTAGTCCTTATGAAAAATATCACTCACTTTTTTTTTCTTTTTTTTTTGAGACGGAGTCTCGTTCTGTCGCCCAGGCTGGAGTGTAGTGGTACGATCTTGGCTCACTGCAACCTCCGCCTCCCGGGTTCAAGCAATTCTCCTGCCTCAGCCTCCTGAGTAGCTGGGACTACAGGCACATGCCACCATGCCCGGCTAATTTTTATATTTTTAGTAGAGATGGGGTTTCGCCATGTTGGCCAGGCTGGTCTTGAGCTCCTGACCTCAGGTGATCCACCTGCCTCAGCCTCCCAAAGTGCTGGGATTGCAGGTGTGAGCCACTGTGACTGTCCAAGGTGACTTAATTTTTCTAGAAAGCTGTTCCCTCTCTTTAAAAATCTCTCCCCTCCATGTATGTTCCAGATGTCTGCATTTGTTAGGGGGTGGGGTGTTGATGGCGAATACTGGCTTGTTACTCACTAAATAGGCTTTTATTTGAGTATTTTCTAAACTTTTGTTATTCTTATACCACATCTCAATTTTTGTGGCATCTTCTTGCTACTTTATTGTTATGTACTTATGTATGGTATGATGGTTAATATTAGGTGTCAACTTGATTGGATAAAGGGATGCCTAGATGGCTGGTGTTGTTTCTGGGTGTGTTTGTGAGGGTGTGGGCAGAGGAGACTGATATTTGAGTTGGTGGACTGAGAGAGGAAGACCCACCCTCAATGTGGGTGGAGCCATCCTGTCTGCCGCCAGCAACTGGAACAAGGCAGGTGCAATGAAGATGGGATAACTTTGTTGGCTGATGTTGAACAACTTTTCATATGCCTGTTTGCCAATTGTGTGGTGTGTCTGCTCAGGTCTTTTGCCCATTTTTAATCAGATTATTAGATTTACAGAGTTGCTTGAGCTCCTTATATGTTCTTTTTTTTTTTTTTTTGTAGAGATGGAGTCTCGCTCTGTCGCCCAGGCTGAGTGCAGTGGCTGATCTCGGCTTACTGCAACCTCTGCCCCTGGGTTCCAACAATTCTCCTGCCTCAACCTCCCAAGTGGCTGGGACTACAGGCGCACGCTGCCATGCTCGGCTAATTTCTTTTGTATTTTAGTAGAGGTGGGGTTTCACCGTGTTGCCCAGGCTGGTCTCAAACTCCTGAGCCCAGGCAATCCACTCGCCTTGGCCTCCTAAAGGGCTAGGATTACAGGTGTGAGCCACTGCGCCCGGCCGACCTCCTTATATATTCTTGTTATTAATCCCTTGTTGGATGGGTAGTTTGCAGGTATTTTCTCCTGTTCTGTGGGTTGTATCTTCACTTTGTTGATTGTCTCCTTTGCTGTGAAGAATCATTTTAACTTGATGTATTCCCATTTGCCCATTTTTGCTTTGGTTGCCAGTGCTTGTGGGATGTAATTCAAGAAATCTTTTCCTGTGTCTAATGTCCTGGGGAATTTTCTTGCAGCAGTTTTTTTTTTTTTTTGAGACGGAGTCTCGCTCTGTCGCCCAGGCTGGAGTGCAGTGGCGCAATCTCGGCTCACTGCAAGCTCCGCCTCCTGGGTTCACGCCATTCTCCTGCCTCAGCCTCCCGAGTAGCTGGGACTACAGGTGCCCGCCACCACGCCCAGCTAATTTTTTATATTTTTAGTAGAGACGGGATTTCACTGTGTTAGCCAGGATGGTCTTGATCTCCTGACCTCGTGATCCGCCCGCCTCGGCCTCCCAAAGTGCTGGGATTACAAGCGTGAGCCACCGCGCCCAGCCTCTTGCAGTAGTTTCATAGTTTGAGGTCTTAGATTTAAGTTTTTAACTCATTTGATTGGATTTTTGTATATGGTGAGAGATAGGGGTCTAGTTTCATTCTTGTGCATACGGATATCCAGTTTTCAAGGGGTCTCCTTTAAATAGTCCTTTTCCTTCTCACCCAGATTCTGATATGCTGGGAAAGAAAGCAAAATACCGATTATGGAAGAACAATATCCCTTTTATTGTTGATGATATAAAGTGGGGGCCTTAGTGGAGGGCAAGAGCTAGAGTCCTCCCAGCTGAACCTTATCACAGCCTCACTACCTACTAACAAGCTTGACTTGACCCCACGCCCCATGTCCTAGGCTCGCAGGCTTGGTCATGCCTCTCCTGACCACTCTTGGAGTCCTGGTATGTCTGGCCTCATTGACAGAGTGCACTGAGTTTTTGCAGGAGCTGAAGAGACTACTGGAAGAGAGAATTTTTCTTACGGACCAAGGAGCAGGAAGCTGAGAGTTTGGCTCAGAAAACCTTGGCCATCAGAAGGGCGTGGTGGCTCACACCTGTAATCCCAGAACTTTGGGAGGCTGAGATGGGTGGATCACCTGAGGTCAGAAGTTTGAGACCAGCCTGACCAAAATGGTGAAACCCTATCTCTACCGAAAATACAACATTAGCCGGACGTGGTGGTGGCGTGCATCTGTAATCCCAGATACTAGGGAGGCTGAGGCAGGAGAATTGCTTGAACCCAGGAGATGGAGGTTACAGTGAGCCGAGATCACGGCGTTGTATTCCAGCCTGGGTAACAGAGCAAGCTTCCGTCTTAAAAAAAAAAAAAAAAAAAAAAAAAAAAAAGGAATAAATGGTATAAACCACTGGAGAGGAAGAAATAAAATGGTCATCTATATTTATAGATCATGTGATCATCTACATAGAAAATCTAAGAGATTCTACAGACAAACTATTAAAACTGTTGAGAAGGTTCATGTTGAGAAAGAATTTTCCATGGATCTGGTTCGTTTCTAGATGCCCTGCACACAGAGGCACTAACTGCTCTTTTGTTCTGGACTGTCTTTTCAAGGATGTTGGTATATCAACCATCTTTGGAACATATAGTTAGTGTCTCCTTCTTGAACAGGAGACTTATTACTGTCCGGCCTAATAATGTCTCCCTTTGTGATGTCAACCTAAGAAACAGAGAAGGAGGCTGTCTAAAAGAAAATGATATCTATTCGGGAATAGGCATTGCAATGGGAATATGTGTGCCGTAGTATACTATGTGCATATTCATGGAGGTAAAGGCAAAAGATTTTGAGGGAAAAATGAGGAGGATTCCATCACTGTTCAAGATAATTATCCTTGGCTACAAGGAACAATAATAAGGACGGCACTAGTCTGAGGTTGGACAGGCAATTTCTGGGCAGATAGCCTTGCGGTATTTTGTGTGTAAGATTGTGATGGTTGTTGCAGTCTTTTGGGATAGTGTTTGTTGTTGTTGTTTTTTAGACAGGGTATCCCTCTGTTGCCCAGGCTGGAGTGCAGTGGCTTCATCACAGCTCACTGCAACCTCTGCCTCCCGAGCTCAAGTGATCCTTTCGCCTCAGCCTCCCAGGTATCTGGAACTATAGGCAGTCACCACCACGCCTGGCTAATTGGGATAGTTCTTGTGATCAGGCAACTTGTGCATGAGAGCTGTCTCTTCATGACCTTCTCCAGCTTTATTTGTCACTTTTAACATAAGTGACTCCATTTTGATTCTGATAACTTTTATAGTAGCAGAGATCAGGGATTTCGGTTCCCCAAACTCAGGGTTCCTCTGCTATTATGCAAACTCATTGCATGTGCGTCATCTGTCTATACCACCTCCACTGCCCTCAACATCACTGTGGGGCTTGGGGGGCAAGTGAAACTATTGACTCAGACATGAACCTGATGCTACTTCCTGGGCCATGAGTAATAAAGTCCTTTGTCTCTGACCCAAGACTGTCAAGTCTTCTGCCAGCATCCACAATACTGTGACAGCTAAGGGTCTGGGCTGGCCTCCTCCCATCCTGGCCTCCCAAAATGTTGGGATTACAGGCATGAGCCACCGCGCCTGGCAAAAAGTTTTTAACAATCAAAAAGTTTTAGTAAAGTAAAAAAGTTACTGAAGCGAAGGTTAATTTATTTTTAAAGAAAAATTTAAAAATATATTTAGTGTAGCCTGAGTGCACAGTTTATAAAGTCTACAGTAGTGTATAGTAATGTGCTAGGTCTTCGCATTCACTCACCACTCACTGACACTCAAGCAACTTCCAGTTCTGCAAGCTTCACTCATAGTAAGTGCCCTATACAGATGTACCATTTAAAAATCTTTCGTAGTATATTTTTATTGTAACCTCTCTATGTTTAAATATATTTAAATACGCAGATACTCACCATTGCATTGCCTACGGTAACCAGTATAATAACATGCTGTACAGGTTTGTATCCTAGGAGCAACAGGCTGTACCATGTAGTCGGGGTGTATGTGTAGTAGGCCATCTCATCTAAGTTTGGGCAAGTACACTCTGTGATGTTCACGCAACAGTAAAATCCTCTCTCGGAACACATCCCAGTCATTAAGCAACAAACATAAAATGCTATTTATAAAAGACACCATTTATAAAAGCATAAAAAAAACTATGGGATACCTAGGAATAAACCTAAGAGATATGCAAGATTTTTATGGAGAAAATTATACTTTCTTTTTCTTTTTCTTTTTTTTTTTTTTTTTTTTTTGAGACAGGGTCTTGCTCTGTCACCCAGGCTGGAGTACAGTGACACAATCTCAGCTCGCTGCAACCCCCATCTCCCGGGTTCAAGAGATTCCTGTGCCTCAGCCTCCCAAGTAGCTGGGACTTCAGGAGCCTGCCACCACGCCCAGCTAATTTTTGTATTTTTAGTAGAGATGGGATTTCACCTTGTTGGCCTGGCTGGTCTCGAACTCCTGACTTCAAGCAATCTGTCCACCTCAGCCTCCCAAAGTGCTGGGATTACAGGCATGAGCCA
This sequence comes from Nomascus leucogenys, assembly GCF_006542625.1. Taxonomy (NCBI): domain Eukaryota; kingdom Metazoa; phylum Chordata; class Mammalia; order Primates; family Hylobatidae; genus Nomascus; species Nomascus leucogenys. Next base: position 833,833 of record NC_044392.1, on the reverse strand, counting down.
CCACGCCTGGCCTAAAACTTTCTTGATGGTCATTCAACAGACCTAGATAAATGGAGAAGTATAACTTGCTCATAGAAGAAAATACTTAATTGTAAAGATGTTATTTTTAAATTAACCTATACATTTATTTTACTTTCAGTAAGAGGTTCAAAGAAGAGATTTTAAAATTAATATCTTGGGAAACATGTCGAGCTTATCCTAAGGTCATATGAAAGAACAAATAGTTAAGAGTAGCCAAGGTAATTTTGAAGAAAATTAACAAAATGAGGAGAATCACCCTCCACATAACAAGATATATACAACCAAAGTCATTAAGGCAGGGAGCTATTGGTAGAGGGATGTACAAATAAATGGATGGGATAGAACTGAAAGCTCAGACACAGAGCTATGCAGACTGGAAGTTCAACCTATGTCAGAGGTGGCATTTAAATCAATTCCCTCCAACACCTGGTGGTGGGAAAACTGGTTTTCTGTGTGGAAGAAAGAGAAGTATATACCTGTATCACATTGTTAACAAAACTCCCAAGGAATCAAGTCACCATGACTGAGAGCCAGCTAGAAACCATAAATAATAAACTTAAACCCCAAAGACTTCTGATATTGGACTTATCAAACATGGAATATAAAACACCATAATTGTGAATAAAATATTTTAGTAAATATAACATCAGATTACAAAAATGAACAAGCAAAAAGATACTCTAAAAAATGATCAGGTAAGCGGGGCATGGTGGCTTACACCTGTAATCCCAGTACTTTGGGAGGCCAAGGCAGGAGGATTGCTTGAGCCCAGGAGCTTGAGATCAGCCTGGGCAACATAGCAAGACCTTGTCTCTACAAATAATAATAATAAAAAATGAGTCGGGCATGGTGGCACACATCTGTGGTCCCAGCTATTCAGGAGGCTGAGGTGGGAGAACTGCTTGAGCCCAGGTGATAGAGGCTGCAATGAGCCATGATCATGCCACTGCACTCCAGCCTGGGCAACAGAGAGAGACACTGTCTCACAAAAAAAAAAAAAAAGTGATGAGGCAGATGTGGGAAAAACAACTAAATAGAGATACTAGAAAGGAAAATGAGATGCTGAAATTAAAAAAAAAGAAAGAAAACCTGATGTCTGGGCTAAGTATCAGGTGAGAAACAACATTATAATAGCCACAAGCTGGAAACAATCAGATATTTATCAACAAAAGTATGTATGAGTAAGTTGTGGTATATTCATATAATGGAATAGTATACAGTGGTGAAAATAAACATATGATAGCTATTCATAACAAAAAGAATAAATCTGAAAAAATGCAACGTAGAGTAAAAAAGCATGACAAAAATAATACAAACTGTAAGATTCCATTTATATAAAATCCAAAAACAGGTTAAAACACATCTTTAGGCATGTACAGAGGACAAAGCTATAAAAAGTATGCAAGACAATGATTGACATAAGGTCAGGGTAATGGTTTCCTTTAAGAGAGAAAGTAAGGGATTGTGATGGGATATACACAGGGAGCTTTTAGGAGTGCCTATCATCTTCTACTCTATGACCTGGGGGGTTACGTAGATGTTTGCTTTACAATTATTATTTAAGCTGTGCAATTGTATTTGATATGCCTTTCCATATTGTGTTATATTTCACAATTTAAAAAATTTGAGGCCGGGCGTGGTGGCTGGTGCCTGTAATCCCAGCACTTTGGGAGGCCGAGATGGGTGGATCACTTGAGGTCAGGAGTTTGAGATCAGCCTGGCCAACATGGTGAAACCTGGTCTCTACTAAAAGTACAAAAACTAGCTGGGCATGGTAGCAGTCATCTGTAATCCCAGCTACTCGGGAGGCTGAGTCAGAGAATCACTTGAACCTGGGAGGCAGAGGTTGTGGTGAGCCAAGATCATGCTCAAATATATATATACATTTCAAATATATATAGTCTTTACTGGGTACATGTTTCCGAATCAGCAGTTTTTTTCTCTAGGAATTTTGAAGAAATCATTCTTCTGACTTCTATCTTTAATGGCTATTGTTGCAAAATCTATATATATATAGAAATATATATACATTTGAAACATATATATATTTGAAAAGTACAGTAGGTTAGATATAGCTGAAGGGAAAGCTGAAAGACAGATATGAAGAAATTAACCAGAATTCAATAGAGAGAGACAAGGTGATGGAAAATAGAAAAGAATGTGATACTGTGATGTAGGGGAAAAAATAATAGGATCTAACATGTTACTAAGCAAATTTCCAGAAAGAGGGAATAGAAAAGATGGAGGACTGTTGAAAGACAAGAAGAATAGACATTTTTACCTGGATATATTGAGTTGAAACTGGAAAACGCCAAAGCTGAATAATAACTATTGACAGCCAGAGAGGAAAAATAGATTATGTGCAAAGGAACTGCAATTAGGCAGACAGCAGATTTTGCAACAATAGCCATTAAAGATAGAAGTCAGAAGAATGATTTCTTCAAAATTCCTAGAGAAAAAAACTGCTGATTCGGAAACATGTACCCAGTAAAGACTATCATTCAAGAATGAGGATTAAAGTCATTTGCAAATTTAAAAAGCACAGGGTTATGATCCAGTGAGTGCACTATGGGGTGCTTATTCCAGAGAAATGAAACACTTTGTTCATGCAAAACTTGCACATGAATGTTCACAGCAGCTTTCTTTGTAACAGCCCCAAACTGGAAACAACCCAGTGTTTTAGTATACGAATTGTTGAGCAAATTATGGTACACCCATACCACGGAATACTACTCAGCAATGAGAAGGAAAGAGCACACAGTCTGGATGGATCTCGAGGGAATTGTGTGGGGTGAGAAAAAGCCAAAAGACAGTCCCAAAAGGTTATGTGTACTGTGATTCCAGTTATATAACATTCTTGTTATAACAAAAATTATAGAGATAGAGAACAGATTAGTGGTTGGCAGGGGTTGGGATGTTGGAGGGAGGGAAGTAGTAGTGGCTATAAAAGGGTAACCAGTTCCAATGATGGAATAGTTTGTATATTGACTGTGATGACAGTCACACAAGTTTACGTGTGCTAAAATTGCATAGAACTACACACACACACACACACACACACATGCATATAAAACTGGTAAAACCTAAATAAGATCAGTAGATTGCATCAATGTCATTTTCTTGGCTGTGCTATTGCACTGTATTTATGCAAGATGTTACCACTGAGGTGTAAGGAATCTTTGTATGATTTCCTACAACAGCATGTCAATCTACAATTATCTCAAAATGAAGCTTAAAAAAAAATCTACCAACAGACTTACAGTAAAAGAATGTCTAAATATATATTTCAAAAAGGAAAAAAAGATCGAAAAAGATGCCTGAGATGCAAGAACAAGTTTTGAGGAAACAAAAATGATAAACATGGAAATAAATCTAAACAAACACTGTATAGCATAATGCTAATCATGATGGCAATTTGGGGGGCTGAAAACAAAAGGGCCAGGACTAAAATGAAATTGGAATGTAAGGAGGAAGGGGGTGGCCGTTGGAGTTGGAGTTCCCCAAGGTCCTCGTATTATTTGGAAATAGGGCTGGAATATTAAATTTAGGCTTCGTTAAGTGTGCAGTGCAAAAATTTAAGGGGAACGATTCTAGGAATAGGAATAGAGTCAATAATTTCCAGACCGGTAGACAGAAAAGTGAAATAAGAAAACAAACAAAAGCTCAGTCTACTTTTCAAAAAGGCAAGAAGGAAACCACGAAGTGGGACAAATTGAAAACAAAAAGCAACATGGTAGAGACAAGCCAAAAATAACACATTGACAATACACACTTAGAAGTGAGATGCTTCAACACACCTCTTTTCATTATCGATTGACTAATCAGTAAAAAAATCAGTAAAGGTATGGAAGATTTGAACAACACAATTAACAAGCTTGATTTAGTGACATAAAGAGAATCCAACACCCAATGCTTATTCTTCTCAAGTACACACGGAACGTTGGCAGACATGGACTACATTTCAGGCCGTAAAGCAAGTCTTAATTTCAAGAATCACAGTGATACACACCACATTCTCTGGTCAAAATACCATTAAGAGTTGGTGACAAAGAGAGAAATAATACCCACATGTTTGGAAATTTAAAAACACATTTCTGGAAACAACCCAAATGTACATCAACAGTTGAATAGATCAATAAACTGTAATATGTTTGTACAATGGAATGCTATACACCAAAACACATCACACACAAGGACACACACACACAACCATTGTAATGGACAACAACAGGGATGAACCTCACAGACCTAATTTTGAGTGAAAGAAACCAGAAAGAGTAGATACCCTCTAATTCCATTTGCAGGAAATTCAAAAGGGACCAGCACTAATCTATGGAGATAGAAGTTGGAGTAGTAGTTACCTCTGGGGATAGGGGGGAGGTTATGACTGGAATTCTGAAAATATTCTGTATCTTGCTCTAACTTAGGAAATAAAAAAGAACAATAGAATAAACCTAGTGAAAGCAGAACAAAGGAAATGATAAGAACAAAAATTAATAAAACAGAAAACAAAGAGGATTAATGAGCCAAAAGTTGGTTCTTTGAGAAGATAAAAAAATAGTCAAACCTCCGAGGCTGATTTTTTTAAAAGGAAGGGCACAAATTAATAAATACTAAGAATGCAAATGATATGATAACTACAGGCCCAGGAGAGATTGAAAAGATAAAAACAGAATGATCTCAACAACTATTTCTTTAATGTTATTATTTATTTCTCATTTCCATTTCTTTTTTTTTTTTTTGACACGGAGTCTCACTCTGTCACCCAAGCTGGAGTGCAGTGGTGCAATCTTGACTCACTGCAACCTCTGCCTCCCGGGTTCAAGCGATTCTCCTGCCTCAGCCTCCTGAGTAGCTTGGATTACAGGTGCGCGCCACCATGCCTGGCTAATTTTTGTATTTTTAGTAGAGACGGGGTTTCACCATGATGGTCAGGCTGGTCTTGATCCATGCTCCTCGGCCTCCCAAAGTGCTGGGATTATAGGCGTGAGCCACTGTGCCCGGCCTCCATTTATTTTTTATTTTTATTTTTTGAGACAGAGTCTTGCTCTTTCCCCAGACTGGAATGCAGTGGCACAATCTTGGCTCACTGCAACCTCCACCTCCTGAGTTCAAGTGATTCTCTTGCCTCAGCCTCTGGAGTAGCTGGGACTACAGGAGCACGCCGCCACACCCAGATAATTTTTGTATTTTTAGTAGAGACAGAGTTCCATCATGTCGGCCAGGCTGGTCTCAAACTCCTGACCTCAAGTGATCGGCCCACCTTGGCCTCCCAAAGTGTTGGGATTACAGGTGTGAGCCACTACGCCTGGCCACTTTTCCATTTCTTAATTCAGGTTTGATGTTTCATTTTATAGACACTTACCTATTATATCTGCATTTTCAAATTTATTTGTGTAATGTTGTTTCTTATGATTAAAATTATCTGTAGTTAAATTCCTCTTTTCGTTTCTTTCTTTCTTTCTCTTTCTTTCTTTCTTTCTTTCTTTCTCTCTCTCTTTATTTCTTTCTCTCTCTCTTTCTTTTTTTTGAGACAGACTCTGTCTCTGTTGCCCAGGCTGGAGTGCAATGGCACAATCTCAGCTCCCTGCAGCCTCTGCCTCCTGGCTTGAAGAGATTCTCCGGCCTCAGCCTCCCTAGTAGCTGGACTTAAAGGCATGCACCACCACGCCTGGCTAATTTTTGTATTTTTAGTAGAGGTGGGTTTTCACCATGCTGGCCATGATGGTTTCGAACTCCTGGCCTGAAGTGATCAGTCCACCTCAGCCTCCCAAAGTGCTGGCATTACAGGCGTGAGCCACTGCGCGTGCCCTCCCCTTTTCATTTCCAATATTATTTGGGTCTTCTTTTTTTCTCAGACTTGCTAGAAATAGATCTATTTTATTAGTCACTTGTTTTGACCATCTCTATTGTTTCTTTGTTTTCTGTTTTATTGATTTCTGTCTTTATTTTTTCCTGCTATTTGGTGGACGATGGGGTGCTGTTATTATGTTGCCTTTTTCTGATTTCCTAAATTGGATGCTGAATCATTGTGTCATCTTTATTCTTATCAAATGTATGTATTTAAGAATATACATACATAGTCCCTCAAGGATTGCTTTAGCTATATTCAAACCTTTATCCAGAACTTTGGGAGGCCGAGGCGAGCGGATCACAAGGTCAAGAGATCGAGACTATCCTGGCCAACACGGTGAAACCCCCGTCTCTACTAAAAATACAAAAATTAGCTGGGCGGTGTGGCATGTGCCTGTAGTCCTAGCTACTCCGGAGAGGGAGGCAGGAGAATTGCTTGAACCAGGAAGGCAGAAGTTGCAGTGAGCTGAGATAGTGCCACTGCACTCCAGCCTGGCGACAGAGAAAGACTGTCTTAAAACAAAAAAACATACCCTTTGTATTCGGGTTGTCTGATATTTATAAAGTGACACCAGCTTTCTGTTGCTTAGTATTTGCCCGATGCATTTAGCTGCAAGAAACAAAGACCAACTACAGTGACTGAAACAAACGGAGGTACTGAGTTATTTTTGTTGTTGTTGTTTTGTTTTTGTTTTTATTTTCTTGAGACAGGGTCTCACTCTGTTATGAAGACTGGAGTGCAGTGGCATGATCATAGCTCATTGCAACCTCAAACTGCTGGGCTCAAGTGATCCTCCTGCCTCACCCTCTCCAGTAGCTAAGAATACAGGGGTGTGCCACATGCCTGGCTAACTTCCTTAGTTTTTGTAGAGACAGGGCCTTGCTATGTTGCCCAGGTGGGTCTCAAGCTCCTGGCCTCAGGCAATCCTCCAAACTCAGCCTTCCAAAGTGCTGGGATTACAGGCATGAGCCACCATGCCCGGTCAGTCATCCTTAAATTTTTAACATGTATACTTCAGTTTTAAAGTCTGAAGTTAATCAATTTCCACCTCTAGCACAACCTTAGAATGCTTTTGAACTCTGATCATAGTGTCCTGTCTGTCTTTATATTGTTTTCCCTTTTTTTGTTGTTTTTCTTTTTAATCAGCCTTTTAAATTTTTTTCTTATGAAGTCTCTGCTTGTTTGAATTGTCCACACTTAATGATTTTTTAATTCTCCACTTCTTCTTACAAACCACCTCTTCCCTGAGTTTATCTCCTAGATTTTCCATATTAACTTGGTCCGATATCTTGCCAGAACTGGAGGGCCCCCACGGTGTTTTCCTGTGATTTTTTAAAACCTTGATTGCATCTCTAGCCATAGCCTTTTTTTGTTCCTAATATTGTCTATTTTGTGCTAATGATTTATTTATTTTATTAAGGTTTTAAAAAGACTCATCTCAACTTTAGGTTGTTTTCCGTATCATCCCTTTCTGCTTTATCTTTATTATTTCCTTTATTTTATTCTCTGGGGTTTTCTGGTATCTCTTCCTGGGGTCTTGAGTTGGATGCTTAATTCATTTGTTACCAATTCTTCCTGTTTTTAATAAACATATTTTCCCTCCAAGTTTCACTTTAGCTTATTGTTGTTCAGTTTTAAATATCTTGTAACTTCCATTATATTAATAATTTTCTTCCTAGCCTGTGAATTACTTAGAAATGAATTATTAAGTTACTGAACATATTGGATTTTCTTGGCCAACTTTTTATTATTGATTTCTAATTTATTATATTGGGATGAGAGGATGTGACTGATGATATTGAGTCCTCGAACAGATTTTAGACTTTCTTTGTTGCCAACTAGGCAGCATTTTTAGAAAAATGTTCCACATGAAAACAATGGGTATTCTGTGGGTGGGGGTGTAAAATTTGATTATCTAGTAGCTCAAGATCCTTAATTATATTGTGCAAACTTCTGTAACCTTACTAAGGTTTTGCCACTTGATCCATTGGTTTTAAGAAAGTTCGATTAAAATTTTCCACTTTATCTATAAATTTGTCTATAAATTCCACTTTGTCTATAAACTTCTTGCAGTTCTGCCAGATTTGCTTTATATGTTTCACCAAAATAAACATGTTCTGCGAGATACGTGTAAGTTCATGATTATCATATCTTTTTGGCAGATGTTTCCTGTTATGAGTGTATTGGTTAGGTTATGGGTTTAGCTGCTGTTACAGAAGACCCTGGAAAAGAGAGGCCTAAATAAGATAGAAGGTTATTTCTTGTTCATGTAAAAGTTCGCAGCCGTGATTCGCTGCCTTCTAGCTTCTCGTGGGATTTGGTAAATGCGGAGCCTAGCAGGTGAGAGGGAGAGGAGAGCCAGGCTGAGGGGTTTATTCCCTAGCTTCCTCACTGGCAGGCCACCTCTACTTTAAATGACTCCTTCAGAGTTCTGGTGAACTCTCTTACCCCTTGACCCTGTAGGCCTAGGGGAAGTGACAGCCAGGTCACCGCTAGCCCCAGAGTTCTGCATTCTCTCTGATGACTTCCCTAGACCCTTCTTGGTCATTCATCCTTTTGAAAATAAACTCTACCCCAATTGTCCTAATTAGAATTCGCCGTCTGTTTCCTGTTGAGACCCTGTGTGAGTCAGGATGGCATCATGTTTTTAAAAGTCATTGATTCTGAATGCCTTTAGGCACGTGTGCACTCTTCAATACATGCTGGACACAGACCCCACTACTCCCTATTCTCTGACACTCCTGGCTTCCTCATGCATCTGCCAAGTCCCAGTGGTATTTGAGGCTGAAACCCTGAGTTTCTGGCCCCAGGCTAAGAAAGCCCACCACACCTAGGTCTCCAAAGCACCAGCCTGCCATGGGGAAAGTACCATCCTCAGAGTCCATCAGGAATACCCTCCGTCCATCTGAACACAAGGCTCAGCCTGGTCACTGGTCCGACAGCCAAGCTGACTCTCCCTGGACATGGGATCATGGAGACTCATCTTTGCGGAAACTTCACTATTTTAGTTGAGTCAATATTTCCACCATGGTGCCTGCCAACTTCTGTAGGACCATTAAAGAAAAAATTATTCAATGATACTTGTGAAAGCATGATAAGGAAGATTTATTTCAGGACCATTTTGAGAGGTATAGGGACCACTGCAACAGGGGTCTTGCAGTGGGAGAGAGAGACTGGGTTCAATTCTGAATATAGAAGGGGCAAGTGGGAGTTTATAGTCATGGAGCAGGGTGGGGGCCAGTGGATGGAAAAATTACTAAGAAGAAACAGCAGGACTGAGGGGGATTCTGACTAAAATGACTTAACAGGATTCTTGCTGAAGACAGGCCTGGGTAAGCAGACATCACCTGGGGAAGGGTGGAACACGAGCAACCTGATCAGATCTCAAGGATGATCAGATGTAGAGGGTGAGGTGTTCTGCCTAAATGGATTAAGTGGGGTTATTTTGCTAAAACCTAATTTTACAAGGAAATGGGCTCAGCTGGGCTTAGGAGAAGATTCAAGAGCCTCACTAAAGTTAGGCCAAGCAAAGAATCTTTCTCAGGAGCTAGAGTTAGCCTGGCCTTTTAAGGTGACTTTGCACATCCCTGTTGTCATTCATTAGATACTGATTTTTTTTTTTTTTTTTTTTTTTTTTTTTTTTTTTTTTTTTTTTCTTTTTTTTTTTTTTCCTTCCTTCCTTCCTTCCTTCCTTCTTTCTTTTCTTTTCTTTCTTTTTTTGTGAGACAAAGTCTCGCTCTGTTGCCCAGGCTGGAGTGCAGTGGTGTGATCTCAGCTCACTGCAACCTCCACCTCCTGGGTTCAAGAGATTCTCCTGCCTCAGCCTCCCGAGTAGCTGGGGCTACAGGTGTGCACCACCACACCCAGCTAATTTTTGTATTTTTAGTAGAAACGGGGCTTCGCCATATTGGCCAGGCTGGTCTCAAACTCCTGACCTTGTGATCCTCCTGCCTTGGCCTCCCAAAGTGCTGAGATTACAGGCGTGAGCCACTGCGCCCGGCCTAGATACTGATTTCTTCAGTCCACCTCTCAGTGGGCAAGCTTGTTTCTCCATTTCCTTATTTTTTAAATTTTTATTTTATTTTTATTTTTGAGACAGTCTCGCTCTGTTGCCCAGGCTGGAGTACTGTGGGGTGGTCTTGGCTCGCTGCAAGCTTGGCCTCCCGGATTCAAGCAATTCTCCTGCCTCAGCCTCTCAAGTGGCCAGGATTACATGTGCCTGCCACCACGCCCGGCTAATTTTTTGTATTTTCAGTAGAGACAGGGTTTCACCATATTGGTCAGTCTGGTCTTGAACTCCTGACCTGGTGATCCACCCACCTCAGCCTCCCAAAGGAGGACTGCTTGAGCCTGGAAAGTCAAGGTTGCAGCAAGCCATGATCGTGCTACTGCACTCCAGCACTCCAGCACTCCAGCACTCCAGCTTGGGCAACAAAGCGAGGCCCTGTCTTTAAAAAAAAAAAAAAAAAAGAAAGAAAGAAAGAAAAAAAAGAGCCAAACTCAGACTGTCTCCTGGTCAGGCTGGAGCACAACATCTGGGTGAGAGGTGACAAGTTGGGGCCACAGCAATGAGTTGGCCTCTGGAGTCAGACCGACGGAGATCCATTCCCAGCTCTGTCCCATCCTTCTTTGTCCCCCTGTGCCAGTCTCCAGGCCTCACAGAACAGTTTTGGCTCCAAAGAGTAAGACACGAACTCACAGCAGGTGCTCAGGTCTGAGAATCTGCACAGGTGGCTTCTCTCCACTACTTCTCTAGGCTGCAGCAGGGGGAGGTGTGGACTCAGCCACCAGGGGGCAGGGTTGCCGCGGAGGTTGACACTGCTGAGATTGGTGCTGCCAAGTGAGCATCCACATTCATTCGCTTCCTCCATCCTCCAGCAAACGGGTCTGGTGTCTCTTCCATGCCCAGTATAGTTTTAGGCAACACTGAGAGCAGAGAGAGTGAGGCACAGCCCTGCTCTCAGAACCCCACGTCAGGAAGGGTATGGAGAGCTCTCATGCTGGGCTATGATGGAGGAAGTGGTGTGAGAGCGGAGCCTCGATGATGGATGAGGGCTGTCCTGGGGAGTCAAAAAGGCTTCTCAATCCCAGCACTTTGGGAGGTGGAGGCAGGAGGATCACTTGAGCCAGGAGCTCTGAGCCAGCCTGGGCAACATAGTGAGACTCCATCTCTAAAAAGGAAAAAAAAATTTTTTTTTTTAAGTAGCCAGGTGTGGTGATATGCCTGTAGTCCCAATTATTTGGAAGGCTGAGGTGGGAGCATTGCTTGAGCCTAGGAAGTCGAGGCTGCAGGGAGCCATGATCCTGCCACTGTACCACTGTACTCCAGCCTGGGCGACAGCGAGACTCTCTCTAAAAAAAAAAAAAAAAAAAAAAAAAAAAAATTGCTTCTCAGAAGAGGAGGCTTTTGAACTTGACAAGATGAGCAGTGATTCGGCTTGCACGCTGCAGACCCTAGCACCTCCCTGCAGCCCCAGGCCAAGCCCACCCGAATGTTACATAATCCCCACCACTGCCCCTTCCTTCAGTTGCACCTTGATCACCAACTTCTGCAAGCCCCAAACTTCAGATCCAGGCCGTTTGTGCACAGAACTGGAGGCCAAAGAGCCTGCTTGGGTACAAGCTGAAGAGGGCTGTGTATACACCCAGACACAGCTTAGAAGAAGCTCTGGCTTTGGAGTCTGACAAATGAGGTTGCCCATGACTTCCTAAAAATGTGTCCTCAGGCAAGTCACTTCTCCTTCCCCCACCCCCACCCGCACCCCAGCATCAGTCTCCTCCCTGTAAAAAGGAGGTAATAGCAGCCGTTACCTACAGTGCGTATCTTCAGCATGGCTCCCCTGGGACCCACTGGCATATTCGGTTTACCATCTCATCCCATCCCATGGTGGGAGCCAGGCAGCAGCCCCCTGGGGCAGGAAGGGGGATGCTTCCCTAGAAGTCCTCTTCAGACTCGGCCTCATTTTATTTTGGAAACATACTGGCTCGGGTGTTGGTGTCAGAGCCCCGGATTTTCATAAAGTGGGGTCTGCATCTAGCTCCAGCACTTACCAGCAGTGTGACTTGCCAAGTCACGTCCCCTCCCTGAGCCTCCATCTCCTTATCTGTCAAATGGAGGTAAGAGTAGTTCCTACCTGTTGTGGACCCATTTCTGTCATTTTGATGCAGGGGAGGCAGGCCCCAAAGTGGAGTTTAGCCCACCGAGTTCTTGGCTTTGCCCAGGAAAGAATTCAAGGGCAAGCCAAAGGTAGAAGAATATGGCTTTATTGAAGAGGAGCGTCACAGCTCCGTGACTGCTCCCGCAGTCACGTAGGCCAAGAGTAGCAGCTCAGGGCAGTTTTGCAGTCACAATTATACCCATTTTAAATTGCACAAAGATTAGGGGGCAGTTTATGCAGAAATTTCTAGGGAAGGGGAAGTAATCACTGAGGCCCCATCCCTGGAATTAAGTCTCCCCTCCTACCTCCATCTGTTTGGCATTCCTCCTTTCCCCGGATCCTCTTTCTTTGAGGATCTCCTCCCCTAAACACTGGTTCCGCAAGGGCTGTCATGATTTCCATGACCTTGTCCCTCGGCCACAGGTGACTGTCCCACAGGTGGACACCTGACTGGAGTCTGGCCAATCAAAAGACTTCTCTATTTTGAATCAGAACTGAGAACGTGGCTGTGGATTGGGAGGCTCAGGAGTTGTCATTGGCCACAAATCCTTCCTCATGGAGAGTTAGAGAGAAAGGCAGAGAAAAGACAGGCAGAGTGAGACGGAGACAGAGAGGGTGTGTCCTGGCAGCTTTTGGGTCCCTGGTTCCAGCTGTGCCTGGGCCCACTTGCCCTCCTCACAATTTGGAGGTTTACCCCTCTCGTAGAGTCTGAGAGTTGTCTCACTGGTTGGCATTGGGTTTCTAAGCATACACTTCCTCCTAGGGATGTGAGTAGGATCGAAGGAGCTAAAGTGAGTGAAGCGCGTAGTCCAAAGCGTGGCTCACTGCAGGCTCGGTAGGCATGAATTCCCTTCCCTTAATGGGCACCAGGCAGAGATGGGGGGTTGGCAAGATCCCAAGAAGATGTGAGGCATCAGCACTTGTGAAGTGATGTAACTTAGCAGCCCCTGGGAGATTAGAGTCAGGTGCCGAGGGACCTCCCCCCCCCGCCCCTGCCGCAGAGCCCCACAGGGGGCCAGAATGAATGCCCAAGTGAAATATTTGGTGGCCAGGAAAGGATGGAGCTGAAAAGCTGAAAAAGAAAAAATCGCTGCCCCATCCGCCTGTAGCAGGAGAAGTTGTCGACAGATACTCCCTCTGTGCCAGGTGCGTATGGAGGAGTCCCCGGAGATCCAGAGGATGGGTGCCAGGAAAGGCTTTCCAGAGGGGGGACATTTGAGCTGGGTTTTGAAGGATGAATAAGAGCTTGCCAGACAGGGAAAGGGCTTGGGGAAGGACATTGGAATATCACTATTAATCTTAATACAGAGCTGATGAGTGTGAGGATTTAGGTGACTTGGGTTTGAATCCTGCCGCAATTATTAATTTATGACATTCAGCAACTTACTTGCTTTTCTCTATGCTTCTGGAAATAGTTTTTTGTTTTGTTTTGTTTTGTTTTGGGTTTTGAGGGGGCTTAAATGAGACAATGTATGTAAAGCGTTCAGAACAACATGCTGGCAGAAACCTATGGTTAAGCACTCAATGAATGTTTAGCTCATTATAAAAAGCCTTTACATTATCAGGTGCAGTCTCTTAAAACGATCATCGTTGTTGCTGTTACCATTTATTAAGCCCTTAATGAGTTCCAGGCACTGAGCTAAAGGCTTAGCGTGTTTTGTCTCATTTAGTCCTCCCACCAACCCCAGGAGGTAGGTGAGTACTACTGTCCCCCATTTAAGTTGGAAAAACCTGTCCGATAATACACACAGCCGGACAGATAGGAGTTCAAACCCAGCTCTGTCTAACATCCCACACCCTTGGCCATGGGAAAGGGAAGGGCTGGCCCCATGACACACAGCAAGGGGCTGTGGCACCAGGGTTTCTTTAGGGGCAGATTCCGGGGCAGTAATTGGGTTTGGGGCACTTGAGGTAAGCCTCGCTCTTTATAACAATACACCCATGCCCAACATCCAAGGAGCAGGGGTGGCTGGGGGAGGTTGCTGAGGCCCCAGCTGGGGGCATCTCCAGCCCTCTCCAAACCCTCATCCACTGCAGAACTGGCCCAGGTGGGCCTGGGCTCGCTGGCCCCAGGAACAAGGCTAAGGAAGGGCCAGACTGACCCCCCCACTGTCAGAAACCTCTGAACCACAGCAACTCCATCTTGAATAAGGGCTGGGTAAAATAAGGCTGAGGCCTACTGGGCTGCATTCTCAGACAGCTAGGCATTCTAAAGTCACAGGGTGAGATAGGAGGTCGGCGAAAGATACAAGTCATAAAGATCTTGTTGATAAAACAGGATGTGGAAAGAAGCCGGCCAACAGGGCGCGGTGGCTCACGCCTGTAATCCCAGCAGTTTGGGAGGCCGAGGGGCGCAGATCACGAGGTCAGGAGATCGAGACTATCCTGGCTAACACGGTGAAACCCCATCTCTACTAAAAATTTAAAAAAATTAGCTTGGTGTGGTGGCGGGCGCCTGTAGTCCCAGCTACTCGGGAGGCTGAGGCAGGAGAATGGCGTGAACCCGGGAGGCGGAGCTTGCAGTGAGCTGAGATCGCACCACTGCACTCCAGCCTGGGCGACAGAGCAAGACTCCGTCTCAAAAAAAAAAAAAAAAAAAAAGAAGCCGGCCAAAACCCACCAAAACCAAGATGGCATGAGAGTGACCTCTGGTCGTCCTCACTGCTGCACTCCCACCAGTGCCATGACAGTTTACAAATGTCACGGCAATGTCAGTAAGTGACCCTATGTGCTCTAAAAAGGGGAGGCATGAATAGTCCACCCCTTGTTTAGCAGATAATCAAGAAATAACCATAAATATGGGACACCAGCCGCCCTCGGGGCTGCTCTATGGAGTAGCCATTATTTTCTTCTTTTTTTTTTTTTTGAGATGAAGTCTTGCTATGTTGCCCAGGCTCAAGTGCAGTGGCACGATCTCAGCTCACTGCAACCTCCGCCTCCCGGGTTCGAGGGATTCTCCTGCCTCAGCCCCCAGAGTAGCTGGGATTACAGGCCCACACCACCACGCCCGGCTAATTTTTATATTTTCAGTAGAGACGGGGTTTCACCATATTAGTCAGGCTGGTCTCGATCTCCTGACCTTGTGATCCGACCCCCTTGGCCTCCCAAAGTGCTTGGATTACGGGCGTGAACCACCGCGCCCTGCCGGAGGGGCCATTCTTTTATGCCTTTGCTTTCCTAATAAACTTGCTTTCACTTTACTGCAGGGATTCACCTCTAATTCTTTCTTGCACGAGATCCAAGAACCCTCTCTTGGGGTCTGGATCTGGACCCCTTTCTGGTATCAACGCGGGTCCGCAGCGCCAGGGCGGGCGGAGCTGGAGCCGGAGGAGCCGGAGCCTCAGCCTTGAGACCCGGCGGGCCGCGCCCAACCGTCCCCGCCCCCCAGAGCTTCCTTGGAAGGTCCCGGTAGAAAATTCCAGCCTCGCGGGGCCACCGAGCTGCCTCCGAACGGGGTTTTTCCGGCGGGGCGGGTCCCGGGGCCGCTGCAGCCGGGCTCTGGACGTCCTGGCAAACAGGAAGAGGGACAAAGGCGGCCACTTGTCCGGCGCCCGCATTCCTTTCAGGTGATGCCCGTGAGGCCCGGGGGACGCGGCGGTCCTGAGGGGCTGCCAGGGGCCCCCGGGGACCTCCCTGCCGCGGTCCCTCGGCGACTCAGGGTGCCCCTGCCTCCCCGCTGGCTGGAGGTGGCGGTGGGGAGGATTCCTTGCGCTCGGGGATCCCCCTCCCAGGCACGGGCCCTTGGGCTCCCAGAAAGGAAGGAGCACCAGCCTGGCGTCTGTGCCCAGAGGGATGCAGTGGAGGCTTGGGAGGGGCGTGGAGGTGAAAGAATGGGCCACCCTATACCAGGGTTTCGGTGTGGGTACCAGGACCCACTAATGAAACAGACCATCCCTGCCCTCTAGGAACTTCCAGCATAATGGGGAAGGTCAATAGATCTCAGATACCTGAAATATTGGGTGAAGGGCAGAGTGCAGATGATTTGAGGGAGGGTCTAACCCACGCCGGATGGGGATAGGGTGGCCTGGGCTCCTTGCACAACCTCTGGCACTTCACAGGCACTGTTTGGAAGAAGGAGGCTTGGAGCGGGACAAGGGGTGGGTGGCATGGAAGGGCATCTGGCCCGGGGAGCAGTGTGAGCGAATGTCTGGCAGTCTGCATGTGTGCCGGGCATTTGAGAGGCAGCAAGGAGCTGGTGACGAGGTTGGGCGGGTGGGTTCTGATGGCCTTGGAGCCAGGCTGAGGCCTGGCTTATTGTGCTGGCACTGGGAACCTGGGGAGGTGGGATGGGAAGCAGGCTCAGCTTGGCCCAAGAGCAGGCGGAGGAGAGGCCCTCCTTGCCTGGGTGGCTTGGAGAGACTGATCTACAGAGACAGGCTCCAGCTTCTGAGGGCTGTGCCCCCCTTGCCTGCTGGGCACTGGCACCGGTTCAGCTGATAGGAGTGCAGGGCTCCCCCTTCAGGCGGCAGCTGACTCAGCGTCTGAAAGGTGGTTCCCACGGTTCAGGTCTCTCTCTAGGGCCAAAGGCCATGCCATCCACGCCCCTCCCCCAGTGGGTCAGTGCCCAGGGCATTGGCAATTAGGGCTGAATGGAAGTTAGGATTTCCAGTCCCCCCATCCCTGCCAACCAGCAACACCTCAGGCAGTCCTTTCTGCTGTCTAACCACTGCTTGGCTTTCCACTCCCAGAGGTTCCAAGACACTGTAGTTATCAATACTTTGGTTTTATTTTAAAACAGTGAAAATAAAAATAAATATCTGGAGAATAAGAATACAGGGCTGGGTGCAGTGGCTCATGCCTGCAATCCCAGCACTTTGGGAGGCGGAGGCAGGTGGACCGCTTGAGCCCAGGAGTTCGAGACCAGCCTGGGCAACATAGTGAGACCCCCCTCTTTACAAAAAATACAAAAATTAGCCAGGTGTGGTGGTGCATCTGTAGTCCCAGCTACTCGGGAAGCTGAGGTGGGAGGGTCACTTGAGCCCAGGAGTCGGAGGTTACAGTGAGCCCTGACGGGCCACTGCACTCCCGCCTGAGCTACGGAGCAAGACCCTGTCTAAAAAAAAAAAAAAGAATACAGGAGTGGGGTGGGGTAGTGGGGCTGGAGACTTGAGGTGTCCTGGCTTTGGTAGTCTTGAGTGGGGGCGCCAGGGGCCTGGGATCTGCAGCTGTGCTCTTCCCAGGCCAGGCCCTACCCCGTCCCCACTGGGAGGTCTGGGGGCTCCGCCAGTCTCGCCTGCCCGCGGCTCCCAGGCGGGGCGCTGCGTCAGCGGAACCCGCGCCGGGATTAGCGCCCTGGCGCCTGCCTGCGCCCCGGGCTCTGTCGGGCGAGGCTGGGGTCACCGCCCCATGGGGGCCTCTTCCGCCGGCCCTCAGCCTGGATCCCAGGCCGGACCCCGCGTGGTGCCCGCAGCCTCAGTGATGACCCATGTCCTCCATGCCCACGCGGCCCCAGACGCCCAGCACGAAACTCTCGATGTCACACTCATTGACGCCGCGCACGATGCGGAAGTGGCCCCTCTCGCCCCAGGCTGGGCCCCAGGAGTTGGCCGCAGTCTGGGAATAAGGAGGGGTGGTGAGAAGGGGAATGAGAGTGGGGCGAGGGGAAGAGGGGGCGGGGAAAGGGTCAGCGGCCTCACCCAGTATTTGAGCGTCCTTCCATCTGGCAGCGTCTCCTCTCCCCATCTGTGGGCAGAGCAGGGGAGGGGGAAGGACGCTGGGTCTACCTGCTCTCAGGAGCTCCAATCCGGGAAACCTGTCCCATCCAGCCCCCAGTTGCCTTTGGAGGGTTGGGTACACCCTTAGGGCTCAGGCAGTTCTCTTTACCTCTCTGCATCTCCCTCACTCTCACATCTGTAAGTCGGTGCACCCAGGTCCAGCATGGGAGAGGGTGGGGCACCAAGGGGACAAGTGGAGGCGAGGTGAGCAGAAGAGGAGGGAACCTGGGTCCTCCAGAGATCCGCCTCCTGGGGGCCGGTTCTGTGGGACCACACATCCACCTGCCCTCCCTCACTTGGGGATCCAGGGAGGGGTAGGTGCCAAGGGCCAGAAGGAAGACACTCTGAGAATGTGGGTATCTTAGAGACCCCCAATTCCGACCGTAAAGCACATTTCACTGAGTTCATTGAAGACAGTGATCCTAACATCTATATTCCCTAAATCGGAAAGGGAAACTGAGGCCAGGGGAGCGACCTCCCAGGTCACTCGGTGGGTCAGGCAGAGCTGGGACAGGTGCTGAGGTGGGGAGAGGTTGAGAAACTCTTGAGGCTCTCTTTGTATTTCATTGGGGTTATTTTATCCCAATGTCAGGAAGGAAGAACGGTTCCTCAAAAAGCCTTCAGAGGCTCCCAACCTTCAATTCCACCCAGGGCAAGTCCTTTCTCTTTCTGAGTCTCAGTTTTCTCCCTGTTGAAATGATGAGAGCAGTCCTGGCTCTTTAGAGAGGCTGTAAGAACCCAAGGCAGGCTCCAGAGCCCCTAGCACGAACCCTGCTGTCCCCAACCCCCTTTGCCCACACGCCCCTCACCCTGTGATCTTGACCGAGTGGGTCCCATGCCGGCGGTATCTCTCTGGCCTCCCAAGGCTCACTGGCGTGTGGCTGTAGATGCCTCCCTTGTATAGGAAGAAGTCCTCGTGCACCTCCATGAGGGCTGTGGGCCGATGTCAAGGTAGGGTCCACTCAGCCCGTTGGCACAGGCACTGGTGCCTGAGTCTGTTGAGGTGTGCCCAGGCACCAGGGTCCCTCCATACCAAAGCTCTAAGTGCTCCCTCCAGGCGCTGCCTGTGGGAGGGGAGGACCCCTGCTCCCAGCCCCACTGGACATGTTGCTGAATGCTGTGCAGACCACTTGTGCTACTGTGCCCGGTCTCAAGCAGGCACAAGCTTCTGGAACCAGGGTGCTGGATGGGGGGGTTTACCTTGGACAGGGCCATTCTCCATCAGCTCCTTCATGACCTCCTTGTCCTGGAGGGCAGGGGATGGACAGAGAGCAACCGTCAGCGGTGAGACGCCAGGCTTTCACGACCCTCCCACCTCGGTGCCTTCGCCCAAGCGCTGACTTACGTTGGAGCCGAGGCGGTAGACAGGAGTGACCTGGTAGATGTCATTGTTATTAACATGGCTGTTGGGGCAGTGGGCAGTGGCCTGGCGCTTGCCCCGACCCATGGCTCGGCTGTGCATCATACAGGGGGGCGCAGGGCCAGCCTCGTCTCGTTCGCGGCCCGAGAAGGGGTAGCAGTGGTCAGACACCACCCTGCAAAGGCAGCAAGAAGGAGCAAAGGCAGAAAGACTCAGTGCATCATGGCCCAGGCCATGCCCATGGAGCTCCTTGCCCTCTTCTCTGCCCACATCCCCTGTTGCTGCATACCCTCGGCGACGCAGGAACCACCAGGCACCATCGAGGCGCCCACCGCGGCAGCCCTGCTGCTGGTGGGTGTCACAAGACAGCAGGTTCTGGGGTGACAGTACAGGCGTCATGTGTCCCAGAGAATGGATTGAGACACGATCGGATGCCACAGCTGGTGGGGTGAGACAGAGAGGCTGTCAGGAGGCTCAGGACTTGGCCCTCCTGTCCCAGACGCCAGCCCTTGCCCTTGGCTTACCTGCTGTGGAGAAGGCCCAGGAGCCTGCACAGTTGCCCTGGTCAAGAGGCTCATGAATCAGGTTGGGCCACTTCTCAGAGGCCTCGAAGGCCGTGGGAAGCACCTCCCCTGGGTTCAGCACTGTCTGCAAGATAAAGGTTGCCCTGTCTGCCTCCTGCGCTGCCCTGGCCTGCCCCTCAGTTGCCCATTGGCACTGGAGGGCCACCAAGTCCAGGGCCTTCTGCAGTTTAGTCGTGAGCCCTCCTGCTGCTGCAGGATTCCAGCTGCCTCCAACTTTGACTGGTGTTGAAGAACCAAGCACCATTTAATGCCTCCCAGGTATCAGGTGGGGCTGACTAGTCCTGCTTCCCAGATGAGGCAGCTGAGGCCAGGCACAGGGAAGTGGCCAGGCCAGGTCCCTCAGCTTTCCATTCTCAACCCCTGCCTCTTTCCTCTGCACCTTCTGATCGGCCTTAGCTTTCTTCAGGCCTTAGCTTCAGGCCCCAAAGGGCAGGGGAGGGAAGAGGCAGTAGGGTCCCGTGACCAGGCAGGCTGCCAACACAAACAGCAGGAGACAGAAAATAGCCAGAGGCCCAGGGGAATAAGGGCAGGGCCAGGGTCTGGTCACCCAAGGCCGAAGTCTCCGCAGGGAGGGCCACTCCTGCCAGCCCCTGCCAGCCCCTGCCAGCCCCTGCCAGCCCCTGCCTCCCCGCTGCCTCCCCGCTGCCTCCCCGCTGCCTGCCACTGATGGACAAATGCGCCAGCACCTGTCCTAGTCCAGGCCTGCTGAAGCTCCCCTTCCGCACCCTTTCACTTTGGGCCGGGTTCTCATTCCTCTCCCAGAGGGTCCCACTGGTGGGAAGGGAGAAGCCCTCTCCTCCCTTGGGGTTCCGCTGAATCGGCATTTATTTCCGAGAACTGCTGCCCTCTGGCCAGAGCTGGAGGAGTGTGTGTCCTTCCCTTCCCAAAATACCAAGGTGACCCCCTGTCCCCTTGGGCCCTAACCCAGCTGTACTGAGACCAACAGCATTTTTCCCAGGCTGGAGAGATCGGGGGGAGCTGATGCCAGGACCACAGAATTCAATCTGAGCATCAGTTCTTCCAGCACAGCACATCCTGTGGAAGCAGGGAACAGAGGCCCAGAGAAGGGGAGTAACTTGTCCAGGGACACACAGCCTTGTAGTAGGGGATGGTCCAGGCCTTTGGAGGAGCAGGGCACAGGGCCAGCATCCCTGAGGTTCTGAGCCATGGGGAGATGGCAGGATTGTGGGAAAGGATGGACTTACATAAATTTCATGCATGTTCATGACCGAGGAAGATGGGCGCATGGTGCCCAGGCGGTAGCGAATGCCCTCATCCAGGGTCATGCCCCAGAAGGCGCTGTGGTTCCCAGCCTGCCAGCTGAAGGAGAGGGGATGGAAGGAAGTCACAGATCTGCCATGGCTCAGGGTCCTTGGGGTAGGTGCATGTGGGTGGGAGAGACGCACAGCGGCTGAGTGCACACACAATCAAAGCTGGGTGTAGGAGTGGCCTGCTGGACGTGCCCCACAGCGCAGCACGTGTGTAGACATGCATGAGTATGCATGTGTGCCCGCTGAGGGTGCTTCTAGGGCCTCTCACCCATAGTTGCCCTGGTTGATGGCTTTGATCATGTCTGGATCCACTAGGCATGGCTCTTGGTCACACTGCCACTGCCTGTTCTCCTGGCAGGTGCTGGCAAGAAAGGGAGAGAAGGAAAGGGTAAGTGGGGGACTGGGGAGACTCTGGAGGAATGTGGCCTTGGAGGTTAACATGGGCCAGGGAGTCTGTACAAGTGACTATGGGAGAATCTCTAGGTGATCCCTTCCAGCCTGGTGGCTTTAAATGTCAACGTCTAGTTCATGATTCTCAAGTTTGTATCTGTGGCCCAGATCTCTGCCTGAATGCCAGAGTCAAGGATCTCATGGCTACTCAACATCACTACCCTGAACCAAAACACTCCCTGAACCGAATTCCTGATCTCCCACACTTATTCCCCCTACAGTTCTCAGAAAACGGCAACTCTATCCTTCCTGGAGTTTGGGCCCCAAACCTGGCAATCCCCGCTGACTTCCTCTCCCATGCTGATCCAGTTCATCCGCATATCCTGTGGGTCTACCTTAAAAATGCATCCAGAATCCGAACCACTCTCATTCTCCTCTGCAGCCCCCGCAAGTCCGATCACCTCTCACCTGGATTCCTGCTGTGGCCTCCTCACTGTGGATGCTCCATGCATCTGCCCCTTGCCCCGCTTCCCAGGGTATTTTTAACACAGCTGCCAGAGTGACCCTGCTAAACCTAAGTCATATCACGTCGTTCCTCTGCCCAAAACCCTCCACTGGCTTCACATCACAGAATAAGAGCCAAAGTTTGGTGATGACAAGGCCCTGCATGATCTGTCCTCCTGTCCCCTGATCCCCTCCTCCTTCTAGTTCTGGTTCTAAGGCTCCAACTAGGCTGGCCCCTGATGGTTCACACCGATCTGCCTGCTCCCCACCCTCCCTGCTTTTTTTTTTTTTTTTTTTTTTTTTTGAGACAAGGTCTTGCTCTGTTGCCCAGGCTGGAATGCAGTGGTGTGATCTTGGCTCACTGCTGTCTCTGCCTCCCAGGCTCAAGTGGCCCTCCCACCTCAGCCTCCTAAATAGCTGGGACTACAGGTGTGCACCACCACACCCAGCTAAATTTTGCAATTTTTATAGAGATGGGGTTTTGCCATGTTGCCCAGGCTGGTCTCAAATTCCTGGCCTCAAGTGATCCACCCGCCTTGGCCTTCCAAAGTGCTGAGATTTACAGGTGTGAGCCACAGGCCTGGCCTGTTTATATTGCTTATACCTGTTTCCTCATAGGCTGTAAATTCCTTGAGGGCGGGTATTGTTTGATATTTTCAGCACCCAGGAAAACAAAACCTAGCACAGTGAATAAATATTCTTTGTTAACTGAGTCAGTGACTGAGGCCATATGCTGAATTGACTAAGAGCATGGGTTCTGGAATTCAAATTCTGGGTTTCAGCCCACTAGCTGTGTGATCTTAGGAGAATCATTCAAGCTCTGTCTCTCTCAATGCCCTTGTCTATAAAATGAGGATAATACAGTGGTACCACTTTCCAGGGATTTAATGATAGGCTTGTAAAGCATTTAGCACTGGGCCTGGCCCATGCTTAAGTGCTCAGAATTAATATCTACTATCACTATTCT
Source organism: Nomascus leucogenys (assembly GCF_006542625.1). Taxonomy (NCBI): domain Eukaryota; kingdom Metazoa; phylum Chordata; class Mammalia; order Primates; family Hylobatidae; genus Nomascus; species Nomascus leucogenys. The sequence goes on along the minus strand of NC_044392.1, from coordinate 811,010 downwards.
GCTACAGGAAGCCCAGACCCCACTTCTCTAGAGCTTCAGACTCATATCCCACTGACCTTCTGACACCTCTGGATGTGCAAAAGCTACCTCAAACTCGAAATAGCCTGTCTGCCTCCCACAAGCCTGCTCTTCCCTAACATCTTCAACTCTGAAAATGGCACCCAGTTGTTCACATCAGAGCCCCGTGTGGTCTGCAGTGTCTGCCCACATGTCCCCCATCAGCAGGGCTTGGAGATGGCACATGAGGAATCCACCCATCTCTTGCCCCTCCACTGTGGCCACCCTACTCCCGTCCCTCATCACCTCTCACCTGGACCACGGCACTGCCTTATTCACCAAGTCCGCTACCCCTTTAGAATTCCCGGCCATCCCCTCCCTACCCATCCCAAAGCCACAGAGGTCTTTGAAGAACGTAAATCAGACCGTGTGCTCTCTACGTGGCTTCCTGTGACTCCAAACAAAATGCGGAATCCTCGGCACAGCTGATGTGACCCACGGAACGTGGCCTGCACCTCCTTGGGATGTCTCTCCCCTACCCCAGCTCCAGCTAAAATGAGCTCAGTCACCTCCTGGCCTTCCCACGAGCCACTCCTTCTGCCTAGGACAGGTTTCTTCTATGCTTCTCCCTGGTCTCAGCATCAATGTCCCTTCCTCAGAGTGGCTTTCCCACCCACTCCCTACTCTAAACTGGGACCCCCGTTACCCTCTCTTTTCCCTAGAACACTGGGCAGCTTGTCAGGGTATACTCATTTGTTGTCCTTCCATGCCCTTCACCTTACACTAGAATTGGGACAAGCACTGTGTCTGTCGCATTCCCGCTCCATCTCCTGAGCTCGGCGTAGTGCCTGGCACGCAGTAGGTCTTAATAATAGGTGCCGACTGAAGGGCTGCATTCTATGAATTCTATAATGCTTTGACAAGCTCATAACTCTGTTATTACAAGATGCTGAACTGCCTCCTTCCAAGCTGCCCGAGGCTCCCACCTCCAATGTTGCCTTTTAAGGATCCTCAAGGGGAGCCAAGATCCAGTAGGGCTGGGCTTTCCAGCCCCAGGAGAGGCGGGGGCACTTCTGGGGAGGGCCAGAGGAGTCTGCGGGGCCGGGAAGGCTTTCCTCATCCTTCCTTTCCCTCTCTGCACACCAGGCTGTTCCCCCTCTGCACACCTAGGCAGCAGCACCCGACTAGACTCCGGAAGCATCTGTTGAGGGCTCCAACACCCTGGACACTCCCCCACCCTCGCCCCCAGAGCCTTCGTGAGGAGAGGGCAGTAGACTGGTCCGTCCTTTCCTGCCATCTCCTCCTTTGCCCCCAGGGCTGCCCACACAGGTCCAGGCAGGGCCGGTGGGAGCAGGTCTCAGCATTCCAGAGGGGGCCTAAGGGGCCAGGGACAGCAGTGAGAGAGAGAACATTAACCCCTCAACGTCCAGAGCCATCCTATCAGAACCTGCAGACTCGGGCAGGCGTGTTTTATCCTTTTGAACACACACACACACAGTACACACACAGTCATGCTGCACACCCAGACACGTGCTGAAACGTTCCCTCCCTCGCTGTGACCCGGGCACCCCTCACCCTAGTGAGGCAATGGAAATAGCTTATGCGCAATGCATTCCAAAAAGTTTCCTTCTCTCTGGGGCCTCTTAGTCCCAGGCAAGAGGGAGTGGGGGTGGAGTGGGTGCAGGGCCTTCTCCTCCAAGTCGCGGGCTCCCATTATTTCTATTAAGGCGTTCAGGGTTTCCTACCCAGCCCTTCTCCACTTCCCATCTCAGACTGAACGGGGGGTACCCATGACCACTTCCTCCTCCTACTGGGAATGGTGGGGAGGGGTGGGGAAGGAAAAAGGGGCCACATTTCAGGGAAGGCCCTGCTAGAGGCTGGCTGGCCGGCCGCCCGCTCAGCCATCCCTGACCCTCATCCGCTCAGGGCAGCGGATGCTGCAGTCAGAGCTTTCCTTCCTGGCGCCCCCTTCTCCCTCTGACTCTGCGGTGACAGCAGGAATAGCTGGGAGGAGTAGCCCAGCCTAAGCCAGGAGGGGTGGGGAAGGACTCTCAGTTCAAGGGTGACCCCTGGGCCAGGCACCCATGGCTGGCCATGCTTGAGGAATGTTGTTGGAATGATGTTAGATAAGTTGACTTGGTCAGTGTTAAAATTCCTCTGTTGCAGATGGGGAAGCTGAGGTTCAGAGAAGGGAAAAGACTTCTCCCTTGCAAAAGGGGTCAGGGATAAGATTTGAACCAAGTCTGTCAGCCACACGCTCACAAAGCAAGACCCCTCTAAGCTCCAAACACTCACCAACGGTTACAGTTGTCCCAGTAGGTTCCCAAGACTGGATAGATACGACCTCCGTGCATACATCCTGTTGGAAGGAAAGAGAAGAAGAGAAGAGAGGTGGAACCAGAACCAGAGAGGATGGGCTGATTGGCCAGGTCCTCAGAGATCAGGTAGCTTGAACCTTTCCAAGATTCTCTCTCTCTCTCTCTCTTTCTCTCTCTCTCTCTCTCTCACACACACACACCCCAGCTCTCACTGAAATTAAACTATAGCTGAAGACATCACACACACCACACACCACACACACCACACACACACACCACACACACACACACACACACCAGCTCTCACTGAAATTAAACTATAGCTGAGGACAAATCCTGCAGGGTCACACACCAACTGCTGTTCGGGAAGTCCTTCACTGATTCCAACCTGGGTTCCTCTTACTTTACTTGGATGCCAGCCACAACATTCCTGGGATCCTTTTCCATTTAAATAAGTTAGGGCTTGGAGATGGGGAGTGGGAGGAGCATGGGGAAGCCAAGGCCCAGAGAAGGTAAGCGACCGTCCTAAGATAACACAGCACTCTGAGATGACAGCTCAGTTATGCAGTCTGCTGGCCCAAGCCTCATGGAACTGTGCGAAGGAATGCAAGTGATTCTCCTACTGGACAGGGGCAAGTGCATGGAAAAGGATGATGGTGAGGCTGAAAGCAGGAACAGATTTGACCCATCTCCCAGGTATGAGCAGCCATCTCAGGGCACAGGATCCTAGAATCCTCAGCAAAGGCAGAAAAATGGCTAAGATGACCCTCAGCAACCCATATGTGCTTTATCGGCCCAAGAGTGAGTCAGCAGGTGCGGCCAGCACCTTCCGTGTCTGGAAAAGAGACAGGATTGGGAGAAAATGTGGGAGGCTGCCCTTTCCCTGGGCCAAATTAGAATTCTAACCAAGGAGCTTCTTCAGTCTTGCTGGAGAGTAAAGTTCCCAGAGGGGCAGGGAAGAGTCCCAGATTCTACAGAGCTTCCCCTGGAAATGTCAGTGCATCCCTCAGCTTTGCTCCTGAGCCTTGCTGAGTCTGAGGTGGACAAAGTGACCCACCCTCCTGGCCATCTTAGTGCCCACCTTGGATCGGGGGAAAAGGGGGTGGCACGCCGAGGCAGAAGTCCCAGAAGTCAGGGCAGCAGTCGGAGACCGTACGGTTGCAGAAGAGGTCACAGTAACAGATGGCGCCCAGGTAGGGCAGGGCACAGTCGTCAGCACGGCCGCGGCAGCACAGGTCCTGCTCCTGGCAGTACCGGCCTCCCGCGTCCCGGATGCCCCGCAGGTGCAGACCCGGTGCTAGCTCCCGGCGCCCACGACCCTGCTGGGCACCCAGAGCCACGTGGCCAGGCAGCGACAGCAACAGCAGTAGCCCCAGTGGACATTGCCACATGGTGGCTCCTGGGCCCTGGGGGGCAGAGATGGTGGGCAGCAGAGATGGTGGGCAGCAGAGACTCCCTGGAACACCAGGGATGGATCTCCCAGTTTCCTGGAGCTGTGAGTTCAAGAGGGCCCAGCAGGGAGGGAAATCCTGATTCCTGAGTCCCCAGGCAGGGCACAGGCAGAGGAGCCCCAGTGTGTGGGCCCTGGCTATAGGGGGATGGGGACTAGGCAGAAACGGAGCCCCTCCCTGACCTAGGCAGGGACCTTCAAGGACAAGGAAATGAGGGCGGTGGCATTCCTGGTGCTCCCACCCAGCACTCATCCTGTGGACCCAAGGTCTTCTCTCCTGTCCTGGGTCTCTCTGCCCTCCAGCAGCCTCCATCCCTGACCTGGGTCCTTGACTTTGTGCTTTCCTGTCTCCCCCGTCTTTTGGGTACCCCTCTCTTCTGTTCCTGTGTCCCTCTGTCCCCTTCCACTGTCCCTCTCTCTGCCATCTGTCTTGGTTCCTCTACCTGCCCCCTCCTCCTGTTTCTTCTCGGTCTACACCTTCCACCCTCTGAGCAGGGGAGCGTCCCTACCTGGTGAGGGTGTGGGCTGGGGCCCAGGCTGCCCCGCGCCTCCGCCTCCTGGCTCTGCGACCGCCCGGACGCTCAAAGTCAAGAGAGGAGCGCGGGGCGGGGCGCTTTTTGTACCGCCCGCCCTCTGCACCGCCCCGGCGGTGGCGGAAGGGAGGGGCGCCTGGCTTGTACCTGGAGTAACTATCCCACAACTCAGGGGCTCGCAGGGTGGAGAAATGACAAGCACGCGATTGTCCTGGCTGGGTCTCCGGCGCTGGAGGCCGTTCCCTTAGGGGAACCCCAAGCAGGAAGGATTGTGGTCTCACACTAGGAAGGACTTCCCAGTGGGCAGCTCTGTGGAGCTGAGGGGCTCTGGTGGAGAAGGCGAGATATGGGCAGCCGAGCTCTGGGTTATGGACACAAGTTTGGGAAATGATAGGGAGGGCATGTGAGGCAAAATTCTCTAAGCCTCTCTTGACCCCTCAGTAATAAAAATAGCCATGCACACCCCTCTCCACTGTGCCCCCGAGGCTTGGGTGCCACCCCCCTAGCCGCCCCAGCTCCTAGGAATGATTGGAATTCCAGGAGTATGATCCTTAGGTGCCCTGGGCGGCTCATCCCTGGGAGGTGGGCAGGGTGTGGGGGCGGCCTCTGCACCCTTTGACCCCTCGTTGAGTCTGCCGTCCCTTGCCTGCTCGGGACCCTGCCCTCTCTAGCAAACCCAAGGGCGTCCTGCTTGGCACCTGTCCCCCTCCAAGGGTCCAAAGGCAAGGGCCCTACCAGCTGGCACCCCCTGCAGAGGCCCTCCTTCCTACCCCAGGCATAAACTTTTCTTTGCCCAGGCTGGCCTGCGACCCAAACAATGAGGCTTCTGTCCCGCCAGGTCTGCCGTCACCTTTTACCTCCCTATTGTGCAACGCCCTCTCTTCAACAGGTTGGGCCCAGGCCAGAGGTCTCTACCAGCAAAGAGGATAAAAGTGACTACACCTGGACAAAACCTCCCAGGCCCAGGCCTGAGCCTCACATGCTGGCCCCTGGGGAGGCATCAGGGACCCCCCTTTGCCCTCCCACTGACCTCCCTGCAAACCTCCGCCAAACCCAGGGGCATCCTCAGCTGGCCAGCCCCTGGGGGAAGGGAGAGAGCCAAGGATCACCGGCACCTGTGGCTGGGTTACCCCTGCTATGGACCACTGGGTGGTGAGTCACCAAGGGGGTCCTGCCCTGGCGGTGGGGGTGGAGGGATAATATCCGGGGGCCCCAGCACTGGCACTAACACACCCAGGAGCTGCCCATCTGCTCCCTGCAGGGACCTGGGAGGACAAAGCGTAGGTGGGAAACTGAGGCTCAGAAGAATGCACTTGCCTGAGGTCGTGCAGCCAGAACACAGGCTCCCTGCCTGCCACCAGCCCACTCCTTTACCCCTAGTCACCCTTAGTCACCCACTACAGGTCTCAACGTGCTCCTGGCTGGGAAGTCTCTCTTCTTATCTAACCTCCATTCATCTTACTGCAAGACGGGCCCCTCGGTATTAGTAAATGTCGTATCCTCAGGGTAAGAGATGAAGGCTGCTTTCTTTCAAAAGAGTTCACGTCCAGGGTTCCTACTTTTATGGTACCTACTTTTTCATGGTTCTGGGGCTGGGGGCTGGTTCAGGGACATCTGGCCTATCTTTTGCCCAAAATCACACCCCATAGGCTACCCTCGTGAGTCTGGGTGTGTTATCTCTGTGTGCATGTATGCACGTGTATATCTGAGTTGCAGTGTTTGTGGGGTGTTTCTGCTTCTGCTTGAGTCTGTCAGTCCACATCTGATCATCTGGATTTTTGTTTTGTTTTGTTTTGTTTTGTTTTGTTTTTTGAGACAAGGTCTCACTTTGTCACCCAGGCTGGAGTACAGTGGCGCGATCTCGAGTCACTGCAGCCTTGACCTCCTGGGCTCAAGCAATCCTCCCACCTCAGCTTCCTGAGTAACTGGGACTACAGGTGCACACTGCCATGGCTGCCTAAATTTTTTTTGTATTTGTAGTAGAGATGGGGTTTCACCATGTTGCTCAGGCTGGTCTCCAACTCCTGAGCTCAAGCGATCCGCCTGCCTTGGCCTTCCGAAGTGTGTTTACCTCTCTATCTGCTATATGCCTGTGTATCCGTGAGTGTGCATATTTTGGCTATCTGCCTGTCCTTGTCTGACTGATTATCTGCTTGTCTCTCCATTTACCTGTCCGTCCGCTACATACCTGTGCATCTGTGTGTGTGTATCTGTGTGTGTGTATCTGTGTGTGTGCATCTGTGTGTGTGCATCTGTGTGTGTGCATCTGTGTGTGTGCATCTGTCTGGATGTTGCCTCTGTGTCCGTTATGGATCACTGCCAGCGTGTGTTGTTTGCCTGCATTTGTGCACTTGTTGGCTTGTATGTCCGTGTGTGTGTCCTGCCTATGCCTCCCTGTCTAAGAGGTGTTTGTGTATCTGTGTGGGAGTTGTGGCCATCTGCCTGTCCTTGTCTGCCTGTCTGTCTGTGCATAAGAGGCAGGACTCAGAGCAGGGGATGGGAGCAGAGCCAGAGCCTCCCACCATCACTCAGCTTGGCACAGAGCCCACCCCAGTGGAATTTTGTGACTCACTGGGTTCCTTGGCCGAGGAGGAAAAGGGCAGGGCCGGGGTGCCGGACACCCCCACTTTCCTTTTCCATGACCCTTTGACTCTTTGCCTCCTAGTGACTCATTGACTTATTCTTTTTTTTTTTTTTTTGACAGAGTCTCGCTCCATCACCCAGGCTGGAGTGCAGTGGCGCGATCTCGGCTCACTGCAAGCTCTGCCTCCTGGGTTCAAGCCATTCTCCTGCCTCAGCCTCCTGAGTAGCTGGGACTACAGGCACCCACCACCACGCCCAGCTAATTTTTTGTATTTTTTAGTAGAGATGAGGTTTCACCATGTTAGCCAGGATGGTCTCGATCTCCTGAACTTGTGATCCGCCCGCCTCGGCCTCCCAAAGTGCTGGGATTACAGGTGTGAGCCACCGCGCCCGGCCAACTCAATGACTTATTCTTGAGCAAAGTGGGCCTTATCCAAGGGCCTGGGACAGCAACAGAGGAGGAGACACCAGCGAGACTTCCCCCCCCGAGCCCTTCCAGCTTTTCAAGAAGCAGGTAGCCTGGGTCCCTGTGGTGTTTCTGTCCTCTCTTACTCCGGACCCCTGCAGCGCAGCCCCTCTCTGGGCATTGGTACCAACCTGTACCCAGATGCTCCCTGGAGGCCCTCTTGTGCTCTCTTACTTTTACAGAGGGAGGTGAAGCCAGAAAGGGACAGTGACATGCCTAAGAACACACAGCAGAGAAGAGGCCTCTCCTCTCCATGGAGTCTCAGAGCTCCCCACACCCCACAACCTTTACAACTGCTCTAAGTGCTCAGAATCAGCCACTTTGCTCTGCAAGCTGAGCAGGGCCTTCTGGGAAGACAAAGACCTGTTGTCTGCTCACCCCAGGTCCCTAGCCGAGGACCCGATACTTGAGGCCTGGGAGTTCAGATGCTCAGGTCCCAAACTGCACCCCAGCCAAGGCTGGGGCTCCCTGCGGTGCTCTGTGGTCAGTGGGGCATGTCCAGAGCTCAGGTCAGTGCTCCCTGGGACTGCGTCTGAGACCCAGTCCAGGCCTAACACTGCAGCCCGTTGGGCCCATGTTGCGACGTGTTGGGGCTTTCCAGGGCTCCTGGACTGTTTCATAGAAAGCCCCGCATCGAGGGCTGCATGACAGTCAGAGTGTGGTGCTATCACAGCACGCTGGAGCTTGCAGCAGATAAAATTCCACGCCATGTGGAAGTGTGTTGCGCCACGCAATGGCATGCTTTACTGTTTGATTTTCTCATTCATTCAACAAATATTCGTTAAGCATTTACGATGTACCAGGTTCTGTGCTAGGTGCTGAGTGTACAGTGTTGAACCAAACAGATGCAGTTCCTGCTATTGTGGAGTTTGCAATCTAATGGGAAGAGAGGCCGGGCGTGGTGGCTCATGCCTGTAATCCCAGCAGTTTGGGAGGCTGAGGCAGGTGGATTGCTTCAGCTCAGGGGTTTGAGATCAGCCTGGGAAACGTGGTGTAACCCTGTCTCTACCAAAAGTTCAAAAAATTAGCTGGGCATGGTGGCATGCGCCTGTGGCCCCAGCTACTCAGGAGGCTGAGGTGGGAGGATTGCTTGAGCACAGGAGGCAGAGGTGGCAGTGAGCTGAGATTGTGCCATGGCACTCCAGCCTGGGTGACAAAGTGAGACTCCATCTAAATGATGATGATAATGATAATAAGAATGGGAAGATAGCAAACCACCCCCCACCCACAGATCAAGAAGTCATTCCAAAGTGTGAAGCATTCTGAGGATATGCACATAGCGTAAGAACTGGCGTAATGTGGTGGTCAAGACGTTCTCAGAGAGGAGATGACGTTTGAGCTGACACCTGAAGGATGAGAGGAAGGCAGCCATTCCCAGGGCCCAGGGGAGGCATCCTAGGAAGCCAGATCAGCATGAGCAAAAGCCCTGCGGCCTGGCACAAGTTCTTCTGCTTGAGAAGCAGGAGAGAGCCCTGAGCAGCCGGAGTGCAGCAAGTGAGGTGCACAGAGGAGCAGGAAGGGGCTGGGAGAAGGCTGGGGCCGGATCGTGCAGGACAGGCTGGAGGAAGGGGCTTGAATTGTCTTCTGACCACTGAGGGGATATAAACATGAAGGCGAAATCATCTGATTTCCATGTGCAAAGGCCCACTCTGGCTGCTCTAGAGAGAACAGATGATTGCAGGGTAAAAGTGGATTTAGCGAGGTCAGATGGAGGCTGGGTGCGTGCCGTGCGTGGTAGATAGCATGCTACCAAATTATTATCTCCATTTCACAGATGAGCAAGTCAAGATGCAGAAAGACTCTGGCTTGTCCGAGGTCACACAGCTGTTAGGAGCAGAGCAGTGTCCTGGTGCCCAAGCCCTGAGGGCCCCAACACACTCTGCCCCTGCAGTGGCCACAACTGTCCAAAGACTAAGTTGACTCTCACACCTGGTAGTGTCTGTGGTCATTCACTGTGGATGGAAGTGGAGAAACGTAGAAAACAGAAACACAGCTTCCCCTTTTCTGTCATATTTCTGTATCATTGGTGTTTGGAGCCAGTTGAGCACAAAGGGCCCCTGAGTGCTGTTTCCTTGTGATATTTGGGGGTTAACAGCTTCCCCTCATCTCTTAATTATCTGCCCTCCTTCACTTCAGCTGCACATTCTTTAAAGAATGCTCTCCCAGGAGAAGAGCTTGGTGTTACCACCGGCAAACATCTTAGAAAACTAATGCTATCCTTGAGTGCCTGTTTACGGAAACATTTTTATATCTCACTTGACAGTTCCAGCAAATCTTGATCCTTCCAGCCAGGAATATTAACATATAGGTCTTGAAAAGTGCAAGAGGCTCTTCCATGGCTCCAAGCACATTTGACACTCTTCTTTTTTTGATCCCCAAGCAGAGAGTGATGAAACCCCAATAGCTGGGCGAATACTCATCCAACAGGAAGAATCACTTTTAAGAGCTGGGTTCTCGGGGTCAAATACTGTGGTGTGGCCTTTTGGTTGCAATGAGTTGAATGGAGTTCTCAAAAAGGATATATCCATATTCTAATCCCCAGAACTTGTGAATGTGACCTTATTTGGAAAAAAGCGTCCTTTCGGATGTAATTAAGGATTTTGAGATAAGGAGATCGTCCTGGGTTATCTGGGTGGACCCTAAATCTGTTGACAATGTCCTTATGAGAGACCCCAGAGGACACAGACAGAAGAGGAAGAGGCAGTGTGGCCCCAGAGGCTGAGATCAGAGCTCTGTGGCCACAATTCAAGGAACACCTGGAGCCACCAGAAGCTGGAGGAGGCAAGGAACAGATTCTCCCTGGTCCTCTGGATACAGAGGGAGAACAGCCTGGCCGACACCTTGATTTTGGACTTCTGGCCCCCAGAACTGAGAAAATTAACTTCTGTTGTGTTAAGCAGCCAAGTTTGTAGCAGTTCATCATAGCAGCCCTGGGAAAGAAATACAACGGGCTTCCAGTTCAAGGAGGATCCACGAGGCCTGAGCTGCATCTGTTGATTGGAAGCACCAAAACCAAGGCTGTGTGCAGGTAAGGGCAGCACAAGCAGCTCATGCTGGCAAAAGCAGATCAAACTGGCTCAGGCAATATCAAGTCATCTTGAAGTGGTTCACGCACGACAGTGAGTGGTACTGATTGTGGCTAACAGCCAGGTTCAAGGAGGTTTACCACTCAGTAGCCAGGTAAAGTAGGTTCCAGGCCTGGCTCCACCACTCAGCAATCGGGGAAACAGGGGTAAGCTTCTTAAATGCTCCGTGTCTCAGGTTCTCCATGTGTAAAATGAGGGAGCTAATAACAGTCCCTACCTGCAAGGTGGTTGTGAAGATGATATGAATTCATATATATAAGGCACTTGGAATTGACAATACTGACATACCACAAGTACAAAATAAGTGTCTGCCATTATTAAGCGAACCCAAATCAAAACAGACACAGACGAATTCAGAACAGTCGAGTAGACTCAGATATGTTCAAATGGAGCCCACCAATTAAAACTAGCTAAGACCAGTGTGAACCGGCTCAAGCCTTTTGGGCCAAGCTGTACTAAAACAAGATTAAATCAGTCAAAACAGGATTAGAATAGTCAGTCTGGAATCTCTACACGCACGCCTGCACATTTAAGGGGTCTCTCTCTGCCCCCTCTGTACATCAGATTGAATAGTAACAAACAGTCCCACATCTCCCAAGAACCAGCATAATGGACAAGCAGGGGCCGCCGATGTCCCCACCAGAACGAACATAATGGACAGAGGACCGCCGATGTCCCCACCAGAACGAACATAATGGACAAGCAGGGGACCGCCGATGTCCCCACCAGAACGAACATAATGGACAAGCAGGGGCCGCCAACGTCCCCACCTAAGACATGCAGACATTTCCCTGTCGGAAACGCGCTCAAATTCTTTACGGCAGGTCAAGGCTCAAATATCACAAACCAATTTCACTGACACTAACTAAACAAGAGACGGGATCTGTGGTTCAGGATCCTGAGGCACTCGTGAAACTCATGGGTAGGAAGTGCAGCTGGAGCCAGGGAGTGTCTGGAAGGCTGTCAGAGCTCAAGGCCCCTCTCTCTGGCCCAGGGAGGGGAATTAACTCCCTCAAAGTCAGGAACTCAGTGAGCAGGAGGCTGGTAGGGAGGTGGGAGCTGCAGGTGACCAGCTGGAAGTCAGAGGCTGTTGTGGGGCAGCTTGCACCAGTGGACACAAGAGCCCCAGCTTGTGGGCACTTAGGAGTCCTAGGCTGTTCCCCGGCTCCACCCCGTCCCCTGGGGTGCCCGCTTCACAGAACACCAGTAATGCATTTGTGTCACTCTCTGCTTCCTGGCAGGAGCAGACCTGCAGAGGGGCCAGAAGACACCTGGCTGGGAGGGGAGCAGCCCCTCCATAATAACAATCGGAACCTAGGAAGATAAGTAGAGTCCCAGGGGAGGGACAGAGTCTCCCCTGTGTCACCACATGGCTACTTTGACACAAATGCACGTGGGCAGAGAGAGGCATGCAGGTCAAGGGCCTGGCAGGGAGTCAGGGGCCCTCAGTGCCAGTCCTGGCTCTGCCTCTGACACGCCACGTGACCTTGAGCAAGTTGCCACCCTGTCTGGGCTTCGCTAACCCATATACGGAATGAGAAGGTATCCTCCCTGGTCACTGCAGATTTTAAATCATGTAGTGAGAGAGAGCTCATTTGGTCCAACTCTCTGCAACTGAAGGAGTGGAGACACCGAATGGGAGGAATCGGCCACAGTGGTGAGTGGGAGGCAAAGGGAGCTATCACTGCCACTGATTATCCAGCTACTTGTGCTTGATAAACTCCCTCTTGGTGGAATGGGCTTTCCCACATCCAGCAGCACAAATGCTGGGAGCATCTACTACGGGCTGGGCACCTTCTCTGGGCTGGCACTTGACATAGGTTATCTCATTTAACCCCCAACAACCCTATGAGGTATTATCATCCCCATTTCACAGGTGGCAAAACTGAATCCCAGGGAGAAGACTCACTCAGACACAGCTATCTGAACACTCGTTTCCAGTTCCCCTAGGGCAGCAGAGGAATCAAGGTGGGGGGAAGCCAGTGGTCAGGGATTCCATGGGGAATGTACCCTAGAATTAACCTGTGGAGAGAGGGCAAGGGAACTGGCTCAGGCCCGGGGAAGAAGCAGGGAGAGCAGTGTCCTGTTGACTTATTCAAAAATATCCAGTTTTATTTGATTTTTAGCTCATTAGTCACCACTTTTTATTAGTATCTCATGTATTCTTTCACAGTTTCTTTCTGCAGGTACAAAAATAATGATTTTTTTTTCTTTCTTTCTTTTTCTTCTTTGAGACAGGGTCTCGCTCTGTTGCCCAGGCTGTAGTACAATGGTGCAATCTCGGCTCACTGCAACCTCCACCTCCCGGGTTCAAGCGATTCTTTGCCTCCGCCTCCTGAGTAGCTGGAATTACAGGCGTGCACCATGATGCTTGGCTAATTTTTGTATTTTTAGTAGAGTCAGGGTTTTGCTATGTTGGCCAGGCTGGTCTCCAACTTCTGGTCTCAAGTGATCCACCCACCTCGGTCTCCCAAAGTGCTAGGATTAGAGGTATGAGCCACCATGCCTGGCCAAAAGTGGTGATGTATTCTTAATGCCCATTTTCACATAAAAGGTAATAATCTACCCACACCATGCTGTACCTTGTTTGTTTTTTTGTTTGTTTGTTTGGTTGGTTTTTGTTTTTGTTTTTTTTTTTGACAGAGTCTTGCTCTGTCAGCCAGGCTAGAGTGCAGTGGCACAATCTCAGCGCACTGCAACCTCTGCCTCCCGGGTTCAAGCGATTATCCTGCCTCAGCCTCCCGAGTAGCTGGAATTACAGGCGCCTGCCACCATGCCCGGCTAATTTTTGTGTTTTTAGTAGAGATGGGGTTTCGCCATGTTGGCCAGGCTGGTCTCAAACTCCTGACCTCAAGTGATCCATCCACCTCGGCCTCCCAACGTGCTGGGATTATAGGCATGACCCACCGCGCCTGGCCCTTGTTTTTTGTTTGTTTTTTTTTTAACTAATCACACATCTTAGAGATCTTTATTGGTAATTAGAGAGCTTCCTGGATCTTTTATATCACTGCATAATGTTCTATTATATAGATTAGAATAATTCAATTTACTGGTTCCCTATTGGTGGACATTTGTTTCTGGTTTGTTTGTTTTTTTCTATTTTTTTTCTTATCACAAACAATGCTGCAATAAGTAATTGTGCATATGCACTGTTTCATATGTGTGCAGGTATACCTGCAGGATAAATTCCCAAAAATGAATTGCTGATTTAAGAGTATCTTTTTTTTTTTGAGACGGGGTCTTGCTCTGTTGCCCAGGCTAGAGTGCAGTGGCATGATCATGACGCACTGCAGCCTCAGCCTCCTGGGCTCAAGCGATCTTCCCACCTCAGCCTCCCAGTAGCTGGGACTACAGGCATGTGCCACCACGGCTGGTTAATATTTTCAACATAACAGAGTTTCATCACATTGCCCAGGCCAGGCTTGAACTCCCGGGCTCATGCAATCCTCCCACCTCAGCATCCCAAAGTGCTGGGATCACAGGCGTGCGCCACTGTGCCTGGCAGCTTGAAAGTACTGTATGAGTTATCTATTGCTGCATACCAGATTATCATAAACTCAGCAGTTTAAAACAACACCCACTGATCAGCTCACAGTCTCACCTGAACCGGGTGCTCAGTTCAGGGTGAAACCAAGGTGGTGGCCAGGCTCAGTTCTCTTTTGGAAGCTCTGGGGGGAAAATCTACTTCCAAGGCCATTCTTGTGGTTGGCAGAATTTGGTTCCTTGTGGTTGTAGAACTGAGTCTCTGGTTTCTTGCAGGCTTCCAGGAGGGGCCTCCCTGGGCTCCCGGAGGACACCCACAGTCCTCACCATGCAGCTCCCTCCAACATCAAGCCAGGAATGGCCCAACAGATCTTACTCATGCTTCAAATCTCTGACGAATTTCTCTTGCCAGAGAAAGCGTGCTGCTTTCCAAGGGCTCACCCAATCAGATCCATCCAACAAGGGTGATCTCCCTATCATTAGGTTAACTGACTTGGAACCTGAGTTAATCTGCAAAATTCCTTTCGCCATATAATGGAATACAATCATTTCATTCACATGCTCATCTTATTCACAGACCCTTCACTCATAAAAGGGCAGGGGACCACAGAAGAGGGAAGGCCAGTGAGGGTCTCCTTAGAATTCTGCCTAACACAGGTGTTTTGAAACTTGGGTCAATGTTGCCATGTTGTCCCCAGCAGGGATTGAGCAGAGGGAACTCTCCTCCTCCAGCAATAGTACACGTGCCTGCTTTTCCATGGTGCTGCTTAGAGAATGTTATCAAACCTTTGGATTTCTGCCAGCCTGATAGGTGAAAAATGGAATCTCGATTGTGTTTTAAAATTGTAATTATCGTCTTATGAATAAGACAGCATTTCCTCGAAAGCATAAGAGCCATTTATGTATTTTTTTCTTTATGGCTTCTGGTTTTGAGGCATAGAAAGGTCTTTCTAGCTCTAAAGTTAATCAGAAACTCTATGTTTTCTTTTTTCTTTTTTTTTTAAATTTTACTTTAAGTCCTGGGATACATGTGCTGAACGTGCAGGTTTGTTACATAAGTATACATGTGCCATGGTGGTTTGCTGCACCTATCAACCCATCATCTAGGTTTTAAGCTCCACATGCATTAGATATTTGTCCTAATGCTGTCCCTCCTCTTTCCCCACACCTCCAACAGGCCCGGGTGTGTGATGTTCCCCTCCCTGTGTCCATGTGTTCTCATTGTTTAGCTCTCACTTATGAGTGAGAACATGCAGTGTTTGGTTTTCTGTTCCTGTGTTAGTTTGCTGAGGATGATGGTTTTCAGCTTCATCCAGGTCCCTGCAAAGGACATGAAATTCTTTTTTATGGCTGCATAGTATTCCATGGTGTATATGTGCCACATTTTCTTTATCCAGTCTATCATTGATGGGCATTTGGGTTGGTTCCAAGTCTTTGCTATTGTATATAGTGCTGCAATAAACATACATATGCATGTGTCTTTATAGTAGAATGATTTATAATCCTTTGGGTATATACCTAGTAATGGGATTGCTGGGTCAAATGGCATTTCTAGTTCTAGATCCTTGAGGAATCACCACACTGTCTTCCACAATGGTTGAGCTAATTTACACTCCCACCAACAGTGTAAACGTGTTCCTATTTCTCCACATCCTCACCAGCATCTGTTATTTCCAGACTTTTTAATGATCGCCATTCTAACTGGCATGAGATGGTATCTCATTGTGGTTTTGATTTGCATTTCTCAGCTCATTGCAACCTCTGCCTCCCAGGTTCAAGCGATTCTCCTGCCTCAGCCTCCAGAGTAGCTAGGATTACAGGTGCATGCCACCAACCCCAGCTAATTTTTGTATTTTTAGCAGAAACAGGGCTTCACCATGTTGGCCAGGCTGGTCTCAAACTCCTGATCTCAAGTGATCCATCCACCTCAGCCCCCAAAGTGCTGGGATTATAGGCGTGAGCCACTGTGGCTGGCCATTCTCTTATGTTTTCTTCTGGGGCTTTTATACTTTCACTTTTTAAAATCCATAGTTTCTTGGAGCTGGAGGCGTCCCTTGTCATTTTCTCATCAGTGAGTGCAAAGCAGGATCCCAAAAGGATTAGAGTCCAGAGTACAGAAAGGAGCTGCCACGGTGGAATCTGTTCAGTGCAGGCTCTGACCTCCTTCAGCCCGGCCAGGAATCCCAGCCAGCAGATCTTCTTCCAGCTTCCCTTTCTCCAGGACTTTGGATCTTCTGGGCTGGCACAGGGGTCCAGGGTTGATGGGGATCCTAGCTGCCTGAGGAGCTTCCAGTCTGGAGGGTGATACAAGCACATGGCCAGACCTGAATTCAAGCCATGAGAGAGATTCAGAGCCTGGGCTGGGAGTGCAGGGGAGGGAGGGGGGTGCTGATGGGGGTGGACAGGAGGCTCCAGAGAGGAGGTGGCGTCTGAGCTGAGCCTTAAGAATGAGGGGGAATGTAATGGCAGCGATGAGAAAGGGGAGGCACTTCAGTGTAGAGAACAGCAGGAGCAAAGACAAGGAGGTGGAAAATCAGTCAGAAACCTAGCCTGGAGAGGGTTTAGTGGACCATGGGTCCTCATGGTAGAGACACGACATGACTTATCTCTGTGTCCCATCCTCTGTGCCAGAGGCGGCATCGACCAGAGGTGGACAAATGAAGCAGAAGGGACAGGGGACTTAGAATACTAGGCTGCATCATTTTCTTTTTACTCTGACAGTGAGAAGCAAAGACCTCCACAAAGAAAGAAGCCCTTGGCTGTGCCATCGTTTTAGAATCTGGGCACTCTCTGCACACCACTGCCCCCTTATGGCTGATCTAGGAATTCTCTCTAAATCCCAGACCGAAGGTGAGGAGGAGGCTCAGGGAGTCTTAGAGATTTGAACAGCCGTGAAATCCTGGCTGGAGAACATCTGAGTCCAAAGGGCCCTCAGAGACTGTCTGACTTCCTCATTACATATAAAGAAATCAAGAGGGTGCTGCCAGGGAGTGGGGACAAGAACACTGAATTTGGTATAAAACGGCCCTCAGTTGCAGCCTGGCTCTATTTCTTACTGGCTGTAAGGGCCTAGGCAAGTGGCCTCGCCTCTCTAAGCCATAGTTTTCATCTCTTTCAAATGGAGTCTGCCATCTGGCCGGCTTCTCTTTTCTGGGAATTCCACGCCAAGTTCCTCAGATCAATTCTCCTACTGAAAACAACTAAAGGCTGGGCACGGTGGCTGACGCCTGTAATCCCAGCACTTTGGGAGACCAAGGTGGGCAGATCACCTGAGGTCAGGAGTTCAAGACCAGCCCGTCCAACATGGGGAAACCCCATTTCTACTAAAAATACAAAAATTAGCTGGGCATGGTGGTGCATGCCTGTAATCCCAGCTACTTGGGAGGCCAAGGCACAAGAATCGCTTGAACCTGGGAGGCGGAGGTTGCAGTGAGCAGAGATCAGGCCATTGCACTCCAGCCTGGGTGCCAGAGCAAGACTTGTCTCAAAAAAAAAAAAAAAAAGAAAGAAAGAAAGAAAAAAGAAAACAACTAAAAACACTGACATATTGGTACAACCATAGGGTAAGGCATCACCAGAACAAAGCTAAAGGGAAAACAGAAACTTAGACAGATAAACCATGCAGGAAACTCACATTTACTCTGAGGGCACTTCCTGATTTGGGCCAGTTTGAACTGTTGTTTTGATAACTCCTCTAGGCAAGGTACACAAATAAAAGTCCAGAGCACATGGTGGAAGATCAGATAGAAGACCCTCCCCCAAATTAGTTGGGATCCCGAAGAGCCATACTCTCAGAAGTAAACCAGCCCCAGTGTGGACTTGTCAGAGGCGTTTGAATCAGAGGAAGAGCAGCTGCATCTTGAATAGGGGCTGGGTAAGATAAGGCTGAGACCTACTGGGCTGCATTCCTAGGAGGTTAGGCATTCTTGGTCACAGGATGAGATAGGAGGTCAGCACAACACACTGGTCATAAAGCCCTCGCTGGTAAAACAGTTTGCAGTAAAAAAGCTGGCCAAAACCCACCAAAACCAACATGGCAATGAGAATGACCTCTGGTCATCCTCACTGCTCACTATAGGATAATTATAATACATTAGCCTGGTTCTATTTCTTACTGGCTGTAAGGTGAGGAGGAGGCTAAAAGACACTCCCACCAGGACCATGACAGCTGACAAATGCCATGGCAACATCTGGAAGTTACCCTATAGGGTCTGAAAAGAGAGGAACCCTCAGCTCCAGAGATTGTCCACACCTTTCCCTGGAAATTCATAAATAATCTACCCCTTGTTTAGTGTATAATCAAGAAATAACCATAAAAATGGACAACCAGAGGCCCGTGCTGCTGCTCTACCGGTGGAGTATGCATTCTTTCATTCCTTTACTTTCCTAATAAACTTGCTTTCGCTTTACCCTATGGACTCACCCCAAATTCTTTCTTGAACGAGATCTAAAAACCCTCTCTTGGGGTCTGGATTGGGACTCCTTTCCAGTAACAGACTTGCAGCTCTAATTTGTATCTCCTGAGTGGTCGGTAACCTCAAGCCTTGAACTTAGATTGAGGTGATCCCAGACTATTTGTGCCAAAGGTTTCTGGAAGAAGCAAATGAAAATCTTCTCTGGAGGGAGGTCCTTCAGTCAAGGCTCCAAATGAGTCACACAAAGAAACATTTAAGTACGATGGCCAGCACATAGTAAAAGATAATCAGGGCCGGGCGTGGTGGCTCACACCTGTAATCCCAGCACTTTGGGAGGCTGAGGCGGGTGGATCACTTGAGGTCAGGAGTTTGAGACCAGCCTGGCTAACATGATGAAATCCTGTCTCTACTAAAAATTAGGCAGGCGTGGTGGCACATGCCTGTAATCCCAGCTACTCAGGAGGCTGAGGCAGAAGAATTGCTTGAACCCAGGAGGCGGAGGTTGCAGTGAGCCGAGATCACGCCACTGCACTACAGCTTGGTGACAGAGTAAGACTCCATCTCAAAAAAAAAAAAGAAAAAAGATAATCAGGCACATAAGGAAATGAGACCACACAGCAAGAACCAGAAGAAACAAGAGACAATAGAAACATACCTATAAAGAATTTAAACGGTGGAATTATTTTACATGGAATATAAAACAACCATATTTAAAGAAACAATAGAGTAGCTTGAAAATATTTGCCTGGAATAGGATGAAAAGCGACAGTAGGTTTGAAAAGGGACAAACTGAACTAGAAATGAATAATACAATTAACTAAAATTTAAAAATCAATAGCAAATTTAAAGCATTTTGGACATAGCAAAAAAGATAATTGGTGAATTGGAAGAAAGGTCAGAAGAAATAATCCAAAATGAGCATGGAGAGACATAAAGATTAAAAATAATAGCAAGAAATAGTAAAAGACAAGAAGAATAAATGAGAAATGGATCTAACACTCGTAACTGGAACTTCAGGAGAGAAGAGAGAGAGTAATGAAGACGTGATATTGGAAAAGTCAGTGGCTGAAAATTTCCCAGAACTGATCAAAGCCATTAATCCACAGATTCAAAAAGCCCAACAAATCCCAAGTGGGATTAAAAAAAAATTTTTTTTTGAGACGGAGTCTCGCTCTGTTGCCCAGGCTGGAGTGCAGTGGCGTGATCTTGACTCACTACAACCTCCATCTCCTGGGTTCAAGCAATTCTCCCACTTCAGCCTCCTGAGTAGCTGGGATTATAGGCACCTGCCATCATGCCTGGCTAATTTTTGTATTTTTGTAGAGAAGGGGTTTCACCATGTTGGACGGGCTGGTCTTGAACTCCTGACCTCAGGTAATCCGCCCGCCTTGGCCTCCCAAAGTGCTGGGATTATAGGCATGAGCCACTGTGCCTGGCCAGATAAAAATTTTTTTAATTTGCCGGGCGCGGTGGCTCACGCCTGTAATCCCAGCACTTTGGGAGGCCGAGGCAGGCAGATCACAAGGTCAGAAGATCAAGACCAGCCTGGCCAACATGGTGAAACTCGTCTCTAGTAAAAATACAAAAATTAGCCAGGTGTAGTGGTGCATGCCTGTAGACCCAGGTACTTAGGAGGCTGAGGCAGGAGAATTGCTTGAACCTGGGAGGCGGAGATTGCAGCGAGCTGAGATTGCACTACTGCACCCCAGCCTGGCGACAGAGTGAGACTCCGTCTAAAAAAAAAAAAAGAAAAATTGAATTTACACCTAGAAAAGCTTACATAGTGTATGATTCCAACTATGTAACATTCTGGAAAAGACAAGGCCATGGAGACAGTGAAAAGATCAGTGGCTGCCGGGAGTTTGGGGTGAGAGAGGGTGAAGACGTGAGAACAGGACATTTTTAGAACAGTAAGACTGTTTTGTATGATGCTGTAATAATATATACATTTCATTATAAGTTTGTCAAAACCCATAGAATTTACAATACAAAGAGTGAACCCTAATGTAAACTATGGACTTTGGTCGATAACGATAATGTTGGTTTATTGATTGTAACAAATGTACAACACCCATGGAGGATGTTGATGTTGAGGGGGGCTGTGTGTGGAAAATGAGGGAGGGGCATGTGGAAACTCTTTGGACTTTGGTTTTTTTTTTCTTTTTTCTTTTTTTAAATTTTGAGACGGGGTCTCACTCCGTCGCCCAGGATGGTGTGCAATGCTGCAGTCACAGCTCACTGCAGCCTCAACCTCCTAGGCTCAAACAATCCTTCTCATAGCCTTCCTAGTAGCTGGGACTACAGACATGCACCACCACGTCTGGCTACTAATTTTTGTATTTTTTGGTAGAGATGGGGTTTGCCATGTTGCCCAGGCTGGTCTCGGATTCTGGGATTAAGCGATCCTCCTGCCTTGGCTGGGATTACAGGCATGGACCACTGCATCTGGCCAACTCTCCTCTCTACTTGATTTTGTTGTGAACTTAAAACTGCTCTAAAAAAATGAAGTCTATTAATTCAAAAAGAATTTGCACCTAGACGTATGTGGTGAAATAGCAGAATACCAAAGACAAACAGAATATCTTCAAAACTGCTGGGAAAAAATGTCAGATTATCTTCAACAGAGCAAGGTAAGCTGAGAGCTAACTTCTCAAGAGCAACATTAAAAGACAGAGGATAGCAGAAGGATCATCTTCCATGTGCTAAAAGAAAATAATTGCAGGCCAAGAATTCTATCCCCAGTGAAAACATCCTTTAAGAATGAATAAGAAATAAAGTCATTTTCAGACAAACAAAAGCTGTAAGTGTATGTCACCAATGGACTTCCAGTAGAAAGAAAAAAAGCTCAAATAGAAGGTCAAAAATGCTAGAAAGAATGAAGAGAATTCAAGTGGCAAATACATGGCAAATCTAAATGAACCCCGAATGTATAAAATGTTAATAATAGTGGTTAAAACGGAATTAAACTGTTGTAAGCTCCTTACATTGTCTTGGAGTAAATGTATTCATTAACTCTAGACTCAAACAAGTTAAATGTTCAGATTATAACTTCTAGGTTACTGGATAATGAGCAAAACAGACAGTGTAATTTCCAAATTAGTCGAAGAAAAGCAGAAATTTATTTTGGGTGAGATCTACTAAAAACAACAGCAACAACAAAAATTAATATCAGACAAAATGGACTTTAAGGCAAGAAGTACTATTAGGAATAGAGACGACCACTGTATAATAATAAATGAGGCTGAGCACAGTGGCTCATGCCTGGAATCCTAGCACTTTGGGAGGCAAAAGTGAGCAGATCCCTTGAGCCCAAGAGTTTAAGACCAGCCTGGGCAACATGGCTACATCGCATCTCTACAAAAAATACAAAAGTTAACTGGGCATGGTGGTGCATGCCTGTAGCCCCAGCTACTCGGGAGGCTGAAGTGGGAAGATCACTGGAGCCCAGGAGATGGAAGCTGCCTTGAGCCATGGATCGTATTACTACACTCCAGCCAGGACAACAGAGTGAGACCCTGTTTCCAAAAACTATAATAATAGTAATAATAATAAATGGATCAAGTCATCAGGAAGACATATCAACTTATATACACCTGAAAATCAATGAGAAAAAAGATAACCAAATCAAATGTTGAACAAAATACTTGAACAGGCATTTAACAAAAAGGAAAACCAAATTATGAATAAACATATGAAAATATCCTCAACATCACTAGTAATCAGAGTGCGAATTAAGACCACAATAAGATGTCACTACATACTCACCATATTGGGATAGTTTACAGTTTTAACCATATCATGTGTTGGAAGTTTCTAGACCTACAGAAAAATGTGACTGTTAAGAGAAAAAATAGATAGTAGTATCAGAACCACAGTGACCCACATACTGGAGTTAGCAGACAAAAAATGTAAGATAACCAATTAATATGTTAAATAAAATAGATGAAAAGATTGGCAAAGTAGATAAAAATAGAGACTGTCAGCAGAGGAAGTGGGATATCTTTCAAAAATAAAATGTTCTAGAACTGAGAAATGCAACATCTGAAATTAAGAATTTATTGAATGTGTTTAGCAGAAGGACAAAGGACAGGGTTAGCAAACGAAGACAGGTCAACAAAAAATATCCAAGCCAGAAACACAGAAAAAAAAAAAAAATAGAAGAAGGAACAGAGCATAAGATATGTGGGACACAGTTAGAAGATCTAACATTTGTGTAACTGTACTTCCAGAAGGCAAGAAAAAACTGAGGAAGAAGCAATATTTGAAGTAATATGGCTGATAATTTCCCAAAACTGTTGAAATATATCAACCCTTAAATTTAAGAAGCTTAGTAAATCCAGACAGGATAAAAACAAAGAAAAGCACAAAAACATATCATTGTTAACAGCGGGAAACTAAGACAAAGAGAAAACCTTAAAAGCAGCTAGATAAGCTACGTGATGCCTGCATTTCGACAGACACTATAGAATCCAAAAGGTAATTTTTTAATTTCAGAAAAAAGAAAAAAACAAAAACCCTGCTAACCTAGAATTCTATACTGAAAAAAAAAAAAAAAAAAACAACGTAAGAATTAAGGTAAAACAGGCCAGGCACAGTGGCTCACGCCTGTAATCCCAGCACTTTGGGAGGCTGAGGTGGGCTGATCACAAGGTCAGGAGATCGAGACCATCCTGGCTAACACAGTGAAACCCCATCTGTACTAAAAATACACACACACACACAAAAAATAGCCAGGCGTGGTGGCGGGCACCTGCAGTCCCAGCTACTCGGGAGGCTGAGGCAGGAGAATGGCGTGAACTCTGGAGGCGGAGCTGGCAGTGAGCTGAGATCAGCCACTGTACTCCACCCTGGGCAACAGGGCAAGACTCTGTCTCAAAAAAAAAAAAAAAAAAAAAAGGATTAAGGTAAAACAAAGACATTTTTATACAAAGAAAAGGCTGAGAAAGTGCATTGCTAACACACCTTAATAATGTTACAAGAAATATTAAAGGAAATCTTCATGCTGAAGTAAAATGATCTCAGATGAAAGCACAAACTTTACAAAGCCTGGCGTGGTGGCGCACGCCTGTGATCCCAGCTACTTGTAGGGCTGAGGCTGGAGGATCGCTTGAGGCCAGGAACTCAAGACCAGTCTAAGCAACATAGCAAGAGCCTGGTCGCTTTAAAAAAAAAAAATTGTCAGAAAAGTGGGGAGTAATTTTTGTTTTTAAGCACAAATCTTCTGGAAGTAATACAGGGCACCAAAAAGGACAAATATATGGACAAAAAGGAAATAATTAACTAACAAAACAATAACAGGAATGCCTTGTAGGGCTTACACCAGGTAGTAAAATACACAATAATAACACATAGGGTGGAAGGCAGGTAAATGGAGTGGAACAGTTGTAAAGTTCTTGCATTGTTTTCTTTTTCTTTCTTTCTTTCTTTCTTTTTTTTTTTTTTAGACACAGTCTTATTGTCAGCCAGGCTGGAGTGCAGTGGCACAATCTCAGCTCACTGCAACTGCCTCCTCCTGGGTTAAAGTGAGCACATCTGGCTAATTTTCATATTTTTAGTAGAGACGGGGTTTCACCCTGTGGGCCAGGCTGGTCTCAAACTCCTGACCTCAAGTGATATGCCTGCCTCAGCCTCCCAAAGTCCAAAGTGCTGGGATTACAGGTGTGAGGCACCACACCCGGCCAGTTCTTGCATTCTTAAGACCATGGGAAACATTAATTTAATATGACAATATATCTGTAATAGGTCAAAGATGCATATTTAAATATCCAGAGTTAAAACTTTTTGTAAAAATGTATGAATAGAACCTAATAGAGGAAAAACTGAAATAGTGAAAACAACTTGATTATCCAAAAGAAGAAAATAATGAAGGAATAAATGAACAAAGAACAAATGAGACAGAAAAACAAATAGCAAGATGGTAGCTCTAAATCCAACTATATCAGTAATTACATTAAATGTATATGATGTAAACAAACAGAAAGACACATATTGTTAGAATTGATTTTTTTTTAAACCCCAATTACGTTTTATTTTTAAGCAACACAATTTTAATGTAAAAACACAGAAAGGTGAAACAAAAAGATGAAAAAGTATATACCATTCAAATACTAATTTTTAATAAGTTGGTATTACTATATTAATATCAGATAAAATAAGCTTAAGACAAACAGTATAACTAGAGGTGAGATGGACATTAAATAATGATAACAGATCTTTCCAACAGGAAAATATAACAATTCTAAACTTGTGTGCACCAAATAACACAGCTTAAAAATATAGAAAGTAAGAATTATTGAGACTGAAAGGAAAAATAGACAAATGTGCAGCCACCGCTGGAGATTTTAACACACTTTTTTTTTTGAGACGGAGTCTTGCCCTGTCGCCCAGGCTGGAGTGCAGTGGCAGTGGTGCAGTCTCAGCTCACTGCAACCTCCGTTTCCTGGGTTCAAATGATTCTCCTGCCTCAGCCTCCCGAGTAGCTGGGATTACAGGTGCCCACCACCACGCCCAGCTAATTGTTGTATTTTTAGTAGAGACAGAGTTTCACCATGTTGGCCAGGCTGGTTTAACACACTTTTTTAAAGAAACTCAAAACAAAAAATCAGTGGGGAAATGGATTATTTGAATAAAGTGGTTAGCCAACGTAACTCAATTGACACATATAGAATATATATGGAGAATACACATAATTTTCAAGTTCATATGAATGATTTACAAAAATTGACCCTATGCTGGGCCATAAAGCAAGTTTCAACAAATTCCAAAGCATTGAAATCATACAGACTATGTTACTGATCACAATTAAACCAGAAAACAATTAAAGAGAGATACTAAAAAATCACTAAATGCTTGGAAATTAAGGAACACACTGCTAAATAATCCACAAGTCAATGAAGTCAGAACAGAAATTAGAAAATGTATTGAATGGAATAAGACAAAATATATTAAGATGTATGAATACAGCTAAAACAGAGCTTGTAGGAATTGTTTAGGTTTACATTATATTAGGAAAGAATAAATATTTTAAAAATTAATGAAAAGGCTAAAACAAAGAACAAATTAAACCCAGAGTAGGCAGTAAAAAGGAAGTAATAAAAATAGAAAACAAACAGTAGAGAATAATAAAAAGTCTAAAGGTGGTTCTTTAAAAAGATTAATAAAATAAATACACCTCTAACAAGAATGAAGAGAAAAACAAATATCACCAATATCGGGATGTACAAGAGAACATCACTTCAGATCCTGCACATAAAAAGGATAATAAAGAAATATTATGGGCTGGGCACGGTGGCTCATGCCTGTAATCCCATCACTTTGGGAGGCTGAGGTGGGTGGATCACTTGAGGCCAGGAGTTTGAGACCAGCCTGGCCAACATGGTGAAACCCTGTCGCTACTAAAAATACAAAAATTAGCCAGGTGTGGTAGCGCATGCCTGTAATCCCAGCTACTTGGGAGGCTGAGGCAGGAGACTCGCTTGAACCCAGAAAGTGGAGGTTGCAGTGAGTTGAGATCATGCTACTGCACTCCAGCTTGGGCAACAGAGTGAGACTCTGTCTAAAAAAAAAAAAAGAAAGAAAGGAAAGAGAAGAAATATTATGAACTACTTTATGTCAACAGATTCAACAACCTAGATAAAATGACCAAATTCCTTGAAATAAACAATTTAGTAAAACTAATGCAGAAAGAGATAGGAAATCTAAATAGCCCTGTATCAACAACAACAAAAAATCCTGAATTTGAAGTAAAAAATAAAGTTCTAACAAAGATTACTCCAGTTCAACTCAAATGGCTTTACTGGTAAACACTAGCTAACATTTAAGGAAAGAATAACAACAGTCTTACACAAACTATTTCAGGAAATGAAAGAAGAAAGACTTCCCAACATATTTTGTAAGGCGAGCATAAACTTAATACCGAAATCAGATAAAGACATTACCAAAAAACTACAGACCAATTAACATAGTCACAGAAATTCTTAACAAAATATTAGCAAATTGATTTAGCAACATATAAAAAAGATAAAACCTAATGACAAAGTGAGGTTTATCCCAGAAATATAAGATTGATTTAACATTCACAAATCAATTACTGTGATTCACTATGTTAAAAAAGAGAACTGTAAAAATCACAAAATAACCTCAAGCAAATCCAGAAAAAAATTTTACAAAAATTAACACCCATTCTTTATTTCAAAACAAAAACCAAACAACACAGACACACACACACACACACACACACACACACACACACACAAACCTTAGTCATCTAGGAATAGAAGATAACTCTTGATAAAAGGCATTTATAAAAGAATCTACAGCTCACATCATACTTAATGGAGAAACATTGAATAGGTTTTTGTTAAGATTCCCTACGGCAAATATTTTGTTCTTACCACTTCTATTCAACATTGTACTAGAAAGTTCCAGCCAGTTCCATAAAGCAAAAAAACAGCAAGAAAAGGCATAAAGAGTGGGAGGGGGGTGGAGAGAGTAAAACTGTCATTGTTCCATACCACATGATCGCGTACATGGTGAACCCTATGGGGTCTACCCTCTCCACCTCACCGCCCCTCTCCAAAATCCTACTAAAATTAAAACTGAAGTTATCAAGGTCACAGGCTATAAAATTAATAGGTGAAAATCCATTTTTGGTATATTAGTCACAATCAATTGGAAAATGAAATAAAAATACTATTTACAATAGTAAATATAGAGTCATTTTTTTTAAACGAAGATGCAAAGTTAATTCAATGGAAGAAAAAAAGCTTTTTAATATATGGTGCTGAAACCACTGGGTATCCGTACAGAAAAAAATGAATCTCCATCCCTGTCCTTTTCCGTAGGTAAAAATTAATTTGCCATGGATGATAAACCCAAATGAAGACAACTAGAACCATGAAGTCTGGGAGAAAATAGATAGAATATATTTATGACAGAATATCTTTATAACCTTGGGGTTGGCAAAAGTTCCTTAGAACACAAAAAGCACTATCGGTCGAAGAGGAAAATACACGTTGGACTTCATCAGAATTAAACATTTCTTCTCTCAAGAGACACGTTTAAGAAAACAAATAGGCAAGACATGGATTTGGAAAAAATATTTCCACAACACTTGTGTCTAACAAAGGGCTTGTATTCAGAGTATAAAGAGCTAAGGAAGTCCGGGTGCAGTAGCTCGCGCCTGTAATCCCAACACTTTGGGAGGCTGAGGTGGGCGGATCACCTGAGGTCAGGAGTTCAAGACCATCCTGGCCAATGAGGTGAAACCCTGTCTCTACTAAAAAATACAAAAATTAGTCATCTGTGGAGGCAGGCTTCTGTAATCCCAGCTACTGGGGAGGCCAAGGCAAGAGAATTGCTTGAACCCCAGAGGCAGAGGTTGCAGTGAGTTGAGATTGCGCCATTGCACTCTTGCCTAGGCGACAAGTTGGAAACTTTGTCTCAAAAAAAAAAAAAAAGGACAAAAGATTGTGGTAGGCTTACGTGGGTGGTCCGCAATGAGCTACGCCTCCCAGTACTCATGCTTCTGTATGGTCCCTTCCCACCTTGCCTTTGGGCTCGGACGTGTGATTTATCTTGGCCTGTGGAGCATTAGCCAGCATGATGCAAGAAGATAAACCCTTGCACGTTGTGTATTGTCCTCTTTGAATGCTCTATTTTGGAACCCTGCACCACCGTGTAAAGTGACCAGGCTACCTTGATGGGGCACCACGAGGAGAGAGATACCCGGCCAGCCTCCAGCTGCTTCAGCCATCCCAGCAGAGGCACCAGACGTGTGTGTTAGGCCATCTTGGATGCTAAGTCACTGGAGCCACGGACCCTCCACATGATCACAGTCAATATCATGTGGAGCAAAAGACCTGCCCAGATATGGCCAAGTCAGATCGTAGAAGAAGGAGCAAATAAATGGTTTTGTCTTACGTCGCTAATTGTCGTGGTGGTGTGTTACACAGTAATAGAGAATTTAAATAAGATGTGGAAAACATTTCACAAAAGAAGATACGCAAACAGCCAATAAGCACATTAAAAGGTGTTCAACATCATTAATTATTAGGAAACGTCAAATTAAATTCAAATTAAAACCACAATGAAATAGCATTTCATGCCACTAGAATGGCTAAAATTTTTCTTAAAAAAAGATTAACAATTCTAAATACTGGTGAAGACTTGGAGCAATTGTAAATTTTCTGCATTGCTGGTGGAAGTATAAGTAAGTACACCACTCAGAAAACTGTTTAACAGATTCTTAGTAAGTTAAACATTTATCTGCCTTAGGAACTAGCAATTCTACTCCTAGGTATTTCCCCAAGGAATCTGGGCTGTCTTTTTTATCTGGTTTCACTAATGAATGAATTACAAGAGTAAAAAAGATGGAAAGAGAACCAAAGATAAAACAATATTTAAAGACACATCAAGACAAACAAAAAACAGGCAAAGCAAAGCCATATGTAAACAAAAACCATACCAAAAAAAATACAGCCAAGCGCGGTGGCTCATGCCTGTAATCCCAGCACTTTGGGAAGCTGAGGCAGGAGGACCGCTTGAGCCCAGGAGTTTCAGACCAGCCTGGTGAAATCCCATCTCTATAAAACCCACAAAAATCAGCCAGGCGGGGTGGCATGTACCTGTAGCCCCAGCTACTCGGGAGGCTGAGATGGATCACCTGAACCCTAGGAGGTCGAGGCTGCCATGACCTGTGATTGAGCCACTGCACTCCAGCCTGGACAACAGAGTGAAACCCTATCTAAAAAGAAAAAAAAAGAAAAGCCTAAAAGACACCAATCTTTGGGATTTGGGTATGAGAAATCAGAATTCCAGGGAATTCCAAGAATTCCTAAAAATTACACACTATTCTGTATTTTTCCTAACAGCTTACGTGTTTTGAAAAGATAATGACTGACCATAAAAACAAATAGTGAACATTTTTCTGTGACAGGGATACACTAAAAATGTCAGAGGTTTTCTGTTTAGTGCACGGTTTTTATTATGCACTAAAGTGCATGGTTTTAATTTATTTTATTATTTTGTTTTAATATACCATGTCTCAGTGATGTATTTCAAGAACATGTAAAAATGATCTCTACCTTATGCAGACATTTAATAATAGAAAACATTAAAAGAAGGAGACATTAACTCAAAGTAAACGCCAAATAAAAGTTATTTTAAAAATGGAACAATAGTATCACAAATGTTTACTTTTTTTTTTTTGAAACAGAGTCTCGCTGTTGTTGCCCAGGCTGGAGTGGAATGGCACGATCTTGGCTCACTGCAACCTCTGCCTCCTGGGTTCAAGCGATTCTCCTCCCTCAGCCTCCCAAGTAGCTGGGATTACAGGCACCTGCCACCACGCCCGGCTAATTATTGTATTTTTAGTAGGGATGGGGTTTCACCATGTTAGCTATGCTGGTCTTGAACTCCTGACCTCAGGTGTCCACCCGCCCTGGCCTCCCAAAGTGCTGGGATTACAGGCGTGAGCCACTGCACTTGGCCAAATGTTAACTATTTAAGTCACTCTTTTTTGAACATCTATCAGAAAAAAGTGTTATTCTTACAATGAAAATTTAAAACACTCAAAGTATGAACTACCCTATCCAATAGTCTTGATCTTTGTTCTTATGACAAATAATTCAAACATAGGAAATTTTATTTCATTTTGCATTGATGTTAGTTGAATTCATAAGATTGTGTCTAATCACATCTTCAGGTTGGGTATGAGGGTACATGTTGCTTCATATAACTTTCTGTCTCTCTTTCTCTTTTTTTTTTTTTTTTTTTTTTTTGAGACAGGGTCATGCTCTGTTACCCAGGCTGGAGTGCAGTAGAGCAATCATGGCTCCCCCCAACCTCTGAACTCTCAGGATCATGATGTTCCTGCCTCAGCCTCCTGAGTAGCTGGGATTACAGGCATGCGCGACTATGCTGGGCTAATTTTTTCTTATTTTTTGTACAAATGGGGTCTCACTATGTTGTCCAGGCTTAACTTTCTCCTTTTTAAGGATGAAAATATTTTGCATTACAAAGAACCATAGCCTATAGCAAATATTCACACACTGGAAAATACCAGCTAATTGGAAGCATTTGAGTACCATGGGAATTGCTAATGGACTTACTGAATCATAGACTTATTTTACTTCCACACCTTATTTCTTGAACACTACTCGTAGGATTTGAACAAAGCATACTCATATCTATAAACTTATAAATAGTCACCTTATTTGCAAGAATGACTCACCACTAGCAGCAGACAGGGCCATCAACACGCTCATAACATGGCGACAGCTGCAAGCAAGACTGACTCTGTCCTGACCTACCTTCCCTGTCCCAGTCCGAGAAGTGTTGACTTTGACCTTTGACACTGCATGCCACTGTTTTCTGCTCTAGCCTTTCACACAGCGTCAGTGGCTTCCTTCAAACCAGTAACAGCTCTATGTTGATGGTTAAGTTTTAATTTTCACAAGAGAATAATAATAGTTTTTCCTGCCACCGGAGGTTGGTGTTGCACAAGCTGAGAGAGGAGAGAATTTCAAGGAGGGAGTGGTCAGCTGTCTGGGGACTGCGAGGAGGCTGTGGGCTGACTGACAGGCCAGTGGCCTGGCCCTCTGAGAGAACGTTCTACACGGATTTACACGGATCGCTCCACATTCTTCACGGGTAGTTGTGTGTTGAGGTGTGGGCTCCACCTCCCTGGCCGCCTGTGTTCCTGGAACCCGCCCAAACCTTTCAGCCTCTCAGGGCCTTTGTGACGCTGCTTCCTCTTCCTAGGGCGTCTTTCCCTGTCCCTCTCACCCTTCAGGTCTTCCCTCCACTGGCAACTCCTGACCACCCTCTCCAGTCGCTGTCTCCTTGTTCCTTCCCTGCACCCATCGCCATCTTTCGTCCTCTCACTGATGTACTTGTTGATGGTGTGTCCCTCCCTCCCGCTCCCCCACAGGGCATGTCAGCTATACAGAGACTCTCTGCTGTCTCATTCCCTGCAGAGCCCCAGCACCTAGCACGTAGTAGGTTTCCAAGAAATATTTATTGAATGAATAAACAACTGAATAGATGGGGTAGGCAAGCGCAGGTGAAAGCTTAAAGTCACCTCTCTGGACCTCTATTTCCTGGTTTGTCTGATTTGTCAAAGAGATAAGAGCTGTGGTCCTCCCCTTTGAACCAGGCATGGTTAGACCAGACCGTGAGCAAATCCCACGTGGGTGCAACACTGAGAATGGCCAGTAGGTGACAGTAAGTCACTGTGGTCGAACTGGGACAAAGCCTGGCCCAATCAGGGCGCGAAATACCTAAAGTTTAATCCACCGAAGTTTATTTCCACCACTAGGCATGCAAGTCTTTCTTAAACACAGCACGCGTGCCCCTGCTACCCTGAATGCAGAACAATGAACCTCCATTTGGATTCAAATCCCAACTCTGCCACCAACTGCTAGGTGGCCAGGGTAAATGGCCTCTGTAAAGTGGGAGCATTATGAGCGCGCAGTGGGTGACGGATATGGAAGGACAGCATGCCGGGGCAGGGCGAGGATCCGAGGACTGCAGGCAGCTGGCCGTAGATGGAGCCTGGGCCTGCAGGGAGCCCACGGCCACCTCATACTCCACGCCACGCCCCATGCCCCCATTGGCTCTTCCCCAAAGCCCTCCACCCATTCTGCTCCTGCACCCACGCAGCTGCATGTGGCTGAGGACAAGGTACATCAGATGACTGGCCTCACTCCAAGGTGACCCCACAAACCTGGTATGGGCCCCTGTGCTTCCGGCAACCCAACCAGGCTTCACCAGCCCATTAACTCTCCCACCCCCATCCCTCTTCTCCTGGAGTCATCACCAAGACCCCCTCCTGCCCCCTGGCTATTGGCTGTGACTTTGGTTCTTATCTCACTGAGAAAAGAGAATCAGACAAAAATGCCGCATTCTCAGGATGCCAAATCTTCCACCAACCAGCACCACCCAGGTACCATAGAGGCATCCACCGAGGGCACATCCTTCCTCATGCGCAGGGTGCCAAGCCCTCTCACCACCCTGGGTTTTGCCCTGGCAATTCTCACCTTTGTCTTCGGCATTTTTTTTTTTTTTTTTTTGAGATGAAGTCTCAATTTGTTGCCCAGGCTGGAGTGCAGTGGCACAATCTCAGCTCACTGCAACCTCCACCTCCCGGGTTCAAGCGATTCTGTTACCTCAGCCTCCCGAGTAGCTGGGACTACCGGTGCCCGCCACCAAATCCGGCTAATTTTTTTTTTAATTTTTTAGTAGAGGCGGGGTTTCACCATGTTGGCCAGGCTGGTCTCGAACTCCTGTCCTCAAATGATCCACCCACCTCGGCCTCCCAAAGTGCTGAGATTACAGGCATGAGCCACCATACCCGGCCTCTCTTCTGAGTCTTAATTACTTTCCCCTCTATGGGTCATACCCATCAGCCTAAAAACAATTCTCTCATTCAGAATGAACTCTCCCTTGACCCTACGTTCCCTCCCTCTAGCTGCACTCCTGTGTGTCTGCCCTCTTTTACAGCACAACTGTCTGGGAGAGGGGCCCATGCTCCACCCATTCCCACTGGGCCCCACTGCAGTCCACCTGCCCTTGCCACTGAAACCCTCAGGTTAAGATCACCAGTGACCTCGGTTCCTCCCAATTCCATTCTCAGCCCTCAGCCCACCTCTCAGCAGCATCTGACAGTTGAGCGTTCCCTCCTTACAACATTTCTTCTCTTAGTTTCTGTGACTTTGTCTCTTCTCTATCCGTGGTCACTTCCCAGCTGTCTCATTGGCCCAGGGAATATAAAGTCCACCCAATGCCAATCATTCCCACGTGTGTATCTCTCATCCTGACCTCTCCCTGGAAACCAGATTCTTCCATCTGGCCCCAGTTGGAGGTCTGATAGGCTACTCAAACTTAACTTGAACTCTTGATTTCAATCCCACCTAACCTGCTTCTCCCCCAGTGTCCCTGTCTGTGTAATGGCAGTTCTGGCCCCAAATCCTGAAGTTGCCCTTGACACCCCACATCTGATTCTGCAGCAAATTCTCTGGGTCCAACCTTTAAAATCTGTGCTGAACCTGACGGCTCTCACCATCTGCACCACAAACAGCCTACTCCATGCCTCCTTATTTTTGCCAGGAGTGACATATGTGGCATAGCCTCCTCCTTGGTCCTGCCACATTCTCTCTGTCTCTCTTGCATGCACTGCATTCACCTGCTTAGAATAAAGTTCAAGTCCCGACACAACAAGGCTTGACGGGAGTAGTGGGGACCCTTCTCCTGCCTCATCTCCTTACCCTTCCCTCTGACTCACTCTGCTCACCCACTCAGGACTCCTTGACCCGCCCCCCCTTTTTTGGTACAGTCTCCATTCCAGCCTTGGAACTTGCTGTTTCAATGCCTGTAGCTGCGACCCAGCCAACCGCACGGCCCCTCCCACTTCCCTTTAAGTCTCTTCTCCTCAGAGAAGCTTCCCTGACCCCTCCACCTAAAGTAGCCCCACCCTCTACCATTCACTATCCCCTCATCCTGTTTAATTTCTCTTCACAGCACCAATGCTTCCACTTCGTCGTTTCTTTATATGTTTTTTATGCCGTCTTCTCCCAACTGGAAGGTAAGTTGCACACGTGTGGGTTCTCACCCGTCTTGTTCACCATGTGTTACCTGTGTCTGCAACAGTGCCAGGAAGACTAGAACCTCACACTTTTATTGAGTAGATGGATGGATGGATGAATAGATGCATGCATGGATGGAAGGATGGATGGATGGATGGATGCATGGATGAATGAATGGATGCATGGATGGATGGATAGATGGATGGATGGATGCATGCATGGGTGGAAGGATGTATGGATGGATGCATGCATGCATGCATAGATGAATGGATGGATGGGTGGATGCATGCATGCATGGGTGGAAGGATGGATGCATGCATGCATGCATAGATGAATGGATGGATGGGTGGATGCATGGATACATGGATGAATGAATGGATGCATGGATGGATGGATAGATGGATGGATGGATGCATGCATGGATGGACTGATGGATGCATGGATGTATGTATGCATGGATGGATGGATGCATGGATGGATAAATGGATTCATGGATGGATAAATGGATGCATGGATGGATAAATGGATGGATAGATGGGTGGATGCATGGATGGATGGATGGATGGATGGATGGATGGATGGATGAATGGATGCATGGATGGATGCATGTATGCATGCATGCAAAGATGAATTGATGATGCATGGATCCACGGACGGATGAATGGATGTATGTATGGATGGGTAAATGGATGCATGGATGGATGGATGGATGGATGCATGCATGGATGGATGGATGGTGGATGGATGCATGGGTGGATGGATGGATGCATGGATGGGTAAATGGATGCATGGATGGATGGATGGATGGATGGATGCATGCATGGATGGATGGATGGGTGGATGGATGCATGGGTGGATGGATGGATGCATGGATGGATAAATGGATGCATGGATGGATGGACGGGTGGATGGATGCATGGGTGGATGGATGGATGCATGGATTGATGTATGGATGGATGGACTGATGGATGCATGGATGGATGGATGCACGCATGCATGCATAGATGGATGGATGGATGGATAAATGGATGCACGGATGGATGGATTAATGGATGCATGGATAGATGGATGGATGGATACCCACAATCTCATAAGACAGTACCCATAGGGCAAACAAAACACCAGAATCTCTTGCATCTGAATAAAATGTTATGTTTTCCCTAAAGTCCACCCATATCTGTACTTCCAAACACTTCTGAGGGGTAAGGGTGGATGTTTTTACTTCTAATTTGCAGGCTTTGGGAGGATACAGATGAGTAACACATTGACCTGAAGGCCCCTCTGGCTTCTATGGGTGGCATCTGCAGTTCACCCCTGCTCCTAAGATGTCTGAGGGAGAATTCTCTTCAGCCCAAGAGTGCTGGATGATTCCTTCTGGCCTTGACTGAGCTGAGGAGGTAGCAGCAAGATTGGTGGGGCTGATTCTGGCAGATGGGGAGGATTGTTTGCAGAGGCTGTCATTCAGATAACTCCCTCAGCAGGTGAAGTTTATAAAGGGGACAGGACGGAGGTGGTCTTGGCCTCTAGGGCCCACTGCCCTCCCCGCACTGCAGGGATGTGGCTGGTCATCCTAATGTGCACCTACCCCCATCTCTGACAATGTCCATCCTTGTAGGGCACATTCTGTTTCTGAGCTCAGAACTCCCCAAATAGTGGTTTTGAAGTTTTAAAGTGCCTGGGAGACATGCCATAGCATCTGCTCTATTTTAGAGTTGGCTGGATCCACACCTCATTCATCACACCTTCCAACCTGGGGGCTTCTCAAGGCCAAGGTGAGTTCTGAGGCACACCCTGTGCCTGGCCCATTGGCTGTGGTCAGATGCTGTGTGTGCTCTCTGAGGACAGCCAGACCATGGGGCAGGGGAGGCCTCTGAGGGTCAGGCCAGGATCAGGGCCAGCCAGAGGCAGGGCCCTGGACACGGACTGACGTTCAGCAAGGATTTGCATTATCTGTATTAATCCTCTCAACAACCCTGCAAGAGGGATACTCATATCATCCTTACTTCATGGGGGGGAAACTGAGGCTCTGACCACACTGCTAGTATGTGGCAGAGCCTGGATTTATTCCAAAAGCCAGAGCTCTCCCCACTAGGGCAGGCATCTATAGTTCATCCAAACCCTTTTCTAGAACAACGCAGGGGCCACTAACTGAATGAAATGAGGACGTGTAGGCGCCCATGGAGGGGAAGACCAGACAACCGCCTATGTTCAGCTTGGGCGGCTGTACTTCCTTCAAGAAGAGCCTGTCAAAGGTGTTGCACATGGGGCCATAGAGGGTGCAAGGCAAGAGGGGTGGCACAGAGCAGAACTCCTGCAGAACCCCATGCCTGGGCACAAGTGGGGAAACAGCAGTGAGATCACAATACTTCAAACATTTTTATTATTGGCCAGGTGCGGTGGCTCACACCTGTAATCCCAACACTTTGGGAGGCCGAGGCAGGCGGATCACCTGAGGTCAGGAGGTCGAGACCATTTCTCTACTAAAAATACAAAAATTAGCCGAGTGTGGTGGTGGGTGCCTGTAATCCCAGCTACTCGGGAGGCTGAGGCACAAGAATCTCTTGAACCCAGGAGGCAGAGTTTGCAGTCAGCCAAGATCACACCACTGCACTCCAGCCTGGGCAACAGAGACAGACTCCATTTCAGAAAAAAAAAAACAACTTTTTTTCCATTGTTATTATGTCTGCGTTGGTAATCTACAATCAGAGATCTTGGATGTTACTATTGTAAAAGTTTGGGGGTGCCATAAACCACACCCATACAAGATGGCAAACTTAATAAATACTGTGTGTGTTCTGACTGCTCCACTGACCAGCTATTCCCCATCACTCTCATCCTGAGGCCTCCCTGTTCCCAAAGATACAGCGATATTGAAATTAGGTCAATAAATAACCCTACAATGGCCTCTATGTGTTCAAATGAAAGGAGGAATTGCATGTCTCTCATTTTAAATCAAAAGCTAGAATTGATTAAGCTTAGCAAGGAAGACCTATCGAAAGCCAAGGCAGGCCGAAAGCTAGCTCCCTCGCACCAGTTAGCCAAGTTGAGAATGCAAAGGAAAAGTCCTTGAAGGAAATTGAAAGTGCTACTCCACTGAACACATAAGTGGTAAGAAGGCAAAACAGCCTTATTGCTGATATGGAGAAAGTTTGAGTGGTCTGGATAGAAGATCAAATTAACCACAGCATTCCCTTAAGCCAAAGCTTAATCCAGAGCAATGCCCTAACTCTCGTCAATTCTATGAAGGCTGAGAGAGGTGAGGAAGCTTCAGAAGAAAAGTTGGAAGCTAGCAGGGGTTGGTTCATGAGGTTTAATGAAAGAAGCCGTCTGCATAACTTAAAAGCGCAAGTGAAGCAGTAAATGCTGATATAAAAGTTGCAACATGTCATCCAGAAGATCTAGCTAAGATCATTGATGAAGGTTGCTACACTAAACAATAGATTTTCCGTGTAGGCAAAACAGCCTTCTATTAGAAGAGGTTGCTATCTAGAACTTTCACCATTAGAGAGAAGTCAACACCTGGCTTCAAAGCTTCAAAGAACTAAATGGCCCTCTTGTTAGGGGCTAATGTAGTTGGTGACTTTAAGTGGAAGCCAATGCTATTTTATTATTCCAAAAATCCTAGGCCCTTAAGAATTATGCTAAATCTACTCTGCCTGTGCTGTATAAATGCAACAACAAAGCCTGATGACAGCACATCTGTTTACAGCATGGTTGACTGAATATTTTATGTCCACTGTTGAGACCTACTACTCAGAAAAAAAAAAAGATTCCCTTAAAAATATTACAGCTCATTGACAATGCACCTGGTTACTCAAGAGCCCTGATGGAGATGTACAAAGAGATTAAGTTGTTTTCATGCCTGCTAACACAACATCCATTCTGCAGCCCATGGATTAAGGAGTCATTTCAACTTTCAAGTCTTATTATTTAAGAAATACAATTTGTAAGGCTATAGCTGCTACAGAGAGATCCTCCAACGGATTTGGGCAAAGCAAATTGGAAACATTCTAGAAAGGAGTCACCATTCTTGTGCCATTAAGAACATTTGTGATTCCTGGGAAGAGGTCAAAATATCAAGATTAACAGGAGTTTAAAAGAAGTTGATTTTAACCCTCAAGGATGCCTTTGAAGTGTTAAAGACTTCAGTGGGGGAAGTCACTGCAGATGTTTTGAAAATAGCAAAAGAACTAGAATTAGGAGTGGAACCCAGACAAGTGACTGAATTGCTGCAATCATGCCTGGGCTGGAGGGGCAAAAGGAAAAGTGGTATTTCCCAAGCCAAGCTCGGATGCCACTCTGCAGAAGCTGGAACCACGAAGACATAGCCACTACCTAAGAAGTCACCTGGGACAGAGAGGAGAGGGAGACAAACCCTGGCTTTTTCCTTGTCTTCCCAGTCTCCTGTCAGTGGTCCCCAGCAGCTGCTCTCTGCTGGAAGCCAGTGCTCCTGCAGGATAGAACTAAGTGTTGGGGGGCAGAGAGTGGGTCTAGGGGCAACCAGGCCCAGGAGGAGCAAAGGCAGTCAGCAAAGGCTTCTCTGAGGTGGGGACATTTAACTCAGCTCTGAAGGATGAGGAGGCATCAGGCAGGTTAGACACCAGGGGAGAGCATTCCAGGCATAGGTAACGGCTAGCAGTGTGAAGGCTCGGAGGCGGGAAAAAGCGTAGCATCAGGAGGAACAGAAAGGAGTGTAGTGGGTGGAAGAAGGTAGGTGGGAATTTCCTAGGCTCCGAAACTGATGTATGCTACATGTCAAATGTTGTCCTGATATTCCAGATGTGAAAGTGGAGGGGCAGAGTATGGCTTCCAGAACCCAAAGAACCCTTCTGATAAGATGACCTTAATCGCAGATCTGATCTAGACCAAGCTGGACGCTTGGAGACCGAAAGGCTTTCTGTGTCTTACCAGCCTCTGTTTCCTAGCACCTGCACAAGCCGGAAAGCTGCTTCTGGCCCATTTCCTAGTCTGTGCAGCTGTATCCACCACCCTGCCCCTCCCTCCCTGATATGGTTTGGATGTTTTGCCACCTCCAAATCTCATGTTGAAATGTGACCTTCAATGTTGGAGGTGAGGCCTAGTGGGAGGTGTTTGTGTCATGCGGGTGCACCCCTCATAAATGTCGTGGTGCTGTCCTTGAAGTAATGAGTGAGTTCTCACTCTGTGAGTCCATACGAGATCTGGTTGTTTAGAGGAGCCTGGTGCCCCCTCCTCTGTCTTGCTCCCTCTCTTGCCATGTGATGCCAGCTTCCCCTTTGCCTTCAGCCATGAGTGGAAGCTTCCTGAGTCCTCACCAGAAGCAGACGTTGGCACCATGCTTCTTGTACAGCTTGCAGAACCATAAGCCAAATAAACCTCTTTATAAATCACCCAGTCTCAGGTATTTCTTTGTAGCAACGCAAAACAGACTAATACACTTCCCCTCCAAAGCTTCAGAGGCTTCACTCTTGTATCACCTGGAAAGATGCTCAAACTCTGCTTCCTTTTGTTTGTCAGAGTCAGGTTCCAAGGTGAACCAGCTCAATTGCTGAGGCCTCAAAACACACAGGAAATAAAAGGAGAAGAAGAAAACCAAAGAATAAAACTGTTTTATCAAAACTCAGTATGTGATTGGAAATAACGCTTTGATAAGTCACTTGGAGAGAGGTGATGCTCAGGTACTAATTTCTCATGGTCCCCCTGGCTTTAGGAGAGGATGGATCCAGTAATCTGCAGGGCTTTTGCTTTGCTGAAGAAATCCTGCATGTCTGGGCAGAGAAACCTTGCTGAGGACAGAAAAGACAGGTCCAGTGCTGTTAGCACAGGCCCAGCCATCTACCCTCCCTCTACATACCACCATCTGAGTAAATGTTGAATAAATACTTCAGGAATAACTATTTATTGCTGGGACAACTGGGTTTCCACATGTGAAAGCATGAATCTGGACTCCTACCTCACACCATATGCAAAAGGTAACTCAAAAGGAACCAAGACCTAAATGTAAGAGCTAAAAGTATAAAACTCTTAGAAGACAGCATAAGAGTATGTCATTATGACTTTGGGTTAGGCAGGGTTTTCTTAGATATGGTTTCTTATTTATTTATTTATTTATTTATCTATTTATTTATTGGAGATGGTGTCTCACTCTGCCTCCAGGCAGGAGTACAATGGCTCAATCTCGGCTCACTGCAACCTCTGATTCCCTGGTTCAAGCGATTCTCCTGCCTCAGCCTCCTGAGTAGCTGGGATTACAGGCACACACCATCACATCCAACTAATTTTTGTATTTTTGGTAGAGATGGAGTTTCACCATGTTGTCCAGGATGGTCTCGATCTCCTGACCTTGTGATCTACCTGACTCGGCCTCCCAAAGTGCTGGGATTACAGGTGTGAGCCACCGCTCCTGGCCGTGCTTCTCCCATTTTCTATGTAGAAAACATATACATACTGTGCCTCATGGAACCCACCACAGGACGCATTCTGGGTTTGTTCTGAGTCTGTGTTCCCGGGCTATAGTCCTCAAACTTGTCTCAGAATAAAGTTAACTTTGATTTAAGTTTATAGGGCCTATTCTTTCACTTTTTGGGTCAACAGATAGCATACTCGGCGGAATTCCAGCAGGATCCGCAGACACCCAGAACTCATTCTTGGCACCTGGTGCTTGGTATCAGCACGAACTCATTGTGTTCAAATGGACTCTGGGGGAGCCACCGAGTGCACGGCGTGAGTTACCTGGAATCCGGAGCTCCCTCTCTTCTCTAGAGGTCCAGATCCACTTTATTCTGAGCTGTTTCCAGGACCACCAAAAGGAGAAGTAAAGTCTGAGTTTGCTAGATTCTTCGTATGGTTGTTATTGCTTGTTGTTCTCAACTGCTAGAAAGGAAGGAAAAGGTCATCCAAGCATTGCCATGGTTAGAGCGGTGGTTTCTTCCATCAGCTGAGTGTTTCTCTTTTTAAAAGCTTTTTTTGGGCCTGGTGGCTCACGCCTGTAATCCCAGCACTTTGGAGGCTGAGGCGGGCGGATCACGAGGTCAGGAGATCCAGACCATCCTGGCTAACACGGTGAAACCCCATCTCTGCTAAAAATACAAAAAATTAGCCTGGCGCGGGAGGCTGAGGCAGGAGAATGGCGTGAACCCGGGAGGCGGAGCTTGCAGTGAGCTGAGATCGCACCACTGCACTCCAGCCTGGGCGACAAAAAAGCTTTTTTGTCTGCAGCAACCCTTTACCTTCTATATGAGGGCAATTGAGATAGAATTGCTCCCTCCAGCCCAAATCTCAGGTATTCTTAGGTGACTAAGAACCTTGTGGAGGTGTTGGAGGAGATTCCTCATGGCTCGCAGCAGTCCCAAAGGGCGTCACCATCAACACTCATATTGCAATATTTCCTCTAGGAACCTCTCATAAAGGTTAGTCACCTAGTGCTCAGAATAGCAGCTGCTTCAGCAGCAGAGCTTCTCCTGAGACATGCAAGAGAGCAGACCACCTCGGGGGTAAGAGCCCGAGGAGTGAAGCTCATATGCAACACCCTTTTATTTTTGAGACAGGGTCTCACTCTGTCACTCAGGCTGGAGTGCAGTGGTGTGATCATGGCTCACTGCAGCCTCAACCACCTGGGCCCAAGTGATCCTCCCACCTCAGCCTCCTGAGTAGCTGGAACTACAGGCACACACCACCATGCCCGGCTCATTTCTTTTTTCTTTTTTGTAGAGATAGAGTCTCACTATTTGTATGTCTTCTTTCAGATTGGCCTTGAACTCCTGGGCTCAAGCACTTCTACCGACAGCCTCACGATGTGCTGGGATTACAGGCATGAACCACTGCACCCCAGCCCGCAGCACACTTTTGACCCTGAATACAACCTTAGTTTGCTGCAGCCAAGGGAGAAGTGGGGAGAAACAAGGAAAACAAGACATCTAAAGTTGACAGGGTCACCACCTTCCAAGACACCAGTTGGATTTATAATTAAAAGTTATGGTGCCTTATTTTGTAAATTTCTGACTCATTAGACCAACATCACTGAAAATGAAATTAGCTTAACTTGGCTGAAATGGGGCTCATTCAAGATTCTGAAATTGGTTTATTTATATGCACAGTTGGAAGGAGTCAGCTCAAAAATTAAACAGAAAGCATGAGATAGTTATTTCAAATGGTATTTAGATGCTTCTAAAAGAGGGAAAGATAAAATTGCTTCCTCTCAGGAGGTGAACCACAAGATCTTGGAAACTGTTTCTTGACTGGAAACATTGTCTGAAGTCTCTACCGTCTCACGTCCTCCACCTACCACTCCTTCTACTGCCTCAGAACCCTCGTACCCTTTGCTTTCAGAACTGCTTTGCCCAGATCTTCCTTTACTCCTTTCTCCACCACCCATAGAAGTTTTTTTGTTTTTTTTTTTTTTTGAGACAGAGTCTCGCTGTCGCCCAGGCTGGAGTGCAGTGGCGCGATCTCGGCTCACTGCAAGCTCTGCCTCCCGGGTTCACACCATTCTTCTGCCTCAGCCTCCCGAGTAGCTGGGACTACAGGCGCCCGCCACCACGCCCGGCTAATTTTTGTACTTTTAGTAGAGACGGGGTTTCGCCGTGTTAGCCAGGATGGTCTCGATCACCTGACCTCGTGATCCGCCCACCTCGGCCTCCCAAACTGCTGCAATTACAGGCATGAGCCACCGCGCCCGGCCCACCCACAGAAGTTTTGACAGCGTCTTTTTAAAATAAAAAGCCTAACCCAAGGGGAGAATCTTTA
Source organism: Nomascus leucogenys (assembly GCF_006542625.1). Classification (NCBI taxonomy): domain Eukaryota; kingdom Metazoa; phylum Chordata; class Mammalia; order Primates; family Hylobatidae; genus Nomascus; species Nomascus leucogenys. The sequence continues at coordinate 768,371 of NC_044392.1, read as the reverse complement.
GTAGCTTATACTCCTGGACCAAGGCAGAACTTACAGCTCTTACTAAGACATTTCCAGATCCTACCCAGGATCCTATAGGTTTCACTAAATGGTTTAGTCTAAATTGTAAGAACTTATGAACCTGGCTATTCAGATGTGTATCAGCTGGTTCACATGTTAGTATCTGAAAAAAAAAAAAAAGTGAGGGAATCATTATCAAAGGCTGACTGGAAAGATTCATTAAGCAATTTTCATAAAGAAAAAGCCAAAGACCAAGAGAGAACTCAGGAACTAGCAAATCGTTTAGCACAAGTAATTTCCCAGATATTTCCTAAGACCACCGCCTCCTCTAAAGACCAGCAATGTAAACAAGGAGCAAATGAGGCTGTGCTGGACTATTTTGAAATATCTGAGAGGGATTTAAAATAATATTTGGGAATAAAGTCTAAGAGATTATCGGAATGATTCTTTATTAAATTCAATCTTCTTTCATGGACTCAATGAGCAATTGGCCAAAGTGGTCAAATTACACCAAATAAATTGGCATATTCTGTGCACACTTCAGAACTAGTGAATCTTGCTGATAAACTTGGCCAGAGTTATACAGCAGAAGAAAGATTAAAAAGCCACTAAAATCATGAATTTACAGCATCAACAATGTACTGGTCAATTTATCTGAGCTAAACAGAAGCCTCCCTTTCAAAAGGGAGTCCAATAAACATCTAAAGATGTCTATTATTATTGCAAGAAAATAATACATCTAAAGAAAAATTGCAGAAAGTTGAAATGGGTACAGAAACAGAAAGAAAAAGAGAAAGGAGAAGAGGAATGAGGGACTCTAAGGAGATAAAGAGGGCCTTCCCCTGTCTTTTAAGCAACACTCTGGGGCAAGTGGAACTATATGTAAATGGAGAAAAAATGAAGGCATTAGTTGACACAGGATCTATCCTTTCTGTTCTCAACCCTACCTTTTTAAAGAGCCCTCTTCCTCGGAGTAATCAAATTGTTCAAATGATAGGGTTGATTAGATAATCAACCAATGACTATATACAAATAAAAACTTTTCCCTTTCCAATTAGGTCATTTAGATGGACATTCTTTTCTTTTGGTGCCCTTTGCACCAGTACATCTTATAGGAAGAGATTTTCTGGAGCTTTATAATGTTCATATTTCCTTCTCAAAAAGAGGAGAAGTGAGCCGAGATCATGCCACCGCACTCCAGCCTGGGCGACAGCGAGACTCCATCTCAAAAAAAAAAAAAAAAAAGAAAATGGCTGAAAGGGCATTGACTGAAAATGATAAATTAGGAAGTTTAGATCAAATGATCATCAAAATTCAATAAAGTAGTAAGACAAAAAAGAACTTGATGCTTTATTATGCCAAATCCCTGGTTGTTTATGGTCCCAGTTGTCTACTGACATGGGAAAAATTTAACAGCCACTCCAATATGGATACAGGTGGATTCAAATAAGCCACTTCCCAATATTAAATCATATTCATTAAAACAGGAAGCAATGATAAGAATAAAACAAATAATCAAAGATTTCATTGATCAAAAAAATGATTATTCCTTGCACCAGTCCTTATAATACTCCCATCCTTCTAGTACCAAAACCTAATGGGAAAGGATGGAGATTCATACAAGATTTGAGAGCCATTAAAAATATTGTCATTCCTTGTCACCCAGTAGTTCCAAACCCCTACACTCTTTTATCTAATATACACATGAACAGTAAATATTTCACTGTAATTGATTTATGCAGTGCTTTTTAAAATATCCGTTGATCCTGACAGTCAATACTTGTTTGCCTTTACCTGGGACACCAGTCCCTCTTGACTGTTATGCCTCAAGGTGATACTGAAAGCCCAACTTATTTTCCACAAATGTTAAGGGCTGGCCTGGTTGAGCTAAATGTTTAAGGACATTCCACTTTACTTCAGTATGTGGATAATCTCTTGTTATGCTCCTTTAGTCTGCATGATTGTAAAAACAACTCCCTTTACTTGCTAGAACAATTAGCAAACAGAGAACACAAGGTGTGTACAGAAAAACTCTAATTTTGCTTAATGGAAGTAAAACATTTGGGACATTTAATTTCTAAAGAGGGACAACATATAAATCTGGATTGAGTTACTGGAATTCTTGCATACCTCACTCCAAAAACTAAAAGGTAGCTCCGGGATTCTTAAGCTTAACTGGCTACTGCTGTAGGTGGATCCCCAATTTTTCTCTCATGGCACAGCCTTTATATACATTATTAAAAGAAGACCAACTTGATTCTATACAGTGGACATCAGAAGGACACATAGCAATTCAAGAAATAAAGGAAAATTTTACAAGGGCCCCTGCTTTGGGCCATCTAAATTATCAGCTGTCATTTTTCCCTTTTTTATAAAAAATATGATAGCACCCTGGGTATTCTGACCCAAAAACACAAGATATTCTATCTTGTCTATCTGACAAGATAGACCTATTGACCATTATAGTCAGCAGTGACACACCATAGCGCATGTGCTGCCCCCTCGTCTGAGGTCTATTTCCGTAGCCGCAAGCTCTTTAAGACCACTCAGGCAACTGTAATGCATGCTCCTTTGACTGTATATGTACCTCATTCTGTAGAAACTCTTTTAAATTCACAAATATATGCAACACTTTTCTGTTAACAGGTTAGCTTCGTATAAAGTACTTTCACTCTCTGCTGCACATACTAGCCTCCCTTACTGTAATATTCTTAATCCCACATTACTTCCTGAAACAACTGATGAGATGCCTCATGACTGTATTTTACTAACAGAATAGCTTTTGATGCCCAGACAGGATTTACAGGAGACACTGCTGTAAAATGCTGATGTTATCTGGTTCACAGATGGATCTTATCTAAAGGATGAATTTGGAAAATAATGAGCAGGCTAGGCCATTGTGTCTCTTGTGGACATTACAGAGAGCAATCCCTTGCCTAAAGTAGGATCAGCACAGTTAGCTGAGTCAATAGGGCTCACCAGAGCTTGTCAACTGGCCAAAAATCAAATGGCTAACGTTTACATTGACAGCTATTCTGCTTTGGGTGTAAGTAGCTCATGATTTTGGAATGTTATGGAAATAGCAACCTCCTCCAGACGCCCTATTATCGTGGCTCTCAAGTTTCTGATCATTTAGAAGCCATCCAATTAACAACAACAAAAATAATGGACTATTATCAAGCCCATCTATGACAGCCCTGGACATTTCCAACTTCATTCTCCAAAGAGTAAAGGAAATCATTTTGCTGATTCAACAGCAAAAAAGTCTGCATTAACACTGACATCAAATAAAACTAGAGAGGTGGCTATATTTAAAATGCACTCCATTGAAAAGGAACTCCAAGGGGTTCAAGAAAAGGCTTCAGAGAGGGAAAAGCAGATATGGCTAACAAAAATGGGGGTGCTTTTTCTCCACTTGCAAATTATGTTATGGATCCAACGACAGACCAGTTTTGCCTTTGGGATTTCAATTTTCTATGTCAAAACATATCTATGAGCTCACTCACTGGGGGCCTGAAAAAATGATTGCCTGGGAAAACAATTTTTATTGGGAATTCTCACCTACAATAGCTCATAGACTTTATGCTAAATGTCCAAGTTGTCCTAAACCTAATCCAAGAAAGTGTCTTCACAGATTTCAAGGGCATTTCCCTTTGCCCACTGGACCTTTCAATACATGGCAAATGAATTTTATCCAATTGCCTCCAGCCCAGGGTTATAAATATGTGCTGGTTATGATTTGTATGTTCACTCATCAGATTGAAGCATTTGCTTGCAGAAAAGTCATGGCACAAGCAGTAGAAAAATATGGGTTGCAGTGGGTAATTCCCTCTTGGGGAATTCCTTCCAAATTACATCGCAATAGGGGACTCATTTTACTGGAGAGATAGTCCACTCCATTTGTAAAATCTGGCTCATTTTCCAACATTTTCATTTTGCATACCATCCACAGTCTTCTGAATTGGTGGAATGGAGAAACGAAATAATAATAATCCAGCTGGCAAAATCAATGAAAGCTTTTCATATTATGTGGCCCAAGGCTTTTCCACTGGTTTCACTCAACCTAAGAGCAACTCCTTTCAGAAAACATCAATTATCTCATAAGATAATTACAGGGTGACCTATGAAATTGGATGGTGGTTTATATAAACCAACTTTACTGAAAGGAGATATACTCCATTATTGTCAAGGCTTAACTAAATGTCTTTTCAAAAAAAGATCAATAAAACTTATTTTAACAGTGTGCTCCCAGAAGATGAAGATCTCAAATACCACAGTCTCCAGCCAGGTGACTCTGTTTACTGAAAAATACATCAACTAAAAGTCTTGCTTCAACCTCATTGGAAAGGAGCTTATCAGGTATTGTTGACTAATCACTGTGAAGCTAAACTTGAAGGAGTTGACTCCTGGATTCACATTTCTCAGTTAAGAAAAACTCCAACACTTAAATGGACTTCCAAGTCCACCAGAGACCTCCAATTAAAGTTCTCTAAGATTTCCGACTCCTCCAAAGGTGGGAAGGAGACAACATCTGAGTAGACAGTATTTCCCAAGATACCAGACCAGGTCTGTATTCATGATGATTTTCTTTTGCATACACATTTTGTTTTTGCATTTTCCTGTCATGATGATATCTAGTAACATCCTCTCCTTTGTTTGATCCCCATTTCTCTTATTGGGAAATCACTCATCTAACTTATATGGAAGTAGAACAAACCTTTCTTTTTCAATATCAGGAGGATATTGGAACTCTGATGTTGACTTCTTGGAATCAGTTCGATGTTCCTATAGCCTATGGCACCTTCTTTTCAGGCATAATATACTATTAGGAACCCTATTTAAAGAAATACATCCAGAAAATTCTTCTCAATTCGATGCCTGGTTGGACAGTTTTTAATACTTTACTAATAGCTCACTGTATGACTGTGAATCTAGATGATCAATTACTACCCGAAGTCCTTGAGATAATTGAAAACAGCTGCAGCTTTTGTGCCTTGCCACAGTGTCTGTTGCCCTAGAGGTCAGAGGCTTTGTTTTTGTGGCTGTAGATCTATGAAACATTCTAATGAAACCAGGAATCATACAATGGGAATTACTCGGTGATATGGTTTGGCCTGTGTCCCCACCCAAATCTCATCTTGAACTGTAATCCCCACCTGATGGGAGGTGATTGGATCATGGGGGTGGTTTCCCCATGCTGTTCTCGTGATAGTGACGGAGTTCTCAAGATTGCTAATGGGTTTAAGTATGGCACTTCCTCACTCTTTCTCTCTGTCTTTCCTACCACCATGTAAGATGTGCCTTGCTTCCCCTTTCGCTTCTGTCATGATTGTAAGTTTCCTGAGGCCTCTGCAATCATGTGGAACCATGAGTCAATTAAACCTCTTTTCTTTATAAGTTACCCAGTCTCAGGTATTCTTTATAGCAGTGTGGAAATGGTATTCTCCAGTGGTATCCTCGTCCAGTTGGTGGATAAGAATACCGCCAGAGGATAATTTGGGGATTCAACCAGGGAGAATGTGAAAAGCCTTATGGTATACCCAAACTAAACTATATCTAGAGGTAACTGCTACATATCTCACCCTAACTTGGAACACTAAACATATTTGGTTTCACAATCTGTACCTAAATTGCACTTCTGCTATAATTGTTCAATGGCAACAACATATTTGGTGGATAAAATGGCACTGGCCAACTAAGGTAAAAAGAAACTTAGGTGCAACAGGGGAATGACTCGTGATATTAGGACAAGTTAAAAATGTATTTTATGAAAAAAGACATTCAAAAGAAAAGTTGATACTCACCAATCAAAATAGATTAGAAGAAATACTCTTTCATGAGGAAAGTAAGGATCAGGAAGCTGCATGGAAAGATAACGACAGTGTTGCTAAGTGGATAAGTCAAACTGCTCAACTAATGAGGCACCACACCAAAACCTAGCGATGAGAAAGAGCATGCATCCAAACTCAGCAAGGTTTATTGACCATGCTAATCCAAATGGAAGCAAAAGCCTCTAAAATATGGCCAACCATTTTGGATACGGAAGCATGAGGTGTGCATTATCCAGGAAAAAACAAATCCTCTTCTTCCTGGAAAATTACTACCAGGGTGTGTAGCCAAATTTGCTGCACTCTACAGCTTTAGCACCAGATATGGTTTGGCTGTGTCCCCTCCCAAATCTCATCCTGAATTGTAATTCCCATAATCCTCACAGGTCCTGAGATGGAGCTGGTGAGAGGTAATTGAATCACAGGGGTAGGTTTCCCCCATACTGTTCTTGTGATAGTGAATAAGTCTCATGAGATCTGATGGTTTCATAAATGGGAGTTCCCCTGCACAAGCCCTCTTGCCTGCCACCACGTAAGACGTCACTTTGCTCTTCCTTTGTCTTCCACCATGATTATGAGGTCTCCCCAGCCATGTGGAACTGTGAGTCCATTAAACCACTTTTTCTTTATAAATTACCCAGTCTTGGGTATGTCTTTATTAGCAACATGAGAACAGACTAATACAGCACCCCATATATGTAGTCACCAGACATATTACATAGTAGTTAGTAGGAATAGGGATTATTTTAACAATACCTACATTCTCCCAATGGGCAGTTGATGGACCGTATTAAATAATAATACTTGGAATCCAATCAGTTCTAGATTTTAAACACATTCAAGGAGACTAGTACTGTCCCTGTTAGATTTGGAATCCTAAAATCATGGAAACATGACCTCTAATTTCTACCCCTGTTCAAAATAATATATGGAGCCCAGGCAACATAATAAGACCTCGTCTCTAAAAAAAAAAAAAAAAGAAAAGAAAAGAAAAAAAAAACAAAATAGCTGGGGGTGGTGGCCCATGCCTGTAGTCTCAGCTACTCGGGAAGCTGAGGTGGTAGGATCACTCGAGCCCGGGAGGTCGAGGCTGCAGTAAGCCATGAACACACCACTGCACTCCAGCCTGGGCAACAGAGCAAGACCCTGTCTCAAAAACAAAACAAAATAATATATGGTATATGGGAAAAGAATGGTTTTGTTGGGAAAGGAAAAAAATGAGATTGTAACCATTCTCATTTTCACCATAGTTGGCCAGTGCTGTTTTATCCACCAAACATGTTGTTGCCATTGAACAATTATAGCAGAAATGCAATTTAGGTACAGGTTGTGAATCCAAATATGTTGGATATTCCAAGTTAGGGTGAGATAGGCAGGAGCAAATAAGTTTGCAACCAGACAATATTTGATTTAAATTATACTGGATCATCTGGCCCGAACACACACCCTCACTGGGGAACCCGAAGGTCTAGATCACGGGAGAAGATTCTGACCTTACCTGGGGCTAAGTCAATTTGGAAAGCCCAGCAAAATACAGGGGTAAAGGAAGCAGTGGAAAAGCCCTGTGGGCTCTCTGGGTCTCCTGGGAAGCCATTTCTGCATTATCTCACAGGGGTCCTTGGGGAGGGCTGCCAGAGGTACTAGGAAAAGACCACAGGAAGAAGGAAAACTTCAGGTGAACTTTGTAGCAATTCCAACCAAATGCAAAGTCTCCTGGCCAGAACCTGGGGGAGGACATGAATCCGGTGGGCAGACTGCACAGGTCAAAGAGGCCCAAAAGCCCTGTTTGCTTTCGCAGCTGGGAAGCTGGTAGCCTGGGGCAAATTCTCAGTCCTGCTCGCCCACTGCCTGGAAACAAACTCAGTGCCGTTGAGGGTGGAGCATGGTGTGAGTGAGACTGGCCTTTTTGGTTGTGTGGGAGCTGAATAAGGCCTGTGACTGCTGGCTTTGCCCCACTTCCCTGACAACCTGCAAGACACAGCAGAGGCAGCCATAATCCTCCTGGGAACATAACTCCATTGACCTGGGAACCACACTCCCATCCCCCACAGCAGCCACAGCAAGACCCATCCAAGGAGAGTCTGAGCCCAGACATGCCTAGCCCTGCCCCGACCTGATGGTCCTTCCATACCCACCCTGGCAGTTAAAGACAAAGGGCATATACTCTTGGGAGTTCTAGGGCCCTGCCCACCACCTGATCCTCCCTATACTACCACATCTGATGCTTTCTTGAAAGTACCACCTCCTGGCAGGAGACCAAACAGCACAAAAATAGTGCATTAAACAACCAAAACTAAGGCACCTCACAGAGTCCATTTCACCCCCTGGCACCTCCACTGGAGAAGGTGCTGGTATCCACAGCTGAGAGAACTGCAGATGGTTCACATCACAGGACTCTGTGCAGACAACCCCCAGTACCAGCCTGGAGCCTGGTAGACCTGCTGGGTGGCTAGATCCAAAAGAGAGATAACAATCACTACAACTCAGCTCTCAGGAAGCCACATCCCTAGGAAAAGGGGGAGTACTATGTTAAGGGAACACCCCATGGGACAAAAGAATCTGAACAGCAGCCTTGAGCCCCAGAGCTTCCCTCTGACATAGCCCACTCAAATGAGAAGGAACCAGAAAAACAACTCTGGTAACATGACAAAGCAAAGTTCTTTAATACCCCCCAAAAAATCACACTTGCTCACCAGCAATGGATCCAAACCAAGAAGAAATCCCTGATCTACCTGAAAAAGAATTCAGAAGGTCAGGTACTAAGCTAACCAAGGAGGCACCAGAGAAAGGTGAAGTCCAGTTTAAGGAAATCAAAAACATGATACAAGAAACAAGGGGAGAAATCTTCAGTGAAATAGACAGCATAAATAAAAATCAAAACTTCAGGAAATAATAAATGCAGTTAGAGAATGCAAAATGTTCTGGAAAGTCTCAGGGATAGAATCAAACAAGCAGAAGAAAGAGCTTCAGAGCTCAAAGACAAGGTCTTCAAATTAACCCAATCCAACAGAGACAAAGAAAAAAGAATAAGAAAAAATAAACAAAGCCTCCAAGAGTTTGGGATTGTGTTAAACAACCAAACCTAAGATTAATTAGCATTCCTGAGGACGAAGAGAAATCTAGAAGTTTGAAAAACATATTTGGGGGAATAATCGAGGAAAACCCCCAGTCTTGCTAGAGACCTAGACATCCAAAAACGAGAAGCTCAAAGAACACCTGGGAAATTAATCACAAAATGATAATCGCCTAGGCATGCTATCATCAGGTTATCTAAAGTCAAGACAAAGAAAAGAATCTTAAGGGCTGTGAGGCAAAAGCGCCAGGTAACCTATAAAGGAAAACTTATCAAATTAACAGCAGATTTCTCAGCAGAAACCCTACAATCCCTATAAGGGATTGGGGGCCTATATTCAGCCTCTTAAACAAAATAATCATTGGTCAAGGATTTTGTATCTAGTAAAACTAAGCTTCATACATAAAGGAAAGATACAGTCTTTTTCAGACAAACAAATGCTGACAGAATTCACCACGACCAAGCCAGCACTACAAGAACTGCTGAAAGAAGCTCTAATTCTTGAAACAAATCCTGGAAACACATCCAAACAGAACCCTTACACAGCATAAATCTCACAGGACCTATAAAACAAAAATACAATTAAAAAAAGTGTACAGGCAACAAATAGCACGATGAATGGAATAGTGCCTCACCTCACAATACTAACATTGAATGTAAATGTCCTAAATGCTCCACTTAAAGATAAAGAATTGCAGAATGGGTAAGAACTCACTAACCAACTATCTGCTGCCTTCAAGAGACTCCCCTAACACATAAGGACTCCCATAAACTTAAGTTTAGCTAATTAAGCCTAGCTAATTTTTTGTATTTTTAGTAGAGACAGCGTTTCATCATATTGGCCAGGATGGTCTCGAACTCCTGACCTTGTGATCCACCTGCCAGCCTCCCAAAGTGCTGGGATTACAGGCATAAGCCACTGCACCTGGCTTAGGTGTGTCTTTATCAGCAGCATGAAAACGAACTTATACAGTAAATTGGTACCAGTAGAGTGGGCATTGTTGAAAAGATACCTGAAAATGTGGAAGCAACTTAGGAACTGGGTAACAGGCAGATGTTGGAGCAGTTTTGAGAGCTCAGAAGACAGGAAAATGTGGGAAAGTTTGGAACTTCCTAGAGACTTGTTGAATGACTTTGCCCAAAATGCTGACAGTGATATGGACAATAAAATCCAGGCTGAGATGATCTCAGATGAAAAATTTGTTGGGAACTGGAGTAAATGTGACGTTACTAAGTTTTAGCAAAAAGTCTGGTGGTACTTTGCCCCTCCCTTAGAGATCTGTGGAACTTTGAACTTGAGAAAGATGATTTAGGGTATCTGGCAGAAGAAACTTATAAGCAGCAAAGCATTCAAGAGGTGACTTGGGTACTGTTAAAGGCATTCAGTTTTAAAAGGGAAGCAGAGCATAGAAGTTTGGAAAATTTGCAGCCTGACGATGCAATAGAAAAGAAAAATCCATTTTCTGGGGAGAAATTCAAGCCGCCTGCAGAAATTTGCATAAGTAACAAGGAGCCTAATGTTACTCCCTAAGACCATGGGGAAAATGTCTCCAGGCCACGTCAGGGATGGCCCCTCCCATCACAGGCCCAGAGGCCCAGGAAGGAAAAGTGGTTTCATGGGCCAGGCCCAGGGTCCCCATGCTGTGTGAAGCATAGGGACTTGGTGCCTTGTGTCCTACCTGTTCCAGCCACGGCTGAAAGGGGCTAATGTAGAGCTCAAGCTGTGGCTTCAGAAGGTGGAAGACCCCCAAGTCCTGGCAGCTTCCATGTGGTGTTGAGCCTGTGGGTACACAGAAGTCAGGAACTGAGGTTTGGGAACCTCTGCCTAGATTTCAGAAGATGTATGGAAATGCCTGGATGCCCAGGCAAAAGTTTGCAGCAGGGGTGGGGCCCTCATGGAGAACCTCTACTAGGGTAGTGCCAAAGGGGAATGTGGGGTCAGAGCCCCCACACAGAGTTCCTACTGGAATGCTGCCTAGTGGAGCTGTGAGAAGAGGGCCACTGTCCTCCAGACCCCAGAATGGTACATCCACCAACAGCTTACAGTATGTGCCCGGAAAAGCTGCAGACACTCAATCTAGCCCATGAAAGCAGCTGGGAGGGAGGTTGTAACCTACAAAGCCACAGGGGTGGAGCTGCCCAAGATGATGGGAACCCATCTGTTGCATCACTATGACCTGGATGTGAGACCTGAAGTCAAAGGAGATCATTTTGGAGCTTTAAAATTTGACTGGCCCACTGGATTTCAGACTTGCATGGGCCCTGTAACCCATTTGTTTTGGCCAATTTTTCCCATTTGGAGCAGTTGTATTTACCCAATACCTATACCCACATTGTATCTAGGAAGTGACTAGATTGTTTTTGATTTTAAAGGCTCATAGGCAGAAGGGACTTGCCTTGTCTCAGATGAGACTTTGGACCATGGACTTTTGGGTTAATGCTGAAATGAGCTAAGGCTTTGGGGGACTGTTGGGAAGGCATGATTGGTTTTGAAATGTGAGGACATGAGATTTGGAGGGGACAGAAGCAGAATGATATGGTTTGGCTGTGACCCTACCTAAATCTAAACTTGAATTGCATCTCCCAGAATTCTCACGTTTTGGGAGGGACCCCAGGGGAGGTAATCAAATCACAGGGGCTGGTCTTTCCTGTGCTATTCTCATGAAAGTGAATAAGTCTCAGGAGATCTGATGGGTTTATCAGGGGTTTCCACTTTTGCTTCTTCCTCATTTTTTCTCTTGCCATCACCATGTAAGAAGTGCCTTTTGCCACCCCCTGTGATTCTGAGGCCTCCCCAGCCATGTGGAACTGTGTAAGTCCAATTAAACCTCTTTTTATTCCCAGTTTCAGGTGTGTCTTTATCAGCAGCATGAAAACAAACTAATACAGCAGTGCTAAGAGAAAAGTTCATAGCCCTAAATGCCTACATCAAAAAGCCTGAAAGAGCACAAATAGACAATCTAGGGTCATACCTCAAGGAACTAGAGAAAGAAGAACAAACCAAATCCAAATCGAGCAGAAGAAAGGAAATAACCAAGATCAGAGCAGAACTAAATGAAATTTAAATAACAACAACAACAAAATACAAAAGATAAATAAAACAAAAAGCTGGTTCTTTGAAAAGATAAATAAAATTGATAGACCATTAGCAAGATTAACCAAGAAAAGAAGAGAAAAATCCAAATAAGCTCAATTAGAAACAAAATGGGATATTACAACCGACACCACAGAAATACAAAACCTTGTTCAAGTTTACACACATAAACTAGAAAACCTAGCAGAGATGGATAAATTCCTGGAAAGATATAACCCTCCTAGCTTAAATCAGGAAGAACTAGATACCCTTGTTAAAGATAGTGAACTCCAAGTTTCTTTTCAAAGAATCAGTATGTTAGTATGTTCAGCTCTCTTATTCTTTATTCTCCATTTTAAAGTCTAACTTCCTGGTTCTATTGCCCCACTTGCCTCTAGTTTCAGTAAACAACTTTCCTGCCAGTTCTAATCAGTAGCTCACGTCTGTTCCCCTGGTCACCTGCTTTGACCTGAGTCACCCCTGTCACCTGCTCTGATCTGAACCATCCTGAGTCACCTGTTCTGTAACCGCCCTTCTTGCCAAACTTCTCACCCCATCACTCCAGCTTGTACCCCTGCTCTCTTTAAAGTAACCCATCAGAATTAGCTTAGACTGCGCGGTCCAATCCTAGCCAATAGGGGAATGACACAATAGCAGGGGCTACCCGCATCAGGAATAAGAACCGCTTCCCTTCCCTTGTTCAGGTGTGCTTTCGCCATTACTCCATCCGTGAGTCACACCCTTCTATAGAAGTAAAAATTGCCTTGCTGAGAAAATTAAATTTATGTTCAAGTGCTATTTCTCTGCAGCACTGAGGAACAAGCATTTGTTTCTGACAATCTCGTGGCCCATACGGGGAGCCATTCTCCTCTAGGGGTGGTCTCTGTTCCTCTCTCGTGAGGAGGCATGCCCCGCTGCCTTGTTGCGGTGGCCTCAAGAGTAAGGAATCGAGACTCATCTGCTGTGACAAATAAACCTGGACTCAGCAATGTCGAAAGAAACCAGCCGGTGGCCTAGGGGAAAGGATCCTCACATACCACAGTGACCAGGCAACTCTGTGCACAGACCAAGGAAGGAAATACTCAGGAGCCAGCAAAGTACTTCCTTGGTGGTCGGGACAGACCAAGGTAAGAACAGCTGCGGGGGGTTGTGGTATTCCTTCATCAGGACAGACCAAGGTAAGAAAAGCCATGGGGGAGGTGGGGCGGTGAAGTATTCCCTGGTTGGGGTATCTTGGGGGTTAAAAAGAGGCAAGACATTTCTAGTAAGGGAAATTGAGCCTCATACCAAAAATGGGAAATACCCCAAGTAAGGTAAGGGATAAAAAAGATAAACTAGCAACGATAATATTCCCCCTAATAATCCCTTCAGCCTGATGATAAAATATTAGAGTGATAATGAAAGGACCAAAAACAAGAAAAAGCAGCTGCTGTCCCAGACCCTTCTCCTATCCCTGTTGTCCCTCTCCTTATAACTCTGCCTCTTGGGAATCTTCCCAAGAGCCCACTCACGACCGCCCTGAGTATCCTTCCCTAAAAGGACTTCAACACGAGATAGAGCAATGTAAAAAGGATATTCAGAACTTCCCTTTCCCCTCTTCTCAGGGGAAGAAAGAGGCATGATCCATAGAGCTGTGATGGGAGCCCAGGAACCGTGAACACCCCGCCCCTCGCTCCCGGCCGAAACGTTCCTACGGCGGATCAAAAATCTCCCACCCAAGACCCCTGGTGGGACGATAACAATGCAGCCCGCCAAGAAAACATGCAAGACCTTAGGGAACTGATAATAAAGGGATCAAAGAGTCAGTACCCCGAACCCAGAATCTTACCTGAACATTTGATATACAGCAAGGGAAAGATGAAGGGACTATGGAATTTTTAGAGCGATTAAAGGAACAAATGAGAAAATACACTGGTCTGTTAAAACTTCATTTTGTCACTAACAGTTGGCGAGATATTAACAAGAAATTACAAAGGATAGGGAACTAGAAAGATAAACCTATAGAAGAGCTTCTAAGAGAAGCCCAAAAAGTATACGTAGGAAGAGATGAAGAAAAACAAAAGCAGAGGGCAAACATTCTGCTGTCCACCGCACAACAAAGTACCCAGGGGGCAAGAACCTATAAAGAACCTAGACCCCCACTCTCCAGGCAACATAAAGGGTACAAAAGAGTAAAGCCAGGAGACTCAAAGGTAGAGAAAAAAATCTTAGAGGCGAGAGAAAGACTGACAGAGGGGACAGAGGAAGTCAGAGAGAGAGAGAGAGAGGGAGACGAAAAGGGAGAGAAAGAGGACAAATGTTTCAAATTAAAAATAGGTCACTTTAAAAGAGAATGTCCCAAGTGGGAAAAAGAATAAAAGTCATATGTAAAAGCAAATCAGCTAATATTAACTTTCTGTTAATTCTGGAAGCAGGGACAAATCTATAAGGAAGATATTTAATGCTAAAATTAGGCTTAGGCCTCGAATTCAATCACAGAAAATTCCTCCTTTCCCTAAACTTACCACCACAGCAAAAGATGGGAACCGAGGAAAGTCACAGATTCCTCCAATTCATGTTAAATTAAAAAAAAACTATTAAAAACACCTGGGGAAGTAGTAAAGCGAAAGCAATGTACCCTATTTCTTTGAAAACTAGGGTAAATTTAAACCTATAATTGATAATTGAAGGTCGTCTTGGTGATGGGCTTCTTAAACCCTGTGTGTCTCCCTATAACACTCCAATATTGCCTGTAAAGAAGCCAGATGGGGGCTGGGCACGGTGGCTCACGCCTGTAATCCTAGCACTTTTGGAGGCCAAGGCACGTGGATCACGAGGTCAGGAGATTGAGACCATCCTGGCTAACACGGTGAAACCCTGTCTCTACTAAAAATACAAAAAATGAGCCGGGCATGGTGGCAGGTGCCTGTGATCCCGAATACTCGGGAGGCTGAGGCAGGAGAATGGCGTGAACCTGGGAGGCGGAGCTTGCAGTGAGCTGAGATCGTGCCACTGCACTCCAGCCTGGGTGACAGAGTGAGACTCTGTCTCAAAAAAAAAGAAGCCAGACGTGTCATACCAGTTAGTGCAAGACCTTGGAGCTATTAATCAAATAATCCAAACTACCCACCCTGTTGTTCCCAATCCTTATACCATTACAGTCACCAGTGGTTTACAGTAATAGATGCCTCCTGGGCTTGCCCGTTAGCAGAGACAGCTGGGACCTGTTTGCCTTTGAATAAGAAGACCCTCACTCTGGTTGAAAATAGCAATACTGATAGTCTTACCCCAAGGGTTTACAGAGTCTCCAAATTTATTTAGTCAAATATTAGAACAAGTCACTTAATTAGCAAAGGCAAACGGAAAATCGAGCTTGAACGGATTGAAGGCATAATATCCTTCCCTCTGCTGGAGACTAAACAAGAACTTAAAACATTTTAGGATTAGTTGGGTACTGTCATCTATGGATAGACTCTTATGCCCTAAAAACAAAACCCTTATACAAAAAGCTCATGCAAGATGGCCAAACCCCCTCATTTGGCAATTACCAGAAATCCAACAGGTGGAAACTTTAAAACATCTATTAGTGGCCGGGCACGGTGGCTCATGCCTGTAATCCCAGCACTTTGGGAGGCCGAGGTGGGCGGATCATGAGGTCAGGAGATTGAGATCATCCTGTCTAACACGGTGAAACCCCGTCTCTACTAGAAATACAAAAAACTAGCTGTGCGTGGTGGCGGGCGCCTGTAGTCCCAGCTACTCGGGAGGCTGAGGCGGGAGAATGGTGTGTACCTGGGAGGCAAAGCTTGCAGTGAGCCAAGATCACACTACTGCACTCTAGCCTGTGCAACAGAGCAAGACTCTGTCTCAAAAACCAAACAAAACAAAAACATTTATTAGTAACTGCCCCATACTAGCTTTACCCTCCTTAGGCAACCATTCCATCTTTTGTCAGTGTAAACAAGGGCGTAGCCTTAGAAATACCCAAAAGCACAGAGGCCACTGACAACCTGTACCCTTCCTATGAAAAATCCTTAACCCAGTAACCCGTCGATGGCCCAAATGCATTCAGTCTGTAGCGGCAACTGCTTTGCTAACAGAATAAAGTAGAAAACTAACTTTTAGAGGAAACCTCATTGTGAGTACAACCTCACCAGGTCAGAGCTATCTTAAGTGAAAAAGCAAAAATGTAGCTTACTGACTCAAGAATCTTAAAGTATGAGGCTATTCTGTTAGAAAAAGATGATTTCACATTAACCACTGATAATTCCCTTAACCCAGCAGGTTTCCTAACAGGGGATCTAAATCTTAATTAATTACCATGCAAAGGTCTGACCAGACCTAGGAGAAACTCCCTTCAGGAAGGGATGACACTTATTTATAGATGGTTCCTCCCGGGTAATTGAGGGAAAAAGACACAATGGGTATTCAGTAATTAACAGAGAAACTCTTGTAGAAATAGAGTTAGGAAAATTGCCTCATAATTGGTGGGCTCAAATGTGTGAGCTGTTTGCACTCAGCCAAGCCTTAAAGTACTTGCAGAACCAGGAAGGACCATCTATACTGATTCTAAGTATGCCTTTGGAGTGACTCATACATTTGGAAACAGCTGGACTGAACGAGATCTTATTAATAGCAAAAGGAAGACCTGGTCCACAAGGAATTAATCACCCAAGTATTAAATAACCTTAAGTTGTCAAAAGAAATAGCTATTGTCCATGTCCCTGGACACAAGAAAAGTCTTTCTTTAATTAAAATCCCAAACTTACAAGATTTTCCACAAAAATAAAGTTTGCTGTTAGAAGTAAACGCTTATTTCTCAGTGCCGCAAAGAAAAACCAGCATTCAGACAAAAAAAAAAATTTCTCAGCAAGGCAGTTTTACTTTCTGCAGAAAGGGTGCTACTCATCTGCAATCTTGCCACGAAAGCACACCGAACAAAGAAAGGCAGGAATATTTATCCCTTATTGGGTCCTTACTGCTGTGTCTTATCTCCATTGGTTGGAGCTGGACCTCACAGTCCAAGCTAAACCTGATTGGCTAACAACTTAAAACTTTCCTAAATAGGTAAAGGCAATGGAGAACAAAAAAAAAAAAGAGAGAGACACAGAGAGAGAGAGAGAGAGAGAGGAAGTTGCTTGCAAAGGACTTAGAGAAGTAATAACATTTCCAAATAAGAAAGGGGCATAGGCTGCTAGCTGGGTCATGCCTGAGCATGTGCAGAATAAATATCTTGGTTAAAGCACAAGGACACAGAATGTACTTATTGCCTTATATCTAACATCCACATAGGATAGGGCTTAACAAAGCTTATTAGCAAAAAGCAAGAAGGCTTTGAAGGAAGTCAGTCTTTAAAAGAAACTATTATTTCTAACATTTATTATTTATTATTTAACAAGAAGGGAAACTTTGAAGAGGAACTTCTTACTTTCCACAATTTCCCCCTCTTGATTTTATAGTTTTTCCTCTTCAAACTTTCTTAATATGTCTTGGCTTAGTTGTTCTGCCTGAGTCTCTAAAAAAAAAAAAGCTTCTCTGAATAAGGTGGGGTAGAGTTAAGGGAGGCTTTAGTAAGAGCCATTTTTATTAACCTTTGCACCAACTCTCGGATGCATGGTTTAACACAACACCCAAAAAGAAGGAGTATACTTATTACAGTTGCTAAAGAGGTAAGAATTGAGGCTATGGTCTCTTTCCATTGGCCGAACCACCCTTCTAGCCATTTTGAAACACGGTTATTAATTCCAGGATTTTTAGCTAGTGCTTCAGGTAAAGCAATAAGGCCTTGTAGGGTCGTTGTTATGCTTCCACTGGGAGCAGTGTTGTTTGGGATGAAGATACAACATTGGATTTTAATCATAACACAAATACCACCTTTTTCAACTAATATCATATCCAAAGCCATTCTGTTTTCCAGGCCATTTGGCTAGTGGACCCTAACTGTTCCACTATTCCTTTGACAGCACCTTTAGTGTAATTAATAAATTGTTGTTGATTGCAATAGATATAGTTTATCCAATCTTTGTTTTTATTAACTGTTATCCATGGGAGAATAGATTCAAACAGTTGGTAAAGATGTGGTTTTCCCAGCTTAGTGGACATCAAGAATAAGACATGGACGCCCATTTATTCTGCTGCCAAGGACTGTGGCAGGCGTGGTGTGACAGTGTGGTGCATCAGTAGCAGCCTCCTGATAATGGCGGCTCCCTGGTGGCAGCTGTGACGCATTCTGGAGCCGGTGGTTCTCTGATTACAGCAGTTACCTTGATGGCCTAGTCCTGGGAGTTGTTCCTGAAACTTCAACTCAAAGTCTGTTTCTTCAGCCTTTGGTGAAGCCTTTACTTTTTAAACCAGTTTGAATTGGGCTTTCTGTTGGCTATACTTCAAAGCATCCTAAATGATACACAAAGCCATGAGCCAAAAACACATGTTTAATCATTTAACACCCTAATAACTCCTTTCTACTTAAACCAGCTAATGCGGATCATATTGTATGACACCACCGTTTAACCTTCCAAAGCCACACCCTTGGATAAACTGTTGACACTCCCTTTCACCAGCTTACCTCCACTCATTTCCAATCCATCACCAAGCCCTGTTGACTTCACCTCCATCCTTTTCCTCCACCACCACTACCCTCATCCAGGCCACCATCCTGGGTCGATATGGAAAAATATGAACTTTGATTTCTACTTCACACTATAACAAGAAGTAATGAGATAGATCATAATCATATCCCTAAATGTAAAAAGCAAAACAATAAAGATTCCAGAAGAAAAAGTAAAATAATATCCTACCTTGGAGGGAGGCAAAATTTTCTTAATAAGGGCAAAATAAGCATCATAAAAGAAAAGATTTAGGCCAGGTGCGGTGGCTCACGCCTGTAATCCCAGCGCTTTAGGAGGCCGAGGCGAGTAGATCACCTGCCGTCAGGAGTTCAAGATCCGCCTGGCCAACGTGGCGAAACCCTGTCTCTAGTAAAAATATAAAATGTAGCTGGACGTGGTGGCACGTGCCTATAATCTCAGCTACTTGGGAGGCTGAGGCAAGAGAACTGCTTGAACCTGGGAGGCGGAGGTTTCAGTGAGCCGAGATCGCGCCATTGCACTCCAGCCTGGGCAACAAGAGTGAAACTCCGTCTCAAAAAATAATAATAATAATAAATAATTTTAAAAACTAAAGAAAATATTTAAAAATTAGGCTTCGTTGAAATTAAGCATCACTGTTCATCAGAAGACAACATTAAGAGAGTGAAAAGATAAGACAGAGACTATGAGAAGATATTTGCAAAATACATATCCACCAAGGACTCACTTCCCATGTATCCACTGCAAATCAGCAGGGGAAAAACCTCTCAATTTAAAAATGGGCTAAAGAGTTAAATAGGCACTTTACACACAGCAAAAAAGGATATTCAGTATTCCAATAAGCATATGAAACAGTGTCCAACATCAGTGGTCATGAAGGAGACGCAAATTAAAATCGCAAGATACTTCTATATCCCTGCTTTGGACC
Source organism: Nomascus leucogenys (assembly GCF_006542625.1). Lineage (NCBI taxonomy): Eukaryota > Metazoa > Chordata > Mammalia > Primates > Hylobatidae > Nomascus > Nomascus leucogenys. The sequence continues at coordinate 748,903 of NC_044392.1, read as the reverse complement.
TCAGCTCACCCCTTACGGAAGTGTGTGACATTGGCTGTCTTTCTATCATGGCCCTTGACACATTTACAACGTACACATGTTTGTGTGGCTACTGGGTTTACGTCCATCTCCTCCACCAGATCTCAGCCCCCTAATGGCAAGCGTGACATCTGCTGCTGATCCTTGTGTAAACAAGGCCTGCTATAGAATAAGTGTGTGACACACAGCTAGTAGATGAATGAATGAAGGAAGGAATGAAGGAATGAAAAAGGCACTACCATTGCCATTTTACAGGTCAGGAAACTGAGTCTCCTTTGTTTGAGAAGTTTGTCCAAAGTTCCACTACTCGCCTGTGGTTACTAATGCACTTCAGGGTTCAGACCCTGCTAGGGAGTAGATGAGTTGTCCTGCCTTGGTAACTGAAAGTTCTAAAGACTCTCAGTGGGGGAGGCATCTTATTCAGATGTTCCTAGGTGATCTGAACAGAAAAGCCTTGCAAGTATAGTAAGATGAGGGCGTGGCTCAGGCTGATCTGTCCCAGGCACAAGCCAAGTTAAGATTTTGTTGTTGTGGTCCAATTCAGGAACAGACCTGCCTAGTGGACATTCTGGTTTTCTACTCAGGGGAGAGTCAGGGTGAAGGAGGTCACAGTGTCCCCCCTTGCACCTCTCTGAGCAGCCAGTGGCATGGTGTGGCCTGATTTCCATGTGAGACCTCCACACATTCACAAACACAATTTTAGATACCACTCCTAGGTGTGTACCCAAGAGATATGAAAACAGATGTTCAAATAAAAACCTGTGCATGCATGTGTACAGCAGCATTTTTCATAACAGTTAAAAAGTGAAACAGCCCAATAATTTATCAACGGATGATGAATGGACAAACAAAATGTGGATATTCATACAATGGAATATTATGCAGCCATAGAAAGGAATGAAGCAGGCTGGGCGAGGTGGCTCACACCTGTAATCCCAGCACTTTGGGAGGCTGAGGCGGGCAGATCACGAGGTCAGGAGATCGAGGCCATCCTGGCTAACAAGGTGAAACCCCGTCTCTACTGAAAATACAAAAAAAAAAAAATTAGCCAGGTGTGGTGGCAGGCGCCTGTAGTCCCAGCTACTTGGGAGGCTAAGGTGGGAGAATGGTGTGAACCTGGGAGGCGGAGCTTGCAGTGAGCCGAGATTGTGCCACTGCTCTCCAGCCTGGGCAACAGGGCAAGACTCCTTCTCAAAAAATAAAAATAAAAAAAAAAGAAAGGAATGAAGTAGTGCAATATGGATGAACCTTAAAAACATTATGCTAAGTGAAAGAAGTCAGACACAAAAAACGTCACAGAGTGTGTGATTCCATTCATATACAATATCCAGAATAGACAAACCCACAGAAACAGGAAGCAGATTAGTGATTGCAAAGGCTGAGGGGAGGGGGAATGGGGAGTGATTGCTTCATGGATATGAGGTTTCCTTCTGGGGTGACGAGAATGTTTTGGAACTGGATAGAGGCGATGGTTGCTTAACATTGTGAATGTACTCAATACCACCGAATTGTATCTTTAAAATGGTAAATTTTGTTATGTGAGGGGAACCCTGGCTCTAACTCAGAACCCCCTGCAGCATGGGACAAAGGCACAGAAAAGTGGGGTGAATGGATATTGAATGTCAGTCCGTCGAATACATTGCTGTGTGCAAGTATGCTCATGTCCGTGTGAGTACACATGCTATGTGCACGTGTGTGCATATGTGCATGCATGCATGTGTGTGAATCCGTGTGTGTGTGTGGTGGGAGGGCACTTGGGCCAGTAATAGGCCATTGAGACCAGAGGGAAAGAGGCATTCTCAAGAGACCACCACACTCTTCTTCTGTGAGGACCTGGACCAGAGCTCCTAAGGGCCATTGGCCCAAGGCAGGAGACAGACGTCAGCTGTCAAATTGCCTAAAACCACCCCTTATTTTACTAATGAGAAAAGCCAGGCCAGAAGAGTTCTACCCCTTGCCCGGGGCCACACTGCAAGTCAGTGGCACTGACTGAAATCCCAGCCAGGTCTCCAGGATTAGGGTCCACGTTTTCCACTTGAGATGTAACGAGGGTCCTAGGTTTTACCTGGGGGGGGGGGTCCTCCCACTTTGGGCTCCCAGCCCCAAGGACACCCAACAGTGCCAGGCCTCCACCGCCCTCTGGCTGCTCAGCAGATCCTGGATCCTGGTGGTTCGGGGGCATGTTCCAATGTGCTTCAACAACAGCAAACATTTACAGATGTCTGCTCTCTGCCAGTCCCCGGGGAGTGGAAGGTGACAGAATGCATCAGTTATGATTCCTCCCCCCACTTGAGCAATCCCTAGGCTTGTGGGGGCATTAGGTAAACAATCTCATCAGAGTCAAGAGGCCAACAAGGAGGCAAAGGCCCCTGAGAGGGCATCTCGACTGCTATCGAAGAGGAAACTGAGACTCAGAAGATCCCTGACCTGGCTGAGGCCACCCAACCCAGATGCAGCTGAGCCTAGAATTTGAACCTGATAACCTACAGGTCACATTTGGCAGGCTTCCAAATCCAGGGGAAGGTCTTGTGATTCATGGCAATATCCTGTCCCTGAATAAAGAATCTTATCACGAGTCCCTCAAATCTTACGTGACTTCCTCCAACTGTTGACGTGCTGATTAATATGTAACCTACTGACATGGAAAAGGACACTGATTTGTGTCTGAATCACGAAGTTTACTGCCTTACATGTAGAGCGTTTTCATCCGTGTGATATAACCTGTGGTCAATCATTGTAACCTCTGTATCATGCCCTCCAATGAGAAAGGGCAAATCTGAAATGAGGAACCCCCTGCCCCTTTCCCTAAACTTTCTTATAAAAGCAATCCCACTTGTTACAGACTTGGGAAGATGCCAAATTGTGTTGGTGTGTCTTCCAGGTCAATCTTCACATTTGGTTTCTGACAAACTTTTACCAAATTACTTCTGCCTCAACAGCCTTGATTTCGGTCAACTAACCCAATATATTTGAGTCCAAACCCATGCTTTTAGAATATAGAAGGTAGCAGAGCAGAGAGTGTGGACTTAGGTGTCACCTAGACTTGTGTCCAAATCCTAGGCTCAGCACCTTATTGGCTGTGTGCCTTGGGTGACACTTCTCCTTGCCTTAGTTTTCTCATACATGAAATAGAACCATGAATATGTCTACTTCAGGGAGTGGGTGGGAGAGTTAGTTGAGATAACGCATGGAGGTGGTTGAGTCACTGTCTGGCACATAACAAGTGCTCAGTAAGTATGAACCATTTACCTTATGCCCTCAACCTACCAGCCCCAGACTTTTCAGACTGTAAGAGAGGGTAGAGGCCAAGTGGCTCCTCTGGGATCTTCCAAGGGGCACAAGTCAGGTCCCTCTTCCAGGCTGACCTTGTATACAGGAAAGACTTTAAGCTTGCCAAAAAGAGGTCTGGACTTTCTCCTTGGTAAGTAATCTCTGTTTGTCTGGGGATCTTGGGCTAGCCCGATAGCAACATTTTTATGTAGAGTGGGAAGACCAACCACATGATTTAGGGTAGGAGCTCTGGGTCACACTATCTCAGTTGACCTGGAGACTGAAATCCACCACATGGGCAATCAATCAATGATGCCTGTGTAATGGAGGCCCAATAAAAACTCTGAACTCCAGAGCTCAGGAGAGCCTCCATGGTTGATAATACTCCATGCACATCATCATACATGGATGCTGGGAAGTAACGCATCCTGGCTTCAGGGAGAGAGGACAGTGGGAACTCTGCATCTGACACTTCCCTAGACTCTGTTCTATGCACATCTTCCCTTAACTGATCTTAATCTTTATCCTTTCCCTGTAATAAACCATAACTCTGAGCCCAATAGCTTTCAGTGGATTCTGTGAGTCCTTCTAGTGAATAATAAAACTTAAGGATGGTTTTGGAAATTCCTGGACTTGCATTTTGTGTCAGAAGTGAGGGTGGGCCTGGCCAACATGGTGAAACCCCGTCTCTATTAAAGATACTAAACATTAGCCTGAAATTAGCCAGGTGTGGTGGTGGGCGCCTGTAATCCCAGCTACTCGGGAGGCTGAGGCAGGAGAATCACTTGGAAACAGAAGGTGGAGGTTGCAGGGAGCCGAGATCACACCACTGCACTCCAGCCTGGGCAACAGGGCAAGACTCTGTCTCAAAAAAAAAAAAAAAAAAAGAAGTGAGGGTGGTTGGCTGGGCATGATGGCTTATGCCCATAATCCTAGCATTTTGGGAGGCCAAGGTGGGTGGATTGCTTGAGCCCAGGAGTTGGGGACCAGCCTGGGCAACATGGCAGAACTTCATCTCTAGCTAAAAAAAAAAAAAAGGAAGAAGAAGTGAGAGTGATCTTGTGGACTGTGTTCCCTCTCAGCTATAGTTGGCCAAACACTCACACCCTGGCGTGTTAAACAAATGAGAAAGTGACCGGGTTGTCCAGAACAGCTCATGGTCAAAGAAAATGTATCCAAATCCTGCACGGACTGCCTTAAGTGCAGTGTGTCTCTACGTCTCTCCAGCAGGTCTGTGTGGTAGGAGCTCATCATCCCTGTTACAGACAAGCTGGGGCTCCAAGAGGTGAGGTGAGGGGAGGGGCCAGAGAGAGCCCGGGCCTGCCTGACTCCACACTCAGGATCTGACCACCATACGGTACCGCCCTCTCCCAAGGGCCCTTCTACGATCACAAGCTAAGATGTCACCAGTCCGGAACCTCTTGGGAAGTCAAATGGAGAAAGGCTGAGACTTCCCAGAGCAGGGTGACATCAGGCCTCTTTGGTGGCCCCATGACAACATCTTCATCACTCTCAACAGCCTGATCACAGTACTTGGCCCTGCATCAGGGCGTGCAAACACAAATGTCTTCATGGGCCAGACAGGTCCCTTAAAGGATGAAACACCAGGTGAACACTGAGGAGGAGCAGTGGGAAGTGGGGAGGATGGAGAAGGTGCTCCGTGGCCAGGCATCACAGTCTGTGTTGAGATCTTGTTCGATTTTTTTTTTTTCAGAAGCAGAGTCTGTTGTCCAGGCTGGAGTGCAGTGGCACAATCATAGCTCACTGCGGCCTTGAACTCCTGGGCTCAAGCGACCCTCCCACCTCAGCCTTTCAAGTAGCTGGGACTACAGTCACACGCCACCATGCCCAGCTAATTTTGGTATTTTTTCGTAGAGGTGGGATTTTGCTATGTTGCCCAGGCTGGTCTCAAGCTCCTGGCCTCAAACAATCCTCCCACCTTGGCCTCCACAAGTGTTGGGATTACAGGTGTGAGCCACCGCGCCCTGCCTGTTCTTGCTTTTTTATACACAGTGAGGGCCAAACCAGACACGCCTTTGGGGCCCAGCCTGTGACCTCTGAACCACACAACCCTGCCCTTCTCCCTTCTGCAGCTTCACTCCAAACCGCAGAGCTCCAGCCCCTACACATTGCACCGGCGCTGTCTTCTCCCTGCAGAGCCTCTACAGGTGCGGCTCCCTGCCTGCACTCTCCCCAGGCTCTGCGCCCCTCTGGGCTCTCACCATTTCTGCAAGTCTCAGCTTCACAGCCATTTCTCAGAATTGTCCTCTGACCCTGCACACCTCAGTCAATAGAGCTCAGGCCTCTTGACCCAGCCCGGGGCTCCCCTCTCCCAACTCCTTTATAAACTCACCACTCCTGCCCCCAGGCTTTCCCATGGCTGCTGCAGAATCGACTAATGTTCATTCAGATGGTCAGCCAGTCAATCAAGGAACCCAGCACTTGCTGAATACCTTCTCTTTATCAGGCTCTGTTCTAGGCACTGGGAAACTATAAACAACAAAGATAGATTCTCACCCTCATTGACCATATGAGGAGTCAGAGACTATAAATAGATACATAATTATACCCAGTAACAAAGGCCATGCAGACCTGGGCAACACAGTGAAACCTCATCTGTACTAAAAATAAAAATAAAAAAATTAGCCGGGCGTGGTGATGTGTGCCTGTAGTCCTAGCTACTCAGGAGACTAAGGCAAGAGGATCGCTTGAGCCTGGGAGGTTGAGGCTGCAATGAGCTATGATACCACCACTGCACTCCAGCCTGGGTGACAGGAGGATTCCATCTCAAAACAAGAAGGAAAAAAGGCTATGCAGAGAATACAGAATGGCCTAATTAGACTAGGGGTCAGGGTCTCCATCTCCCTCTTCTGTTTCGAATTCCTTTCTCTGTACACTAGCAGGTTTGCTATAGGGATTAAAGCTCCTTGCTCCAAGCGGGGGCACACGGAACTGTTCCATAAACATTGGCTCCTGTTAGCATTTTCCCCCCACATCCTGCCACCTGTCATTCACAGCCACCTCCAGAGGGGCAAAAGGCAGGTGTGCCTGGAGGGAGAAGGAAGACTAAGGTGACCTCATCTGTCAGCCTAGCCTTCTCTCTTAGTACCTGAGGACTGGTAGCCGGGGAAAGGAAGGGACTATATCTTCTTTGGCCCCAACTCTCCCCAGCATGGTGCTAGGCCCTTTATAGATGTGCTCTCACTGATCCCGGCAGCATGCCATGGGGTGGATGCTACTACAATCTCCATTCTGCAGATGGGGAAACTGAGGCCCAGAGAGTCCCTAGCAGCTGGGGGGCAAAGCTGAGAGATGAGAACCTGGAGGATCTTGGTTCTGACGCCCATGTTCTTCCTGGAGTCCGGCAAGCTCCCAGAATCACCACAGCCGCAGATGGTAGCAATAACAAAACAAAACAACAGAACACTGAAGGCAGCATAGGTGCCCATCAATTAAGGATTAGTTACATAAACAATGGAAGATTCATTCCATAGAATCCTATGCTGCTGCTTGAAAAAAGTCAAGTAGATAAATGCTTTTCATACTCCTGTACTGTTTAAATGGGGCTTTATTTAAAAACCATAAACTTGCAGCCAGGTGCGGTGGCTCACAACTGTAATCCCAACACTTTGGGAGGCTGAGGTGGGCAGATCACTTGAGGTCAGGAGTTTGAGACCAGCCTGGCCAACATGGCAAAACCCTGTCTCTACTAAAAATACAAAAAGTAGCCGGGCATTGTGGCGCATGCCTGTAATCCCAGCTATTTGGGAGGCTGAGGCATAAGAATCACTTGCACCTGGGAGGCAGAGGCTGCAGTGAGCCAAGATCGCACCATTGCACTCCAGCCTGGGCAACAGAGTGAGACTCTGTCTCAAAAAAGAAAAAGTAAAAACAAACAAACCATAAACTTGCATTATATCTAAAATTATTTTAAAGTGGATATGAGGCCTGGCGCAGTGGCTCATGACTATAATCCCAGCACTTTGGGAGGCTGATGTGAGTGGATCACCTGAGGTCAGGAGTTTGAGACCAGCCTGACTAACATGGTGAAACCCGGTCTCTACCAAAGAAAAATAATAATAATACAAAAGTTAGCCAGGCATGACGGCATGCGCCTTTAGTCCCAGCTACTCGGGAGGTTGAGGCATAAGAATCGCTTGAACCTGGGAGGCAGAGGTTGCAGTGAGTGGAGATTGCACCACTGCACTCCAGCCTGGGCAACAGAGCGAGACCCTGTCTAAAAATAAAATTAAATTAAAAATAAATAAAATGGATATGACACTCAATTCACAGGTATGCAAGAAACAGCATCATTCATTTGCTTTGTATCAACACTTTCTCTCCCTTTTTTTGGAAACAGTCTCACTGTGATGCCCAGGCTAGAGTGCAGTGGCACAATCTCGGCCCCCTGCAGCTTCAACCTCCTGGGCTCAAAGGACCCTCCCACCTCAGCCTCCCAAGTAGCTGGGACTACAGGTGCATGCCACTACACTTGGCTGATTTTTTTGTGTTTAATAGAGATGAAGTCTCGCTATGTTGCCCAGACTGGTCTCAAGCTCCTGGGCTCAAGTGATCCTCCTGCCTCTGCCTCCCAAAGTGCTGGCATTACAGGCGTGAGCCACTGCACCTGGCCCATTTGCTTTGCGTCAACTTTCTATCCAAAATTTCCATCCCACCATGCTGGTGGGAAATTCAACCTCAGCCCATTCATCATTCTCTCTGACACACATACACGCCTCACCAGGACAGTGCAAAAGTCCTGGGGTCACCTGTAGCAGCAAATCGTAGGCAGAGTGGGAAGAACCCAGCACCACTGGACACCAATCCACACTGGTTACTGCCAAAATACCCCGTCCCAGCCCACCAGGGCGCACTGCAGGGCTGGGCTGGAGCCTATGCTTCTCTCTCGAGGTCTGTAGCTGTGCCTCACTCTCTCCTCTCCCTCCAGGAATCCCCTGTGCTGCCTCCATCACTGCCCCGTCCCTCACTACCCAGGAGCTCCTCAGTAAGCCCAGGCTTTTGGAAACCAGAGTTAGGAGAGGAGTTATATTTTGCAGGTAACTCTCTCCTGCTTGCTGCACCTCCACAAACTTCCCCCAAAAGGGGGAAGGAGGCACAAAACCTTCAAAAAACTATCTTGTCATAATTTATCCTACTGGTAAATACATATGTATATTATACAAACATATATAATACACATATGTTTATAAATATACACATTGATGTGGGGAGGTTGTGCACACACATTATTGGCAGCCAATGTCCCTGAGTAATGGAGACAGGTTTCTCCTGTTTGTTATTTTTATTTTCCCTAAAATGAATGACCATCTCACAAGTCATATCAGTTAGCAACACATTCAGTTGCAAGGAACGTAATACTCAAGTAAGAGGGGCTTGCATGTATTGGGGTTTGTTTTCCTCCTCACATAACAGGCATCTGGAGTCAAGGACAGCAGAGGTGATGTAGTGACTTAAAGATGCATCAAAGACCCAGACTCTTCCTTTTTGTTTTTCGAGACAGGGTCTGGCTCTGTTGCCCAGGCTGGAGTGCAGTGGCACAATCACAGCTCACTGCAGCCTCAACCTGCCAGGCTCAAGCGATCCTCCCACCTCAGCCTCCTGAGTAGTTGGAACTACAGGCACACCCCACCACGCCTGGCTAATTGTTTTTTTTTGAGACGGATTCTCACTCTGTCGCCCAGGCTGGAGTGCAGTGGCGCAATCTCGGCTCACTGCAAGCTCCGCCTCCCGGGTTCACGCCATTCTCCTGTCTCAGCCTCTCCGAGTAGCTGGGACTACAGGCGCCCGCCACCACGCCCGGCTAATTTTTTGGATTTTTAGTAGAGACGGGGTTTCACCATGTTACCCAGCATGGTCTCAATCTCCTGACCTTGTGATCCACCTGCCTCAACCTCCCAAAGTGCTGGGATTACAAGTGTTTTGTTTCTTTTTTGTTTGTTTTTGAGACAGAGTCTTGCTCTGTTGCCAGGCTGGAGTACAGTAGCGCAATCTCGGATCACTACAACTTCCGCCACCTGGGTTCAAGCGATTCTCCTACCTCAGCCTCCTGAGTAGCTGGAATTACAGGTGCACACGACCACCCCCAGCTCATTTTTGTGTTTTTAGTAGAGATGGGGTTTCACCATGTTGGTCAGGCTGGTTTCAAACTCCTGACCTCGGCCTCCTAAAGTGCTGGGATTACAGGCGTGAGCCACCGCGCCCAGCCCAAATTTTTATTTTTTGTAGAGATGGGGTCTCACTGTTGTCCAGGCTGGTCTTGAACTCCTGAACTCAAGTGATCCTCCTGCCTCTGCCCCACAAAGTGTTGGGGTTACAGGGGAAGGAGGTTCAGGCTGCTCTAAAGGTTACAGGCATGAGCCGCCATGCCCAGCCAACTTCCTATTTTTCTGTTTTCTTCCTATTTTTTCCTGTCTTCTCCAGGTTGGTTTCTCATCCTCAGACTTGTTGCCTCATTGTCCCAAGACAGCTGCTGCCGCCCCAGGCACTGTGGTTGTGTCCAAAGAGGAGAAGGAAGAAGCAGTGCTGTGTAATATGAAAGCAAAAACTCCTGGAAACGTCCGTGAACATTTTCACTTAGATCTAATTAACCATGAAAGACTCTAACTCTGAGGGAAGCTGCAAAGTTACCAGCTGGCTTTTCCAGCCTTGGTGATGGAGACAGGAAAGGTCACGGGGGTTGGGAATGGCAGGCTCCTCGCATGAACCACACTGCCTCTGTTCCTGACACGATCTATAAGCTTTGCACTCACTCTGCCCAGATATTCCACAGCCTGGGTCCAAAGATGTGCCGGGACAGGCAGGGCTGACGCTGCCACTGGTATTTCTGCAGTGACAGCAGCCCAGGCCCGGGGACTGCGGCACAGTGTCCAGGGGCAGAGCATGGGCCCTCAGGGCCGAGGGCAGCGTTTTCCCCATTACCAGTCCAGCAGGGAAGCCCAGTGTGTCAGGGGCTGGCAGACAAAAAGAGTGGGATCCTACGGGCCTCTCCCACCTACTGACAAAGGAGGGGAGGTGACAAAGAAGAGTAAGAGGAAAGAGAAGTGACAGAGAGGATGATGGAGAAGAGGAGGTGACTGAGAGAGAAGGTGATGGAGAACAGGAGGTGGAGGAAAGATGAGGGTGAGGGAGGAGAAGGGAAGACAGGGGGATATGTGGAAACCACAGTGCTAGGCAGGAGACAAGGGAGCGCCCAGCAGACAGGCCAAGTGGACGTCCTGGGTCCTGGGTGGGCAGCTGGTCAGGCCTGACATCGAACAGCAGGTTCATGAGCATAGCCAGTGCCTGGAGGGAAGAACAGGGGCTGAGGGACACAGGGGGAAGCCCTACCTGGGGGATTAGAGGTGTCTTCCCAAAGGTGGTGACCTCCACACTGGGGACCTGCAGCTCCCTAGCCAGGCATTCCAGCTCCTCAGCCTGGCCCCTGCCCCTTCCCAGCCAGTCCTGCTCCAGCCCACCCCAGCAAAGAACTCGTGCTCAGTACATTTGTTGAATGAATAATTTAAAACCTATAGAGCAACAAGGCTACAAAAGCTGGACAAAATTGCCCACTTAGGCTGAGCGTGGTGGCTTATGCCTGTAATCCTAGCACTTTGGGAGGCCGAGGCAGGTGGGTCACCTAAGGTCAAGAGTTCGAGACCAGCCTGGCCAACATGGTGAACCTATCTCTACTAAAAATACAAAAAAAAAAAAAAAAAAGCTGGGCGTGGAGGTGCATGCCTGTAATCCCAGCTACCCGGGAGGCTGAGGCAGGAGAATCACTGGAACCTGGGAGGCGGAGGTTGCAGTGAGCTGAGATCATGCCACTGCACTCCAGCCTGGGTGACAGAGTGAGACTCAGTCTCAAAAAAAGAAAAAAAAAATTCTCCACTTGCACAAATGCAAAGAAAATGTTATCAAGAGCACAATGTGAGCTTTCTCTCCCAAGGGTGAAATAAGAAAAGAAGCGAAATCTGTGGTTGGGGGAAGGAGGTTCAGGCTGCTCTGAAGAGAGGGGTCTCAGCCGAAAGGCAGCAGGGACAAGAGCATCTGCACGATCCATCCCAGCGGTGAGAGAAGCCCTCCTCAGCCCCTGCCCCAGCAGGCCCCGACTCCCTCTGCCCTGAGCCCTGGCACCTGCCCCCAGCTGCTGCACTCCCCTCTATCTCATCCAGGGAAACCTTTCTAAAATGGCAATCTTAAAATGACATGTCCCTGCTGTGCTCGAAATCATGTAGGGCCTTTCCATGGTCAGCCCACACCTTCACCACTTCTCCCCTGCTCTAAAACCCTCCATGGCCCCCCATTACCAGCAGGATTAGGTCTGGTCTCCCCACCATGACTCTCAAAGGCCTGTGTGATTTGGCCTGGCCCATGTCTCCAAGCTCAAACTAACCTCGCCACCCCGCCTCTCTCTGCACCCTGTGGCCATCTTGGCTTCTCCCTGGTCCTTGAACCCCACACCCTCCAGCTCCTGTGTTGTCCCCCTGCCCTCAGTGCTGTGGCTTCTCTTGGCCCAGCTGACTCCTACACATTCTCCAGATGCCTGTCCTACCTCCTCGGTGACCCCACAGGTCCCAGTGCAGCCCCACCAGTCACTCACCCCAGAACCCAGGAGAGCCTTAGAGGCAGGCTGTGTCCCCAGCACCCATCCCCAGCACCTTCATACCTATTTTTTATCCCCACAAATGGAGGGGACGAATGGCCTGCAGTCCATCGTCGTAACAAGACCAGGCCTTGGGGCCCTAGCCAGGAGCCTGTCAGTCTCCCTCACATCTCTCTGCCCTTGTGAGATGGGGGCTGATGTTATTTCTCAAGAACTCACTGTGCCAGGTAGGTTGCATGGGCTGCTTCCTCTGATCCTCACAACGGCCTAGGAGGGGGTGGCATTGTTCCCATTGAATGAATGAGGAACCAGGGCCCAGAGAAGGATGATCCGGAGCCGGACAGCAGCCCCACGGCTTCCGTGGCACAGAGGGATCTGGGCCAGCCTGGCTGACTCAAGGGCACACGCTCCTCGAGGCCTGGGGCTTGACTGGTCAGGGCAGGTACCAAGGGTGGTAACAATTCTAGGCAGGTCAGAGGTGGGCGGGAGCTTGAGGCAGGCCCTGGTGAGAAGGGACCTGAAGAGCACCTTCTGGCCCTGTCATCGCCCCCTCCTCCCCACCGTGACTCTCTCACTGCCCTCCCTCGGATGGTCGGATGGTCGGGCAGCCTCCTGCTGGCCCCACTGCCTCTAGGGTCTCCTTTTCTGACCACCAGACACACCCCACTTTCCCAAAACCCTGGTCTGCCCCTCCTTCCTCATTGGCCCCCTCCCCTCAGGCGCTCCATGACCCAGAAGACAGAGCCCAGGCCATTCTGTCTGCCTTTGAGGCTCGTCCTGGTCTGGCCCTGATGTCCCAGCCTCCTCAGCCCTAACGTTCTATTCCCAAACCCCACACTGGCCTCCATGCAGTGGGGCTCCGTGCTGAGGGTGAGGGGCACAGAACATGGTACACGCACTGGCTTGTTTATTAGAAAAAGTCTTAGAGACTCAGTAAGGCACGAAGTCCAGGAAGGGGGCAGGGCCCCTGGGGGAGGTGACCAGGAACACCAGGGCCCCAGTGCCGGATGCCCCACTGTGGTGGGAGTTCCCCGCTCTAGAGCGGCTCTCTCCAGCAGCCCTGCTCCCGCGGAGCCTGAGGACAAGGGAGCCCTTTCATCGGAGATGCTGAGTATGGGCAACAGGGAGGAGGGGAAGGAAGAGGCAGCTCCACCGTGTGGGTGTGGCGCGGAGATGGGCCGCTGCAGGAGCCTGATGCTCCTCGGACCCTGAAGGCACTAAGACTAGGGGGCCCGGCTCAGGGGCAGGTCCTGGAGCTGGGGCAGGGGTGGGTGCTCAGCCTGGCTGATTGGTGTGGGGAGGGGGCAGGTTGGCTGTCACTGAGCCGAGAGGCACCAGGTGGCAGGAGGCACCAGGTAGCAGGCTGTGAGGCTGCCTCAGCTGAAGTCGCGGTTGCGCAGGAGGAGTGGGGCTACCAGGGTCCACAGGTAGAGGAGCAGCCCTGCCCAGCTGGCACAGATCTTCACCCACACAGCGGTCCACGTGCTGATCATCTTCCGGGTCTCGCCGGGCCTGGAACACACCATCTTCCCCATGAGCCTGGTGCCCAGTCTGGCGACCTCCATCTTGGCCCCTGGCCTTATGACCCAGTTGTGACCTGTGACCCTGACTTCAACTCTGGCTCTTACCCTGTAACTCCAGTCCATCTCTGACATTTTTAACACCCGGCCTTGTGACCGTGGACACAGCTCCTGACCTCTATTCCCACCCTGAGCCCAGTGTTGGTCCATGAGATCATGACCCGACTCCTGGTCTCCAACCTTGTGATCCTAATTCCGGGACCTCAATCCCAGCCTCTGAGCTGGGGACCCTGGAGCTCCTTAGTCCTGACCACTACCCTTGATTCTGACCTTTGATCCTGTAACTTAGGGGTGGCCCCTGACCTTATTACTGTCATTTAGCTCCTTGGCCTTGCCACTTCAATCCTGGCTTTATGACCTCCTACTCTCAATTTTCACTTTAACCAAATGACCAAATTTGTGGCACTAAATTACCACAATCCCAGCGCTAGACCTCATGACTTCTATCCTTGACCTTGTAACTTTGGTTCTGAACTCCACACCCTGATCCTAACCCTCCAACCATGAAGCCCGAATCTGACCCCACGCCCCACCGGCTACGCACTTGTACCAGTTGGTGAGCGTCATCATGACGTGCAGTGAGGCCAGCACCAGGCAGAAGTGGAAGAAGGAGTAGCTGTAGGTGACGCCGTCCTGCTCGTTGTCAAAGGCCCGGCCTTCACAGGCCGCCACCTGCTGCTGCTGCTGCGTGGCGTCTAGCATAGGTGGGCACTCCTCGGTCTGCATCAGGCTGTTCACCTGCCGGTGGTCTGAGGAGCGCACACTGCAGGGGAGGGAGGAAGGTGGGCAAATAGATAGCCCTGGCGTTGGTCATAACACTGGACACAAATGGTCCCAGAGCCTCAGAGGCCAGTGACCCGGTTACTGGGCCTGGGAGTTAACAAACTGCTTTGCCTCTCAACTCTACCCCTACCCCCACTCCCATTTTCTGTGTGACCTTGAGCAAAACACTTAACCTCTCTGAGCCTCTGACTCCTTGTCTGTAAAATAAGGGATAATTGTACCTCCTCTAGAGGGCTGCTGGGGGGACTAGATGGAATAATGATGTAAGGTCTCTAGCATAGTGCCTGGCACAGAATATCAATTCAATCAACAGTCACTGTTGTTAGGGTTGTTCCTTTGCCATTTCCATAAACACGTATTGAGTGCCTGATACTACAAAGCAGCATACCAGGTACTACATCCATTAAGAATGTTAATAATTAATCACGCTCGTTTGCCATTAATTTTAAGTTTCCATTTTATTAGTGTCAGGTGGTTTTACCAATGGCCTCCCTTTCCTTCACGCTTACACTAAAAAAAGGACAACAGTAATGATTGTATGTCATGCTTTTCTGTGATGAGCCTTGATGTTTTCAACAGAATTTGATAGTTTGACACATAAAAATTTTTGAAAAACCAACTCGCGTTTCCACAAAAAAAGTGAAAAGAAGGAGAGCTGGATTCCAGCCCCACCACCCCAGCAAAATGAGAAATCACCCTTGCTGTGAGTCAGTCCCTCTCCACCCTCTCCACACTCTCCACCCTCTCTACTCTAACCACCCTCTCCACCCTCTCCACCCTCTCCATCCTATCTACCAGATACCATATGGATATCTCATGCATGGGAGCCCAGATTGGGTGGTCCTGGCCCTCATGGGTCACATATGCTTCTTTGCTGCCTGTGCTTAAGAACCATGCTAAGAACAGACCTGCGCCCCTGGGCTCTCAGCAGTGCATGTGCCAGGGAGCTGTGGGTGTGGAAGCAGCAGGAAAAACAGCTGTGCCAGGTCAGGGAGGAGAAGGGACAGAGAACGAGGGGCAAGGAAAGAGTTCCAAGCTCCTCGGCCACCGGCCACCATGTGCTCATGGCCTCCTCCCTGGGTCTCAGTTTCCCTATCTGTAAAATGAAGGTCATCAAGCCAGGAGTGGCACACTCCTGTAATCCAAACACTTTGGCAGGCTGAGGTGGGAGGATCACTTGAGCCCAGGAGTTTGAGGCTACAGTGAGCTGTGATCGTGCCATTGCACTCCAGCCTGGGTGACAGAGGAAGACCCTGTCTCAAAAAAGAAAAGGGAGAGGAGGGGAAGGGGAGGGGAGAGGAGAGGAAAGGACACAGAGGTAATTCAAGCCTTTCCAGCTTGAAAAGGAATCAAATGTGACAAAGAGGACAGATGTTTATGAACTGTACAGAACTGGCTTGGAGAAAATGTTTTGAAAAAGGCCAAAACAGAAGAAAATGTGAAAGAGCCTTAAAATGTTCTAGCCCAGGGGCCTGGAGGCAGGGGTGCTGTTGGAACTGGGGTGGATGGATGGGGGAGATCAGGGGAGCAGAGCCAAGATTCCCTCTAGAGTTAAGGGCAGATGGAAAGTGGTGCTTGGAGAAATGCAGGGCCACAGGGAGGCAAACTCAGGGTCTGCCTGATCCGTGTAAACAAAAATTAAACCTAATCTTATGATCTAGTGACTCATAAGAACAGTCACCCACAGCTACCTAGTTGTGCAAATGTTCACAATATTATGTTCATGCTAATATACAAATGTTCACGCTAATATACAAATGTTCACAATATTATGCAAATGTTCACAATATTATGCAAATGTTCACAATATTATGCAACACTTAATCTGGCAAACTCCCAGCCTCAAGCGATCCTCCCACCTCAGCCTCCTTGGGCACTGGGACTAGGAGACGCACACCACCAGGCCTGACTAATTACAAAACCTTTTTTTTTAGAGACACTATGTTGCCAGGCTGGCCTTGAACTCCTGGGCCCAAGCAATCCTCCTGCTTCAGTCTGGCAAAGTGTTTGGATTACAAATAACCTACTACTTGCCAAGTTCCTTTCTAAGTGTTTTTGTTTTGTTTTGTTTTGTTAATTTTTAAAAAGAGACAGGGTCTCACTATGTTGCCCAGGCTGGTCTCAATCTCCTGGGCCAAAGAGATCCTCCCACCTCGCCCTCCCAAAGTGCTGCGGATTACAGGTGTGAGCCACCACGCCCGGCCCCTTTCTAAGTGTTTTACACATACCAGTTCATCTATAGCCCTTCAACAATCCAATGAGGAAGGTACTATTTTTATCTCTATTTTACAGACAAGGAAACGGAGGCCTAGAGAGGTTAAGTGACTTGCGCAGGATCACATAGCTAGTAAGTGGCAATGCCAGGCTCAAATGCAGACAGTCTGGCTGCAGAGTCCACACGGATAAGCACCTACTAAGATGCCCCTTTGAAAAGAGCCGCTGTGTGACCTTCAGCGTGAGCTGCCTTCTCTCAGGGGAGAGTGTGGGGTCACAGCCACATCCACTACAATGGAGGTTATCGTCCTCTTCTCATTGAGGAGGAAACAGGAGCTCAGAAAGGTTAAGCCACTTACCCCAAGCCACACAGCAGGTGAGAAACAGACCCTGGACCCACTCACCCCAGTCCATGCTCCTTCCCTGACCCCACAGCTGTCTGCACCCAACTGAACTGGCCCAGTATGCAGGAAGGGCCGTGAGCCAGGAGGCAAGGTCATGCCTGCCTCTGTCGCCCACTCATGCCATGCCCTTGGAGGGACTCAGTTTCCCCTCCTGCACAATGCAAGAGCTGGACACACTGAATGTGAAGAGCACCTTCCAGCTTGGTATCCTGGCTCCCACGCCCTCCCCTCACTCTGGCTCAGGGCCCCCAGTCAGGATCCTTCCCCAGAATCCAGACCTGGCCATACCTGATGAAGAGCGTGCACAGGAGGAAGATGATGAGGCCCACAATGCTCGGGGCATCCCACCACTGGGTCTCATAGCCCTCGGGGCCTGCCACGACCGTCTCATTGCCCAGCTGGGTTGGCAAGTGGGGGTTGCATTTCTGTTCTGGAGATGGGGGCACAATCACCCTCAGCCCATGCAGGCCGGGCCTAGGTAGCCAAGTGGCTCTGAGGATTGTTAGAGAGCCATCCCTAATAGACAGACAGATACACGGCCAACCACTCAAGTCCCAGCAACAGAGTGCTCAGCAGCCACAAGGGCAGAGAGACAACTCAGGAACAGACGGGGCCCTCCCACCTCATGGGAGGACTGAGTCTCAGAACGGGCTGGAACAGGGATGTCCCTGTCACCTGTGAGGGTCCCCAGCCCCACAGTAGGCTGACACTGATCCAGGAACGAGGCCAGGCCTCCTTGAGCCTGGGCCCATACTTACCAGGGACACTGGATAGGGCTGACCAGGTGACAAACATGGTGTAGAGGGTGATGACGGAGGCCTGCAGCAGACCCGAGTTGGGCTGGGCATCCTGGCAAGAGCCGTTCACTGGTAAGACCCCTGCCAGACCAGAGACACCCCACCCCACCCAGCCCACTCACACCAGCCAAGGGACCTCAGAAACTCCCACCCGCCGAGGATACCCCAGCACACCCCACTTAGGGAAAACACCAGCCAGGCCACCTACCACCCACCTCACTAACCAAAGGCTGAGTCCTAATTCTTCTTTCTCTTAACACCCCTCAGATTACTGCCCTCCTCCCCTGCTGAAACCCCATCTCATCACACTGAATTCCTTTATCTCCACCTGGCCCGCTGTGCTGCCCCACTCCTCCCTGCTCTCTGTCTGGAGAGCCTGCCCAGCCTCTCCCACTGCAAGGCCTTTGCCCTCGCTGTGCCCTCCCTCTGACATGTTCCTTCCCAGCATCTCCGCACACGCAGCCCCTCTTCAGTATTCAGACAGGACCCCCTCGGAGCCCTGGGAACCTGACTACGGCAGCCCTGCGCCTGCCAGCCACCTACCTTTCAGCCCACACCCTCTGTCATGTTCCGCATCGCACATATTACCCAAAATCACCTCACTGGGCCTAGTCCCCTGTTGCCTGTCCTTCCCCACCCCGCACCACACATGCACGTAAAAACATGAACCTAAACTCTGTGATTAAGAGCACAGGCAGCTAGGCATGGTGGCTCATGCCTGTAATCCCAGCGCTTTTGGAGGCTGAGGCGGGCAGATGGTTTGAAGTCAGAAGTTCAAGACCAGCCTGGCCAACATGGCAAGACCCTGTCTCTACTAAAAATACAAAAATTAGCTGGGTGTGGTGGTGGCTGCCTGTAATCCCAGCTACTCGGGAGGCTGAGGCAGAAGAATTGCTTGAACCTGGGAGGTGAAGGTTGGTTGCAGTAAGCTGAGATCACACCACTGCACTCCAGCCTAAGTGACAGAGCAAGATTCTGTCTCAAAAAAACAAAAACAAAAAAATTTTAGGCTGGGTGTGGTGGCTCATGCCTGTAATCCCAGCACTTTGGGAGGCTGAGGTGGGCAGATCACTGGTTACTTGGGAGGCTGAAGCACAAGAATCGCTTGAACCCGGGAGGCAGAGCTTGCAGTGAGCCGAGATTACACCCCTGCACTCCAGCCTGGGCAACAGAGCCAGACCCTGTGTCAAAAAAAAGAAAAGAAAAGAAAAGAAGGAAAGAAAAGAAGGAAGGAAAGAAGAAAGAAAGAAAGAAAGAAAGAAAGAAAGAAAGAAAGAAAGAAAGAAAGAAAGAAAGAAAGAAAGAAAGAAAGAAAGAAAGAAAGAAAGAAGAAAACCAGAGCACAGACTCTGGAGCCAGCCTGCGTGGGTTCGAATCCCAGCTCCCCATGTGACCTTGGCTAGGCCTCTTTTCTAAGCCTTCATTTCCTCATCTGTAAAGTGAGGATGAGGATGGTGTGAGGATCAAATAACATGTCCGAGGCCACTAACTACTGGCTATCATCATTATTCCTCCTCCCCTTCCTCACGGCCATATCCCCAACATCTAGAAGAGGGCTTGGTACACAGGAAGTGCTCAAGAGGTATTTGCTGGATAATTACTGATTGCTGTGTGACCTGGGACACAGACTTCACCTTCGCTGGGCTTCAACTTTTCTTACGGGGAAATGAGGCTCTGACCAGAAGGGAGGTTCCCAGCCTTTCTGCTAAAGACCCCTGAAGACTCCCTAAGCCCCTGAAGCCGCTGGTGTGCTGAGATCTCAAACCGCAAAGCACCGCTGGACTCAGAAGGGGCAAGCGGTACTTTCTGAAGAACATGCAGCTCCTCTGGGAGCTCCTGCCCATTATTCCAGATGGTCTTGGATTGGAAATGTGAACCTGCACCTTCCTACACTACTTCCAGAGTGTCTAGGAATCACCGCTCAGGGACTCCCCCTAATGTTCTACTGATTTGCATAAAAACAAAGATGACAACAATAATAACTACAATAATAGCTAATGTCTGAGGGAAATCTACAGGCCAGGCATGGAGTGTTTACAAATAGGATCTCAATCCTGAGAATAACTCCAGCAGTAGGTCTTATTACCTCCATTTAATATTTGAGAGGCAGAGAGAGGTTGGGGCATCTCCTAAAGACACGCAGCATGAAGCCGTGAGAGCCCGACTGTAACCTGGGGACGCTGACCTGGAAGCCCACACGCTCGGGCCGAGCCTCCGTGATGACAGCCCCAGGACCCAGGTTCCTGCAAGAAGTCCCACCCACTAAGGGGCCGGGCCTCAGGCCGGGGAGGGACAGGCAGGCTCACCTGCACCTTGGGCAGGACAGCAGCGATGGACACGCAGACACAGAAGGTGAGGTTGAGGCTGATGAAGACCTTGCCCTCGTGGCAGCCGCCGGGCTCAGTGTAGTAGATGAACATCAGTGCCACGGCCGCGATCGACAGCAAGTAGAAGAGGAGAGTGAAGAAGAAGAGGCCTGGCCACAGGGGTAGTGAGAGGGTAGGCAGGGGGTGAGGCAGGAGGAATAGGGACCCCTGCTCCCTCGAGGGACCCTGTGGGCAGCTCTCCCCCTCTCCAGCTCTCGGTTTCCCCACTTGAAGAATGACGTCACTGCCTTTCACCAACACCTTTGTGAGTCATTGCCCCACCCTCAGCTAACATGATTCACTTGCTACCTTGTAATAAGGGAATTGTAACAATAAATACAATGAACTCAAAACAGTCTTGCAAAAACTGAACGAGGTACAGGCTGTTGACCTGCCCTCCCTGTCCGAGAGAGACGGGCAAGTTTAGGGAGGTGTGAAAACCAAACAGCACCCAGGTGAGCCTTTCTCCTCGTTGTGTTCAGAACTGAAAGAACCAGGGACTCACCCTGCTACTGGGGTTTCAGGGACCAGGTGTCACTTGAAGTTCAGCCTGGGCACCACCAAAAGGGCTTCACACACTACTGGCTGTGTGGACTGTGTGCTGTTGCTCCCACCCGGCAGGAACCCCCAAACAAGACCCCTCCAAGGCCTCTCCAGGTCAGCTCTCCTCGGATCCCCCGGAAGACACCCCAGGATCAGCTGGCACCCCCATCTCCCTGGGACAATTGGAATCTTGCCCTAAGGCAGTGGCTGCTAGAGACGCCCCCCAGTTTTATCTAGCTTCAGGGACCCTCGATTTCTCAGGCAGCCCCAGCCCCGCCCAGGCTCCAGTCCCCACACGGAGGCAGGGTGGCAGCACTGACCTGCATACCAGGCGCGGGAATCGCACTCCTCGGCCTTGCCCAGCCACCGCTGGTTCCAGGAGTGCGCAAAGTCGATGAGCAGCACCAGCTGGATGAGGATGAAGAGGAAGGAGCCCACGACGCCAAAGTAGAACCAGACTGGGTGGGGAGAGGGGAGTGAGGCGAGGAGGGTCCCTCTCTCACATCTACTCGTTCAACAAGCGTTTTCCGCTACGCCCTGCACCGGGGACACTGAGAAGAACAGAGTCCCTGCCCTCAGGGAGCCCCCAGCTACACACAGAGGGCAGGATATGGGTCGGGGCAAGGCAGCTCCCCCGACCCCTGGGTTGCACAAAGGTCGTGTGACCAAGCACCACAGTGCTGGTGGGGAGCGAGGACCCAGCCAGCAGCCTGGGGTCTGTGTGCCCCAACAAAGAGCAGCCCCACCACGTTCCTCCAACCTGCCGCCCCACCTCCCTCCCCACAGCCCCCCATGCCTCCTGCCAAGTCCACCTACTGTTGGTGAAGGAGCCATCAGGGATGTAGAAGGCACCCACGGTGAGGCCCACCAGGATCAGGAACTTAAAGAACCAAAACCTATGGAAGCGGTGGGGGGATGGACAAGGAAGCTGAGTGCAGGCAGGGAAACTGGAAGCCAGACTGGGCCTGGCCCCAGAGCCCCCACCCACAAAGAGCAGGTGCTGGGAGGGGTGAGGGTGGGCTTTCTGGTGGTCTGATGGGCACAGGAAGTCTCTCCTGGCCCTGGAAAAAACCCTAAGGGGCAGGAGGAAGGACCAAGCAGTGGTGAGGGTGGCCACCCAGGTCCAGCCCCAGCTGCGTCACTGAAGTGCTGCGGGGCCTGAGGCTTGCTGCCACCCTTTCTGAGCCTTACTCTTCATCTGAGAAATGGATATAACTCAGAGCTGTTCTCCATGCTGTGCCCCCCCGTGGCTCCTGAGTCTGGGGGTAGGGTCTGCAGATCCCTGGACGGGCAGAGGAGCGGGCAAGGCACTGGGGAAAGGTCCCAGGGTGCAGGCAGGGACCCCTCTCTCACCCATTCTGGATGGCAGCCCGGGGGTCCCGGCTGCTGTTCACGCAGAGCATGAGCAGCGTGAAGAAGAAGAAGAAGGCCGCCGTGGCGAAGCACATGCGGTAGACAGCGCGGTAGCCAAGCAGGGAGCCACAGTCGATGTGGCCCTGCAGGACGGTGGGGATCCCGGCCCCCTCCTCACACACCCAGGGCAGCTGTGGAGACAGACAGAGCAGCGTCAAAGCCCCACCCCACACAGAACCCTGGCAGCTCCCTTTATAAACCAGAGCCCTGGTCTCCCAAGGCCGGCCAGGAAAGAGGCTCTCCCAGCAGGGGCTGGACCAGGCAGGAGGGGAGCCCCTCACCTCTGTCTCCACTGCCTCCACCTCCATTCCTAGTCCTCTCTGGGGCGGAAGCCCTGGGAGGGAGCTCCCCAGTTACATTTTGTTATTGTTCACTTCCCACAGCCTCAGGAACTACTGCACTGTCTAAAGCAGGGGTTCCCAAAGTGTTCTCCACCCACCACCTACATCAGAACCACCTGAGATGCTTGGGAAAACAGAGATTCTGTGGCCCCTCTCCCATGGAATAGACCCTCAAGGTGGGGTCTGAGAATCTGCATTTCTACAAACTCCCCAGGGAATCTTGTCTTTTTACACACTAAAATGTGTATAAGGGACCTACGGTGATGCCCACATCCCCCTGGGTCTGTGCTAGGCTGTAAAACACTGAGATGAAGGGAAGAGTTAGGAGCCCCAACCTGGGCTTGAGCACTAAGAGGGAGAAGAGCATCCCCTAGGCCAGTGTCCAGGGGGGCAATAATGATTAATAAGATTTTCCAAGGAGACTGTGGCCTAAGAGAAAGAAGAATCCCCCCAAGAGGCTCAAGCCCTCCTCCCCTCATTTCCAACCTCAGATCATCAGTGCACCCAAACACCCTGCCTCCTCTTCCGGATGAGCTGTGACCCCAAGCCTGGGCCCTCTATCCTGGAGCCACTGAGGCCCCTCACTGGAGGCTGCCCTGCCTCCCCTGGGGCTCTCACCTTGTAGAGCTGACTCTCCACGCCCGGGCTCAGCATAATGATGGACACCAGCACCCCCAGGAAGAGGAAGAACGTGAAGATGAGGCGGCTCACGGTGGAGTTGCGGCTGGCGGGGCAGCAGCTGCACAGGATGCAGGGGGCAGAGCCGCAGAGGCAGGACGCCTGCGGGATGGCACTGTTACTCTCCCCTCTGCCCTTCACCGCCCAAGCTCACACCTCTCACCACCTGCCCAGAGGTCGGTGCATCTGTGCTGTGCTAGGCAGGAGCACACTGTTCCCCAGACACCAGCCCATTGAACTTTCAGGTCCGAGAGGGAGGCTGAGTCATATAGGACTACACAGCCAGTAACCACAGCACCCAGATTCAAACCTGGGTCTATCTCAAGTGATACTGTGGCTTGAAAGACAGAGCCAGCCGAGGTCACACTGTTTCTTACTTACAGGGAGGGAGAGTAGTCTAAAAAAAAAAATCACAAGGCCAGCTGTCACCGATTACCTCTGTGACCTTATACAACTCACTCACCCTCTCTCGGTGTCCTCTATTTGTAACAGAGCGGTATGTACTCCCCACAAAGCAGTTGTGAGAGTGAAACAGAAATTCCAAATTGTAGCCCCCTTGGGCTCCCTTTCCCCTTCCCCGCTTATTTTTTCCCTGCGGGACTTCCTGCTGTCAGCGAGGCTTTATGTTTTGTCAGCCTCCGCTTTCCAGCAGGGCAGGAATTTTTGCGTTTTGTTCATTGTGGTATTCCTAGAAATTGGAACAGTGCCTGTCACACAGCAGGAGCTTACAGGCTGTCTGTTGAAGGAATATGAAGTGTTTAGCATAGTACCAGCCACATGTTAAGACCTCAGAAAACAGCAAGTGCGTAATACACATCAGCTGGATGAACGGAATGATTTTTTCGGCTCTGAGGCTATGCCAGCACTAGACAGCAGGTGGCAGTCTAACCCTTTCCCTCTCCGGGGTCCCCTGCACGAGTGGCGGTCGGCCCTTCACCCGGGCTGGCTGCAATCGTTCAGGGGCTGGTGGTGACACAGTATGACACACCTGAAAAGGAGACTCACCCTCCTGGGAGCCCAGTCTACAGCCCAGCCTTTAAGGAAACAGGCCCCACATCCAGATACCTCTGGTAAACTTTATCTTCCCCCAAACAGCCCCTACTCCTCACCCAGAGATTTAAGAGGCTGGAGAGCAAGACACAGGTCTCGCCTTCCTGGAGCTTACACAAGCAGGAAAAGCACTAAACAAAGCATGACTCACATCGTGACAAGCGCTAAGAAGGACACGTACCCACTGCCAGAAGTGTGCTAATGCCAGAAGGGTGGCATGTCAGGGAAGCCCTCCTTGAAGAAGTGACTTTTAAGCTGAGAGCAGGCCAGGCGCGGTGGCTCACACCTGTAATCCCAGCATTTTGGGAGGCCAAGGCAGGAGGATCGCTTGAGCCCAGGAGTTGGAGAATAGCCTGGGCAGGATAGCGAGACCGTATCTTTTAAAAACAAGGGTTTTCTTCTTTTTTTTTTTTTTTTTTTTTTTTTTTTGAGACAGGGTCTTGCTCTGTCACCCAGGCTGGAGTGCAGTGGCGCAATCTCAGCTCACTACAACTTCTGCCTCCTGGGCTCAAGCCATCCTCCCACCTCAGCCTCCTGAGTAGCTGGGACTACAAGCACACACCACCATGACTGGTTAATTTTTGTATTTTTTGTAGAGACAGAGTTTCCCCACGTTGCCCAGACTGGTCTCAAACTCCCGGGCTCAAGCAATCTGCCCGCCTCAGCCTCCCAAAGTGCTGGGATTATAGGCGTGAGCCACTGCACCTGGCCTTTTAAAAAGAAATTTTTAAAATAAAATAATAAGCTGAGAGCAGAGGGATGAGGAGACACTGCCAGACCAAAGGGAGTAAAGAAAGTTCCAGACAGGTGGCACTGGGGTGGGTAGGGGCTGGGCATTTGAGGAATTTAAGAAGGCCCTCGTGGCCAAAGCTTGGTGAGCAGACAGTCAGCGGTGAGTATGAGGTCAGACAGGCTGGCAAGGCCAGACCACATAGGCACCAGCAGTCAGGAACGGGACCCTGGTTTTCATCCTAAGAGCAGTGGATGAAATCATTCAGGGGCTGGAGCCAAGGGTCAGGCATTGAAAGATGAGCTTTGAAGAGAGCAGGCTGGCAGGGGCCCCTTGCTCCTCAGAGACCTCTGCTCTTCTTTCTGGACTGGTCACAAGGCACACAGCACACCCTGCTGGGGGGATCTGCCTCCCCTCTTACTCTCCCCCAGACTAGAAATGCTCCTCGCCTATCTCTCATTCACACAGATGCTAAACAAAATGCTTTGGAAACGAAACTATTTCTCATGGTCTAAATCAAAACAGTCCACCTGTCCAACAACTTCTGGTTACGTCTTGCAGCTGCCACCCCAAGACCTGCCTCCTATCCGTGGCTGTCTTTGGTGGGTGAGAGGATAAGAAAAGCCTGAAAAATGTTTTAGAGGCCATAAAGCAGTGGTCCCAAACCTTTCTGGCACCAGGAGCCAATTTCAGGGAAGACACTTTTTCCACAGATGGCAGCAGGGGTGCTGGCAGGGGGCAGATATGGTTTTGGGATGAAACTGTTCCACCTCTGATCATCAGGCATTAGATCCTTATAAGAAGCACGCAACTTGGATCCCTCGCTTGCACAGTTCGCAACAGGGTTTGCACTCATATGAGAATCTAATGCTGCCAATGATCTGACAGGAGGTGGAGCTCAGGTGGTAATGCTTGTTCACCTGCTGTTCACGTCCTGCTGTGTGGCCCAGTTCTTAACAGGCCATGGATAGATACTGGTCCATGGCCCAGGGTTTGGGGACCCCTGCTATAAAGAACATTCTGGGTATCAGTTAGAGCAGGTTATTAGTCCCATTTTACAGACATGGAAATTGAGACCAGAGGGGCTAAGAGACTTACCAGAGGTCACACAGCAAGTTGATAACAGCACTGAGATTCAAGTGGTATTAGTGACAGCTACCATTTACGAAGGGTTGCTCAGTCCCAGGCACTGTGATAAGCACTTTATCTACATTAAGCTTCACTGATGCTATGAATTGTGTGGTCACTTTCCATTTTCAAATGGGAAAACTGAGACAGAGAGGTGGCATGACCAAAGTCACACGGCAAGTGAGCTGAGGAGCTGGGATGCAAATTCAGATCTGTGTGCACCAAGGGCCAGGCTCTGCCTACAGGACTACACTAGTTCCCAGCTCGCTAATTCACTGACGGTCATCTCATTTAATTTAAATACATCCCAGTGATGAAAAAACAAACAAACAAAAAACCCAAGACCAGAAAACCAAGGGAGGCCAGTGGGTACTGATCTCAGGAGCCAGGTGCCCGGGTGCCCTGTCAGGTCCCGACGCTGGCTTGTTACCACTTAATTTCAGTTTGAGACATCTGAGACACAAGAAAGCTGTTCTGCTTTCAGAGAGCTTGGCCTTTCAGTTCGCTCTGGTTCTTAAAGATCAAAATCCAGGTGTTCCTGATGCCTGAAACCTCAGGATTTCCAAGGGCCTCATCAGCAGCCAGAGAGACCAGGTCAAAGAGAAAAACAGACACTGCTTCCAGAGCATCCTTGGAAATGTTTATCCACCTTAGTCCATTCACCCCACCCCAGAATGGCTCCTAGAAGAACCTCTTCCATTTGACCAAAATGCCATTTTATATATATTTAAATCTCTTCCTACAGAAAGGCCAGACCACTGGAGTAAGGGCAGGTGTGTGCACATATATACAAACACATGGAAATTCATTGTGGCACTGATCATAATAGGAAAATAATAGGGGAAAAAAATTTTTTTGAGACAGGGTCTCGTTCTGTCACCCAGGCTAGAGTGCAGTGGTACCATCTCAGCTCACTGCAACCTCTACCTCCAGGGCTCAAGCAATCCTCCCACCTCAGCCTCCTGAGTAGCTGGGACCACAGGCACCAGCCACAATGCCCAGCTAATTTTTCTTTTTGGTTTCTTGGTTTTTGTTTCAAGAAAGGGTCTGGCTCTGTCACTCAGGATGGAGTGCAGTGGTGTGATCTCAGCTCACTGAAGCCTCAACCTCCTGGGCTCAAGCGATCCTCCTACCTCAGCCTCCCAAATAGCTGGGACCACAGGCATGCACCACCACACCCAGCTAATTTTTGTATTTTTTTGGTAGAGACAGGGTTTTCTCATGTTGGCCAGGCTGGTCTTGAACTCCTGGGCTCAAGGGATCCTCCCACCTTGGCCTCCCAAAGTGCTGGGATTATAGGCATGAGCCACCATGACTGGCCATTAGGGGAAAATTGAAAATAACAAAACACCCATCAATACATCATGGTACTCCATAAAACGGATTCCTCTGCTGAATGGGGCAAATATGTAGGTAACATTTAACTTGGGTACATTTAATTGTATATAAATAATACTTCCATTAAGTTAAATTTACAATTATAAAAATAAAGATTTTTATATAAAGAAAAAACTTAAATAAGCTTTGGATTTTGTGAGCCTATTGGAGTCTCAAGAAACTACAAATAACCTCAATGTCTAACACCTGGGACAGCCCACCTGGGACAGCCCACCTGGGACAGCACACCTGGGACAGCACACCTGGGGACAGCACACCTGGGACAGCACACCTGGGGCAGCACACCTGGGACAGCACACCTGGGACAGCCCACCTGGGGCAGCCCACCTGGGACAGCACACCTGGGACAGCCCACCTGGGACAGCACACCTGGGCAGCCCCTGGGCAGCCCACCTGGGACAGCACACCTGGGACAGCACACCTGGGGCAGCCACCTGGGCAGCACACCTGGGCAGCACACCTGGGACAGCCACCTGGGGCAGCACACCTGGGGCAGCACACCTGGGACAGCAACCTGGGACAGCACACCTGGGGCAGCCCACCTGGGACAGCACACCTGGGGCAGCACACCTGGGACAGCACACCTGGGGCAGCCCACCTGGGGCAGCACACCTGGGACAGCACACCTGGGACAGCACACCTGGGGCAGCACACCTGGGACAGCACACCTGGGGACAGCACACCTGGGACAGCACACCTGGGGCAGCACACCTGGGGCAGCACACCTGGGGCAGCCCACCTGGGACAGCACACCTGGGACAGCACACCTGGGGCAGCCCACCTGGGGCAGCACACCTGGGGCAGCACACCTGGGGCAGCCCACCTGGGACAGCCCACCTGGGGCAGCACACCTGGGGCAGCCCACCTGGGGCAGCACACCTGGGGCAGCCACCTGGGGCAGCACACCTGGGGCAGCACACCTGGGGAAGCACACCTGGGACAGCCCACCTGGGGCAGCACACCTGGGGACAGCCGTGGCCCTTTCACTCCATGGAATGCTACAGAGCCAGAAAGATGGACTCCCCGGCTACAGAGCAACATGGAATAATGCTCATGACGCAGTGTAAAAGGAAGGCAGACTGGGAAGCTGTCCCCATACTCTGATAACAACCACTCCCCTCTTCCTGCAGATGCACTCAAGGGCAGCAACAGAAAAGCCCCAGAACAGTTACAGTGGCTGAATCTTAGCACCAGCCCAGGTTCTCAGAATGGAGAACTCAGAATTTAAGCCCCCGGCCTTAGTCTTACAGCTGCAAGGTTCCTTGGCATTCAACCAATCCATTCTCTTTCCAACGAAGAACCACCCAGAAAGCATCTGGCCATCCTCTGCTGCTTGCACACTGCCAATGACAAGGAGCTCACTACCTCCCAAGGCAAGGCAGATAGCTCTGGAGACTTGAGTGGTTTGGCATTATGTGAACAGGCTGTCACTGAGTCATTCATATTGTCTCCTGGTTGTCCTCAGAGCCAGGGACAGAAGTTCGTAGAACCACTCGTAGGGTGTTGGGTGGGTAGGGGAGGCAGCTGAGGGCTGGATGAATTTTTCTATTTAAAACAAACTGGCTATCTGGGCGTGGTGGTTCATGCCTGTAATCCCAGCACTTTGAGAAGCCGACACAGGCAGATTACTTGAGCTCAGGAGTTTGAGACCATCCTGCCAACATGGTGAAACCCCGTCTCTACTAAAAATACAAAAATTAGCCAGGCATGATGGCAGACACTTGTAATCCCAGCTACTTAGGAGGTTGAGGCAGAAGACTCGCTTGAACCCAGGAGGCAGAAGTTTCAGTGAGCTGAATCGCACCACTGCACTCCAGCCTGGGTGACACAGCATAAGTTCGCCTCAAAAAATAATAAAACAAAATAAAATAAAACAAAGTGACCCTCCACTTCTGGATATATATCCAAAAGAAATGAAGCAGGGACTCACATATTTACACACCCATGTTCATAGCAGAATTATTCACAGTAGCCATAAGGTGAAAACAAGCTAAATGTCCATTGGTGGATGAGATGAATGGATAAACAAAATGTGGCATATCCATATCCATAAAATAGAATATTATTCCTTCTTAAAAAGGAATGAGGCCAGATGCGGAGGCTCATGGGTGTAATCCCTGCACTTTGGGAGGCCAAGGCGGGCGGATCACCTGAGGTCAGGAGTTCGAGACCAGCCTGGCCAACATGGTGAAACCCTATCTCTACTAAAAATACAAAAAAATTAGCCAGGCATGGTGGTGTGTGCCTATAGTCCCAGCTACTCAGGAGGCTGAGGCAAGAGAACTGCTTGAACCCGGGAGGTGGAAGTTGCAATGAGCCGAGATTGTGCCATTGCACTCCAGCCTGGGCAACAAAGCAGGACTCCGCCTCAGAAAAAAAAAAAAAAAAAAAAAGAATGAAATTTTGACACATGGTATAACATGGATGAACCCTCAGGGCATTATGCTAAGTGAAATAAGCCAGACACCAAAGAACAAATATTGTTTGACTCCACTTAGACAGAGAGAGTAGCCAAACTCATAGAGAAAAGCAGTGAATTGGTGGTTACTAGGGGCTGGGGAGTTACTGTTTAGTGGGAGTTTCAGTCTGGGAAGATGAAAAAGTTCTGGAGAAGGATGGTGGTGATGGTTGCATAACAGTGTCAGTGTACTTAATGCTACACTTAAAAATTGTTAAAATGGTATATTTTATGTTATGCATCTTTTACCTCAATTTTTTTAAAAGGGAGGGGGCAGGGAGTTTTCAAAGAGGAGCAGGAAGAGGGGAGAAGGGTATTCCCAGCAAAGAGAATGACACGTGCAGAGCTACAGGGACACTGTATTTTCAGGGCAGCTGAAAAGGTGAGAAAAGCTGCAGAGGTCATGGAAGTGGTGGCCAATGTCCCTGTATGCCATGTCAGGGAGTCTGGACTTCACCCTGAAAGCAATGGGGAATGATTGTGAAAGAAGAGGAATGACAGCAGATTTGCATTTTAGAAATATCACTTTGATCACAAAAAGACAGGTCAGAGGGTGGTGTGTGGTATCTTTGGGGGAAGGGAGGAGAGTCAGGGGCTGTTGTCAGTAATCCAGATGAGGGCTGACAGTAAGAAGATGTTCTGGAGTTACCGTGTGCCTTAGCTGGCACTACTTCTGACAATGCCATTCATTTGAGATTAATTTTTATTAGGGTTGTATTTATTAGATCTCCATTTTAATATACATGTCTTCTAAAATAAATTACAGGCTGGGTGTGGTGGCTCACGCCTGTAATCCCAGCACTTTGGGAGGCCGAGGCTGGTGGATAACTTGAGATCAGGAGTTCGAGACCAGCCTGGCCAACATGGTGAAACCCTGTCTCTATTAAAAACACAAAAATTAGCCAGGCGTGGTGGCGCACGCCTATAATCCCAGCTACTCGGGAGGCTGAGGCAGGAGAATCACTTGAACCTGGAGGCAGAGGTTGCAGTGAACCAGAATGGTGCCACTGCACTCCAGTCTGGACAACAGAGCAAGATTTCATCTCAAAAAAAAAAGCAAAATAAAATAAAATAAAATAACATACAAACTCCTTGAAGACTAAAATAAAAGGTTAAAAGAGTAAATTTTTTAACATATATTTCGTCACAATTTTAAAAATGCAAAACTGGCCTGGGCAAGCATGCACCTTGCCGCCCTCATGAACAACTCTGTAACTGGCTGAGCCGCCCCAGGGCTAGTCAAAACACAGTAGAGAAGAGGTCAGCTGGAAATGTCCCAAGGTACACTTATTTCCTCCATGCAGTGCCAAGAATGCAGGTCCTAACGCTGGCTCTGCCATAACTTGTAATCTGACCTCAGGCAAGTCTCTCCTCCCCTCCATGGGACTCAGTTTCCTCATCTGTAAAATGGTCTCCTGGGGCAGGAGAGTACAGTGGCTCAGAGCCCAGTCTCTATAGTTAGGCAGCCCTGGGTCTCACTGGCTTCAGCACTTCCTTGCATGTAGTCTTGAGTCATGTACTACTGTGGGGTGTTTATGGACCGGCCACTGCACACCAGCTTGGTGCTAAATATGCAGCTGTGCTAACCTCAGTCCCATTTAATCCTCACAACAGGCTAAGGGGCAGACACCATTGTTTTCTCCACTTTACAGACAAGGGGATGGGTAAAGTGACTGCCCACAGTCACAGAGATGCGAAGAGGCAAAGCTAGGATCCGAGTCCAGTGGTCTGACCCAAAGGCCTTTCACACTCCCTAGGATGTACAAGACCCTCCTGAAATCTTTGCAGACAGCCGAGTCATCACGTGCCGGCGGCTTGCCTGGTGGCCCCATTCTCTGTGGACCCATCTTACCTCCCCATCCAAAGCAGGACCCACCTTCAGCCCAGTTCACCTTCAGCCCAGTTCCAATGCTGAGAAGCACAATCAGCAGATGAGTCACACCTGGGAGGGTACAAAAATCTTCCCCACTGACCCATGCATGCAAAAAAATACCTCCTGAAGTTGCCCAGAAACCCCACATAGAACTTGACTCCTGTGCAGCAACTCTTCACTGCAACAGGACGGTACTGGTGTCCAGCATTGCCCAGCTACACCACTTAATGTTGTGTGGCTGTGGAGAAGTCACCTTCACTCTCTGAGCCAGTTTCCTCATCTGTGAAATGGGAACAATATTAACTGCCCCAGTGGGGTCTTTATGAGGATTAAATGGAAGGAGATATATATATACACACACACACACACACACATACTGCTCACTACTGTATGGGGCCTAGGCCACTGCTGGACAGCTTCATGCAGCGAGTGTTGGGATAGTTATCTGTAAAATGGGCTAACGATTTCATAGGGTGGAGGAGGTGGGGAGAGCCAATGAGATGGCATGGTGAGGGGCTTGGAACAGTACCTGGCTCAGTAAATGTCAGAGGCCAGAACATCAGTAAATGTCAGAGGCCAGAACCCCAAGGGGATGGCACTGAAGGGAGGGCTGGGTCCCTTGCTGATATTATTCACTAAGTTATCTCCCAATTCTTCCCTGGACCAGCCCTGTGCCTCAGGCAGCCAAGATGTAGGGAAGGGAGGGAAGGTGTGGGCAGAAGCCTGGACCAGGAATCAGATGTTGACCCTAACTATGCAGTTCTCCACCCTTTCCCTGTGCAACCTTAGGCAAGTCAGCTGTCTTCTCCAGGCCACAGTCTTCTCATCTGTCAACAGATGGTTTGAGCAGACCTATCTGCTCTCAGCATTGTAGAATGCTGTGACTCAGAGACCAGCACTTGGCTTTGCATTGTCTCCAAATGGAATTCTCCACCCACCTTTCCTTGATGTTAGCAATAATTCCCACAGGCAGCACTCACGATGTGCCAGGAGCTGTGCCTCATCTCCCAACAGCATTGTGAGAAAGGCCCTGTTACTGTCAACTGCCAGATGGGGTGACCAAGGCACACAGGGCTGGCAGGCTGCCCCTCAACATCTCCACCCCCAGGCCAGCCCAGCAGGGCCTGTGCCTCACCAGGAGCAACCGATGGAAATCAGGTCCACTGTGGAAGCTCTGCCTCCCTCACCAGGAAGCAAACCCTTGTTGGCAGAGACTTGGCCCAAACCTTGAATTCTTTGGGCTGGGAGGGATTTCAGGCACCAGCTTGATTCCTCCTCCTGCACACGCACACACACACGAAAAATGGAGGCCTAGTGAAGCAAGAGGCTCTCTTGCCTCTCGGTGCTATGATCTCATTCTCAGAAAATGGCTGTGAAGCAAATCTCTAGACCCCCAGCTCTCCCCTACGCCTCCTCCTCCCCCCCCTCTCTCTCTCTCTCTCTCACACACACACACACACACACACACACACACACACACACACCCGTCAGGGACAAAGGAAAGCGAGTCCCGACATTCAGCAGCCGCTGGAGCCCGTTCTCCCTCTCAGGGCCTCTTTGTGTGGGGCCAGAGGGGGAGGGGGCTGCCTGCATGAACCTCAGATTTAATGAGGGGAAGAGGGAAGGAGAGGGGGGCTGGGGAAAGGGAAGGGAGAACGGGCCTCCCAGCCGGGGTCTTGCTGGAGCCCCTGCCCTCCGCGGCTGCAGCTACAGCACAGAGGCTGGCCTCCCCCCAGGTCCCGAACCCGCGACCGGGCACTCCCCGCGCACACCCGAACCTCCCTCGATTCCTGCTCTCCCAACCCAGAGTTCCGCCCGGTGGTCCGTGACGACCCGCACCCGCCTCACTCGAGGGCAGCTAAGAAAGTCCGGGGCTCCCTCCCCTCCCATCCCAGTCTCCGCGCTGGGGCCCAGAGAGGGGTCCGGGGCGAGCAGGGGACGTGCCTGGGAGGCAGCGCGAGCCGGACTGAGGACGGTAACGGGACCGCAGAGAGACTGAGGGACGGACGGGCAGACGGACAGAAGGACAGTCGGACGAACGACGGACAGAGACAGGAACCAGACAAATACGAACGGCCAGGCGGAGCCCGAGCGACAGGACAGGCGGACGGGCAGGCGGCCAGAGGGGTGGGCAGGGCACTCCCAGGAGGCACGGGGCCCGGCCGACCCGCACGCAGAACCAGGGCGTCCGGGACGGGGACAGACGCCACCCCGAGGACCGCCCCAAGGGGGGAGACGAGGGTCCACAGAGCTGCCCCGACCCCGGGCTCCAGGCTCAGTCTCTGCAGGTCCCGGGAGGGCGCCCGCCGAGGGCACTCGCCTCCTGCCCGCGGACACCCGAGCCGGGACCGCAGCTGCCCGGCGCCTGCCGGCCAGGACGGAGCGCGGGGACGGGGGCAGCGGGATCCGGAGGCCGAGCGAAGGTCCGGGAGGGCGAGCAGGCGGGACACCGGCCCAGAAAGACAAGTTCGCAGGAAGGAAAAAGACGAAACTACTCGGAGCAGAACAGAAGAAAGTGAGGGACGCAGCAGGAACGGGCGGCGCGGGCGGGCGCCGGGGTCGGGACTCACGCAGCTGAGCAGGGAGCAGGCTCCCAGGCAGGCCCCCATGGCGGCGGCTCCGGGCTGCGGGCGCCCGGGGCTGGGCGCGGGGAGCGGACCTCGGGATCCGGGTGCCGGGCCTGGCCCCTCCCCGGCCCCGGCCCCGCCCCGGCCCCGCCCCACCTACCGAAGCCGCTCGACGCTTTCCGGCGGCGCTCGGGGCCTCCGCAGACTCACCTGGGGCAGGTGCGCCGGGAGGGACCCCAGGGGAAGGGGGCGGTCGGGGATTCCCGCGGCCACGCGAGCCGCGCGGCCTGATCCAACCCTGGCCCGGGCTCGCATCCTGCTCCAAAGCGAGCGTTCGGAAATCGACTTCGGTTTGAGCCCGTGTGACCTCAGGACACTGTCACCCTTGGGAACAGAAGCCAAGAGGTGGTCACCGCTGACTCCTCAGTGCTTGGCGCAGAGCCTCTGCTCAATACGTAGATGCTGAGGTTGAATGCTGAATGACTGGATAAAGAAACTTCGGCAAGTCACTGCACCTCTCTGAGCCTCAATTTCCCGGTCTGTAAAGTGAGGATACATACCTCACAGGGTGGTTACAACACATGGTAGGTGCTTGACAAATGTAAGCCCCCATCGTCACTGTTTTCTTCTTCTTCCTTTTTAAGAGAGAGGGTCTTGCTCTGTCACCCAGGCTGGAGTGCAGTGGTGCAATCATAGCTCACTGCAGCCTCGACCTCCTGGGCTCAAGTGATCCTCCTGCTTCAGGCTCCTGAGTAGCTGGGACTACAGGTGCATGCCACCATGCCCACCTACTGCTTCTTCTAAGACCCCAGCCTCTCACTCTAAACCCATCTTGCCTTCTCTCCATCTGTTCTTCAAACTCCACTGACTCCCAACAGCCTGCTGGGGGCTACTCACTCCCTACAGCCACCCCTGCTTGGTGGCTTATCACTCCCTAGGGAGCCCGAACTGGTCCCTAGCTAAGGAGGTCAGAAGGCGGGGAGGGGCGGCCACATTCCTGACAGATGGCTCTCCAGGGGTAGGTGTGAGAGACCCAGAAGTAGGGCTCTGTAATTAGTCTCCCTTCACCCTTAGCCCTGTCCTCAGCCACCTCTGGACAAGATAATGTTAGGGAAAGAAGTCTCTGTGCCTCGAAGCTGGCCCCAGGGCCAAAGAGCTGGTTGACTGCATCCTTGGGTGATTCACTGGACGCCAGGCTTAGCCATTAATTGCACCAGGACTGTTCCACAAACACACCCTACACTTTCCCTCCTCCGCACTTTTGCCCACACAATGCCTCCTCTTTTTTTTTTTTTTTTTTTTGAGACAGGGTCTCATTCTGTCACCCAGGCGGGAATACAGTAGCCCAATCATAGCTCACTGCAGCTTCAACCTCCTGGACCCAAGTGATCCTCCCACCTCAGCCTCCCAAGTAGCTGGGACCACCAGTGTGTACTACCACACCTGGCTAATTTTTTAAAAATTTTGTGTGGAGATGAGGTCTCCTTATGTTGCCCAGGCTGGTCTTGAACTCCTGGGCTTAAGCAATCCTCCTGCCTTGGCCTCCCAAAGTGCTGGTATTACAGATGTGAGGCACTGCACCTGGCAGATGCCCTCCTCTTGAAGGTCCTTCTCCTTATCCCTGTTTCTCTCCTTTGAAGCTTGCTCACATGCCATACCTCTCAGTGAAGACAGCCACCACCATCATCCCCAGCCCACTACCTGGCTCCATTAAGAATGAACATCCTCCCGATTCCCCCAATTCTCCAAACAATATGGGCCTCCCTTATGGCCTCACAAACAACCCGAGCACATGCCCAACTTTCCCCCATGGTACAATTTGAGCCCCACAACAGCCCTGAGAAGTCGATTAATTCCCCACCCACTCATTTACAGATGAGGAAACCAAGGAACAAAGAAGTAGTGACACGCAAAATGTAAATCAAGCATTGAATAAACGTTGACTGTGATCACTGTGGTTGTTGGTACTGTTGCTGAAGGCCACACGGCTCAGAAGAAACAGAGCTGGAAGGCCACCTGGCCTGGCTTTCACCCTGATGTCCTACTGCTTCCCTTGTTCAAGTAGAGGTGACAATATCTAGTCTTCCTGTTTTTCTGTCCAGTAATATTTCAGTCCTTCCCTAACCCGAGGCCTTTAAGGGACTGAGAGCCACCCAAGAACGGTCTGCTCTCTGGCTACCCCCTCTCCTACCCAGAGCACAGTACAGGGCCTGGCACACAGCCAGGCAGTGAATGCTTGCTGGATGAATGTCTGACCTTTTACCATAAGTCCACTTTCCTCCTTCTGCTGTGACTGACAGTCTGATCCAAAAACAGCCCCTACACAGTCATCTTCTGCACAGAAATCCTTTAGACTGAAATGCCACCAAGCACTCTCAGGTGAGCCCCCCTCACATGCTCCCATCTCAGGGTCAGCTCCTTGGACACTTCTGCTCCAAGAGCTGAATTTTTCACCCCCAACCCCTCCCTATCCATGACCTAGAACAGTAGAAAGCACCCAAGACCCAGAGGACCAACCCCTGGGATTCTTGTTCTGCCACAGATGACCGTGCCCCATGCCATCCTTGGGGGGCCACTTCACCCCACAAGGGGTATCCGTCCATCCCCTTCCCTGAAATAGGGAGGGTCATTCTGTTTAACCTCACAGAGCAAGTGTGAGCATCTGCAAAAACATTCTCAGAAATAAGCAGTTATCTGCAAGGAACGAGGGATTAAGATGACTGTATGTGTGAAGGGACAGCCACTCTGGCTTCAGGCTAAAATTTTCCAGAGCAAGGTAATACGCTGCCACTGTCCTGGCCTCCTGCCTGCCCAAGACCAAGGCTGGCTGGGCTCTCACATGCCCAGCACGGAGGGCGTAACTCACTGTGTGGCTGGGTCCCGGTGACTCCTCCTCTCTCAGTCTCATGCTTCTCATCTGTAAAATAAAGATAAGTTTTTTTTACCCCAGCTATCTCAGGGGACTACCGAGGAGATGAAATAAGGACATAGAGAAAGAGCTTCATTTCTTGGTGTCCTGGCCAGCCCATCAGCATTTACTCCCAGATTTGAACCTCCTGCATGGGGCCAGAGTAGCTCTGTCTCTTGCACCCCCAAAAGCACAGTCACAGTCAGCAGCAAGTCACCCAACCACCACTCTGAGCCTCACTGGAGGGTTGGAATTCAGGATTCAGCTTCTCCACCCAATGCCATGTAAACCATGTCCCTTGAAATAAACATGAAAGGGTCATTTGGTCCATTGCCCTGTGCCCATCGCCCAGCCCAGACAGATGCTCAACTCCAGTTCCCAAAGGAAGCAGCCTCTGATTTCTTGGACCACCCACCCCAAGGTTCTCTAATCTGATCTCACTGGGCCTGAGTTTTCAGATCTGCAACATATGAATGAACTCCTGCCCCGACCCCAGTGCCCCCAGTCCATTCTCACCCCATCCCCTCTTACCATCCTTCCATCCATGAGGACTCAGATGTGTGCCGGCTTTGAGCCTCCTATCCCTTGGGCTTCGCTGTCTGTACTGGCCTCTATTTCCTGCTTCTGACCCATTTACAGAGCAGGGCTGAGGCCATCCCTTATGAATATGCATATAGGATAATGAGAGCTTGGGATTGGGGGAGCATCTGAGGAGAAGTATTCACATAGGCACCATCCACTCTGCTCTCCCCATAAACACCCCCCAACCAAGGCTGTCCTTCTTCACAAAGCATGCGTGGGATTTCGGAGCAAAAGCTAAAGTAACAATAATCATATTCACAGCAAGCATTTCTAAGAGCTTACAACATGCCAGGCACTCTGCTGAGATTATCTCCTTTAAGATGCATTTAAGGTAGGAACTATTGCCCCCATTT
Source organism: Nomascus leucogenys (assembly GCF_006542625.1). Classification (NCBI taxonomy): domain Eukaryota; kingdom Metazoa; phylum Chordata; class Mammalia; order Primates; family Hylobatidae; genus Nomascus; species Nomascus leucogenys. The sequence goes on along the minus strand of NC_044392.1, from coordinate 710,847 downwards.
AGCAAATAAGGAAATCGATGCTCCAAGAAGTTAGGTAACTTGTACATAAATCATATGGGGAACATGCACAGTGATCACGTGCAGAGCCAGGGTGGAACCCAGGTTTTCTCAGGAGAACTGGAATTCCAAAGCTGGCGCTCTAAACCCCTGCTGCCCAGATGTTCAGGGCCAAGCCAGGAGCCCTAAGCGGTCATGGGGCCACATCTGGATCTCACGTGCCAGCAGATGAGCCCACAGTGGTCTTAGGTGATTTTGTGAAAGGACCCAGGTCCTGGCAGGGACTCTATCTGGAAGGTATGGAGACAGGCAGACACAATATGCGTTTACACGTGTGCAGGCACACAGTGATGCAAGCTCGAGCATGTACACACACAGGGTGTTCTGTGTGCATGGATGTAACTGTGTGGGGTGGGGGTACCCCTGTGGCTGCCCAGTGTATGTGCCTCTGTGCTGCTCTGGTGACGTTTTTCCAATCAACACTTAGAGAGAGCCACAGTGGGCCAGGAGCTGGGAATGCAGTGTGGATAGGGCAGACACAGTCCCAGCCTGCGTGGAGTGGATGGTCTGTGGGATTTGCTTCTCATACACAGTAACACTCTGGAAGGAATCCGTTTCCTTTGTGGGAAGCAACTAGAGGTTGAGAGAGAAGACGGGTAAGAGTGGAAAAGGCAGGACATCTGAGATAGGTAGCTCAAGGGAGCCTCTGGCACTTGCCAGAAAAGTGTGGAGGAGAGAGCCAGGGCCTGGCACCGGCTCCACGGAGTCACAGGTCTGAGGATTCCCAAAGGTCTCCAGATGCTTTCCTTACAGATGTCCAGGGTCTTCTGTGAGTGCACATGTGGGCAGTGCGTGTGTGTTGGGGAGGGGCAGATGTCCAGGGTCTTCAGTGAGTGCACACGTGGGCAGTGCATGTGTGTTGGGGAGGGGCAGATGTCCAGGGTCTTCTGTGAGTGCACATGTGGGCAGTGCGTGTGTGTTGGGGAGGGGGAGTGTTTAGGTATATGTGCACAGATGAGCATGTGTGGTTATGTGAATATGTGCATGGAATGCACATGTATAAATGTGGGGACATGGGTAAGTCATATATGGTGTGTACACATGTGGGGTTTACATGTAGAGGTAGGTGTGTGCCTGTGTGTGTGGCAGGGCCAGTTACTGCAAAGGAGAGAAGAGAGTGCCATTTGGCCCAGGTCTCACATTCAGAAGCCTCAAAAATGCATCCAAAAATGAGATGGAATGAAAGGAGGGAGGGAGGGATGGATGGCTAGGTAGATGGATAGGCAGAGGGCTGGCTGTGCAGAGAGATGGATAGAGGGTTGGACAGAGGAATGGATATGTGATAAAGCAGATACTGCAAAATGTTCATTGTAGCCCCCAGATGCTGAGTATATGGGTGCTCACTGTACCATTATTTCAACCCTTCTGGATGCTGGATACTTTTCATAATACAATGAGCACACAAAGTGGGCTGGATGTCTAGCCCTGGAGAATCATGGATGAGATGGGAAGAACAGAATGCTCTTCATGCCATTTGAAACTTACATCCCATCACTGGACCACACAGCAATGTGAAATCACATTTTTTATAATTCTCGTTATGATCTTGTGAGTCCCTTAGTTGCACTGCATTGGATGTGTGTGCGTGCATTTGTGTGTTAAAAAACATTAATTTGTTAAATAAAAACATACCACAATTGCGAACATCCTATTTAGGTCTTTCTTCATCTTTAAATTACCAGGAGCCTTAAAAGACAGAAGTGGTCCGGCTCAGCTGGGCACGGTGGCTCGCGCCTGTAATCCCGGCACTTTGGGAGACCAAGGCGGGCAGATTACCTGAGGTCAGGAGTTTGAGACCAGCCTGACCAACATGGAGAAACCCCACCTCTACTAAAAAATACAAAATTAGCCGGGCATGGTGGCGCATGCCTGTAATCCCAGCTACTCGGGAGGCTGAGGCAGGAGAATCACTTGAACCCGGGAGGTGGAGGTGAGCTGACATCAGACCATTGCACTCCAGCCTGGGCAACAAGAGCGAAACTCCGTCTCAAAAAAAAAACAGAGAAGTGGCCTGGTTCTTTCCGTCTGTGAGCTCCTGCTATGCAGGGTGTGTGTATGGGTTTGCATGTATGTGCACGTGTCAGGGATGTGAGCACGCGGGGGTAGGTCAGGCTGACACCCATGTGAGTGCCCACACAGAGAGCTCAGCCTCCTCCAAGCCCCGCTGGGGCCAGCACCACTCCGAGGTGAGGAGGATGTCTTAGGACTGAGGAAGGGCAGCCACCAGCCCCAGGGCAGCATAGGGGACCAGGAACTCTGTCATCTAAGGCTTGGACACGCTCAGGCCAAGCGGCGTCCTCCGGCCAGCCGCCAGAGTGTGGGAGGCTGTTTCCTGGAGGAGGATGGGGCAAAGGCAGGATGTCCACAGCCGTCCTGGGCCCAGTGGCTCCTCTCTTCCTCCCCATACATTTATATCTCCTGTCGGGACCATTCATCCTACCCTGCTCAGTGCCTGTGGGCCCAAGCGGTCAATACCCCATCATTGAACAGATGGAGAAATGGAGGCCTGGAGAGAATGCAGCCACTCAGGCCACACACAACAAGTCAGCCCAGAGCCAGCCTGAGATCTAGCCTGGGTTCTAATCTCTGCCCCACTGCCTGCCATCTCCGCATCTCCCTCCTTCAGTGATTTGTCCACCAGCCAAGGCCTGCAGGGGTCCTACAGAATGGGCTCCAGGCCCAGCAGACCCAGCAGGGGAGGCCCCAGAGTGCCCTCCTGCCTAGGGAGGTCACATACAAAATCCAGGAAGACAGGTGGGCACCAGAAACAGCAGGCGGCTGAGAGGCAGGGCCTGGCTCAGCCACCAACCCTGTTAGAATGACCCTAGACAGCTCCCTGCCGCTTTCTGGGCCTCAGTTTCTCCATCTGTAAAATAAATGGGTTGAGGCCGGGAGCAGTGGCTCACACCTGAAGTCCCAGCACTTTGGGAGGCCTAGGTAGGCAGATCACTTGAGCTCAGGAGTTCGAGACCAGCCTGGGCAACATGGCAAGACCCCCATCTCTACTAAAAATACAAAGAAATAGCCAGGCATGGTGGTGCACACCTGTGGTCTCGGCTGCTCGGGAGGCGGAGGTGGGAGGATCACTTGAGCCTGGGGAGTAAAGGTTGCAGTGAGCCAAGATTGCACCACTGCACTCCAGCCTGGGCATAGAGTGAGACCCTATCTCAAAAAAAAATACATAAATTAAAATAAGTAGGTTGAACTACTAACAGTGGCTTTCAAATAATGTTTTGAAGCAGAATCCCTAAGTAGCTACAAGAGGAGCTCTCCTGGCCCATGTGGGGAAGGCAGGTGGATCTCGGCCCCTCACCCACTCTCCACTAAGAAGCTGGCCAAAGAATGTCCCACCGAATCACAGAAGCAGTGGACAAGAAACCAGCCTTCAGCACATAACCAGGGCCCAATTCCAGCTGGGCCATTTACCGACTGCATAGACCTAGGCAAGGCTCTCCAAGCCTCAGCTTGCTCATCTGTAAAATGGGGGCAACGATACCAACCTCCTACCGCTGTGTGACAATTAACTGAGATAATTCATGCCCAGTGTTTGGTATGTGGTGAACATATTAAAACTTGAAGCAACCGTTCCTGTTACTACTAGTTAGCCCTCAGATGAGAACCAGCATGAACTTGCTGGCTTCACCATGAGTTGTATCTCTTGTGCCAGACCCCAAAGCCAATGCATTTTGGCAGCTGCTGTCCCAAATTCCTCAGCTCCGCCTACCTCTGCAGCTGCCCCAGAACAGCTGGGCATGCAGGGGCTGCTGCAACGCCAGGCCTGGGCCGTGGGGAGGGCAAGCGCAGGGCTCCCTGTAATCAGGCCAGGCCTCAGAGCAAAGCCCGTTTCATCTGGACAACCAAGCCCCTGGCAGGCCATCATTAACTCCCCAACCCTTGCTCAGCACCCAACCCTGACCCAGCTGCTGAAGCCTCAGAGAGAAGGCAGCAGGTGTTTAGCCAAAGCCTTTCATTCCTAGGATCCCTCCCCAGGGTCTCCCAGGACCGCTGGGCTCAGGGAACATTCTGGTGACATAAGCAGGAAGGAAAGTCTTTCTGAAGCCAGGATCTCCACTCACCCTACAGGCAGCAGTCCACCCTGAGGGAAAACGGAGACCTGGCATTGAGACTCCTACAACCTCAAGGTTGAAGAAAGCTCTAAAGCCATCTCATGTATATACATGCAATGCAATACTATTCAGCCTTAAAAAGACAAGAAATTCTGACACGTGCTGCAACATGGCTGAACTTTGAGGATGTTATGCTAAGTAAATAAGCCAGACACAAAAGGACAAAAACTGTATGATTTCACTTATACAAGGTACCCAGAGTACTCTAATTTGTAGAGACAGAACGTACAATGGTAATTGCCAGGGACTGGGAAGAGAGCAGAATGGAGAGTTATTAAAAAAACACAAGATGGGCCAGGTATGGTGGTTCATGCCTGAATCCCCACTACACAGGAGGCTGAGGCAGGAGAATTGCTTGAACCCGAGAGGCAGAGGTTGCAGTGAGTTGAGATCTCACCATTGCACTCCAGCCTGGGCAACAAGAGTGAAACTCCGTCTCAAAAAAAAAAAAAAAAAAAAAAAGATGAAAGACAAGCATTGGCTGAGTGCAGTGGTTCATGCCTGTAACCCCAGCACTTTGGGAGGCTGAGGCAGGAGGACTGCTTGAACCCAGGAGTTCAAGACCAGCCTGGACAACGTGGCGAGGCCTCCATCTCTACAAAACATTTAAATGTTTTTTTTTTTTTTTTTTTTGAGACAGAGTTTCGCTCTTGTTGCCCAGGCTGGAGTGCAATGGCACGATCTCAGCTCACTGCAACCTCCACCTCCCAGGTTCAAGCAATTCTCCTGCCTCAGCTTCCTGAGTGGCTGGGATTACAAGCACCTGCCATCATGCCCAGTCAATTTTTGTATTTTTAGTAGAGACAGGGTTTCACCATGTTGGCCAGGCTGGTCTCGAACTCCTGACCTGAGGCGATCTGCCCACTTCAGCCTCCCAAAGTGCTGGGATTACAGGCATGAGTCACCCCACCCAGCCTCATAAAAAGTAATTTTTTTACTTTTTGTAAGTGTTTATACTTTTTACAAGTGTTGGTGAGGATGTAGAGAAAAGAGAACACTTGTACACTTCTGGTGGGAATGTAAACTGGTACAACCATTATGGAAAACAGTATGCAGGTTCTTGAAAAACTAAAAATAGAACTACCACACTATCCAGCAATCCCACTTTTGGTTATATATCCAAAAGAAATGAAATCAGTAAGTCAAAGAGATATCTACACTCCCATGTTCACTGCAGTATCATCCACAATAGCCAAGATATGGAAACAACCTAACTGTCCATCACCGAATGAATGGATAAAGAAATTGTGACGGCCAGGCACAGTGGCCCACGCCTGTAATCCCAGCACTCTGGGAGGCCGAGGCGGGTGGATCACCTCAGGTCAGGAGTTCGAGACCAGCCTGGCCAACATGGTGAAATGCTGTCTCTACTAAAAACACAAAAATTAGCCAGGCATGGTGGCGGGTGTCTGTAATCCCAGCTACTTGGGAGGCTGAGACAGAAGGACTGCTTGAACCCGGGAAGTGGACGTTGCAATGAGCCGAGACTGCACCATTGCACTCTAGCCTGGGGAACTAGAGCAAAACTCTATCTCAAACAAACAACACCACAAAAAAATTGTGATATATACACAATAGAATACTATACAGCCTTTAAAAAGAAGGACATCCTGTCATCTGCGACAACATAGATGAACCTGGAGAACATTGCGTTAAGTGAAGTAAGCCAGGCACTGAAAGACTAATACTGCATGATCTCACTTATGTGAAATTTTAAAAGTCGGACTCATAGAAGCAGAGAGCACAACAGTGGTTAACAGGGGCTGGGGCCAGGCCCAGGAGAAGGGATTGAGGAGATGTGGGTCAATGGATACAAAATTTCAGTTAGACAGGAGGAATAAATTCAAGAGATTTATTGTACACCATAGTCACTATAGTTATTAACAATGTATTGTATACTTCAAAATCGCTGAGTAAATTTTAACTGTTCTCATTGCAAAAAAATTAGTATGTGAGGTAATGCATACTTAACCCAATTAGCCATTCCACAATGTATACATATTTATTAATTTATTTATTTCTTATTTTTTGACAGGGTCTTACTCTGTCACCCAGGCTAGAGTGCAGTGGTGTGATCCCAGCTCACTTCAACCTCTGCCTCCCGGGCTCAAGCCATCCTCCCACCTCAGGCTCCCGAGTAGCTGGGACTACAGGTGTGCATCACCACATCCAGATAATATTTGTATTTTTTGTAGAGAGAGGGTCGCATCATGTTGCCCAGGCTAGTCTCGAACTCCTGGGCCCATGTGATCTGCCCACCTCAGCCTCACAAAGTGCTGGGATTACAGGCATGCACCGCCGTGCCTGGCCAATATATACATATTTCAAAACATTATATTGCACACTATCAATGTATAAATTTGTATTTGTCAATTAAATTTTTAAAGTTCTCTGATTTGAATAATAAAGAGATAAACACACACATCTAGTGCCTTCTCTCAGTTAACAGATGGAGAAACTGAGGCCAAGACAGAAGAAGGGACTTACCAGAGTACACACAATGGGTGTGTGTTGAGGGGCATTCTCTGTCTTCCTGCTTCTTCCTAAACAAGCCCTCACCCCCACTCCCTAGTCTGCACTACTGCTGGAACAGTCCCCTACCTACAAGCTTCCAGCTGGTTCTTCAGCACATCCGGAATTTCATCAGTCTTTTAAAAAAATAACTTTGCTCCTTTACTCTGGGTTTCATTCCCTCCAATTATAAAATCCTACCTGTCCCATGATAGCAGGGATCTTATCTGCCTGGTTCACCACAGGATCTCAACTCCCAGAGTTGCATCTGGCAGGGCATCACAGAGGCTGAATAAAAAATGAAAAATGAATTTTAGGCCGGGTGCGGTGGCTCATGCCTGTAATCCCAGCACTTTGGGAAACTGAGGTAGGTGAATCACTTGAGGTCAGGAGTTCCAGACCAGCCTGGCCAACATGGTGAAACTCTGCCTCTACTAAAAATGGAAAAATTAGCCGGGCATGGTGGCGCACACCTATAATCCCAGCTCCTTGGGAAGCTGAGGTGGCAGAATCGCTTGAACCCAGGAGGCGGAGGTTGCAGTAGGCTGAGCTCACGCCATTGCACTCCAGCCTGGGCAACAAAGCGAGACCTGGGAGGCAGAGGTTGCAGTGAGCCGAGATCGCGCCATTGCACTCCAGCCTGGGCTCACTGCAACCTCTGCCTCCCAGGTTCAGGTGATTCTCCTGCCTCAGCCTCCCGAGTAGCTGGGACTGCAGGCACCCACCACCACGCCCAGCTAATTTTGTATTTTTAGTAGAGATGGGGTTTCGCCATGTTGGTCTTGAACTCCTGACCTCAGGTGATCCGGCTGCCTCGGCATCCCAAAGTGCTGGGATTACACGCATGAGCCATTGCGCCCAGCCCCTGGGAAAACTTTTTGTACTGGGCAAACTAGAACAATTGGTCACCCTAATTCTATGCCATATCATATCCATTTTAAAAAAACAACATCTTTATTGAAATATATTTCACATACCATAAAATCCACCTATGTTAAGAAACCATTCAGTGGTTTTTAGTACATTCACAAGGTTGTGCAATCACCACCACTCATTCCAGAACATTTTCCTCACCCCAGAAGGAAACCCCATGCTCGTTTAGCAGTCACTCCTCATTCATACTTCTCCTAGGTCCCAGCAACCACTCATCTCCTTCCTGTCTCTGTGGATTTGCCTATTCTAGCCATTTCTTTTATGACTGTCTTCTTTCACTTCACATACTGTTTTCAAGGCTCGTCCACGTTGTAGCAGGTATCACTGTATCAGTGCCTCATTCTCTTTACTTGCCAAACAAGATTCCATTGTACAAATATCAACCATACTTTGTTTATCCACTCATCAATTGTTAGACGTTTAGGTTGCTTCCACTTTTTGACTCTTATGAATAATGCTGCTATGAACATTCATATGCAAGTTTTTATATGAACATATGTTTTCATTTCTCTTGGGTATATACCTTGGAGTTGAATTACTGGGTCATATGGTATCTCAATGTTTAACTTTTTGAGGAACTGCCAAACAGTTTTCCAAAGTGACCACACCATTTTACTTCTCACCAGCATGTAAGAGGGCTTCAGTTTCTCCACATCCTTAGCCATACTTATCATCTGTCTCTTTTATTTTAGTCATCCTAGTGGTGTGACCTGCTATATTGGTTTCAATATAAAGTTTTTGTTCTAAATTAGTCACTATCAAGTAAAACCAACCCCCTTTGAATGTGCACCATGTCTACCATATTGCTTAGAGCACCCTAACACACGACTCAGTACCTCCGAGGGCAAGGGTGCCAGCCTGAAGCATGTGGACTAAAGTCATTTGCAATGTTTTGATATTATAAATGACACTGTGATAACCAGCCTTGTACAGATTTGTGCACCTCTATTATTTTTTTTCCTTAGGAAAAATGCCTAGGGATAGAACAATTTGGTTAAGGGATACACATTGAAAATGTAAACACGTGGCTCAAAGTTTCAAAGGGCGTACAGAGAAAAGTAAAGTTTCTTTCTTCCCCTGCCCTCAGGTCCCCTCCCCAGAAACAACCACAGGCACCAGTTTCTTAAGTATCCTTCCCAAAACATCTTAGGGTGCACATTTTTGAGGTTTTCCAAACAAATTGCCATGAGAAATTTGCACTCATTGATAGACCCACTGCTACTGGGAAAGTTTTCTTTTCACCATTTTGCCTACATTTTTCTTTTTTTTTTCTTTTGAGACAAAGTCTCGCTCTTGTTCCCCAGGCTGGAGTGCAGTGGCATGATCTCAGCTCACTGCAACCTCCACCTCCCAGGTTCAAATGATTCTCCTGCCTCGGCCTGCCGAGTAGCTGGGATTACAGGCACACACCACCATGCCCAGCTAATTTCTATATTTTTAGTAGAGACAGGGTTTCACCATGTTGAACAGGCTGGTCTCAAACTCCTGACCTCAAGTGATCCACCCACCTTGGCCTCCCAGAGTGCTGGAATTACAGGCGTGAGCCACGGCACATGGCCTTGCCTACATCGTTCTTTTTTTTCTTTTTGCCACATTAATCTTTAATTTTTTTAATTGCTAATGAAGTTGAACTTCTTTCCATTGTATTTTATTTGTTGTATTATTCATATATATTATTATTTGTATTTTTCATATGTTTATTATTTGTATTTCATATCTGGTGCCAGAATGATATTAAAAAAAAAAATCTGGCCAGGCGCAGTGGCTCACATGTGTAATCCCAGCACTCTGGGAGGCCGAGGAGAGTGGATCACTTGAGGTCAGAAGTGTGAAACCCCATCTCTACTAAAAATACAAAAATTAGCCGGGCATGGTGGCACACGCCTGTAGTCCCAGCTACTCAGGAGGCTGAGGCAGGAGAATTGCTTGAACCCTGGAGGTGGAGGTTGCAGTGAGCCTAAATCGCGCCACTCTGCTCCAGTCTGGGCAACACAGGGGAACTCCGTCTCAATAAATAAATAAATAAATAAATAAATAAATAAATAAATAATTTTTTTTAAAAAAATCTAATAATGCTCTTGGTTAACACTTTTGGAGCTTCCCCACTGCCTGGGAATAAAGACCCAGCTCCTTAACTGGTCCACAAAGCCCCACATAGCCTGACTCCAACTGCTCCTGGCCCTTTTGTTTGGACAACTTGCAGTTTCCAGAAACAGCCATGTGGCTTCTCTCCTCCTGGCTCTGGCAGTTACAGACATCACCTCCTCTCTGATGACTTTCAGGCTCACCTCCATCACACATCTCTCATGAAATCACTTGCTTACAGGGCCAGCTTGTATGGCCAGCTTGTATGGGTGTATGACCTCTGCAGAGGGACCCCATGGTGAAGAAGGGCCCCTGGACTGGTTTGATACTCTGCTGTCACTGTTTCGAAATTCATAGTACATTTTGGACAAGGGGCTCTGCATTTTCATCTGCACTGGGACCTGTCAATTATGTAGCAGGTCCTGCTGGTTTACCTTGTGTTTCTCACAGAGGATGAGACACCCCTTAACCTCAGGGTCAGTCCCACCCCCTCTTGCATCCCCAGTGCCTGGCAGGAACCAAATGAATGCCTAAATTTTATGAAGGAAATGAATGAATGGATGAAAACAAAGAAAGAATGATGGCATGAATTAAAAGAAGGAGTCTGTTACTCCTTGAAGAGTAAGGTAGGTGGAATTGTCAATGTAAACAAAAGTCAAAAAGGCATTCCAAGTAGAAGGAATGGCACCCATGGGCAAGAACTGACTGTGGGCAGGGCTAGGAGGCCCTGGGGTTGTGCTTGTACCAGCCTCAGTGAAACCGCCTGAATCTGGGGGAAGTGGGAGGGGTGGGGCCACGGATGATCTCTGGAAAGAGCTGTTTCCCTGACCCCAGTCAGGGAGAAAGCCCTGGAATCTAGAAGAGGAAGTTCTAATTAGTACCCTCAAAGGGACTTCTCCTGTCACTGGAGGTAGCAAGCAGTCAGGCCAGGAAGTTGAGGGGGGTCAACGGGACGGTTTGACTCAGGGTTGGGGCATCAAAGCTTGGTGATCTTAAAGACCCCAATTAAAGTGCCTTTGCACTACCTGGCCTCTGACTCACGGGTCAACACCTCCTGCCCACCCCGCATTTAGTTTAAAGGGTTTCTCCGGGCCCTAGGCCCTCCCTTAGCATCCTCCCCAACATTCCAGACAGTGGACGGTCATCAGGGTCCCAGGACCAGTGGGACCAATGCGAGATTAGAGGCAGCCCCTCAATGGGTGCCCTAGCCACCCATGGAGATAGAAAGATAATGATCTCTTGGGGTTTATGGGCATAGGGCTTGGCCTTGCCCGAGCAAGGGAAGAAGCCCAATGGCTGCAAAGCCCTTAAGGGGTTTTATATTGCCAGCCTGGGCCCATCCACCCTTCCCCTCACCTCCTTCCACTCTCTCCTCTTCATTCCTGCCCTTCTAGCCATAGAGGCTTCCTTTCCAGCGCTTGACCACATCAAGTTCATTCTTGTCTCAGCCTTTGCACTTGCTGTAGTAATCTTACTGCTTGCAACACTCATCCCCCAGATCTAGGCTTGGCTGCTCCTCGTTAGGCAGGTCTCAGCTAGAAGACCACTTCCTCCCTGAGCAAGTCAACCCTTCTGCACCCCATGGCCTTGCTTAATTTTCAGACTGTCTGAGTTGGAATCCTACCTCTATTAGCTACTAGCTTGGGCAAGATACAGAGCCTCCCTGTGCCTCTGTTTCCTCGCCTATACAATGAAGATAACAGAAGCATTTATATCATTATGCTGTTGGAAGTAGTAAATGAGTTGACACAGGGCCCGGCACATAGAAGGGCTCCATGCATATTAAGCATTATGACAATCACTGTCTGCCCCCTGGAGGTCACTTTGGGAGAAGAGACTGTGTCAGCCTGCACAGAGCTGTTACCCCAGGGCCTAAAACAGTGCTACATAAAAGGCACTCCAAAAATAGGTATCTAAATCATTGATTTGTTTGTTTCTCCTTGGGTATTTTCCCTTTTGCTATTCTCCCTCTCCCAATTCAAGCAGATTGCTGGTTAGGCAGACAAGAGGCTTCCAAGGCTGGCAGGGGAGGAAAGATGGAGTGAATGGTAACTGCAGAGACACCTCTGGCTCTGCAGATGGTGGCCAGAGCCCAGTGACCAAATGACCCCGAGCTGCACTGTGAACCCAACTCCGCAGAACAATTCTTGCCTTTCTAGTAATGCCCAGAAGAAGCGGAGAGAGAGAGATGTCAGCCCCAGAAGGGCCACTCAGAGCGAAAAGGACAATGGGTGTTGCAAGGTGACTCATTTAGAAAACATGCCTGGGAACACACATGGACCTACCAAGCCTTAGCTGCACATAAATTTTATCTCCCATCCCAGCTTAGACACAGCTCCGTATTGAAGAGAAAGAAAGTTCTACTTCTTATACCCGTAAGTCAATCACACCTGGCGCTCAAATAAAAAGTTCCTTATGACTCCTCACTGAGAGCCTCTCAGAGCTTCAGTTCTGCCAGTGTAAGGTGAAGGCAGTTCCAGCTCTCCCATGATGCTTGTGCACGTTTCAATCATGATAAAAAGTTCCCAAGGGCCAGGCAAGGTGGCTTACACCTGTAATCCCAGCACTTTGGGAGGACGAGATGGGAGGATCGCTTGAGCCCAGGAGTTGGAGACCAGCCTGGGCAACAAAGTAAAACCCTGCCTCTACAAAACAATAAAAAATTAGCCATGGTGGAGCCGCATGTGGTCCCAGCTACATGGAGGCTGAGGCAGGAGGATTGCTTGAGGCCAGGAAGTGGAGGCTGCAGTGAGCCACAATCGCGGTACTGCACTTCAGCCTGTGATACTGAGCAAGACCCTGTCTCAAAAAGAAAAGTTCCCAAGGACTTGCTGTGCTACTTCTTTTAATCCTCTCAACAACCCTGTGAGATAAGAACGATGATCTCTGCTTTAAAATAATGAAACCGAGGTACAAAGTGATTGTGTAACGAGATGAGTTTGAGTAGCTGGTCCAAGACTGAAGCTCAGGTCTAACCCCAGCCCCTGCCACCCTTCCTGTCTACGCAGAAAAAGAAGGTAATCAGAGGTTGTGACAATGTTTGGTAAACGGCAAAGACTTGTGCTGATACGGGGTGACAGAAGGCGGGGCGGGCGCGGTGGCTCACGCCTGTAATCCCAGCACTTTGGGAGGCCGAGATGGGCGGATCACCTGAGGTCAGGAGTTCAAGACCAGCCTGGCCAACATGGTGAAACCCCGTCTCTACTAAAAATACAAAAATTAGCTGGGCGTGGTGGCGGGCGCCTGTAATCCCAAGTACTCTCGGGAGGCTGAGGCAGGAGGATGGCTTGGACCCGGGAGGCAGAGGTTGCAGTGAGCTGAGGTCGCGCCACTGCACTCCAGCCTGGGTGACAGAGCGAGACTCCGTCTCAAAAAAAAAAAAAAAAAAAAGAAGAAGAAGAGGAAGAAGAAGAGGAAGAAGAGGCGGGGAGCGGCCCTGGACAGAGAGGGAATGAGGCATGTGTCGCTCAGCACCGGCCACTGTCCAGTGGATGTGCAAGGCCATGCCACACAGAGCTGTGGCTCTGCACAGCCTGGCCCAGGAGGGCCTTCGCTGACCCCAGTTGACAGGAAAAGAAGGAGCAGCTCGGAAGCGGGGGAGGGACGCACTCAGACGCCGGGAGAGTGCACCTGACTGGTGTCAGGAGGTCGCGTCAAGTGCCAGCTCTGTCTCTAGTTCTCAGGGTGACCTCCGGCTAGTTCCTCTCCTCTCGGGCACCTGTTTTCCCGTCTGGCTCAAGTGCGGATCAATCAGGGCTGGGCGGCTCCGAGAGCCCGCGCGCTCTCCTAGCTCGGCTCCGTAGTGCCCCCCGGTGGACAAACTGGTGCGTGCCAACCTCAGCTCCGAGAAGAACACCCGCAGGAATCGCCCCTTCCGTGTTCACGCCTGGCCCTGGGTGCACGGAGGAAGCGCGCACATGCCTCATTTCCAGGGCCCAAGAGGAAGGTGAAGGTTCCGAGGAGGTCTGGGTGGGCGAGGAGAATCCCCAGGCTCTGGCTGTGACGCTTGTTTGCTGTGTGAATTTGCACTCACCTTCCTCTCTCTGGGCCGGCTTCCCTACCCCTAAGAAAGGAGTTAATAGGATGAGTCCTGACCTGGGAGGTAAGACTTGGTTTTCAATGTTAATGAGCTTAAGCAAGTCCCTGCCCTACCCTGGGCCTCAGTTTCCCCATCTTCACAAGTTGAAGGCACCAAATGGCCTCAAGACCCTTCTGGCTCTGACATTCAGTAGTCTAAATGGGAACGATGTGTTTAGGAGAATTAAGAGGAGGTGCAAGTGACCCCAAGAAGAGTTTCTTGAGGTCTGGGAGATGATTTTGACTGGGTCAAAAATTATTAATATTTATAATTATAAATATTATATCATGGGCCTCTTTTGTTGACAATGCCCCGTGGGATGCCTTTGCCTGGGGACAAGTCCATCAGTGTATAAGAGCCGCTCACACCAGCTAGCAAGAGCAAATTGCTAAAGTTTCAGGCATTTTGCAAGTGGGCTGTTGAACAGTCATTGTTAAAAATTAAATTGTATACTGGGCGCAGCAGCTCACACCAGTAATCCCAGCACTTTGGGAGGCTAAGGTGAGAGGGGGATCACTTGAGGCCAGGAGCTCCAGATCAGCCTGGGCAAAATAGTGAGACTTCCATCTCTATTAAAAAATCATAATACCAGGCTGGGCAACATAGTGAGACCCTATCTCTACAAAAAATTTTAGACATTAACGGGGTGCGGTGGTGCATGCCTATATTCTCAGCTACTCAGGAAGCTGAGGTGGGAGGATTGCTTGAGCCCAGGAGGTCAAGGCTGCAGTGAGCTGTGATCATGCCACTGCACTCCAGCCTGGATGACAGAGTGAGACCCTGTCCCCAAAAAATATATATCATCATAATAAAAATTTTAAAATTAAATTGTATACATTTACAATTAAATTATATAAAAACAAAGATAGTAAAAATCATCACTTCCTAATTATTTTACTATATTTCACTATTATCTATTCTCTTGAGTTTACCTACACCTATTTTTTTTTTCATTTTTATTTATTTATTTATTTTTGAGACAGAGTCTTGCTATTGCCCAGGCTGGAATGCAGTGGTACCATCTCAGCTCACTACAACCTCTGCCTCCCAGGTTCAAGCAATTCCTCTACCTCAGCCTCCCAAGTAGCTGGGATTAAGGCGCACACCAGCATGCTGGGCTAATTTTTGTATTTTTAGTAGAGACAGGGTTTCACCATGTTGGCCAGGCTGGTCTCGAACTCCTGACCTCAAGTGATCCACCCAGCTCGGCCTCCTAAAGTGCTGGGATTACAGGTGTGAGCCCCTGCGCCCGGCCCTACATCTGTTGGTATCTGTGTAGTGGAACTATGGCTTCTGCACATCTCTTCCTAACTTCTTGGCTCCATAACATCACAGCAGCAGCTTGAATCAGCCGAGTGGGGGTATTTACACCACAGAAATTGGTAAACAGTATATGGAGGCCAGGGGAAATTTTCCCTTTTGCCCTCTGATGGTTCATGGAAAAATCAACTCACAAAAGGCAGAAAATTGGAGACAAGGCATACAAAAGTTATTATTAACATGTATATGGGAGCCTTCAGCATGAAGACCTGAAGAAAAACAGAAAATTATTCATTTTTATGCTTAGGTTCAACAAAGTATGGACAGCCATGTAGAAATATGACTGGATGAAAACGCTATGACCAAATGCTAATAGACCGAGTGAGGAAGCCCAGCAAGGACTTCTGCCTAGATTCTTCCTGGCCTCTCTGAGCGTTCATTCCTTCCTTCTGAATGTGGGGCAGGACCCACTCTGGAATGAGGATCTTATGACCTAGAGTCAAGGTAGGTAAGATAACTTCTTTTCACACAGAAAGGTGGAGGAAAATCCAGAGTAATGCTTTTAGGTTTTACGGCTGGCTTTGGGGGAAAAGGCGTTTGTTTTCCATGAACTGTCTTGGGGAAAAGGGATGCTAGCCTTGGGGAAGAGAGATTCTGGTTTCTATGGCTAGCCTCAGGGGAGAATGGGACAGAAAGACAAGAGAACAGGAGAAGGTCAAAGAAAAACTTTTGCTTCTGAGGCCTTCATTTTGGGGTATTGTTGTCTGAGTCCTGACAGGTACAAATAAGGAACTGATTTGTTGTTTTGTTGACTTTGAAGACTAAAGAAAGTGATAGACAAAACGTTAAAAGTGCAAATTAAACTTAATAGTTTGTCAAGTCTGGTACTAAAGCTGAAAGACGTTTCTGTTTAATGAATATATTTGTAGAAGGGTGAAAAATATTATAACAGTAGGTTGGGTGCAGTGGCTCACGCCTGTAATCCCAGCATTTTGGGAGGATGAGGCGGGTGGATCACTTGAGGTCAGGAGTTTGAGAGCCGCTTGGCCAAGATGGTGAAACTCTGCCTCTACTAAAAATACAAAACAAATTAGCTGGGGGTGGTGATGTGCGCCTATAATCCCAGCTACTTGGGAGGCTGAGGCATGAAAATCACTTGAACCCGGGAGGCGGAGGTTGCAGTGAGCTGAGATCAAGCCATTGCTGCCTGGGCGACACAGCGAGACTCCGTCTCAAAAAAAAAAAAAGAGAAAAAAATATTATAACAGTAGATCCTGTAGCACATTTAATGACAATAAATTTATTAGGAAAATAATTAGCAGATTGGTATGCAATTCAATTTCAAATTTTGGTTGAATTGCAACCATAGGTTGGCTACAGATATGAGTTCAGCAAAAATTAACGAAAGTGTTCTGCGAGAATCAATTGGCTGTATGGAATTTACTATCAAGTGTTTGTATATGGACCAGCATGGTACCTCCCATCCGTAATGCTAGTGCTTTGGAGACCCATGCGAAAGGTTTGGGGTCAGGAGTTTGAGGACAGCCTGGGCAACATAGCAAGACCTTGTCTAAAAAACAAAACAAAACAAACAAACAAAAAAAACTGTTTAAATGATCTGGGTGTCATGGTACGAGCCTGCAGTCCCAGCACTCAAGAGGCTGAGGCAGGAGGATCACTTGAGCCCAGTAGTTCAAGGCTGCAGTGAGCCATGATCGTCCTACTGCATACCAGCCTGGGTGACAGGGTGAGACCCTGTCTCAAAAAAAAAAAAAGGGAGTCTGCATATTGTGTCATTTGTAAGTTAAGTTGTGTGCTACACAGCCTTTATTTATTTTTTTGAGACAGAGTCTCACTCTGTCACCCAGGCTGGAGTGCAGTGGCACAATCTCAGCTCGTTGCAACCTCCATCTCCCGGGTTCAAGAGATTCTCCTGCCTCAGCCTCCTGAGTAGCTGGGATTACAGGTGTGTACCATAATGCCCAGCTAATTTTTGTTTTTTTAGTAAAGACTGGGTTTTATCATGTTGGCCAGGCTGGTCTCAAACTCCTGACCTCAAGCCATCTGCCCACCTTGGCCTCCCAAAGGGCTAAGATTACAGGCATGAGCCACTGTGCCCGGCCTACACAGCCTTCATATCAGTAAAATTTATAATAAATATATGCCCATATATAACCTATACATTTGGATTTTTGAGAAACCAGTTGTCAAATATTTATTGTCCAGCAAACCACGGGGCAATTCCAAGCTTAATAAAGTCCTTTCAAAGCACATTTCTTATCAGGGAAGCCATCTCTACCCCACTAGGGGATGTACAGAGAGACAAACAACCTCAAGCTTCCACTGGGGACACTCCAGGACACATGTAGCTCCATGGCTTTTGAGTCTGTCATATTCAAAAATGACCACAAAACCAACACATTCAGGAGATTTGTGGCACTCTCTTCTCTTTGATGTTTTCTAACTCACGTGCCTTAAATAAGGCCCTTTGACTACAAGTAACGGAAACTGTCTCAGGCTAACGGAAAGAAAAAGCAGGTGTTATAAGGATTGGGGGGCTATTGTGGCCCCTTGTGGAGCTGGATGGCTTCTGGAGCTCAGCACTTTCCCCCTCTTCACTGCCTCATTCTTCTCTACCCCTGTGGATAGCTTTCTGCTTCTTCTCTTCTGTGTAAACCGCAGTGAATGTGAAGGTGGCTGCTTTACAGTTCCCAAGATTACCTGTACTCAGTTCAGGGGCCAGTCCCAGCAGTGGAATGCAGATTCCCAAGCCCCAGACAAAGGGCCTGGATCAGGTAGGCATTCCTGGATCAGTCAGTCTCAGTTGCTTCTGTGGCCTTCATTTTGGGGTATCCCCTCCGGGAAGCTGAAGGGACAGGAGTCAAAGCATACAAACATGGCCTCAGGGGCCACACCTAGTGGGGAGCGGCAACCCTCAGAGAAGGAGGGTGGGGCTCCTGAAGGTTTGTAAAACTTAACTAAGTCATAAATGAGGCCCGCTGCATGCCCAGAACACACTGGCAGAGCAGGTTTCCTTGCATTCCCACCATTGAGAAAGCCCTCTATCTAGGCTGGGTAACCAGCCGCCGTGTGGACTGTCCATTATCTGACAGCGTACACTACCAGTGAAAACGCCTTTATTATATATTTGACAATTTTGTCTGTGAAAAGGTAAAAAGGACGATGTCTCTCATGCAGACATCTTCCACTGTGACTGTAGTGAAAGAAAATCATCTCTGTTCCTCCAGGCAAGTGACCATCCTGGGGACTCCTGGGACTGACCATGGACCCCAGTCAAAAAGACGCTGCATCATAATCATCTTTTTTCATCATTTCACAGAGGGCCTGAGCTCCTCAGGGGCAGGCCCTGGAACCACTGGGTTCACAGTGCCTGACACGCCCAGTACAGTCACATCAACAACTGACAGAGCATGCTGTCTGCAGCAGGTTAAAATCCCGGCTTCCTCTCCTACTAGCTGTGATCTTGCTCAAGTGACTTAACTTTTCTGTGCCTCAGCTTCCTTACCTATAAAATGGGGATAAAAAAATATTACCTACTTCAGGGCCGGGCATGATGGTTCACGCCTGTAATCCCAGCACTTTGGGAAGCCGAGGATGGTGGATCGCCTGAAGTCAGGAGTTTGAGACCAGCCTGGCCAACATAGTGAAACCCTGTTTCTACTAAAAATACAAAAAATTAGCTGGGCGTGATGGCGGGTGCCTGTAATTCCAGCTACTCTGGAGGCTGAGGCAGGAGAATCGCTTGAACCTGAGAGGCGGAAGTTGTGGTGAGCCGAGATCCCGCCACTGCACTCCAGCCTGGGCAACAAGAGCAAACTCTGTCTCAAAAAAAAAAAAAAAAAAATTATCTGCTTCATGGGGTTGTGGGATTAAATGAGTTAGTATTTATAAAGTGTTAGAACAGTGCCTGGCACATGGTAAATGTTCAACAAGTGTTAAGTTTTGTTTTTTTTGTTTTTGTTTTTTTTTTTTGAGACGGAGTTTCACTTTTATTGCCCAGGCTGGAGTGCAATGGTGCGATTTTGGCTCACTGCAACCTCCCTGCCTCCTGAGTTCAAGTGATTCTCCTGCCTCAGCCTCCTGAGTAGCTGGGATTACAGGCGTGCACCACCACTCCCAGATGATTTTTGTAATTTTAGTAGAGATGGGTTTTCACCATGTTGATCAGGCTGGTCTCAAATTCCCAACCTCAGGTGATCCGCCCACCTCGGCCTCCCAAAGTGTCCGGATTACAGACGTGAGCCACCGCACCCAGCCAGGTATTATTATTGGCATCTTATCCTCAGCTGGGTCCCTGCAGGCTGGCTACAGAGTGGGTGGAAGAGCTGGCATTGCCCTCTCCTCTATCCTCCACAGCCAGCCCAGCAGGTAAGCTAGTGTGCATTTGGGGGAGGGATTGTGTGGAGCAAGAGGGTGGAGGAGACCCTGGCAGCCTGAGGGAGGGGTGAGTGTAATGGCCTGTGCCCTGGTGGGATGCCTGGACCCACCCAGCTGGGAGGAACTCTGGCTCTAGGTGAGGCTCTGTGGTACTGGGGCTGATGCCACTGTATGTGTCTGGGGTGGAGAGGTGGGTGTGCCCTCAGTGGTGATGGGTCTAGGGGTGTGAATGTTTGTCCCTGGGTGAGTGTGTCTCTCTAGCAGGATGGTGTCTGTGGGGCTGTGAGTCCCCAAGGGAATGGCTGGAATGTGTTGGGAGCAGAGCTAGCATCATTGGTGTGAAACCAACCTGTGCGGTCAAACAGAGCCCTCAGAAGGGCCCTGCTCTTGGTTTAATGATCTGCTGTCATCATCTTGAAATTCTTTTTTTTTTTTTTTTTTTTTGAGACGGAGTCTTGCTCTGTAGCCCAGGCTGGAGTGCAATGGCATGATCTCGGTTCACTGCAAGCTCCGCCTCCTGGGTTCAAGCCATTCTCCTGCCTCAGCCTCCTGAGTAGCTAGGATTACAGGTGCACCGCTATGCCCGGCTAATCTGCGTATTTTTAGTAGAGTCAGGGTTTCTCCATGTTGGCCAGGCTGGTCTTGAACTCCAGACCTCAAGTGATCCACCTACCTTGGCCTCCCAAAGTGCTGAGATTACAGGCGTGGGCCACCGACCCCGGCCTTATCTTGAAATTCTTAATAATTGTTGAACAGGGGCTCACATTTTCACTTTGCACTGGATCCTGCCAATTTTGTAGCCAGTTCTGTATAGGGGCTGTGTGTGTATGGTCCACCATGGGCTAGCTGCAGGCCTCTGCCCCAGTCTCTGATGCCAGGTATGTGGTGAGGATATGTGGGTGAGGTCGTCCATGTGGATGTGTCTGGATGTGGGGGTGAGGTTGTCCGTGTGGATGTGTCTGGGGGTGTCAGTGAGGTTGTCCGTGTGGATGTGTCTGGATGTGGGG
This sequence comes from Nomascus leucogenys, assembly GCF_006542625.1. Classification (NCBI taxonomy): domain Eukaryota; kingdom Metazoa; phylum Chordata; class Mammalia; order Primates; family Hylobatidae; genus Nomascus; species Nomascus leucogenys. Next base: position 690,391 of record NC_044392.1, on the reverse strand, counting down.
GTGAGGTTGTCGTGGGGATGTGTCTGGATGTGGGGGTGAGGTTGTCCGTGGGGATGTGTCTGGATGTGGGGGTGAGGTTGTCCGTGGGATGTGTCTGGATGTGGGGGTGAGGTTGTCCGTGGGGATGTGTCTGGATGTGGGGGTGAGGTTGTCCGTGGGGATGTGTCTGGATGTGGGGGTGAGGTTGTCCGTGGGGATGTGTCTGGATGTGGGGGTGAGGTTGTCCGTGGGGATGTGTCTGGATGTGGGGGTGGGGGGGGGTGAGGTTGTCCGTGGGGATGTGTCTGGATGTGGGGGTGAGGTTGTCCGTGGGGATGTGTCTGGATGTGGGGGTGAGGTTGTCCGTGGGGATGTGTCTGGATGTGGGGGTGAGGTTGTCCGTGGGGATGTGTCTGGATGTGGGGGTGAGGTTGTCCGTGGGGATGTGTCTGGATGTGGGGGTGAGGTTGTCCGTGGGGATGTGTCTGGATGTGGGGGTGAGGTTGTCTGTGTGGGATGTGTCTGGGGGTGTCGGTGAGGTTGTCCGTGGGGATGTGTCTGGATGTGGGGGTGAGGTTGTCCGTGGGGATGTGTCTGGATGTGGGGGTGAGGTTGTCTGTGTGGATGTGTCTGGGGGTGTGGGTGAGGTCATCTGTGTGGATGTGCCTGGGTATGTGCATGTCTGGGATGTCTCTTCTGGACTTGAGAACCAGAAAACCACGGTCTCTGAAGGGGTTCCAGAAATGATTAGAGAAACCTTACCTCACCCCAACCCCAGACACAGGGGGAAGCTCTGTGCTCAGTTGCTCTCTGCACATCGTAGCCCAATCTCATGCCCCTACACCTGGGCCTCTTCGTCACTGCAAAATCCCAACCCCGTTTTCTGCTGCTCCTGTCTGACTGCACCCCTATCCTGTCCTTGTGGAAAAGAGGGGATGGTTAACTGGAGACTTCTGAGATTAACAAGTCCTGAGCAGAGTGCAGGACAAGCAGAGAGAAAAAAGCAAAGGGAACACAAGCTGGCTGAGCTCCCATTGTGTTATCTGTTTCAGCACCTCGCAGGGATGTGTAGGGGCCATCTCCCCGCTCCCCAGACAAGGCTACACCCTGTACCTTCTATCAGAGCTTCCTGTGAGGAGAAGCTGGAATAGATGGTCAGCAATCCCAGTTTTCATCCTGTCTCTGTCCACAACCCATTCTGGGTCCCTTGACAACTGGTCTCCCCACATCCAGCCTGTTTCCCCATCTATAAACCAAAAAAGTTGGAGGTTCCTCCAGCACTCCCACCTGACTCTTGGTTTTCTACGCTACCTTTGACAACCACTCCTGGCTCTGCACAATGAGACCGTGACCCTCACCTGGGCCAGCTGCAGGCCTCTGCCCCAGTCTCTGATGCCAGGTGCAGTCACTGACTCCTGGGTCTGGGAGCATCTAGTCCCACTAGACAGATGGAGAAAGTGTGGCCCCAGGAGGGGACAACATGCACTAACTTAGCGGCAGGGCCCAGGTTCAACCAAGTCTTCCTACCAACCCTCCCTTCAAGGCTCGGCTGCTGCAGCCACCATCACTGGCTCTGAACTATGAGCAAGATGCTCTCTCAGGAAACCCAGCACCCACAACACAAAATCTGCCCCCATCCCCACTCCTATCATTCTGCCAGTCACAAATGAAAGGGCATTCATCCCTCATTGTACTGACGGAGAAACTGAGATCCAGAGAGATGCAGTGGCTACTCTAGATCACTTAGCCAGGAGCCTCCTGGCTCCAATCTCGTGGTTCCCCCAAAACACATTTCTTCTCTTCCCAACCCCCTACTAAAGACCCCAATCCCTGCTAAGCATCCCGAGTCTCTGGAATCTGAGGGCTCTCTCTGGGCCCCTCCTCCAGCCCAAGGGACCCAGGGCAAGACCACTGTGCCTGTGTGGGGTGGGGCTGGGGTGAGTGGTGCTATTTCCCAGGGATTGAAAGACAACCTCAAGAGGGGCACTGCTTGCTCTTGGCAAGTTGACTGGATCCCCATTCCCACCCAGACTGCAGAAAGGACATGCGGAGGTAGTGGGGATGGGATAGCACGCAGGGGTGGGATAGCCAGGCCTGCTTGAGGCCCAGAGAGCACAACTTCCATTCTTTAAACTGGCCTCCGCAGACCCCCCAGGACCATAGAAGCGGGTTCCAACACCCTTCCTGGCTTCCACCGGTGAAGATCCCTTTTATCTCCTGGACTTCCAACTAAGAATTTGTGGTTTTTTGAGACAGTCTCACTCTGCTGCCCAGGCTGGAGTGCAGTGGCATGATCATGGCTCACTGCAACCTCGACCTGGGCTCAAGTGATCCTCCCGCTCAGCCTCCCAAGTAGCTGCAACTACAGGCATGTGCCACCACGCCCAGCTAATTACTTAATTTTTTTTTTTTTTTTGTAGAGATGAGGGTCTCACTTTGTTGGCCAGGCAGGTCTCAAACTCCTGGGCTCAAGTGATCCTCCCACCTCAGCCTTCCAAAGTGTTGGAAATACAGGCATGAGCCACCACACCTGGCCTAAGAATTTGTTTGAAGATAGGATTTAATGGAGTAAAAATAGCTCTCAAACCACAGCCATGGACTCACGCTACTCAGATGGGGAAAGAACTTTAGAGGATAAGTGGTTTGTCCCAGGTAGCACAGCAAGGCACTGAGGGAGCCCTAGCGGGACCCACACTCCTGTCTCCCAGCTGCCCTTCCTTCTCAAGGCTGCCTTTCGGATCCTCCCGTAAGCAGGGCCTGGGTGGGGAGGCTTCATGAAGGCTCAGTGGGGGACCAAGTCTGGGGTTCAGTCAACAAACTCTGACAGCAGAACTGTTTTCGGTGGAGGCTTATACTGTGCCCTGCCCTGAGAAGAGGACAGAGAGATGAATAAGGCACAGAGCTTACCCTCAGCAAGCTCCCCATCTGCGCCTGGACATGGGGAGAGTGGGTTCCCACAAAGCTAATTCTAGACACCCCCCGCTTCGCTCTAAGTTTTCACTTTCCTCAGCCATGAGCCCTCAATCTTACCATTCTGCCTTTCTCCTGATGTTGCTATCCTCCTCCCTCTTGTTTCCTTCCACCCATCCTTTCCCTCCCACATTACTCTCTTATCCCACCCTATTTTACAACCAGTAGCCTGGTGAAAAGAGCATAGCTCAAATGAGGAAGAAGGCAGGACAGGCAGTCATAGCTTAGCTGGACTGAGCTGCAGTGCTTCTCCTTCTGGGGAAGGGGTACACTATCATCTGCTACTGACACATCCCTCCAAGGCACTCAGCCCTGCAGGGAGCAACCTGATTCTACGACTGACATCTAATCTTCACACTCACCTTGCCGGAAGGCAAGGAGAAGTGATCCCAGCCTCCAGATGGAAAGATCAAGGCCCAGAGAAGGTCAGTGGTGGTTGGAGGCCTGAGGTCACACAGCAGCCAATTCTGGAGTCACTAGTCAAGGTGACCTTGACTAGCCAACCCGCCTCCCCTTCCCTGCCCCACCGTGGCCCTGGGAGATCTGTTGTCCCGTGAGGGAAAGCGGCTCCAGGCTGGGCTGCATCTGAAGCCCCTAGATGCAGAGACATCATTTCTTGGGCTATCTTTGAATTATCTCCGAAATCCACCTTCCTTTCTTTTCCCAGGACCCCCATACCCTGCTCCCAGCATCCTCTGCTTCAGCTAAGCCATGGGGATTGAGAGAATGGGGCTAAAGGGCACAGCTCGTAGTCCTGGCTGCCCTAGCCAGACATCTGCCCCAATGTGGGTGCCTCAGCGATTCCGGGGGAGTCGGGCAATACCTGTTCCCAGAGCCCCCACTTCTCTTAGAAACAAAAACAGCTCTGGGCCTCACTCTGTGCCAGGATCTGTCTAAGCACTTGGTGTGTGTTAGCTCACTGTACCCTCAAAGGAGGCAATTGAGGCACAAGAGAGGGTGAGTAATCTGCCTGAACAGATGGTAAGTGGTTAAGGCAGGACTTAAACTCAGAAATCTGATTTCAGAGACTTTTTTATTTTTGAAACAGAGTCTTGCTCTGTCACCCAGGCTGGAGTGCAATGGCGCGATCTTGGCTCACTGTGCAGCCTCTGCCTCCTGGGTTCAAGTGATTCTCCTGCCTCGGCCTCCCGAGTAGCTGGGATTACAGGCACGCCCCACCACCATGCCCAGCTAATTTTTGTATTTTTAGTAGAGATGGGGTTTTGCCATGTTGGCCAGGCTGGTCTCGAACTCCTGACCTCAAGTGATCCGCCTGCCTCGGCCTCCCAAATTGCTGGGATTACAGGTGTGAGCCACCATGCCCAGCTCAGAGACTTTTAACCACTGTATCAGAGACCTCCAGTACCCTGATATCTACTGTCTCCCTTTTCTAGAGTAAAAAGCAGTCCAGAATAATCACTATATTTCCTGGTCTCACTTGCATCTAGATGTAGCCAAGAGAGAAAAGATGTGTGCAGTGGCCAGGCCATGCCTTCAATTAGGAGGAGTGTGTCCCCTTCCCTTTCCCCCTCTCTCTAGTTGCAGTGTGGGCATGGGTGGGCCCTGCAAGACTGTGCAGTCTGGACAGCTGCCACAGCCTCCTAACCGGTATCTTCCATGCAGCCTCCACACAGCAGACAGGGAACTCTTCCCATAATACAAATCGGATCATGAAGGTCGCCTGCCCGAAACCCTCCATTACTCTCAACTGCTTTCAGAAAGAAGGCCAGACTCCTGGATCATGAGCAAGGTCTTCTCCTGTGTGCCCTACATTATCTTTCCATTTTCATCACTTGCCATTTTTATCTTCTGCCGTCACCCCAGGGCAATCACCAGGAAAATCTCATCCTCTCCCAATGAACCCTTCTCCTCCGCCTTCCCAATTCCCCTCCCCACATCTAGTGGACTCCTATATGCCTATCCTTCAAGACCCAGCCCAAAGAGTGCCTCCCATATGAAGCCTTTCCTGACTTTCCTGGGAGTGGGGGGCTCCCTCCCTCCATGGTATTCCATGGTATAGAGATAGACCTATGTGATAGTAATAGCCTTTCTGCATTGTCACAGTCTGTAGACAAGTCCACCTCTCCCATCCCTCTATGAGGGCAGGGACCAAGTCTAGGTAATCTGTTGGTTATCTGTACTCAGCATGAGGCCAGGCATCAGACTAGTGACAGTCAAGTTCAATGAGTGATTGACGAGAGAGAAAATGTGTGTGTGCACACGCATGTGTGTGAATGGCCTAATCTGGCTAGAGGCCCAGGCCAAGGAGACAGAAGACATCTATAAATAGCCCCATCCCCAGGCCCCAGACCAGGCCTGGTGCCCAGATAAACGGATCCTGGGTGAGGGGACTGGGGCCCAGACAGGCGGGTAGAGACTGAAGACTGAAGAAGAGTCCTCTGGAGTCTGTTAGCAGAAGCAGATGGGCTTTGCCTAACTATTGGCAGGCGGACCTGGTGGTCAGACCTCAGTGATCCTCAGGGACCAGTGAATATTTCAGGCTGGGACTGAGCATCACCTGTTCCCTTGGCCCCACTTATAGGGCAAAGGGGAGCCTGCCAGCGTACTCACTAATGAAAAGGCAGAGACACTGGAAAAAGTTTGTCCTCTCTCTGCCCTGGCCCCACCTCACCCTCTCCCCCACTTGGAAGTTCCTTTCCTGAACCACGGAGTGCCAAAGCTTGAGGGATTAAATAGATCATCTGGCCCAATCTCCTACTGTAGAGTTAGGAACACTGAAGAAAAGAGACTGGCCCAAGGTCACAGAAAAGGCAGGGTGAACACTGTCACAGGGAGAGCCAGTGTAGAATAATGGTTAAGCCACACAAGCTCTAGAGCCAGTCTACCTGAGTCCAAATCCTGGCTGTCATCTGTAAATCAGGGATGAGAATAGTACCTGCCTCACTAGGTTATTGTCAGGGTGACACGAGTTTGCAAGACAAAAAGTTGCTAAGTCCGGTGCAGTGCTCAGGGAGTGCTGCAGCAATGTCAGCCGCAATTTTCTGCACCTGGCTCATAGCACACAAAACTTCTCTATACCCACAATCTCATTTATTCTCTCGAAAGGTTAGACATTGCTATCCTCATCACACAGAGGAGGAAACAGGCACAGAGAGACTGACTTGTCCAAGTTCATGCAGGTATCGTGTCTCCCAACTTTTCTTGGTGGTCTTTACACCTCCTCCCCATTTCCTCTGACAGATCATAAACTGGCTCACCAGTGGTGGGAGAAGAATCAGTAGCCAGACACATACCAGCCTACTATGACTCCTGGTGCTGCCTGGGCTGATTTTTTGTTTGTTTGTTTGTTTGTTTGTTTGTTTGGAGACAGAATCTCACTCTGTTGCCCAGGCTGGAGTGTGGTGGCGTGATCTTGGCTCACCGCAACCTCCGCCTCTCGGGTTCAAGCGATTCTCTTGCCTCAGCCTCCCAAGTAGCTGGGGTTACAGGTGCCCGCCACCATGCCCTGCGAATTTTTTTGTATTTTTAGTAGAGTCAGGGTTTCACCATGTTGGCCAGACTGGTCTTGAACTCCTGACCTCAAGTGATCTGCCCGCCTTGGCCTCCCAAAGTGCTGGGATTACAGGCGTGACCTGGACTGTTTCTACTCCTGCACAGGGTGATCCCATTCTAAGAAGGACAGCCTTCTTCATCTGACTTTATCTTTTCCTGACTCTGATCCTATCCCTCTAACCTCATGGTCCTCCCACCGCCAACCTTTACAAGGAGAAATCTTTCACCCTGGGCTCCAGTCCTGGTCACCCCCAGCCCCCCCAGTCCTTCCTGCCAATGGGCTCCTTCCTTTTCCTATCCAGTGTCTTTGTTTACTATAGAGTCCTGGGTTGCTGCCCCATCAACCCATCCCGGATAACTCCCAAGATCTCAGCCCAAGCCAGGCTGACAGTTTTGGCTTTGTACTTGCTTCCTGGAACACATCTGGCCTCAGACTCCTGAGGCCAAGATACACTCCCTGCCAGCCACCCTGCCATGGCTTGCCAGCTCTCCTCACCCAGGGACAACAGTGGGCATCTGGCCACACCAACCAGGCTCGTCAGGTCTCCGGGAGCTGCTTGAATCCTTCCACAATCTTGGGTAAGCTGTTCCTGAATAGAATGCATTATGAGGCATGACTACTGGACTACCTGTTTGGTGCCAGAAGAGGGGATGGAGGCCAGGCCACATGGCACATGAACATGCTTGAGAACTCATGGTGATGTGAGGTGGCATTTTATAAGCCTAAGGTTTACCTTTCTAATTACACTTTACCTAATCCAATATTAGAGGCTATTTAGATTTTTGCAGAGGCAACCTTTTTTTCATTTGAGAGAAAAGGAAACTGAAGTTTGAGGAGGGAGCCAGAGTCAGCCCCAGGTCTGGGGCCTGGTTTAATCACTTTCTGGGAATAGCCCCGTCCCCCCAAAAAAGCTGCTGTTGAGATCCAGGCTACACTCATGCTTTCCAAAGGGCAATTCTCACCTGGGAGTACTTGGGGCCCCACCAGACACAGGAAGTGGCCCAGGCTACTGGCCCTCAGGGATGGAGTGAGAAAGAGGACACAAAACAGGATACTTTGGCAGGAGGAAAGTTGAGAGTAGTAGAGAAGGAGATGGTGATGGTGTCAGAATTTCAAAACAGAGAGAACACTGCAAGAACAAGTGGCTTTCTTTTCTCTGGAGAGACTGTCCACTCCACAAATACATGCCAGGTCCTGTGCACAGCAGGGAGCAACACAGACTGGGTCCCAGCCCTCTAAGGGCCTCCGGTGTAATGGCAAAGACAGACTCTGAAACAAACATCAAAGCAGGATAGGGAAGGCCAGGGAAGTTGGGGCTACCCAGAAGCAGGATAGTTACGCTGAAAGCTGAAAAATGAGTAGGAGTTGGCCAGGCGTGGTGGTTCATGCCTGTAATCCTAGCATTTTGGGAGGCTGAGGCAGGTGGATCACTTGAGGTCAGGAGTTGGAGACCAGCCTGGTTAACATGATGAAACCCCATCTCTACTGAAAATACAAAAATTAGCCGGGTGTGGTGGCAGGTGCCTGTAATCCCAGCTACTCAGGGGACTGAAGCATGAGCATCGATTGAACCTGGGAGGCACAGGTTGCAATGAGCGGAGATCGCACCATTGCACTCTAGCCTGGGTGACAGAGCCAGACTGTCTAAAAAAAAAAAAAAAAAATTATTTTTAAAAGATTTTTTAAAAAAGAAAAGATGGTAGGGTTGAGGAAGAGCACTGTTGGCAAACATAAAGAGAAAAACATGGTGCCCCCTCAAGGCACACAAAGGTCAGAGTGGCTGCAGTGTGTGTGGAAAGCTGGGAGAGGCAGGTAGTGGCTCTAGAGTGTGGGCTGTGAGGCTATAGGTTGTGGCTATGGGGTCATGTCAAAGAAAGTGGGTCTTGTGCTAAGGACCACAGGCAGCCAAGGAAGGAGGCTGGAAGAGAAAAAACATACACCAGGTACACCTGTCCCAGCTACTGCAGAGGCTGAGGCAGGAGGATCGCTTGAGGCCAGGAGCTGGAGAAACATCCTTTGTGCTGCATTCCTCAACTTGTCCTCCCCTAGCTTCTCAGTCCTTGGGAGGCTGGCTAGGTGAGAACAGTGATAATGCTCTTTGCAGATTTAGAAACAGACCCAGTGAGATCATGACTTGCCTGAGGTCACACAGCTATTGTATACATATGGCAAGATTGGAACCCAAGTCTCACTCTAGAGCCCCAAAAGCTAGAGAGGTAGATAGATTCTCTCCTTCACTGACTCATTTGTTCATTCATTCAATATACTGTATCTGTCTACAGCCATACCACCCTGAATGCACCCAGTCTTGTCAATATACTATACCTTATTCTCCGCCAGGAACTCTTCTTAAAAAGGATTTCAGTAACAAATTAGACCAAGGAAATAGATGCGACCAGGCTCTAGAGTCTGGGCTTTCTTCTGTCAGCAACAGGGAGAGGCTGGCTTCTGAGAAGGCAGATTGCCCCTCCCCACTGAGGTACCCCCTCTCCCCCAGGGCAGGGAGGGTCATTGTTCTCATTTCAGGGAGCATTCTGCCACAGGCAGCAGTTTCTTAGAAGCAAATTGGTGTTGAGTAAACCTCTACCTTCTGCCATCATTTGTTCTCTCGAGCCCACAGTATCTAGAACTCTTGGGGAACAAGGAAGCAGATTTCCTAGTGGCAGAAAGAACACTCCACCCCACCCACTGTGGCTGCAGTCCCCCTGCACTGTGAGCTAAGTGACAGCAGGGAGCTCTCCCGTTCACCCTGGATCCCCACTGGGCCTACACAGTGCCTGGCCATAGGAGGTGCTCAATTAAGGTTGGTAGAATGAATGAGTATTTAAAGAGAGAGAAAGGGAAATATGAGGAAACTTACGTCCAAGATCTGAAGGCCACTCTGTGACCTCAGTGAGGAGGAGTTGGCCATATACTTGAATCCTTTCCTACTGATTCAGGGTCTCAAAGGGCCTTGGCTTACTCAAATATCCCGGGGAAAAGAACTGGAAGGAGGAAAGGAGAAGGGAGTTACTATTCCTTTAATATTAGTGCATGGTAGGCTTTCCATTTGTTATCTCTTTTAATCCTCCTGACAACCCTGAGAAGTTGATGGCCTTCCTCTATTTGGGAGAAAACGAGACTCAGAAGGGGGAAAGGGAGCTTGTTCTAGGTCTCTAGCTAGTAAGCGCAGGCCTGGAATTTAGAATCAGGGCTCTTTCCAAAGACACTGCATCTGAAGATGTCAGAGGCATTCTAACCAGAGTGACTCCACCTTGAATAGAGGCTGGGTAAAATGAAGCTGAGACCTGGCTGGGATGCACTCCCACAAGGTGAAACATTCTTAGTCACAAAATGTTTACAGTTAAGAGTTAAAGGAACAGGTTAATAATGGTTACTAAACAGACATTTCTTTACTTCTCTAATAAACTTGCTTTTACTTTATTCTGTGGATTTGCCCCGAATTCTTTCTTGTGTGAGATGCAAGAACTCTCTCTTGGGGTCTGGATTGGGACTCTTTTCTGGTAACAAAGACATCATGGACCAAGGGCATAAAAAGAAGGGATGTCTAAGACTTGCTGGTTCCATGGCAGGCAGAGGCAGAAGGAGCCCCACCATCATTCCCAGCAAATGGGAAAAGTTCCCAGTTGCAGATATTAGGGGTGGGATGGGGCGGGGGTAGTCAGCATCCATAGACTTAGACCCTGAAGAGGCAAAAAAGGAGGGCCATGTTCTTGGGTCAGCAGAGCTTCTAGCTCAGCTTCTTCAGCCTCTAGCTCTTTCCTGGTGCTAGTAGCACATTCTCTAGTGGAGGCATCCAGATGGCAGGGAGGGTCCAGGAAACAGCTGAACATGCTGAGCAGGCCTCCCTTGTCCCTGCTTCCCATGGCCCCATGGATCATCCGTTGTTGCAGCTCATCTCATTGGCTGGCTTCTGATTACTCATCTCTCCTCTTCTCCATCTTCCCAGCCTGTGGTTGCCGTGGAAACATAGAACGGTGACCTCACCATAGGATGAGGGCTGGGGAGATGCTGCTCTTGCCAGGCGCTGGTCTTGCTCCCTGCCAGATGTTATATCCACATCTGGATCTGCCAAGGGCAAGACAGAGGAGCACAAAAAGGGACAGGGCTCACATTCTCCCCCAAATGTAGTCAGCATAACAGAGGAAGAGGATGCAGGTAACTCAGAGGGATGAGGAGAGAACTGTACATAACTCAGAAGGGAGAAGGATGTAAACCAGGAGGAAAGGAGATGGGGTGTGGCTTATGGGTTAACCTCGGTGACCCAGGTCTGAGCACGGTGGCAAGGTGGGGGAAGGGCAGTGAGGGTAGTTGGTCTGAGGTTTGTCTAGTAGAGCTCCTCAAAGCCCCATGCTGCTCAATTTGGACAGGCCCAAGAGAGGGAGCAAATAGATTTTCTGGCAGTGCCCCCCACCCCAACCCATCCTGAAAAACCTCTATAGCCCCTTTTTCACAGTTGCAGCAGTTTCTAATCCTGTCCCAGAAATAAGAAAACTGAGGATTAAAGAAGCAAAGCAATCTGCCGTGGGTAACTAACTCAGTAGGTAGTGGCGGAGCTCAGATTAGGTCTTAGGTGTCTGCACTGTCCCTGGAGATAATAACAATAGCAGCAGGAGGAGCAGCAGCAGTGAACTTTAGTAAGTCAACCATGCTCGGCATTTAAATGTATTATCTCAGGCCAGGTGTCGTGGCTCACAACTGTAGTCTCAGCACTTTGGAAGCCGAGGCAAGCAGATTGCTTGAGGCCAGGAGTCCAAGACCAGCCTGGGCAACATGGCAAAACCCTGTCTCTACCAAAAAAACACACAAAAAAAATTAGCCAGGTGTGGTGCCATGCGCCTGTAGTCCTAACTACTCAGGAGGCTGAGGTGGGAGGATCCCTTGAGTCTGGGAGGTCCAGGCTGCCATGAGCTGAGATCATGCCACTGCACTCCAGCCTGAGTGACAGAGTGAGACTCTCTCCAAATAAATAAATAGGCCAGGTGCAGTGGCTCACGCCTGTAATCCCAGCACTTTGGGAGGCCGAGGCAGGTGGATCACTTAAGGTCAGGAGTTCAAGGCCAGCCTGGCCAATATAGCGAAACCCCATCTCTACTAAAAATATAAAAATTAGCCAGGCATAGTGGCCCGCGCCTGTAGTCCCAGCTACTCAGGAGGCTAAAGCAGGAGAGTCGCTTGAACCCGGGAGGCAGAGGTTGCAGTGAGCTGAGATAATGCCATTGCACTCCAGCCTGGGCGACAGAGTGCAAGACTCCATCTCCAAAAAAAAAATCCCTTCATTTTAAAGATGACACTGAAGCTGGTGTGGTGGCTCATGCCTGCAATCCCAGAACTTTAGGAGGTCGAGGCAGACAGATCACCTGAGGTCAGGAGTTTAAGACCAGCCTGGCCAACATGGCGAAACCCCATCTCTACTAAAAATACAAAAATTTTCCAGGCGTGGTGGCAGTTGCCTGTAACCCCAGCTACTCAGGAGGCTGAGGCAGGAGAATTGCTTGAACCCAGGAGGTGGAGGTTGCAGTGAGCCGAGATCACACCACTGCACTTCAGCCTGGGCGACGAGACTCCTTCTCAAAAAAAAAAAAAAAAAAAAATGGAGACTCAGAATGGCTTAAGTGAATTGCCCGAGGCCACACAGCTAGTACCCAACAAAATTCAGATCAGAACGCAGATCTGCCAGCAGCCATTAGCCCAGCCCCAGCTCTCCATCATTGCATTAGAAGGGCCACAGAAGGAGTCAGTTCTGGTTCATGGCCACACAGTCCTTGAGAGGAGGCCCTATGTGTGAGGGCTGTGACCTTGAGTCAGAAATCATCTTTTTCCCCTTCTCCTTTCCTGGCACCTGTTCCAACAGTGAGATCACCAAGGCTCCAAGCCCAGCCCTGAGGTCTGTCCCTATAGCTTTGGGAGAAATGAGCCTCTGAGTATTCTGGCAACTGGACTGTCCAAAGGAATCAAGATCTTAGGGTGGGGAGAGGGCTCTTCCTCCCTGGCCTTGTTCCCAGAACAGTCCAGGGAAGGGAGGCAGGGTTTGCACATGGAGAAACAGAGTCCCAGGAGGGAGGGCCTGCCATACTATATGCACATGGCAGGCCTCAGGGCTCCTGTGTTGGCTTCTGCAGGCCCACCCTGACAGGCTGCTGCTGGCTGAAGTTCAGTTTGGCACTACTCCTTGGTGTGCAGGGCCTCCTGCCATCCCTCAGAAACTCATTTATACCTCACTTCCTCTGAGAAGCCTACATTGGGCCCTCAGGTCAGGACAGGACAGGACTCCCTTTAGAGTCACCACACTAGTTTTGTGTCTGGCTGCTCAGAGGTGAATGTGTCTTGTTCCCTGTTGTCTCTCTCCAAAGCAGGGCCTGGCACAAAGTAGGTGCTTTATTAACTGCTGAATTAATGAGTGAGCTCCTCAGAGCTTCACCTTGTTCATCCTTTTAAAAAGAGAAAATAATACAGTAACACCTACTTCATGGATTTTGCTTTAAAAGTTCAATGAGGCCAGGTGTGGTGGCGTGTGCCTATAGTCCCAGCTACCGCGGAGGCTAAGGTAGGAGCATCCCTTGAGCCCAGGAGTTTGAGGCTGCAGTGAGCTATGATGGCATCACAGCACTCCAGCCTGGGAGACACAGCGAGAGACTTTGTCTCTAAAAAATAATAATAAAATAAGTTCAATGAAATAATACACCTAAAGCCCTCAGCATGCAATAAATAGCAATACAAGGCAGGTCTTATTTTTACTGAAAGTGCTTAGTAAACTATACAGTGACAAACTACCGCACAACAGGCTCTCGAAAGGAGGCAGCAAATTACCCAAAAGTGCAGGCGGCTTGCTAGTGTGCACAGGTCAAAGAAAGGGCGGCAGGTGGGGAAGGCAGCCTTGGGCCTTGAAGAGCTGACCGAATTGGCAGAATTTCTGAAGGAGGGGAGCTAGGAACGACCTGAGCTAAAAAGCTCGGAGCTGTGCGAAGAAACCGGAAAAGCCCGGAGCACTTGCAGGGGCGGGTGGGGAGCTGGATGGTGGGGTGGGGTGGGGGGAGGGAGGAGGGCCAGCAGGAGACATTCCGCAGGGAGGGGCAAGCACGTGTGAGGCGGGCGGGGCGCGATGGGTCAGGCTTTTGCTCAAAACAGGCGGAGGACAAGGTCAGCTCAGCCGCAGACCGAGCCCCTGGTGACTGTCTCCGCCACCAGGCAGTGAGAGTGAAGGGAGAGCGCGAGCTCGGAAGCCCGCTAGACTAAGCTTGCAATCTGAGCTCCATTCACCCCCTCCCATTTCTTGAGACCTTGTCAGCTCCCCTCTGAGCCTCGGGCTCTTCACTTGTAAAACGAGGACAGATGCCCGTGCCAGAAGTCAACCAGAGCTTTCCCCGGCGTGGGCACCAGCTCAAGGGCGTTTTGCTTTTCTAGTCTCATCTCTGCTCTGACCCCAAGCTCAAAGAGGGACTGGGGGACGGAAGATATCCATGGCATGCGCCCTAGCTCTCGGGCTGGTGTCGGCTGCTTCCTTCTCAGATTCCAGAGTGCCTAGGGGCCAGGAAAGGGAGAAGGTCCTGCCAGCCTGGGGTAGGGACTCGGGGGCCAGGCACTGGCGCTGACGCAGGCAAGCAGGGCGCCACTGGCTGGTCCCCACCCACCTCGGTGGGTTGGGGGATGGGCGGACCAGCCCCTCCTGGGTGAGCCCTAGCCTGGGGCTTCCTATTTCGGGAGCCGGGGGCGTGGGCCACGTCTCCTCATGTGATGCGAGGGCTATTTAAAGCGGCAGCCCGGGCAGGGAGCCGCCGGCGGAGCCTGCTCTCTCGTAGCTTCTCTCAGCCTAGCCCAGCATCACTATGGTGGACGCTTTCCTGGGCACCTGGAAGCTAGTGGACAGCAAGAATTTCGATGACTACATGAAGTCACTCGGTGAGCAAGCCGCGGGGCTCAGGATGCTGGCTTGGGGACGGGCTGGTGGCGTGCCCCACGCAGCACTCCTGCCGCATCCCTCCTGGTTAAGACTGGGGAATAGGGGAGCGGGGAGATGGCAGCCTGGCCTGGAGCAGGTGGGGCCTGTTCAGAGGGGGCACTGGTGGTCCAAATTTGGTTAGAGACCAAGGTAGGGAGGTGGAGGAAGGAGGCAGCTGTATGGGAGGCTCTTTCCAGGAAGAGGGATATATGATTTCGAGGTAGGAGGAGGGTTTGGATAAAGAACACTCATCACAGGAAGGGGAGTCTAGCTAGGGAAGAAAAAGAACAGGGGCATGGGTAGTTTAGAAATTGGAGGAGACTGAACCCAGAAAGGGAATGCGGCAGCTAGGGAGTGTACTATGACCTTAAACAAGTAGAAAATACCTAGGAGGAAAAAGATTAGTGGGGAAAAAACTGTGGATCAGTGAATCAGATATAAGAAGGACGTAAGACAGGAACCTGCATTAAGCAGCAATCCCCATCTCTCCATGTTGGATTAGGGAAGAGAATTCTTGCTGGTGAATGCCCTTTCTCACCAGCCAGTCTGACCTTGTCCTGCAGTCTATGTATCCAGGCCTTCATCACTGTCTGTGAGCCTCGTGGTAGGGTGGGGCAAGAGGCCCATGATCAGCTGGGCCTTTCCTGCAACCCAAGGCTCACCTATTTGTGTGAGGGGTAGGCAGAGAAAGCCATTGGACTTCTGATGTGCAGTAGAGGGTCCCAAGGCAAGGTCAAGACCTGGGAGGGAGGGTCACTGGTTTAGCAGGATGTGGAGAACTGCTGTGGTGTTGGGATGGAGAAGAATAAAGATTCAAACAATCTTACAGGTGATGAACTTGGAGATTCCCATACCATCTAGTTCAACAGGGAAACTGAAACCGGAGAGTAGAAATGTATTATAACAATTCCACGGCAGAGCCAATATGAAAACCTAAGGTTTCTAGATCTGTAACCCACAGCTCTTCCCACTACCCTACAGGCCCTGGGAGTGGGAAGAAAAGTAGGAACTGTTTAGCTAATGATTGACCTCAGCCCTTCTTATACTGCTTTGGGCTTAGACGGAGAGGTCAAAGCTCTCAACAGCCCCTACCCTATCTTGGGCGCTATGCCCAGTAATTCCAGGTAGGCAGTCATTCTTAGAGGAGCACCCCCCAGCCCCCACAAACACAGCCCAGCAGCTACCAGGAAGTTGGAATGCCCAGATTTAGTTCCTCCTTCCAAAGCTGGGCCAGAGCTGAGTCTTGAACTGAGCTGCAACTTTACCATTCTTGCTCCCTTATTCTGCCACAAGTTGGGTCCGCCGGCTGGTCTCCCTGAAGTCCTGTTATCTTTCAGCAGCTTATGCTAACGCAGCCTGCATTCTTATCATAGGAATGGAAAGCCTGGGAAAATACCCTCCTCAGCTCTCAGTAAATAGTGCTGGCTTCATTTTTTTTTTTTTTTTTTTTTTTGAGACGAAGTCTCGCTCTGTCGCCCAGCCTGGAGTGCAGTGGCGCGATCTCGGCTCACTGCCAGCTCCGCCTCCTGGGCTCACGCCATTCTCCTGCCTCAGCCTCCCGTGTAGCTGGGACTACAGGCGCCCGCCACCACACCCGGCTTATTTTTGTATTTTTAGTAGAGACAGGGTTTCACCGTGGTCTCGATCTCCTGACCTCGTGATCCGCCCGCCTCGGCCTCCCAAAGTGCTGGGATTACAGGTGTGAGCCACCATGCCCAGCCAAAGTGCTGGCTTCATTTCTAAGTAGAACCCAGATCTCCTTGAGTCTCCTAAATTCTGTCAGCTCAATATTCTTAGTTTCTCTTGGTTCAGACCCTCACTCTTCCCGCAGTGGCTTCCTTTTCAAACACTCCATACCTCTGGGTAGGTCCTAAGTGACCAGAGCTCCCAGTGCCGTGACAAGGTCCTGCTCTGTGCAGGGGAGTGTGATTGGCCTGACTCATCCTGATAGCAAGGGGGAATGTCAAGTTCCTCACTGGCCAAGCAAGGGTGGGCTGACAGCATAATGGCAGAGGCAGCCCCTGCCCGTCCTGCTGTAGACCTAGGGCTCTCAAGGGGCAAAGCGGTCCCATCTAGTACCAGTGACCACAGGCACAACTGCTGGCCTGGATTGAGTATGTGCTGGGCAGAATCGCCCAGTGAAAACAGTCAACAGTTTTGGAGCCTAGATTCAAATCTATGTCAGTAGTTTATTTTGTTTGAATTTAGACAAGACACTTCACTCTCTTCATTGTAAACTGGGGATAATCTACGCTTCAAGGCTGTTACAAGCATTAAGTAAAACAACCCATGTAGGGCATGTGCAGAGTACCTAGCTTCCAGCAAGCACTACGTAGCCAGGTACATTTGGAGACTTTACACACACCACCTCACTACACTGGGCTGCCTCCTGCCTCACCTTTGCCTTGGGGGACAGCTCAGCGTTAAGCTGCTGCGGGGAGAGGGGGCAGTCATGATTAGTTCTTTGTTCTTTACTTGCTTGCAGGACACTTAGGACTTTGCCCAGTACCCAAGGAAGCCATGATTGGGTCAGGAAAAGAGTCTCTGTAGAGCCTTAGACTGGGAGTCAGGAGACGGGTTTGAGTCTAACTCATTGTTGCTACCGCTTTAGGCTCCTCCTTAATCTGTACAATAGGACAAATACTTTCTAACTCCTAGATCATAGATAACAGGCTTTGAAAATGATGGGTTGCCATATATAAGGGACAAGAGCACTAACATTTCTTAGTTTCAGGGTAAAAACTTCCAAAGTTGGAAAACTCTTATGCCTAAGGCTTTGGAAGGGAAACTCTATGTTTCTCTTCTTTCCTCAGCCTTATTCCTAAGGCTTTGAGAGCTTTTCAGGTGCCCTGGAAGGCAGCCTTATGTTCCAACCTTGTGAGGTAGTATAGCTGAGCACTTAAGTAAGCTCTGGAGTCAGACAGTTCTGGGCTTCAATCCCAGATTTGTGACCCTGGGCTTTACCTGTTTTTGCATCTGTAACGTGGAAACAGTCTTCAGAGGAACAGGAAGAACTAAAGGAGATAACATGTACAGTGCTTACTACACAAAAAGCTCATAGTACTTAACAGTAGCTTTTTTTTTTTTTTTTGAGATGGAATCTCACTCTGTCGGCCAGGCTGGAGTACAGTGGCACAATCTCGACTCACTGCAACCTCCACCTCCTAGGTTCAAGCAATTCTCAGCCTCAGCCTCCTGAGTAGCTGGGATTACAGGCACATACCACCACAACTGGCTAATTTTTTGTATTTTTAGTAGAGACGGCGTTTCACCATATTGGCCAGGCTGGTCTTGAACTCCTGGCCTCATGTGATCCGCCTGCCTTGGCCTCCCAAAGTGTTGTGATTACAGGCATGAACCACCACACTCAGCCCAATAGTAGCTTGTTCTAATCCCAGCTCTGCCACTGACTTGCTATGACACCGCTGTTCCTTAAGTATCTCATCTAATGGGATCAGTAATCTGTGTTCACCAAACAGAACTAAGGGCAAGACTGAATTTTAAAATTCCCATGCAAAGGCTTTGAAAGATACGTCCTCCACTTCTCCATACCCAGGCCTGAGTTATTCACTGAGTTTCTCGTACACTGCTTCTCTACCCCAGCTCGTATACTCATAACCTTCCCCCTACCCTCAGGTGTGGGTTTTGCTACCAGGCAGGTGGCCAGCATGACCAAGCCTACCACAATCATCGAAAAGAATGGGGACATTCTCACCGTAAAAACACACAGCACCTTCAAGAACACAGAGATCAGCTTTAAGCTGGGGGTGGAGTTCGATGAGACAACAGCAGATGACAGGAAGGTCAAGGTAAGTCAGGGAAACGGGTGGGGAATGGAGAGTGCTGAGACTCTTTTTAAAAGAGAATAGGCTGGTAGTCTTGGCTCCCTGGTATTGCACCCTGAGGGGCAGACTATCATGGGGAATTTAAATGAAACAAGGTTCATAAAGCCTGTGTAGTGCTAGAATGCCGCTGATGCTACACGCCAGTTCTGTCCTCTTGTTTTCTTCCCGCCCTTCTTGGGATTCACCTATTATCTGCCTCGGAATGGGCAGCACAGAGCCAGGATGTTCTTCTGACCTCAGTATCTACTCCAGCTCCAGCTGGGTGACCCCCTGCAAGGTATGCAGTAGCTCTAGGTTTCTTTCCCCTTCCATAGACGGCGGAGTTATGTGGCCATGGCTGTGACCTGAAGTGCTTTAGGAATGATGCCCAGAAGTCAGGGCCCTCCACTGACTGAGGTCATCGTGGCCTCCAGCAGCAAAAAAGGCAGCCAGAAACAAGAAGCACCTACTCAGATGCCGCTTCAACTTCTAACTCCCAGACATGACCAATGACCCTGACAAACTATTTCCGATGTTGCCAGCTGACAGGCAGGAAGAGCTATGTTCCGTGATAGGACATTCACCTTGTCATGAATGTGTTTGCAATGTCTTCCCACCAAGCCTCAGCCCCTCCTCCCAGGGTTCTATCACCCTGCAGTGGCTGTCTTGGCAGCTTGCCTCAGCCTTCCAGGCCAGGCATGGGAGCGAGAGAACTTAGGGGCTTTGACCTCTATAGGATGTCCCTATAGCAGTGTTCTATCATGACACTATCATTCAGCCCCATCAGCTGTTTCCTCTTCCTCATAGCTGTCCCCAGAAAGAACAGGATCACACAGGTGGCTGGCAGCAGAGCTGGGGATGGTGCCCAAAATGGCAGTCTACCTTGGATAAAGGGGGCTGCCCCACCACATGCTCCTACCTCCTTGGACTTGCCTACTTTCTCAAGGGGCAAGAACCCCAATTAAACACAATAGCCCCCTGGAATGCCTAGGGCAAAAGTATCTACTCTGAGTAGGCAAAAAAAACTAGGGGAATGAGAACAAGGAGTAAGGTAAGGATAAAAAAGAGCACACTAAGAGACAGGCCTCATACTCCTTCTCACCTGAACAACACACAGAACCTTCTCGGATTCTCCTACTGAACCACCTTGCTCATCAGGATCCCTTAGCCTGGCCTCGTGGCCCCCAAACTCCTCGGAGAGACCTGGAAGAGCTGCCAAATGAGAACCAGCTGATGTATGTATGCTGGCAGCATCCAGAGCTGAGGAACACTTCAAGGGCATCCAGTCACAGTACTTTGTGGTTGCTGCCCTCTTGCTAAAGAGGTCACATGATGTGGACCAAGAAAAGGTGTAGGAATACAGGGCAGGAAGTCTAATTATCCACTACTTCCTATCACTAAGGGTCTTTTAGACATTATGTGGACTAACCACAAGGCTGGATAAAGATTCTCAGGACTACTCCTCCTCCTCAGTCAGTCTTTCCCAGGGATAGACTAGTAAATCCCACCTGTATCTGAGGGGACCAGGCTATGGGCATCACCTGGAGTACAGATACGTGTCTATCTTGAAGGCTTGTGGTACTTCTCAGAGCCAGGCTCTCTGGCTTCCCCATACTGCCTGCCTCTCCCTCCTTGCCTAATATCTGAAGGCCTCTTCCCTAGCAAGGCAGTAGGGGAGCAGAGGCTGGAGGTGAACTAGATGTCCTGCAGGGCTAGCTGGGAGGTGGATTGCCTGAGCTCTTGTCCTCACACCATCACTAGTTTGGGTCAAAGGCTGTGTCCTCTATGGCCCCAGTGTCCAGAGCCCATCCTGCCTCTCGATTCCTGACTATGATCACAGCTCAGGCCTCTACCCTCTTTCCACAGTCCATTGTGACACTGGATGGAGGGAAACTTGTTCACCTGCAGAAATGGGACGGGCAAGAGACGACACTTGTGAGGGAGCTAATTGATGGAAAACTCATCCTGGTAAGATGGGCAACTTTGGAGCCATATCTGATTGGTTATTACTACTACTCTTTCAGCCAAGCCTGTTCTAAAAAGCCAGGTCCTCCCCCAAGAGCCGTAGAAGCTGGGACAAGAGAGTGGTTGTGGGTCAGGGTGGTATCATGTGGGAATTTTCTGTGTAGTGGCTTTGGACTCACACAGGCGGGGACTCAAATCTTACCTTACAGGCTGCATGACTGTGGGAAAATCACCTTCTCCAAGTGCAACTGTAAAATGGGTATTAATAATACCAACTTTGTAGGGCTGATGGGAAGCCTGTAAGAGACAGTGTGTGCACAGCACAAAGCATCACCGATTGAGGACACAGCAGGTGCTCCATGTCCTTTGTTTGCTCTTCCTGTTTCTACCTTGCCTCGCCTCAGGAAGAAGTAGAAAATGGCCAAGTCTGATCGCAGGCCCTCTAGCAGAGGCTCCCACTGCCTATCTCGGCATTCCCTTTCCTCTCCTTCCTAGGACTGCATCGTCACTTGCAGGGACAGGCTCGTGACTGGTGGGGACACTGAATGACAGTACAGTCCTTTCTTCCCCATTCTAGTCCTACCCCATTTTCATGCTTTCTATGTCTGGCCTACTGCAACTACTTGACTACTGCCTGGGTAGGAAGTACTACCGCAGCCAGGCTGGCAGGTCTGTTCAAGCTTGGGGACTTCATTTAGAGAATCTAGCCTTGACTGAACTCCCCCCAGACTCAGGGAGAGCAGCCGACTGTGGATTCTGCCTAACCACAGGACCTCAGATTTTCACCTCGGCATCTTCACTGCACACCTTCTTGGGTCAGCATAACCTGTTAACTGCATTCTTGCACTCATGTGGGACAGGGGTCCCCTTGAAGTTTGGAATGAGGTGCCTAGCTCTGGTGGGGATGTGATATGCAGGACCAAATTCTCAGTGGCAACTGAACTATGGTGAGGTCATGGGTCCGGCTCTATGATGCCAGACTGGATAGCGGGAGGTACAGGGCTCTGGCCCTGGCACTACTCCAAGTTAGGGAAGGATTGGAGTCAGTAGCCAAACACAGTCCTTTCCTGAGTCTCTGGATATTTTTCCTATTTGTCAACTATATGCCAGGCACCATCTTAGACACTAAGGATGAAGGAAGCCAAATGGTGTAAGGGAAGGACACACACTCAGGATCTTGACCAAATTACTTCCTCTCTAAAGGCTCGTTTTTTCCAAATCTCTAAGAATTACAATGCCCGTCTTAAGGATTTGCTGTATATATCAGAAAAAAAATTTATATATATATATATATATACACACACACACACAAATACACATACACACACACACCTACATATAGCTGGCACATAGTAGGTATTCAAGTGACAATTATCAGGAGGAAGGGAGGGTAGAATGCTCGCAATGGCCTTCCTGGCTCCACCCATCTCACTCTGTCTTTCCTTCCAGACACTCACCCACGGCACTGCAGTTTGCACTCGCACTTACGAGAAAGAGGCATGACCTGACTGCACTGTTGCTGACTATTACTCTGCCAATCGGCTACCCCTCGACTCAGCACCACATTGCCTCATTTCTTCCTCTGCATTTTGTACAAATCCACGAATTCTTCTGGCGTCAGGTGCTACTGACCGGGATCCAGTTCCAGTTCCCATGGTGTATGTGGTTTTTTTTTTTTGGTTTGTTTTTTTTTTTAACTGCACTCATAGGGTGCTCTGAGGTCAATAAAACAGAGCCAAGGCCACCCAGTTGCCTTTTTGCCTTTGGTAACATAACTCTGGGAGTCTTGGTTTATCCTGTGTGTCAGAGAGTGGGCAGAAATAACTGCCTGAAGGTTACTCAGGAAGAAGCACTGGATAGGAGACTGAAATGGACAGTCTCGGAGCCTGTTAATCAGCTGATCACCTTACACATCCAATAATAAAACAGCTGTACCTACACTTTGCCTTTACACTGCCCCCCTCCATGGTCAAATGACCTAGTTCAGTCAGTGATGGGGCTTCCCCAGGTTTGGCTATTGAACTGTCACTTCAGGCCCATCCTACACTGAAAGCTGTTGGGTCTGGCTGTTCTCTGTGAAATGCTGTAGTCTCTCCCTTTCCAGAATTCAGGTTCAGGGCACAGAACCCAGGCTTGTACCATGGTGGTGGGAGAAAATGACCACTGGCCAAGAGGACTGCTGACCTGTGCACCAGGCTAGTACTCAGGACTACAAATTTTTACTGCTTCTCTAATCAACCCTGAGGGAAGAGGGCATCTGATCATTACAAAAGGGAGGGCTTATAAGTGATCTCCCAAGAAGGCTGTGATCTGCTAGTGCCTTTGGCTCTGTACCTCTGCTGGGCATCTCTCCAAGGTCTAAGGTAACATATTAAATGTTTTTGTCAGCTAATGCAGGCTCAGTGACTTTAAGTCTGTAAGTTACCCAGGAAGAAGGATTATAGGAAAAATAACTTTCAGTAAGTTTAAAACCAAACACATTTCCATTTAGTGACAGGACTTTAAGCAAGGACCTGAAGTAGAATCAACTGATTCACACTGTAGTAAATACAAAGTAGAACAATGATCTTGGCTTCGCTGTCTGGTTCAGTGGTCTGCTGGAATGCAATACACAAGTTAAGTCACACTGCAGACTGTTTTCTAGCTGTGGCCGCTGGATGCCACTTCTAGCACAGTAGAACTATGTTAGGAGGAATGGGAAAAGTGAGCACCACTTCTCACCATGTTCCCCCTCCTGCTGCCAGTCTCTCTCTGCTCCCGTGTTGGATGCAGCAGAGATCACCCACCAACTGGCCCAAGACAGACCAATAGGAAGGGTCCAATCACTCTAACTACAGCCAAACTCACCTCCACAACAGTCTCTGTGGCTCTAGCCTGGACTCCTTTACAGGAATCCAGCTCTGGCAGTGGCAGCTGGAGAGGGTAACAGGACCTCCTGCTGAATGGGTGAATGAATGGGTGAGCTGCAGGGTTCACTTGCAAAGGGACCAGGAGTGATAGGGAAACAACAACTCATTCAGGCAGCTGCTTTTGACCTCCAACTCCCAAACCTGCCTGTTGCATGAGGGAAGCCATCTCCCATGGGAGTGAAGTTAATGGGGTGGGAGGCTGTATTCTCACTATTGAGTCTTTCTAGGAGTCTCAAGGCACAAGGCTCCTAGTTCCTTCCTCTCAACCACCCCCTACACTCTTTCTACTCTCACTCCTTGTGCTTCTTCTTGTGCTTCTTCTTCTTTTTCTTCTTCTTTGCTGCCTTGCTGTCTTTTGATGTGTGCCTTGCCCTCTTGCCTGTATCACTCTCAGAGTCTGAGCTGTCAGAGTCAGATGACTTCCTATCTCTATGTTTCTTTTTCTTCTTCTCCTGAAAAGAAAATTTTAAAAGTCAACATTGTATGTGTATATTTGCTTTTAACAATCATAGCACATAATCGGCCAGGTGCAGTGGCTCACACCTGTAATCCTAGCACTTTGGGAAGCCGAGGTGGGAGGAATGCTTGAGGCCAGGAGTTCAAGATCAACCTGGCTGACATAGTGAGATCTCATCTCTAAAAAGAGAAAAAAAGAAAAATTATAGCACACGATCAATAGGGGACCACTTAATTTTCTTTTAGACAGTGTCGCTCTGTTGCCCAGGCTAGAGTGCAGTGCAGTGGCACGATCACAGCTCACTGCAACCTCAACCTCTTGGGCTCAAGCAATCCTCCCACCTCAGCCTCCCAAGTAGCTGGGACCACAGGTATGCACCACCACACCCTGCTAATTTTTATGGAGATGGGGCTTCTCCATGTTGCCCAGGCTGGCCTCAAACTCCTAAGCTCAAGCAATCTGCCCACCTTGGCCTCCCGAAGTGCTGGGATTACAGGTGTGAGACACCATGTCCAGCCAACACTTAATAAAGTATAAGACATTGAAAACAATGAAGTAAATCTTTAAGTACCAACAAGAAAAAAATAGCTAAAACATGTTAAGTAAAAGAACCAAGACATAATATGTATTGTAGGTTCCAGTGCGTATAACATATACATGTGTATTTATATATACATGTGCATGATATAAAGTGTGTATGTTACACATACTTGTGTATATTTAGTATACACAGAGAACACTGAAAAGGATACATCAAACTGGTAATAAGTGTTACACATTGGGAATGAACTGAATGGGGGAAAGGATATGGGTCTTTCACTTTTTCCTTCAAATACTTCTGTCCAATTTGATTTTTTTTTAAACAAGTATCTTATTACTTTCATTTTTTAAAGTGCAGGATATTAAAGCTGAAAGGGGTCCCTAAAGACTAGCCAGTCTATCTAGAAACAGTGACTCACATATCCAAGGTCAAAGAATAGGAGTAAAAGATTTAGAACTCCTGACTCCTATTCTGGTTTCTATTAGATCCTGGTGCCAGGGGAAATAACTGCCATCAAATAATAAGCCTGTACTTGCTACCCTTGAATATTCATCATCTCTAACTTTATAGCCACCTCACAAGATTATACTCATAAAGAAGAGCTGAGGGCAACCCCCTTTGGGTCCTCTCCCCTTGTATGGGAGCTCTGTTTTCACTCTATTTCACTCTATTAAATCTTGTAACTGCACTCTTCTGGTCCGTGTTTGTTATGGCTTGAGCTGAGCTTTCGCTCGCTGTCCACCACTGCTGTTTTGCCGCCATCGCAGACCGCCGCTGACTTCCATTCTTCTGGATCAGGCAGGGTGTCCGCTGTGCTCCTGATCCAGCGAGGCGCCCATTGCCACTGCTGATCGGGCTAAAGGCTTTGCCATTGTTCCTGCATGGCTAAGTGCCTGGGTTCATCCTAATCGAGCTGAACACTAGTCACTGGGTTCCACGGTTCTCTTCCATGACCCACAGCTTCTAATAGAGCTGTAACACTCACTGCATGGCCCAAGATTCCACTCCTTGGAATCCGTGAGGCCAAGAACCCCAGGTCAGAGAACACGAGGCTTGCCACCATCTTGGAAGCAGCCCGCCACCATCTTGGAAGCTCTGTGAGCAAGGACCCCCAGTAACATTTTGGTGACCACGAAGGGACATCCAAAGTGTTTTTCTCTTCCAGAATCAAAGCTGTAAAACTACAAATCATTCTTCAAATGCAGCCCCAGATGCAGTCCATGACTAAGATCTACCGCGGACCCCTGGACCAGCCTACTAGCCCATGCTCCAGTGTTAATGACATCAAAGGCACCCCTCCCAAGGAAATCTCAACTGCACGACCCCTACTATGCCCCAGTTCAGCCGGAAGCAGTTACAGCAGTTGTCGGCCAACCTCCCCAATAGCACTTGGGTTTTCCTGTTGAGATGGGGGACTGAGAGACAGGACTAGTTGGATTTCCTAGGCCGACTAAGAATCCCTAAGCCTAGCTGGGAAGGTGACCACTTCCACCTTTAAACACGGGGCTTGCAACTTAGCTTACACCCGACCAATCAGGTAGTAAGGAGAGCTCACTAAAATGCTAATTAGGCAAAAACAGGAGGTAAAGAAATAGCCAATCATCTGTTGCCTGAGAGCACAGTGGGAAGGACAATGACCAGGATATAAACCCAGGCATTCGAGCCAGCAACGGCAACCCCCTTTGGGTCCCCTCCCCTTGTATGGGAGCTCTGTTTTCACTCTATTTCACTCTATTAAATCTTGCAACTGCAAAAAAAAAAAAAAAAGAAAGAAAGAAAAGAGCTGAGAAAGAACTTTCCCAAAACTATACCCACCACACCATGCTACCAAAGGAACAGTACAAACCCATACAAAAGACGAGAGGCAGATTCCCAGGTGTCTAACGGGGCAGTACAAGCAGATTTTAAGCACGGCATAAATCCCTTCTTTGAATTCCAAATACCTATATTGCCTCTGTAAGGTTTCTATGAAGAGGGAGAAAGTATGGGAGGAGAAAGAGAGCAGAAAAGGATGCCAGCTTCCAACTAGCACCCTCAGAGCTATAAATCTAGCTGAATGATACACCAGGTCTTAGGAACTGCCTGTGAAAAACGGTGGAAAGAACACTGAAGCAGGTGTTAGATAGACCTGGACCTGAGTTCTGGCTCTGCCATTTACTATTCTGCATCCGTGGGCAAGTCATCTGAACTCCCTGAGGCCTGTTCCCTTCAAATGTAAACTGGAGATAAGAACAACATCTACTGGCTGGGCACGGTGGCTCATGCCTGTAATCCCAGCACTTTGGGAGGCCAAGGCAGGTGGATCATGAGGTCAGGAGATCGAGACCATCCTGGCCAACATGGCGAAACCCCGTCTCTACTAAAAATATAAATATTAGCCGGGTGTGGTCGCGGGGGCCTGTAGTCCCAGCTACTCAGGAAGCTGAGGTAGGAGGATCACTTGAGCCCGAGAGCTGGAAGTTGCAGTGAGCCATAATCCTGCCACTGCACTCCAGCCTGGCCAACTGAGCAAGACCCTTTCTCAAAAAAAAAAAAAATAAATAAATAATACCGCCCCCCTCCCCCACAAAAAAAACACCTATGGTGACAAGTTAATGAGATAGTATCTAAGGCTTGGACAAGTTGAAAGCCACTTGTCCCAGATCGCATAGGCACAATTGGGATCTTCATGTAGATCATATGAATGGAAATCTCCTGAGTTTTCCTATATAGCACATGGCCCCTCTTTCTGTATAGTAACAGGAGGCCTCATGGTATGGTCATTAGAACAACAAATTTTGGAATAAGATAGAATTAAGTTCAAATTCTAGCTCTGCAACTTAACTTATGTGACTCAGAACAAGGGATTTAACTTTTTTGAACCTCAGTTTTCTTTTCAGTAAACTGGAAATAATAAGTACCTATTTCAAAGGATGCTATGAGGTTTAAACAAGATAAGCACCAACTATAGTGCCTGACACATTATAGGCACTTAGTGGGAGCTATGTGTATTTTTCTCTCATTAACTCCCAGGATGTTCTGACAGCCTGGCCAAGCATCTACATGAGATAAGTCAAAAGTTTTAAGAGGAGATGAAATAACAATTCTTTCTTGGCATCTCCAATGGAGTAGAGAGAAGGGAACAAAGCTTCTCAGACCCACATTACCAAGCTATAACAACCATGGCTGGGAGGAGCTGAGAGTTGGCAAATCAATAGTTTAGCTATGTTGTTGAACCTTCCTGGATGGCAAGACCATGGAAGTCCATCACAGGATATTATGGGGTCAGGAGCCTCACTGGGTTCTGCCCCTTACATAGGTGAATATCCTGGGAAAGTAAAAATGAAAACACAGAGTCTGGTACCAGTTCCCTGCAAGCCTGGTCCAGCCTGGATAAAGAAGTGAGGAGAGTAATAATACCGGCTTACACCTAAACAGTGCTTTAGTTTATCAAGCTTTTTGCATCCTTATCTTACAATAATAGTCTGTAGAGTCAAAATTCATGAGTTATTATTCCCATTTTACAGATGGAAAAACTGCAACTCAGAAATGTAAAGTGAGTTGACCAAGGCTAAAGCGGCAAAACCACTATACTTTCTAACACAGAGTTTGGCACTATTTCCACTTTCTTCTCTCTCAAAGATGAAGGCTCAGGAGGAGGGAAGATAAAAACAAATCACTAGAGAGCCCTGGCATGCTGGAACATGGACTCTAGCTAGCAAGAAGGGCTCACGGAGATGGCCTTCTCCTAGACCTCAACTGATGCAAAAGCTGTTTTGCAGCCTGAACAAAGACAATCCAATCCTCCTGCACATGGCGTCATTTTCCCTGTGTATCCAGCCTTGAGCTACAGAACAAAAGAACAATCACATCCGAAGTTGTGGTTCGGCCGGTTGTGGTGGCTCATGCCTGTAATCCCAGCACTTTGGGAGGCCAAGGTGGGTGGATCACCTGAGGTCAGGAGGTCGAGACCAGCCTGACCAACATGGAGAAACCCCGTCTCTACTAAAAATACAAAATTAACTGGGCGTGGTGATGCCTGTAATCCCAGCTACTCGGGAGGCTGAGGCA
Organism: Nomascus leucogenys; assembly: GCF_006542625.1. Lineage (NCBI taxonomy): Eukaryota > Metazoa > Chordata > Mammalia > Primates > Hylobatidae > Nomascus > Nomascus leucogenys. The sequence goes on along the minus strand of NC_044392.1, from coordinate 662,243 downwards.
GCAGAATCGCTTGAGCCTGGGAGGCAGAGGTTGCGGTGAGCCCAGATCGTGCCACTGCACTCCAGCCTGGGCAACAAGAGCGAAACTCTGTCTCAAAAAAAAAAAAAGCAAAAAAAAAAAACACGCACACACAAAAACAAAATTAGCCGGGCGTGGTGGCACATGCCTGTAATCCCAGCTACTTGGGAGGCTGAGGCAGGAGAATTGCTTGAACCTGGGAGGCAGAGTTTGGGGTGAGCCAAGATTGTGCCATTGCACTCCAGCCTGGGCAACAAGATGGAAACTCCATCTCAAAAAAAAAAAAAAAAAAAAAAAAAGGTTGTAGTTCAAAAGCAAAGTTGGGAGTTGGGGTGGGGGAAGACTGAGAGCCAGAAGATGAACCAAGCTTCTGCTCTCTCAACTTCATTCAAGTGAGAAGGGAAACAGAAGATAATGGGTAAAAAAAAAAAAAAAAAAAAAAAAAAAAAAGACATGGATTCAAGTATAGATGGAAATAGAAAATTAAAAATTAAAAAAATTTTAAATGGCATAGGGGTGTGAGCCCATGGCGCAGGTCAAGAGGGGCACTGGCAAGAAGCCACTGCTCAAACATCTCAAAGACTGCTCTCTAGTCTTGCTAGAGCAGCTAGTCTACCCATTTTCACTATAGTTCTGAAACAGGACAGCAGCAGCCCAGTGTGAGAGAAAAACAAAAATAAAAGCAAAAACTAAAAAAAGAGAATATAGCAGTGAATATTTATTGAGTACTTAATTTTCTATTTTATTTATTTACTTATTTTTAGGACGGAGTCTTGCTTTGTCACTCAGGCTGGAGTGCAGTGGTGTGATCTCGACTCACTGCAGCATCTGGCTCCTGGGTTCAGGCAATTCTCCTTGAATTGCTTGTAGTTCCAAGTAGCTGGGACTACAGGCACATGCCACCACACTCGGCTAAGTTTTGTATATTTTTTTACTAGAGTCGGGGTTTCACCATGTTAGCCAGGCTGGTCTCAAACTCCTGACCTCAAGTGATCCACCTGCCTCATCCTCCCAAAGTGCTGGGATTACAGGCCTGAGCCACCACACCCAGCCAGTACTTAATTTTCTAAAGGCAGGTGGATCTCTTGAGCCCAGGAGTTCGAGACCAGCCTGGAAAACATAGTGAGACCCTGTCTCTATAAAAACTGACAAACAAAATTACCAGTAACCTCCACATGGCCAAATCTAGTGGTCAATTATTGGGTCTTATTTACTTGGTCAGTCAAGATGGATATAGACCATCTTACCTAGAACACATTCCTCATGTTATTTCTCCCACATTCTCTTACTTTTCTACAAACTTCCTTGGCTGTTCCTTTCCTGTCTTCTTTGCTAGTTTACCCTCATCTCCATAACCTCTAAGTGTTGAGCACTCTGGGGCTCAGTCTCTTCCCTATATTTACTCTGCAGGTGATCTCATGAACATAAATACCATCTATATGTAGATGACTCCCAAATTTATGTATCTTACCTGGGCCTCTCCCTAGAACTCCAAACTATATATCCACTGTCTACTCTATGGTCTACTTGAATATCTGATAGGCATCTCAATTTCTATGCCCCGCCCCCTCCCAAACCTAGACTGTCCCAGCTTTCTTTCCATCTATGTAGACAGCAACTCAAACTAAACTCCTGACTGCTCCTTACTCCCACATTTACTTCTCCTGCATTCCTTCTCTTAACTCAAATCTTCCAGTTACACAGTCCAAAAATTTTGATGCCATCCTCACCTGCTCTTACATCTTCAAAATATATACACACTCCAACTCCTTTCTCAACATTTTTGCCACTATCATTCTAGTCCAAGCCACCATCATCTGGATTATTATCTATCAATTCACTGCTTCTACTCTTGCTTTCTGACCATCTACGTTTCCACATAGCAGCCAGAATAATTATCTTAAAAGGAAGTCAGATCACGTCATTCCTCTGCTCAAACCCTCTAATAACATCCATCTCACTCAAGTGAAAGATGAAATCCTCCTGATCACCTATAAGGCCCCAATGATCTGGGTTCCTTCTGATCTCACTTCCTCTCCTACCACTCTCTTCTCATTCATTTCACTGTAGCCACGCTGGCGTCCTTACTGTTCCTTAATCATGCCACACTCTTTCCCAACATCAGCTGTTACATTTGCTGAAATGCTCTCTCTCCACTTACCTGAATAGCTTGTGTCCTCACTTCCTTCTGATATCCACTCAAACAACACTTCATGAGAAAGGCCTGGCCTAGACCGGGCACAGTGGCTTACACTTGTAATCCCAGCACTTTGGGAGGCCGAGGTGGGCGAATCACCTGAGGTCGGGAGTTCAAGACCAGCCTGAACAACATGGAGAAACCCTGTGTCTACTAAAAATAGAAAATTAGCTGGGCGTGATGGTGCATGCCTGTAATTCCAGCTATTTGGGAGGCTGAGGCAGAAGAATCGCTTGAACCCGGGAGGCAGAGGTTGCGGTGAGCCAAGACTGCACCATTGCACTCCAGCCTGGGCAACAAGAGCGAAACTCTGTCTCAAAAGAAAAAAAAAAAAAAAAGAAAGGCCTGGCCTTACCATCCTATCTAAAATGAAAGTCACCTGCTCCCCACATCCTCATTCTAGGACTCCCTATCTCCCATAATCAAATTAATTTTTCTCTATAGCACTTATCACTACTTGATACATTATTTTTACTATTTTGTATTTGTTTACCAGTTTATCTGTATTAATCGACCCCATCCATTAGAATCTGAGAGCCATGAAGACAGGGATTTTACCTGTTTTGTTCACTATTTTACCTGCAGTGGCCAGAACAGAGCTTAGCACATAGTAGAAGCTCTATTAATGAATGAAGCTGGAGTATAGTGTGTGGGAAGAGACTGGTGGGAAATGATGCTAGGAAGCTGGGCAGATTGTGAAGAGTCTTAAAGGAACTTAGACTTTATGTCATAGAAGAAAGGGAACCACTGAAGGCTTCTGAGTAGGCAACACTGGGCAATGCTCTCTGCTGTATCTGAATAGGCAGAGAATGTGTCCCTGAGTGGGCTCAGGACTGGCAACCTTTCTCTATATAGGCACCAGAAGAAGTTCTCTGGACAGCAGGACAGAGCCAACACTGCAGCCAAAGAATGACATTCCTATTTCTTGTTCTTCTATATATGGTACAGCAGAAAACCATATGGTAAAATCAAAAGAAAATTATATTCTGAATCAAATATATCTAAAGTTTACTATAATCAGTGGGCAGCTTGGTCCCCAAGGCACTTACTTCCTCATAACATAACACTGATTCAGAAAGACCTACGATGGCATATGATTAATGAAAGAGGCCAGTAAAGCACAGACCACAAGTTCATCAGAAGATTATTCAGGGATTCACTACAAAACCTCTATTCCTACTTTACCAACCACTTCATAGCCCATTCCAATTGCAACACACAGTTTCCTTTTATTCTAATTATGCCCAACAAAAATTACTTGTAACATTCAGTCACTGGGACAAAAATTGTTCATGGTGCCAGATGCACACAACTAAATCAATGCATCCTGGACTTGTGGGAAAAGGCGTTCAATGCATGTAAGTTTAAATGAAAAGAGGTGGGAAGGCTCAAGGTTAGGAAGATGCGTTATTCTTACTCCTGCCCCTGCTCCCTTCATTATCGCCCACTGCCAGCAGCAAGAGTCAATAACTATTACTCTGCAACCTGAGGGCAGGTCTCACTGAGTGACGACACCCAAGGAATGACAGAGGGCACAGATTATGAAGTCTATCTATTCACAGGTAGTTAGTGCATGTATTCCTAGTAAGCACCAGGCATTATCTGTAAAAGGTGACATCCTTTCCTTATCCTGGACTATTTCTGGTGGTTCCTCAACGGGTCTACCATTTTCTGTCTTAAGAGGCTTTGCATTGTCTTCCACCAGACTACAAAAATGGAGGTAATGAAACAGACTTGTGAAAAAACAGAGATGAGAACCTAATGAGACTTTCCAGTTCTAGTCCTAGGTGGCCTGACTACACTGCATTTCCTGTCCTTGGATGTCCATAAAACCAAACCTCCTTGGAATGTGTTTCCATCCTTTACCACCACACATACCTTGGCTGCTTGTCTTTCTCCTTATGTGATTAGCTGCTTGAGTGTAGGTACTATATGATCTTTATTTCATGAGTTACTTTTTTAACTATTAGAAATGCATTAACTGAACTTATATGAGTTACTATCATATATGCCCTTCCACACGCCAGGCATTCCTACTCTCCACTGTCCAACTCAGGAGCATGGACTGCTAAAGGCATGTTCCTTCGCAAATCTACCCAGTTCCATATTTGGCTCCCAGAGCTGACTAGTCCTGAAACAAGTGTCCAAATCTGCCACTCACACACCAGAAAAGCCATCTCAGGCAGAAGATTTTACTGTTAAGGAAAACCAACCTCCTACTGGAAAATCCAAGATTTAGAGGGTAAAGGGAAACAGTCAGGAGGGCTGGAATCTTGATTTACAGTTGTGAACAGAAACAAATCAATAGATAACATCACATGGCTGCTAATGGTAGTTAGGAACAAAACAAAAACCCACCAAAAAACTGACTTGATGAGTCCTAATATGTCAAGTACCTAACACAATGCTAGATACCTATGAAGCAGATAATACATATTTGTTCAGTAAATGAATAATTGAAGAGTTAAATAAATGGTTGAAGTGTGATATACAGAAAAGAATATTGTTAGTAATCTGAAGACATGGGTTCTTTTTTCAGCATTATCTCTTATATTTGTGTGACTTCCGGTGAGTTACGTCAATTTCTCTGAAGCTCCATTTTACTCATGTGTAAAATGGTGGGATAATATCTGTTCTGGCTATCTTATGGGATTGTATAATGATAAAAAGAAACAAAAACAGGAAGGTATTTTATAAACTGTAAGCACTAAACAAATATGAGGCATAAAAGATAATGACGGGATTAACAATGAGGTGAAAGGACAATGATGCTAGATGCTATCTTGGTAGAAATAGTGGGCATCAAGAGGAAAGTTTTAGGCCGAGGTGGGCGGATCACGAGGTCAGGAGATCGAGACCACGGTGAAACCCCATCTCTACTAAAAATACAAAAAATTAGCCGGGCGCGGTGGCGGGCGCCTGTAGTCCCAGCTACTCGGGAGGCTGAGGCAGGAGAATGGCATGAACCCGGGAGGTGGAGCTTGCAGTGAGCCAAGATCGCGCCACTGCACTCCATCCAGCCTGGGCGACAGAGCGAGACTCCGTCTCAAAAAAAAGAGGAAAGTTTTACCCTTCTAAACTCCCTAGAAAACTTTTTAATCAAAGAGGACTCATGAGTTAGAAGTTCGTATACACAAAGATACTTCTTTTTTTTTTTTTTTTTTTTTTTTGAGAGGGAGTCTCACTCTGTCGCCCAGGCTGGAGTGCAGTGGTGCAATCTCGGCTCACTGCAACCTCCACCTCCTGGGTCCAAGCAACTCTCCCACCATGCCTGGCTAATTTCTGTATTTTTAGTCGAGACGGGGTTTTGCCATGTTGGCCAGGCTGGTCTCAAACTCCTGACCTCAAGTGATCCACCCACCTTGGCCTCCCAAAGTGCTGGGATTACAGGCATGAGCCACCATGCCCGGCCAAAGATACTTTTAAAAAATAATAATGTATAATGATTATTACTGCCATTGTTCATCAGCGCATTCCTCCACTAAGTGAAAGGCAATGGAGGGCTGGGTAGTATGTTGACTAAGCAGGTCATAAAGAGCCTCAGCCCTAGCAGATAGATCCTCAATAACTGGTTTTGTGAACTGAAATACATATCTCAAAGCAGCTTTAGAAACAAAGGAATAACAAATTGTACTCAATATATTCAGCAAAAAGAACTCAACCAAAGACCCACAGAAGTGAGATATCCATATAACCACTTTAGGAACGTAAGAAGTACCATTTACCTCTAAAAGGTTAAAAGAGAAAGAATAATGCTTGGAACATACAAATAGAATCACAATTAAAAATCTAGATCTGCCTTGACGTCTGGCCAGGGCGTCAAGGCAGCAGTGAGCCACGATCATGTGACTGTACTCCAGCCTGGGTGATACAGCAAGACTCTGCCTCAAAAGAAAAAAAAAAACAACTAAATCTGCAAGAAAATTATTTCTGTTTACAGATGACATGATCTTCTATGTAGAAAACCCTAAAGATTCCACAAAAAAATCCTGTTAGAACGAATAAGTGAATTTAGCAAAGTTGCAGAATACAAAACGAACATGCTAAAATCAGTTGTGTTTCTATACAGTAACAAGGAGCAATCGGAAAAAAAATTAAGAAAACAATTCACACAGCAGCATCAAAAAGAATAAAATACTTAGGAAGAAACTTAACCAAGGAGATGAAAGACATGTATACAGAAAATTACAAAATGTTGCTGAAATTAAAGAAGATACAAATAAATAGATATCCAATTTTCATGGACTGGAAGATTTAATACAGTTGAAATGCCCATACTATCCAAAGCAATCTACAGATTAAATGCAATCTCTATCAAAATTTGCAAAAATATAAAAATCTATCTTAAAATTCATATGAAATCTTTCAAAGGGCCCCAAGTAGCCCAAACAATCTTGAAAAAGAACAAAGCTGGAGGATCAACAACTCCCAACTTCAAAGCTTACTAAAAAGCTACAGTAGTCAAAACAGTGTGGTACTGACATAAAGACACACAGACCAATGATAGAATAAATCCTCACTTATTTGGTCAAATGATTTCCAACAGGGTGCCAAGACCATTCAGTGGGTAAAAGGACAGTCTTTTCAACCTATGGTGTTTTAAAAACTAGAGATCTACGTGCAAAGAAATTTTGGACCCTTTCTGTATACCATATACAAAAATAAACTCAAAATGGATCAAAGACCTAAATATAAGAGCTAAAGCTACAAAACTCTTAGAAAAAACATAAGGGAAAAGCTTCATGACATTGGATTTGGCAATGATTTCTTGAGTATGACACTAAAAGCATCAGCAATAAGGGAAAAAAGGTAAGTTTAACTTAACCAAGATTAAAATTTTTTTGTGCAATGAGTACTATCAGGAATATACTCAACATTACTGAACTATACACTTAAAAATAGTTAAGATGGTAAATGTTATATGTTCTTTACCACTATTTTAAAAAATCTAAATCTGATAGGGAAAAAAGGGACACTATCAACAGAGTAAAAAGACAATCCACAGATCAGAAGAAAATACTTGCAAACCATATATCTGATGGGATTGATATCCAGAACATATAAAAAATTCCTACATATCAACAACAACAACAAAATTAACAAGCTTATGCAAAATAGTCAAAGAACTTAAATAGCCATTTCTCCAAAGAAAATATACATACGGCCAATAAGCACATGAAAAGATATTCAATATCACTAATCATTAAGGAAATGCAAATCAAAACCACAATGAGACGTCACTTTACATGCATTAGGATGGCTACTCTCCAAATCACACAAACCCAGAAAATAAGTGTTGGCAAGGATGTAGAGACACTGGAACCCTTGTGCATTATTGATGGGAATGTACGATGGGAAACAGCGGTTCCTCAAAACATTAAAAACAGAATATATGATCCAGCAATTCTACTACTGGGTATATACCAAAAAGAAAGAAGAGTGGGGTCTCAGAGATATTTATACATCCATGTGCACAGCAACATTATTTACAATAGCCAGAATATGGAAGCAGCCCAAGTGTTCACCACAAATAACTGGATAAGCAAAATGTGGTATATACATAAAATGGGGCCGGATGGTGGCTCATGCCTGTAATCCCAGCACTTTGGGAGGCCAAGGTGGGAAGACTGCTTGAGGCCAGGAGTTCAAGACCAGCCTGAGCAACATAGCAAGACTCCATCTCTACAAAAACTAAATTAGCTGGGTGTGGTGGCACACTCCTGGATCACTTGAGCCCAGGAGGTTGAGGCTGCAGTGAGACATGATTGTGCCACTGCACTCCAGCCTGGGCAACAGCACAAGAACCTGCTTCAAAAAATAAATACATAGAACAGAATATTATTTGGGCTTAAAAAGGAAGAAAATTCTAACATATGCTACGATGCAGATGAACTTCAAGGACATTATGCTAAGTGAAATAAGCCAGTCACAAAAAGACAAATACCATATGGTTCCAAGACAGAAAGCAGAACAGTGGTTGCAGGTGCAGGGAGGAAGGGTGAATGGGGGGCGTTATTGTTTAATGAGTATAGAGAGTTCTCGAGATGAAAGACGGTAATGGTTGTACAACAATATGAATGTATTTAATGCCAATGAACCGTACACTTCTATAATGGTAAATTTCATGTTGTGTGTATTTTACCATAAAAACAAACAAAAAACACTATACAAAAAGGCTGCAGATTTTGGCTTATCAAATGGGTCAATGAGTTCCAATCACTGAGACAGGGCCAAATGTGGAAAGAGCAGCTTTGGCTAGGAAAATTAAGTTTTGGAGGTGTGTTAAGGTTGATGCTAACTAGACAACCAGATGTAGACATCAAGTAGGCAGTCTATTAACTAAATTTGGAGTTCCAGAAAAAAAGTTAAGAATAGCAATGTAGATTTGGATAAAATACGGATACAAGCACTTAATTTGGGGGTTATGAGTATAGGGATGATATTTAAAACCATAGGACAGGATGAGGTTCCTTTGGAACACTCCAACATTCAGAGTTAAAGCATAGGGTGAGAAATCAACAATGAACAGAAGTGGGCAGTGGCATAAAGTAGGTGGTTTTGTTGTTGTTGTTTTGAGGCAGGGTCTCGCTCTGTTGCCCAGGCAGGAGTGCAGTGGCATAATCACAGCTCACTGCTGCCTTGACCCCTGGGCCCAAGCGATCCTCCCACCTCAGCCTCCTGAGTAGCTGAGACCACAGGCCATGCCCCACCATGCCCAGCTAATTTTCTCTATGTTTTATAGAGACAGGGTCTCCCTATGTTGCCTAGGTTGGTCTCAAACTCCTGGACTCGGGCTATCCTCCAGCCTCAGCTGGGATTGCAGGCATGAGCCACCATGCCCAGCCAAAAAAGGTGCTTAAAAAAAAAAAAAAAAATGCCCAGACCTAGGCCCTGTAAACATGGTACCTAAGAGGCAGAGGGCCAATATGTATTTTTTAAAACTCCCTAGGCTACAGTGTTCAATAGTCTGACTGTAAGAGAAGTGAGGGGATAAACTGTACAGTAGCAGTGGGAATGGGAATGGGATAAAGAATTTTGAGATATGTACTTAAAAGGCACCACTGCCAGGACTTGGAGACTGACTAGATGTGGGATGGAAAAGGAGAGGAAAATAAATGACATTGGTTTCTTTCTTGGGAGACTGGGAGAGTATTGCTGCCATTAATAGGTAATATATGATAGAAAGACAGAAACAAGGGTTTTGGTGGTACTGGTGATGGTGGCAGTGTGTGTGTGTATGTTTAGGAAGGAGGACTAAAAAAGATAATTAGGGCTGTCACAGCAGCCAACGCTAATCAGGAACTTACTTGTCAGTGCTTTATATCTATTTTTGGGAGCCGGGCATCCCTCTGCAAGAACATTGTCATCAAAGATCACAACAATCCCACTTTGAAAATGAAAAAACGGAAGTTTGCCGGGCGCGGTGGCTCACGCCTGTAATCCCAACACTTTGGGAGGCCAAGGCAGGCGGATCACTTGAGGTCAGGAGTTTGAGACCACCCTGGCCAACATGGTGAAACCCTGTCTCTACTAAAAAAATACAAAAACTAGCCAGGCATGGTGGCTTGCGCCTGTAGTCCCAGCTACTCAGGAGGCTGAGGCAGAAGAATTGCTGGAACCTGGGAGGCGGAAGCTGCAGTGAGCTGAGATCACACCACTGCACTCCAGCCTGGGAGACAGAGTGACACTCCATCTCAAAAAACAAAAAGAAAATAAAAAATAAAGCCCCAAATTAACAGCTAGTAAATAGCACAGAAGAGCCTCAAGTCTGGATTTGACTGACTTCAGCCAAAGTCTGAGGTACCCGTGGCATCCTAGTTGAGGGTGTGGAAGTCAGTAATGCAGCTAATGTCTCAGGAGGGACAGGATCACCCAGAAAGAGAATCTATAGATTGGGAAATTATTATTCATATACTTGGCTAATTCTTGTAATGGTATAATAAGACCTTTTCCTCACCCAGAAAATTAAGATAATACTTAATCTATAGATAATAACCACTGAGGGCAAGGACCTCTTCACAGTTTTTGTATTCCTAGAGTTACAATGCCTGGTACAAAATGACCCCTCAACAAAAGTTTGCCAAAGATTTAAAAACAAAACGAAAGTCAATATACTGGCCATAGTTAGAAAAATCCTACATGATAGAAGAAATATTTCCTGATCAACCTACAGAATAGTATTTTTTTTCCCCAGTCCGAGTATTTATTTATTTATTATTATTATTATTATTATACTTTAAGTTTTAGGGTACATGTGCACAATGTACAGGTTTGTTACATATGTATCCATGTGCCATGTTGGTGTGCTGCACCCATTAACTCATCATTTAGCATTAGGTGTATCTCCTAATGCTGTCCCTCCCCCCTCCCCCCACCCCACAACAGTCCCCGGAGTGTGATGTTCCCCTTCCTGTGTCCCTGTGTTCTCATTGTTCAATTCCCACCTATGAGTGAGAACATGCGGTGTTTGGTAGTTTTTATTTCCTGTGTAGCATGCTACAAATGCACTGTTTCTTTCTGGACCACAATAATATCTGTTTTATGAATTGTTCTGCCATAGTAGTAGATATAGGAGATGGAATTCAGTGAGACAGATGCTCTGATACACTGCTGGGGACAGATAAGTATTTTCTGGAAGGCAATTTGATAAAATGTATCAAGAGCCTTAAAGCCCTAACTCAGTAATCTTACTTAGGAATTTATCCAAGAAAACAATAAGAGATGTGGCCAAAAATTTAGGTTGGAAGTAATAAAAAATATCCAGTAATAGGAAAATAATTAAATATATCATACAGCCACAGGGTAGAATATTATGTTGCTCTTAAATCAAGTTTTTGAACACTTAAGGATACTAGGAAATGCTTTCGATAAGTGAAATGAAAAAAAGGTATAAACTATACCTAGTATGACCACAATTTTGTATTTACATGTATGTGTAGCTATATATATCTGTATTTATTATTACCTAGAAAAAAGTGGACGGGTGTCATGGCTCATGCCTGTAATCCCAGCACTTTCAGAGGCCGAGGTGGATCACTTGAGGCCAGGAGTTTGAGATCAGCCTGGCCCACAAGGCGAAACCCCCATCTCTACTAAAAATACAAAAATTAGCCAGGCATGGTGGTGCACACCTGTAGTCCCAGCTACTCAGGTGGCTGAGACATGAGAATCGCTTGAACTTGGGAGGCAGAGGTTACAGTGAGCCAAGATCATGCCACTGCAAGAGACCCTGTCTCGAAAAAAGAAAAAAGATTAGAATATACCATAAAATGCTAATAAGAGTCTCTTTGGGTAGAAAGGTTACAGAAGATCTTGGTTTGCTTCATTATATTTTTCAGTATTTCTAAAATTTCTGCAAAAAAGCACGTTTTCATTTTTCATTTTTTTATAAAAAAATTTCTTTTTAGAGATTGGGTCTCACTATGTTGCTCAGAGTGGAATGCAGTGGCTATTCACAGGCATAATCACAGCTTACTGCAGCCTTAAACTTCCGGCCTCGAGCAATCCTCCCACCTTATCCTCACAAGTAGCTGGGACTACAGGCGTGTACTGCTGCATGAGGCTTTTCAGATTTTCATCTTAAAACCTGAAAAAGACATGATAAGATAAAAGCAAAGTAGCATTCACCTTCTTTCTTTTTCTAGGATTCCTTGTGGGGTCAGGCTTCTCAAACTCTGCTGACTTTGCCTCTTCCTTTTCCTCTTCCTCATCAGGTATCAGAGAGTATTTGGTCCCACCTGGTTGCATAAAACAATCTTTTGCAAAGTGGCCTGCAGAAGAGAAGTAGAAAAGGTATAGAAGAAGGAAGTAGCCTCTCTTCTCAGCAAGTGAATCTTCCCCCAAGGCTCCTGAAATGGGCTAGCTGGCTCAGGAAATATTGTTGAGTTCATTCAAAGCAGCTGTTTGATTCAGGGTAGACTTTCCACCACCTCAACATGACACTGCTCACTCAACCACAGCCAGACTAGCAGCTGGTCTCAGAGCTGTGGGGAACACTGGTACTGTTCTCGAAATGGTGGAGGATATGAGGATGCAGGTTTGTGCTGCCCTCCATTAGCAATGGGGCTTATTAATTTTTTAAGATCTATTTTGGAACATATTCCTGACAATCAAAGACTGCTCCAGAGAGCAGGATGTTTAGCAGAGGGAGCTGAGTGGCAGGCCAAGCCCTAAAGGAATATAGCTTGTAGGTAGCTGGTAGCAAGTGGGCACTCACATCTAAACTAACACACAGAGAAATAGGCACAGTCACCTAGGGGCACTAAACATTTACAGACTGTCAGGTCTGGCAAGCACCTTAGAGATCATCAGATCCATCCTACATTTGTAGAAGATGAAAGCCCAGATTTGAGAAGTAGCTCAAGGTCATACAGACAGAAGCAGAGTTCAAACTTACCCTGGGTCTCATGCCTCCCTGCCCTGTGCTTTCTGCTGCACCAAAACCAACTACCTTCGACCTGACCTTTACTAACTGGGACAAATTCCACCTCTCATTATTCTTCTCTTCTTTATGTAATGCCTGTTGGACACGGTTAAGGTTAAAAGACCCCCACCTTCCCTGAGCTTATAGTGGTATTGAGGGGCCCTTTAACAGATAATATGCTCCACACTGCTAGTTGTGTCTGAGTTTGTGGTAGATCCTGTCTTAGGGGCACAGAGGAATTGTATGAGATAATCAAAAAGCTATGTGTGGGCTGGGCACAGTGGCTTATGCCTGTAATCTCAGTACTTTGGGAGGCTGAGGCGGGAGGATCACTGGAGCCCAGGGAGACCAGCCTGGGCAACACAGGGAAACCCTGTCTCTGCAAAAAATTTTTAAAAATTAGCTGGACATGGTGGTACACACCTGTGGTCCCAGCTACTCACAGGCTGAGGTAGGACTGCTTGAGCCCAGGAGGTCAAAGATGCAGTGAGCCATGATCATACCACTACACTCCAGCCTGGGTGACCCTATCTTAAAAAAAAAAAAAAAAAAAGCTATGTGTAAAGTACTCTGTACCTCTGGGTCCAGCAGCTGGGTGGCACCTGGCAGGGAAATATAGCAGAGTTTTCCAAATACCTGGAATGTTCCCACAGTTTTCCTGAGGAGGTATTCTTTCTCTCAATTTTATTTTTTCCTTCTCCCCTCTACGCTAATGATACATAGGGGCTTAAAACCCCACAACTTCAACCAGGGCGCAAATCTGCTACCAGTTATCATAGAAAAATCAACACAGTAGGGTACATGGAAGACCAGGGAGAAGGGGTGACAATTGAGGTCACACTGAAAATGAGAAGCTGGCAATCTCTCTCATTATATCTCCAACTAGGGAAATCAGGCTGAAAGACCTTTTAATATTTGAGTAAGAGTAGAGGAAACCTGAGGAAATAGAGCTAAAAAGAAGTGACTATCCTGTATTCTTTATTCAATATCCTGTAAAAGAATATTGTATTCAAAACTCTGACATTAAAAAGATAAAGATGAGAGTCTGACTTGGATCTTTAAGTTATATATTTCCAGGTTGCTTAATTTTTGCTGAATCATCATCCTTGGAATATAATTAGAGTGTTAATCATAATCCAACACTCTTACCCCTCCTGGCATAGTTCATGGGGGTCTTGCCCAGACAAGGCATATGCTGTGTGTGGGGTGGGAGGAGTGGTGGTAGTGCTATAGTATCTGGTAGGGCCAGCACTCAGTAAAGAAAACAGAAAATGCATCACCCCATGAACTCTGATGTGAGTCTGGTGGAAAAAACAGCAAAGGCCATCACTTGGCTAAAAAACAGGGTAAACTAAACTCACACTGGGCTGCCTCCTTCTTCCAGAAAAAGGTCCATCTACAAGGAGAGAAACGTGGAAAGGGCAAAGGCTTCATCCTACCTTTACAGCCACACTTTTTGCAGGTTGTGTTCAAGACAGCCTCAAGGGTGATCTTCTGCCCAGTGTAATCCTGGAAGGATCGCCTCCGCCTCTCTTCTTGCCTATAATGAAAAAGATACTGACTGCCGGCCCCCTTAAGAGATACGGCCAGAGATACTACAAGGTAAGGTTGTATGTTGGTTTTTTGTTTTGGGGAGGGAAAGGGGAGAAAGAAAGAAAGTTTTTGGCAGAACGAGACAGGCAGTAAAAGCCATGATGTGAAATAGCCCTAAATTAACAATTACGAGTGAGACTAACCATCTCACTAACGCACAGAGGATGAAAATATATAATTACTCACCATGCTAAACACCCTACAACCCTTACCAGGTCACTCGTAGGTTTAAAATATCTTCAAAGGCTTTCTAGAAAATCAGCTCCAAATTATTTACCTTGGCATTCAAGGCCTTTCACAGTCTGTCTCTAAACTACTTTTCCAGCCTCATGTTTACTTACACAATATGCTCTGGCCAAAGAAGTCTATTTTCTCAGGCCGGGCGCGGTGGCTCACGCTTGTAATCCCAGCACTTTGGGAGGCCGAGGCGGGCGGATCACGAGGTCAGGAGATCGAGACCACGGTGAAACCCCGTCTCTACTAAAAAAAATACAAAAAATTAGCTGGGCATGGTGGCGGGCGCCTGTAGTCCCAGCTACTCGGAGAGGCTGAGGCAGAAGAATGGCGTGAACCCGGGAGGCGGAGCTTGCAGTGAGCTGAGATTGCGCCACTGCACTCCAGCCTGGGCGACAGAGCGAGACTCCATCTCAAAAAAAAAAAAAAAAAAAAAAAAAAGAAGTCTATTTTCTCTTATCCATGTGGTTCAGTGCTTTTGCTCAGGCAGTTCTCCCCCTCTCTGAAATGCTGTTTCCCCACTTGACTCTCACCTCACCACTTCACTATACCTAGACATTTCACGGCTCAGTTCAGTTACTAGCTCTCCTTCTATCAAGTCTTTTCCTCTGAGCCCCTCAGACAGAATTAATCTCTTTGTTGCCTTTCTCATAGCCTTTTAAAAAAATTTTAAACTTCTTACCAAAATATAATATATATGTTGATATGGTTTGGCTCTGTGTTCCCCCACACACAAAAATCTCATGTTAAATTGTAATTCCCAATGTTAGGGGAGGGACCTTGTGGGAGGTGATAGGATAATGGGGTCAGATTTCCCCCATGTGATAGTGAGGGAGTTCTCATGAGATCTGATGGTTTAAAAATGTGTGGCACTTTCCCCTTTGCTCTCTCTCTCTCTCTCTCCTGCCGCCATATGAAGATATGCTTGCTTCCCCTTCACCATTCAGCCATGACTGTAAGTTTCCTGAGGCCTCCCCAGCCATGCCTCCTATACAGGCAGTGGAACTATAAGTCAATTAAACCTCTTTTCTTCATAAATTACCCAGTCTCAGGTAGTTCTTTATAGCAGTGTGAGAACAAACTAATTTATATATATATATGTTTATCATAAGTATACAGCTCACTTGATTTTTCACAATTTGAACATACCAAAGTAACCAGTACTCAGATCAAAAAACGGAACATTAAGGCCAGGTGCGGTAGCTTATGCCTGTAATCCCAGCACTTTCGGAGGCCAAGGCGGGCAGATCATAAGGTCAGGAGATCGAGACCGTCCTGGCTAACACAGTGAAACCCTGTCTCTACTAAAAATACAAAAAATTGGTCAGGCGAGGTGGCGGGCGTCTGTAGTCCCAGCTACTCGGGAGGCTGAGGCAGGAGAATGGCATGAACCTGGGAAGCAGAGCTTACAGTGAGCCGAGATCGCGCCACTGCACTCCAGCCTGGGCAACAGAGCGAGACTCCGTCTCAAAAAAAAAAAAAACCAAAAACAACCCAGAACATTGCCAGCATCTCAGAAGCCCATCTCATGCTCCCTTCACAATTCTAATTTCTAACAGTACAGATTCCTTTTACTTAAAAAAAAAAAATTAGCCAGGCATGGTGGCTTGTGTTTGTAGTCCCATCAACTCGAGAGGCTGAGGCAGGAGGATCACTTGAGCCTGCAAGATTGAGGTTGCAGTGAGCAGATTGCATCACTGTACTCCAGCCTGGGCAACAGAGCAAGACCCTGTCTCTAAAACAAACAACAACAACAAAAAACCCATAACCAAGGCAGAAACTTGAGGACATAACTCAAGCAACTCACAAACGTGGTTTTTGCTTTCACATATCTATTTGTAGAGATGAGTTTCAAGTAGCTGTGAGTTGCAGCTTAAGCAACCCCCATGACAATCAATTCCAATACTCTGTGGCTTCTAACAGACTACAAACCAAATCATACTTCCCACTTAACACTCAATTCAACAAATGTGTCAGTCACCCATGTCTCTCTTTTTGTCCTCATTGCCATCATTCTAGTTTAGCCTCCCATCATGTTTCATCTAGAGTAATAACTCCCTCACTGGTCTCCCTGCCTCCAATTTTCTTCCTCCAATCCATCCCAGCACAGATTCTGAGATTAATCTCATTTTTCCAGTATAGCTAGTAAGTGGATAGCACCAGTGCTAATACTAGTGATAGTAGTAATTACGTATGCCAAAACGAACAAAACAGGATTCTTTTCTGGAATGAACTAATAGTCTGGCAATGGAGGGAGGCATACAAATGAATAATTTTAACACAGTTAAGTCATATGTGCTTTTTCTAAAGACTACCCTACGGGCCAGGAGTTGTGGCTCACACCTATAATCTCTCGGCACTTTGGAAGGCCAAGGTGGGAGTATTACTTGAGACCAGGAGTTCAAGATCAGCCTGGGCAACACAGCAAGACGTCATCTCTACAAAAAATTTAAAAATTAGGCCAGGCATGGTGGCTCACGTCTGTCATCCCAGCACTTTGGGAGGCCGAGACAGGCAGATCACCTGAAGTCAGGAGTTCAAGACCAACCTGACCAACATGGAGAAACCCTGTCTCTACTAAAAATACAAAAATTAGCCGGGCATGGTGGTACATGCCTGTAATCTCAGCTACTCGGGAGGCTGAGGCAGGAGAATTGCTTGAACCCAGGAGGTGGAGGTTGCAGTGAGCCGAGATCGTGCCACTGCCTCCAGCCTGGGCAACAAGAGTGAAACTCTTGTCTCAAAAAAAAAAAAAAAAATATTAGTGGGGCGTGGTGGCATGGACCTATAGTCTTGGCTACTTGGGAGGCTGAGGGAGGAGGATCACTTGAGCACAGGAATTTGAGGTTGCAGTGAGCTATGATCACTACACTCCATCCAGCGACAGAAAGACCCTGACTCAAAAAAAAAAAAAAAAAAAATTATATACTACACTCAATTCTGATCTTGATCATAATAAAAAAGAAAAAGACTGTACTTTGTGGGCTACGCCTAATTGGAAACTGCTTTTAGCCCCTTTCCATTTACAGAGTCACTTATTAGATTATCTCGTTAACACTTTGGGACCTGAGGGGATGAATGTAAGAGTTAGATTTTTATGGAAAATGAAAGGTGGCTGACAAACTAAGGGTGGCTGAAGACAGGATGAGAATACTGAGCATAACAGGGCAAGGCCAGACAATGGGATTCCTGAGGAGGTTAATCTGACCAGAAGCCTCTCTGTCCAAAGGCTTTTTTAAAAAAATTCATGGGCTGGGTGCGGCGGCTCACACCTGTAATCCCAGCACTTTGGGAGGCCGAGGCAGGCAGATCACTGGAGGCCAGGAGTTCAAGACCAGCCTGGCCAACATGGTGAAACCCCATCTCTACTAAAAATACAAAAATTAGCTGGGCGCAATGGTGGGTGCTTGTAATCCCAGCTACTCAGGAGGCTGAGGCAGGAGAATTGCTTGAACCCGGCAGGCGGAGATCATGCCACTGCACTCCAGCCTGGGTGACAGAGCAAGAGTCCCTCTCAAAAAATAAATAAAAATTCATATTCTTTAACTGACATTCATGGCTCTCCACAATCTGACCCTAAATTATCTTTTAAGCCTTCCATTCTAGTACTTGATCATATCCTCTTCTTTCCTTAAACAAGGTTCCCAAATGTACTATGTGCTTTCCTGCTTCACTCCTTTCCTCAAATCATTTCTTTTGCCTGAAATACCATTCCTTCCCCTGCTGTCTGACAAGATCTTATCTGTTCTTCAAAACCTAGCTTAAATACCACCTATTCTCTGACCATCAAGGCCTGAAGTAAACTATTCCTCTTCAAGTGAATCCCTAGAACCCTTTATTTAAACAGGGAGTCCCTAACCCTCAGGCCACAGACTGCTGCTGGTCCATGGCCTGTTAGGAACCAAGCTGCACAGCAGGAGGTGAGCAGCAGGTGAAGGGGCATTACCACCTGAGCTCCGCCTCCTGTCAGATCAGCGGCAGCATTAGATTCTCATAGGAGTGCAAACCCTATTGTGACCTGCACATGTGAGGGATCTAGGTTGCGCACCTCCTATGAGAATTTAATGCCTGATGATCTAAGGTGGAACAGTTTCATCCCAAAACCATTCCAGCCCCCAATTCATGGAAAAATTGGTCTTCCACAAAACTAGTCCTTGGTGACAAAAAGATTGGGGACCACTGCCTTAAACTACTCTTTTAGTATTTATTACAAGTTGCCTTATATTTGTTGAACAAATGAGTAAATGAAAGTACTAACTAGGGCCGAGAGGCAGTGGCTCATGCCTGTAATCCCAGCACTTTGGGAGGCTGAGGCGGGGGATCACTTGAGGTCAGAAGTTTGACACCTGCCTGATCAACACGGTGAAACCCCGTCTCTACTAAAAATACAAAAATTAGCCAGGCATGGTGGCCTACGCCTGTAATCTCAGCTACTCAGGAGGCTGAGGAATGAGAATCGCTTGAACCCGGGAGGCAGAGGTTGCAGTGAGCCAAGACTGTACCACTACACTGCAGCCTGGGTGACAGAGTGAGACTCCATCTCAAAAAAAACTAAATGAATACCATGAATGCTATACATCAGGCACAATGGCAGACAAGTCATGGTCTCTGTTTTTGTGGGTCTTACACACACGTTCTTTCAAAAGCAAAGGTGTGGTTCTGTACACCATAGTATGAGGAAAAAAGAAAAGGTGCTATAATCTCAGATATTAGAGGAAAAAACAAAGCGGCATTTAAAACAATAACTACAAGTAGCTACATATATGTCTACCATAGACTAGACATGAAGCTGGCTCCTTACAAATAAGATTTTACTTAAACCACTCAAGCATTCCTGAGATATATGTTACTATCTCCTTTTTATAGTAAAGAAGCTAAGATTCAGATAGACTAAGTAATCTGCTCCAAGTCATATATTAGTTTGGAGCAGAACTAGTACTCTTTCTAATTCAAGTCTAGCTCTAAATCCTCTAATCATTCCATTATGCCATGCTTCTTTCCTGGATGCAGCTATAGACATAATTTACAACAAAGTTACTGTTTCAGCCACTTGATTATTACTAAAAATAGTTTTACACAGAGACAGCCCAAAACCAGGGAACCCTTTCCCTTCCCTACCCATTTTCTGAGAAACAGGGTTAGCTCTTTTATCTTACATGTTTTATATTTTATCACTGTAAGGGTGGCTTTGGGAAATTTCACTACTTTTTAATGAGTCCGTATAGCATCGGATTCTTTGGAGCAGAAGCAATTTATTACAATGCAATCACCAGAATTTTTTCTTTTTTCTTTTCCAAACACTAACTTGAACCACAGCCAGATTTAAACACTTCTGCACTCTGAGTTATAAAAGATTTCTACTATTACTGACAGTATTTGATCGATAATCAGCCTTACAAACATGTTAATATTTAGAGACTAAACCACTGAAAAGCTCTGTAAGTCACATGCAAGAGTGAGAAGCATTATGTGGTGAAAAGGGCATTAGCTTTAAAGTCAGAGAGACCGAGTTTTGAGTCCCTGATAATTTGCTATGTAACCACAGGTAAGTTACTTATCACCAGGCACCAAGCTATAAAGTAGGAATATAAGGTAAAATGGAGATAACGTCCACTTTGCAGGTTGCTATGTACACAAGAATGTACGTAAAATGCCTGGCACTGCAGTATGTATTCAATAACATTTCCCTTACTTCCAGATAAAATTCCTTCAAATTCGAAGTGATTTTGCTCAGAACTATAAACATAAGGCTTTCCAAACTTTTCACCAATAAGATCCCACTCAAATAACATTCTATCATTTTTCTTGTCTTTTAAATTCATCAATGACATAATTGTCATCGAGAGTACCTAATTAACATAAGACAAACAATGTGATATTTTATCATCAAAAGCAACAAAATAACAGCATGGTTAACCTGAGGATACACATACAATTTTGGATGGCTTTCTAAAAACACTAAAAACAGTTAATAAACCCTCCAAGGGCCAGGTGCGGTGGCTCATACCTGTAATCCCAGCATTTTGGGAGGCCGAGGCAGGCAGATCACCAGAGGTTGGGAGTTCGATACCAGCCCGAGCAACATAGAGAAACCCCATCTCTACTAAAAATACAAAATTAGCCAGGCATGGTGGTACATGCCTGTAATCCCAGCTACTGTGGAGGCCGAGGCATAGAATCACCCAAACCTGGGAGGCAGAGGTTGCAGTGAGCCGAGATTGTGCCTTTGCACTCCAGCCTGGGCAATAAGAGCGAAACTTGTCTCAAAAAAAAAAAAAAAAAAAAAAAAAACCCTCCAAGATACCCCTTTAAGGGACTTTAGGGATCCAAGAACCTCCGAGGAGAAATTTAAGAAAGAAGCCTGGGCATGGTGGTTTACACTTGTAATCCCAGCACTTTGGAGACCAAGGTGGGAGGATCGCTTGAGTCTAGGTGTCCAAGAACAACCTGGGCAACATAGGGAGACCCTGTCTCTACAAAATAAAAATCAAGTGTGGTGGCGCGTGCCTGGAGTCCCAGCTACTCAGTAGGCTGAGGTGGGAGGATAGCTTGGGCTCGGGAGGTCAAGACTGCAGTAAGCCGTGATCATGGCACTGCACTCCAACCTGGGCGACCCCGTCTCAAAAAAAAAAAAGAAATTCAAGAAAGACTTGAGACAGACAGAAAATTCCTTGTATTGCCAGATGTTGTCCTATGTAGATAATTTCCCATTCCTAAAAGAAAGGTCAGAAGAGCCAATGAAACGAAGATGTTGTTTTCAGAGCATAGTGTATCCCAAGATGTGGGAGTCTAAACCCCACTGGAGTTGCTCCTGGATTACTCCACCCTTCCACATGGTCTCTGTGGGGAAGAGACCCACGTAACCCCACTGCAGAAATCACTGGGAGAGAGGTAAAGAACAGTTCTTCAGGAACGCTTATTAGCTAACTTGTTAAAGGGCAGAAACAGAAAGAAATTAAGGGGAAGGAAACAAAACCATTGATGGAGCACTCCAATGCCAGGAGCTTGGTACGTTAACATTTCATCTTAGAACTCTATGCAGCAAGGTGTTAACTATTTTTATTTTATTACTTTATTTTATTTTTTGAGACCGAGTCTCACTCTGTCATCCAGGCTGGAGTGCAGTGGCACGATCTGAGCTCACTGCAACCTCTGCCTCCTGGGTTCAAGAGATTCTAGTGCATGACTCAGTCTCCCGAGTAGCTGGGACCAGAGGCACGCACTACCATACCCAGCAAATTTCTAATTTTGTATTTTTAGTAGAGACAGGGTTTCGCCATGTTGGCCAGGCTGGTCTCAAACTCCTGACCTTTTAGGTGATCCGCCCGCCTCGGCTTCCCAAAGTGTTTGGATTACAGGCGTGAGCCACCATGCCTGGCCTAACTTCATTTTACATTTCTAAAAACCAAAGATTGCAAAGGTTACGTAACTCATCAATATCACAAAGTCCATAAATGGTAGAGTTACCTGTTCAGTCTGATTTACTAAAGCATTTTATGCTTTGGGAGGCAGAAGAATTTTCACCTTTCCAAACCTTTTACTTACTCAATGATAACGTTGTTGGGATCAAGGTCTTTCCCAGTCCCTTGATTGACAACTTTCATGGAGAGGGATACTTTTATCCTGTCATTTTTCATCTGAAAGAGACCAAAAAAAGTCACCAAAAACTTTAAATACATCATTTAGATGGCCAGTCTAAAATTAAGAGTCAACATTTTCATCGTCATAACATTGAGCTTCTTTAATGGACCAGGTGCCGTGCTAGGAACATTGTGGATACAAATAAGCACAACAGGTAGACCCTATGGCAGAAGAATTTTAGTAAACAGTCTTAATCTCATTCCTGTCCCTCTGGGGGAAAGACAAAAATGGTAGCTCAAAAAATCCAAGGCTTGTGGAAGTAACCAGGCAGAAAATAAAAGCTTTTCTTCCAGGTAAGTTCAGCATAGTGATTTGTTCAGAGATCTCTAGGTCCAGAAGAGGTTTTTGAACATTTCAGGAGACTAGATCTCCTTCTGGACTTGGTCTAGAGCTTCTTTAAGCATGAAGACATTTGTCACATTGGTCTTCTTTTGCTTCCCACAGCACATGAAGCATTTCTTCACTTCAGGGTCTTTGTATCAGTTATTCTCTCTGCCTGGAATGTTCCTATCCCAAGTCTTCCATGACTAGTTCCTTTTCTTTAAGGTCTCAGCTCATATACCACCTCCTTAAAGAGTCCTTTCCTGACAACTAGAAATCTTCCTCCAATAGTGTTTGAACCCAATATAGCACTTAATATAACTTGCAATTATTTTATGAATATTTGTCTCGGCCAGGCATGGAAATTCATGCCTGTAATTCCAGCACTTGGGGAGGCAAAGGCAGGAGGATCACTTGAGCCCAGGAGTTTGAACCAGCCTGGGTAGTAACACAGTGAGACCCTGTCTTGACAAAAAAATTAAAAAAAAAAAAAAAAAAAAAGCCAGGTTTATTGGTGCGTGCCTGTAGTCCCAGATACTCAGAAGGCTGAGGTGGCAGGATCAGTTGAGCCCAGGAGGCTGAGGCTGCAGTGAGCCATGATGGCACCACTGTACTCCAGCCTGGGTGACAAAGACAGACCCTGTCTCAAAATAGAAAGAAAAATTGTTTCTATTTATATTCTATATAAGCTCCATAATAGCTGGGATCATTTATGTCTGGTTCGCTCTTGTATCTCCCAAACCTAGCACATATTAAACACTTAAATATTGTTGAATAATAGTTCTTTCATGCCTATCTCCCGTGCCTTTCTCTGGTAGAAGAACAGGACTCAGTGTATGCTCTTATTTCTCCTGTGGTCAGCCCACACCCACAGCCCTCATACCCTCAAGTGAGTAACAGGGTCCTTCAGATTTTTTTCACTTTCTGCACATTGCATGGTGCCAGATATTAGGGAAAATGACTGTAAACTATCTGTGTTCTTTTTATTTTGTCCCAAATTGAAGTGTATCTGGCAGGTATTCTTTGAAGTTTGTGATAAACACTTGTCCCATAGATCAAGTTTCCTTCTCTCTTTCTGGTTCTTTTTTTTCTCCTCCGGCCCACCCTATGGGTAAACTTCAGGGAGGGAAGTTTTACAAACATGCACTTATTGCACCACACTTTTATAGCTCCTATCATTCCTTCTGAGTTTGCAGGACAGTCTACCAGAAGGTTTGAATTCGGAATAGATTCTAATGGCAGGATTCAAAAATAAGATTATCAGCCACAATTAACAAAATTTACACACTCACTATCATAAAATATCAAAAATCCCAGCTCTTCCTAATCCTTTCTAACCATATGGGAGCCGCACAGAACTTTACCTCTCGGCCAATAAGCTTCACCCACACTTTATCTCCGACATCTACTATCTCAGAGGGCTTATCCACCCGACAGGATGACATATGAGTTCGATGGACCAAACCTGGGCACAAGAAGAAGAAATAACATAAAGCAGAGGGCACATCTGATATTTATACTCTGAACTGGGTAAGAAGGTAAGAGTTGGGGAATGCAAGGGAAAAATGAAAATTTTCACTGAAAAGCGTGGAACTTAAAACTGCAAATTGAGACTGCTTTTTATACCCAATCAACCAACAAACATTCTTAAAATAATGCTCAAAGTGGCCGGGCACAGTGGCTCATGCCTGTAATCCCAGAACTTTGGGAGGCTGAGGCGGGCAGATTGCCTGAGCTCAGGAGTTCAAGACCAGCCTGGGCAATATGGCAAAACCCAGTCTCTACAAAAAAAAAAAAAAAACCCCACAAAAAACCTGGCTGGGCATGGTGGCACATGCCTGTAGCTCTGGCTACTTAAGAGGCTGAGATGGGAGGATCGCATGAGTCCAGGAAGCTGAAACTGCAGTGAGCTGCAACTGCGCCACTGCACTCCAGCCCAGGTGACAGAGTGAGACCTCAGCTCAAAAAAATAAGTAAATAAAATAGGCCGGGCGCAGTGGCTCACGCCTGTAATCCTAACATTTTGAGAGGCCAAGATGGGAGAATACCTTGAGGCAAGGAGTTTGAGACTAGCCTGGTCAATATAACGAGACCCCATCTCTATTTTTTTAAATATTGCAAATCTTGTTTTAAAAATAAAAAACAAAAAATTAAAAAAATTTAATGCTCCATATTAGTAAAGATGTGATAAAATATCTGTAGTTACACAATACTGATAGAAACGTAAGTTGGGAAAATTATTTGAAAGCAAAAAGATAAAGATGTTTATATATCTTTGATGCAAGAATATCATCAATAGAATTTTTTCCAAAGGAAAAACTCAAAAGAGCCAAAAAACTTACAGAGCTGAAATAACTTGCGTATAGCCTGGGCAACATGGTAAAACCCCATCTCTACCAAAAATACAAAAACTACCTGGGCGTGGTGGTGCAAACCGGTGATCCCAGGTACTCAAGAGGCTGAGGTGGGAGGACTGCTTGAGCCCAGGAGGCAGAGGTTGCAGTGAGCTCAGATTGCACCACTGCACTCCAGCCTGGGTGACAGAGCAAGACTCCCGTCTCACAAATAAATAAATACATGAATACATAAATAACTTGCAGTATTATTACCTACAGAGGTTAAAAAATATGTAAGAACCATAAAACAACAACCCTGATGAACAATAACTAGAAAACAGCATGGCAAACATGGTAAATCTGTGGAATAAAAAAGTAAACAGCCATTTATATTAATTACAAAAAATAATTATGATCGACGCTAAGTTAAAAAAGGAAATATAAACAAGCTACTATTTTTAATCCATTAAATTAGCAAAGTATTTAGAATATAATATTCAATGTGGTGAAAGGATAGTAAAATAAGAACTATTACTGAGGCTAGAATAAACTTTTGGAAGTCACTAACAATGGCTATCAAGAATGATAAAATACTCATAAACTTTTACACATCAAATAAAAATAATTTAAAATCAAATAATTGCTGGGCATGGAAGCTCTGGCCTGTAATCCCAGCACTTTGGGAGGACTGCTTGAGCCCAGGTATTCAAGACTAGCCTGGGCAATACAGTGAGACCCCATCTCTACAAAGACTACAGAAAAATTAATAGGATGTGGTGGTGCACGCTTGTAGTCCTAGATACTCAGGAGGCTGAGGTGGGAGGATGGCTTGAGCCCAGGAAGTCAAGGCTACAGTAAGCTGTGATGGCACCACTGCACTCCAGCCTAGGTGACAGAGCGAGATTCTGTCTCAAAAATAAATCAAATCAAATAATAATTTAATAACATTTAATAAAACACTTACAGCAAACATCCTTTTCCTGTCTGTCCAAAATCCTTTCCTTGGGAGAACCACCTTGCTTATTACATTTTACATATACAAATCAGGATTATAAACTACAAAAAATTGCCAATGCCAATCTTTACCACCAGATGGCAAGAGTCTGCCAAAGGAAAGCAAAGAAGAGCACTGGTAAACAAGAAACAAAGCCCTGGGAGTATAAACTGAGCACCCAATACAGCAAAGGCTGAAGTCCCAGCAACAGAGGAAAGAGACGCAAGGGGCAGAAACATAACTGAGAAACATAGCTGAGATTTATCTTGGAAGCCCCTGACAAGACTGGCCAAAATGCTTCCCAATTAAGTTTCTGCCCCTTGCAACCAAGAGTTCTAATACTTTATTTGACCCCAATTGCTTCTGGGAACCTGTCCTAAGAAAATAACTTTATACATAGGAAAAACTATATGCTTCAGGAAAAGTGATCTACATCAAAATATTCAATGTATTTTTAAGACAGGAAAATTTAGAAACAACCGAATTTCCAACAAAAGGGTAACAATTAAGTCAATTATGGTATAGTTGCTTGAGGGTCCATTCAAGAGATTTTTAAACAAGTCAATAATTCCTTCTTTAGCAAATATTCATTGAGTGCCTATTATTTATTAAGTACTGTAGGTATCTAGCATTTTCCCATGCTAAATAACAAAAGCATAATGCAAAATTATATGGTATGATTACAAATGCTTTAAAAACATTTTAAAAATCAGAAAGAAATGACTTGAAATGCTAACAGTGGTTATAGTATTACAAGTTAACCTTTTCATTTATTTTCGATAATAATAATAGAGGATTACTTCGATTCTGGAGAAAATGAACATAAATAATTACTTTGAATGAATACAAATCAGTCATCCTGTCTAAAATAATTGGCCTCCCTAAAGTTGCTTGGGAAATTTATCCACCTCCATTCTCATTCTCCCACTCTCTCTTTCACACACCCACACACACACACACAGACAGACAGAGAGAGAGAGAGAGAGAGAGAGAGAGAGAGAGAGAGAGAGAGATGCACATGGATGCCTGCACATGCCTGAAACTCAAAGTACCTGCCCTTTCTGTTTAGAGCTCCTACTGGGAGCCACTACTGTCTCTACCCATCATCACTACATCTCTCATACCTACATAAGCTGATTCTGGAGGTTGATAGCCTACCTATCTAAACAACTCTGGGGCCTCTAAAACGTTTTATATACATGATGTTTTTAATTTTAGATGAACACATAATCTCCAAATTTGGTGAAATTCATGCAAATGGGGTTTTATTTTTTTCCCCTATGATGTAATGAGCCAACTAGCCTAATTTTAAAGTTTGAAGAGGAAATTCAGATCCCATAAAGGGGAAGCCCTTCACCTTGACTTGTTTTTGGCTGCAACTGTCCTCTACTGGTTAAAATTCATCTCTTTCCTCTATGGCTAATGAAAGTTACGAAGGAAATTAATGTTGAACCTAATATACTTGAGGGAACCCTATTCTTCTTCCCTAAAACAGAAAGTCTATTTACTGGAGTACCACATAGAAATAATGGCATCAAAACTTGTCCTTCTCTCACCTGATTCCATATGACCAGTGAAAAATGATAAAGGATTTCAAATGAACTTTTTTTGTCTTTAAGTAGCTTAAGCAAGTTAATTTGAAATATTTTGCTATTTTATGGTATAAATGTATTTATTTTATGCTACAACTGAATTTCCATGGGTGTTCAGAGTATATGTAAGAGTTAGTGAGGGTAAACTATATACACACACACACATATGTATTTTATTTTATTTATTTTTAATTTTTTTGAGATGGAGTCTCACTCTGTCGCCCAGGCTGGAGTGCAGTGGCACAATCTCTGCTCACTGCAACCTCCACCTCCTGGGTTCAAGTGATTCTCCTGCCTCAGCCTCCCGAGTAGCTGGGATTACAGGTGCCTGCCACCACGCCCAGCTAATTTTTTGTATTTTTAGTAGAGACGGGGTTTCACTATGTTGGCCAGGCTGGTCTTGAACTCCTGATCTCATGATCCACCCGCCCCGGCCTCCCAAACTGCTGGGATTACAGGTGTGAGCCACTGCACCCGGCATTTTTTTAATTCTATTTTATTATTTTATTTTACTTATTTTATTTTATTTTTGGTATAGGTAGCTCTCTTCTGGATAAACATGACAAATCTAAATGCATTAGCAGTGAAAAACTGGAAACAACTTAAAATGATTATGTGGTACATCTGAATGACAGAATAAAGCATTAAATGTTTATAGAAAATATTTTTTTAATGGGGAAATGTTTAAGGTCCATTATGTGTAAAAAAAACTACAAATTTTAAATATACAGTATAATCTTAATCTCAACATATTAAATTGTATACACATATGTGAATACACAGAAATTCACCAAAATGTTGGCCAGGCGTGGTGGCTCATGCTTGTGATCCCAGCACTTTCGGAGGCTGAGCCGGGCGGATCACTTGAGCTCAGGAGTTCAAGACAAGCCTGGCCAACATGGTGAAACTCCATCTCCACTAAAAATACAAAAATTAGCCAGGTGTGGTGGCAGGCACCTGCAGTCTCAGCTACTCAGGAGGCTAAGGCAGGAGAATCGCCTGAACCCAGGATCGTGCCACTACACTCCAGCCTGGTGACAAAGCAATACTCCATCTCAAAAAAGAGGAAATACACCAAAATGTTAACAGTGCCTATCTCTGTATGGTAGTAATAGCACATAATGATCATTTTCTGTTGTGTGTTTTTCCCTCTATTTTTCTATGATGAGCATGCATTATTTCCAATCATAAAATTTTTTTTATAATTAAATAATATATACACTATGAAATAATGTAAAACTATGTCTCATATGGACATAGACCAAAAGGAAACATAAAAATAGTTATAACGGGGTACAGGATTATTAAAGTTGAGACATTAACAGCTTATTATCAAAAGGCCTTAGCTTATACAGTGAATTAAACAAAAGACACGGTCTAGCCCTCACCCTCGATCTTGAATGCAAATGTCAGGTAGGCAGTTGCATACCCAAGTCTGTAGCTCAGGGGAAGGGTATGAACTATAGATGTAAGTGCAGGAGTCTTTAGCATGCAGATGCTTATATACTAAAATACATTTACCAGACTGTCAGTTTAGTGACTGGTTCAGAGAGAGACACACACCAGTTTATTAATTTACAATACAAGATATACTTTCCTTATACCTGGAAGGTTCTCAGTCCTTATCTAGGTAAACTAGCTGCTGCCTTCAGTATTAAATACCTGAACAATTACATTAGTGATCAGAAATTGCTTCCACATGGAATCAGAACAAAAGGGAGACAACTATTTTGAGATACTTTTTTTGTCCATGAAGGTTTAGTGTACTATCACTTCTTCATAAAAAAAAAAATCCATCTCAGCCAGGTGTGGTGGCTCACGCTTGTAATCCCAGCACTTTGGGAGGCTGAGGCAGGCGGATCACGAGGTCAAGAGATTGAGACCATCCTGCCCAACATGGTGAAACCCCATCTCTACTAAAAATACAAAAATTAGTTGGGCATGGTGGCACGCACCTGTAGTCCCAGCTATTCGGGAGGCTAAGGCAGGAGAATTGCCTGAACCTGGGAGGCAGAGGTTGCAGTGAGCCGAGATCCAGCCATTGCACTCCAGCCTGGCAACGCAGTGAGACTTCGTCTCAAAGAAAAAAAATCCATCTCTACAGTTCCTATCATCAGATTCATTTCTGCCCTAAATAAGGCAAGATAAACTCTGCCAACTTCAAGCACTCAGCCTGTCTTTTACTATGTTTACCATGTTTTAAGCTGACAACCCCCTGCTTGTTCCCATAATCTCTCTCTCAGTAGAATATTATGATACAGGACGGGCACAGTGGCTCACGCCTGTAATCCCAGCACTTTGGGAGGCCGAGGTGGGTGGATCACTTAAAGTCAGGAGTTCAAGACCAGCCTGACCAAAATGCAGAAACCCCGTCTCTACTAAAAAAAAATACAAAAATTAGCCAGGCATGGTGGCACTTGCCTGTAGTCCCAACTACTCGGGAGGCTGAGGCACAAGAACCACTTGAACCCAGGAGACGGAGGTTGCAGTGAGCTGATATTGTGCAATTGCACTCCAGCCAAGGCGACAGAGCAAGACTCCGTCTCAAGAAAAAAAAAAAAAAAGATTATGATACAACCAACTAGATTTCATTCTCCTAAATTACAATTTTGTTCCAATCCCTTTTCCCTGGAATTACACCCAGATTGTCTTGTTTAAATCTTGAGTGCTCCCATCTCTTCAGTCAGTTTTATAGGCAATTACCTGGTTTACTTCTATCTATGACTGAAACTATACTCTGTATGGGGGGGAATTCACGACTAGATTCATTCTCAGAAAGCAGTCTGAATTCTTGGGAGAGACTTCATTGTTAACATGGACACACCACCACGAGTTAGATGACGTGTATGCAGTGGAGGACACCATATAAAATATTTGAGTCCCCTTTCCTTTGTGCTGAGTACCTCACTATATATACTACATCCATCCATTCATTTAATCCTCTTTGACAAAGGTTCATAGGAAAAAACAGTCTAGAAATCATACAAATTATCCAGGATCACAAGACTGATAAATAACAGAAGTGCAATTCAAATATGAGTTTATCAGGTCTCCTACCTCATACCAATATTTTCCCTATTTTTATTATTAATCTATATTATCCTTTCAATTAAAAAAAGGAGAAAGATGAGCTTACCTACAAATACAGGAAAGCACATCTAATTCTGTTCTAGCATATGCTCCAAAATCAAACAGAAACAAACATACAAAAATGCTTTGCTTGCCACACCACACCCAAGGGAGCTCTTCAGAGCAATCTGTGCTTGGATTTCTGACATCAAGCCATAAATAAATGCCCAAGAGGCATATCAAGTCCATCATCAAGTTCAATAAACCTAACATGACACTTAAACAGAATGAGTCCCATCTGAGTGTCTGCTGGTAAAAATAGGAGAAAAATCAAACCTGACAACTTGGAAAGGGCTAGCTCCTCAATCACCATATGAGAGTAACAGAGTGAGCCCATTATAGTCCCCTTAAAACCGTTACCCCAACTGCGTTAGGTTCAACATTAATTTCTTCCACAACTTCCACTGGCAATAAAGGAAAGAAGTGAAAATCTCAAATCATTAGAGGACAGCTGCAGCCAAAAAAATGTCAAAACAAAAAGTCACTGTTACCTTTGGGGAATCTTAATTCCCTCTCCACACTTTTCAAGTCAATTCATCTCCCAATCAATGGTATATGACAATAATACAAGCACATTAGTGAAAGTGTTTTAACACCCTTTATCTTGTTGGGATTAAGGATTCACTAAAACATTTAGTAAACGCTTACTATATTATAGGCAAAAATATATCCAAGGGCTTATGAAACATGGTCTTCCCAGTCAAAAAACTCAAGACCCTAAAATATGCACATCATTCTCATTTCAGGGATAAGGAAATTAAGGCTCAAAGACGAGGCGACTTGCCAAGAAGCCAGTTAATGGTAGAGCTGAGGCTGTAATTCATTCATTCATTCAGTGAGATTTACTGAACACCCACCCACTATACGTCAGGTATTGTGCTATGCCCTGATTCATCCAAACAGCCTAACCATTCCACAATTCCATGGACTAAGTGCAACAACACTCATTTTTATTACACGCCGCTCTAATTTGTTTACCTCACTAGACTGTAAGCAATCCGAGGGCAGCAAGGGATTATGTTTCTCTTACCTCTGTGTTCCCACCAAAAAAGCTAATCAGAAAATAGAACTCAACAATTATTTGCTAAACTGAATCCACTGCTAAATATATTTGAGCTTCTATCATAAACAAGAAACTCTGAAAGTATAATGTTGAAAACTCTCTGTTCTCAAAATTTCAGTTTAGTGCTGGAGGGCAGAAGACAGTAGGAAAAAAAAAAGAACTTTATAATTGTATAGGGTTGCACTGCCTAATAAGATAGTCACTAGTCATGTAGCTGTTTTAAGTTTCAATTTCAATTAGTTGAAATAAATAAAATGAAAAAGTCATGTATCAGCACAGATGTAGTATAATACAAAAATACATTTGTCCCCCTTCCTGGCAAAGAACTTCTACAACTCCTGGGATTTACTAAGTGATAGGAGTGTATTCTGTTTTCTTAATAAGCCCCTTTTGATTATACGTGAGTTTATGTTAATGAGGTGACAGAGTGGGATCCCTAGATAGCCTCAGGATGGACAGGGCTGGAACTTTTTCTATTTTGAGACAGGATCTTGCTATGTTGCCCAGGCTGGACTCAAACTCCTGGAGGGCTCAACTGATCCCCCTGTCTCAGTCTCCCAAGTAGCTGGAACTACAGGTGCTCACCACCATGCTGGCTTAGAGGACTGGAATTTTCAATCCCACCCACCAATCTCCTACTTCTAGGAAGAAAGAGGAGGGTTGGGAGTTAGAAACTCAGCTCTATAAAAACTCCCATACATGAGATTTGTAGAGTTTCTGGATTGGCAAACATATCCTAGTGCTGGGAGGGTGGCATACCAGAGAGCATGAAAGCTCCCCACCACACCTTACCTGACCCCACTCCACTCCAGCTATACACTACCCTATGTATCTCTTCAATTGTTTGGCTGTTCCTAAGTTGTATCCTTTATAATAAACTGGCAAAGAATAGTATCGAATCCTATACATATTATGTTTTTCCTATACATATACACCTAAGATAAAGTTTAAATTTTTTTTTTTTTTTGAGACAGGGTCTTGTTCTGTCACCCAGGCTGGAGTGCAGTGGCATGATCTCAGCTCACTGTAACCTCTGCCTCCCAGGCTCAAACAATCCTACTCCCTCAGCCCCCTCAAGTAGCTTGGACTATAGGCACACACCACCATGACCAGTAAATTTTTGGATTTTTGTAGAGATAGGGTTTCACCATGTTACCCAGGCTGGTCTCGAACTCCTGAGCTCAAGCGATCCAGCCACCTCACCTCCCAAAGTGCTGAAATTACATGTGTGAGCCACCATGCCTGGCTGTGAAGCTTAATTTATAAATTAAGCACAGAAATAGATTAACAATAATAATATAACAACATACTGTAAGAACAGTTATCACATACTGTTGCTGTAACTTTTGCAGTTAGAAATTCGACAGCAAAACTAGTATGAATTTTTTCTTCTTCACAATTTCATCATAGAAGATTCATTCTTAGGGTAGATCTTAGCAACCACAGGATAAGATTACGTTTTCTTTCCTTAATTTTTTTAACCTTTATTTTAGATTCTGGGGGTACATGTTCAAGTTTGTTATCTGTGTCCACTGCATGATGCTGAGGTTTGGGATATGAATCATCCCGTTACAGAAGTACTGAGCATAGTACTCAAAGTTAAATTTTTCAACCATTGTACTCCCCCTTCCTCAGTCCCCCCTCTAGGGGTCCCTGTTTTTCCCTTATTAAGTCGAGAACTTTTACCTTTTGACTTAAAGGAAGCACTTTATGGCTTCTCTCTGGCATATCAAAATTGCCAGCATCACTATTACACTTTGGGGCCATTAAGTAAAATAAGGGTTACCTGGAACACAAGCACTGCAATAGCAGTCGATCTGATCACTGAGAAGGCTACTAAGTGACTAATGGGTGGGTAGCGTACACAGTGTGGATGGACAAGGGGACGATTCATGTCCCAGATGGAATGAGGCAAGACAGCGCAAGATTTCATCACACTGCAACTGCAATTTAAAGCTTATGAATTGTTTCTAGAATTTTCCCTTTAACATTTTCAAATCTCAGTTGACCTAGGGTAACTGAAACCATGGAAAGTAAAGGCACAGATGAGGTGGGACTACTGTAAAGTATTTCCCTGACTTCTGTAGGCCATTCTGGCAAAGTCTCAAACCTAAGTAGGTGGTCATGGAACCCCTGTTTACAGCTGATTGGTCAGAAGTACAAGTGGCCCAGGACTTGCAGCTGGTATCTGAAGGGGGGGCAATTTTGTGGGACTGAGTCCCTTTAATTTGTGAGATCTAACACAAGCTCCAGATAAATAATGTCAGAATTGAACTGCGTCAGTCGTTGGACACCCAGTTGATGTCCAGAGAATTGGGGAGTTGGTTGCTGTCAGAAAGCAAATCAGAGAACATAAGGAATATTTTCATCATCACAGAAAGTTATATTGGATAATACTATGAGAGGGGAAAGAAAATCTAGCTTAGGTTTGAATACTAGGAAGGGGTCTTCAACTCAGTGGTGGCTGAAGTATTCTGAGAACAGGACATCTGGGAAACTAGCTCAAATTACAATCTACCTACCTGAGCCAAAGATGTTAAGATCTGATCAGACCAGAGTTATTTCCTAACTCAGTCCTTTCAGGCTGAGACTTAATAATCTTCCCTCTTTATGGGCAGAGAAACTAAGATACACTGTAAGGAAGTCAATTGCTCAAGTTATCCAATAAACCTATAGATCTCAGGATTAAAACTCACAGAGTTTCCACCTAATTATTTGGCTCCCTGAGCTTTCCCTCGGAGGCTTGTCTCAGCCCAGCTGTCAGACTGACAGATTCACTTGTAAGGTGTCAGCCACAATCAGAGGCATCAACTGACGGGGTATGGATAAAGTGAGTTGAAGACTGACTGCTGGAAGGTCACAGGCCTTTAATCCCACACAGTCCCCAAAGTGTCACATATACCCAAGTTATAATGGGACTTTCAGGCACTGGCAGCTATGGCAAGTATACTAACAAGAAAACCTGTGCTCAGACAGAAAGATGAATGTCCTGTGGGGTGGGGAAGAGTTCGTTGTCATTCAATCCCAGACTAGATAAAATGAGAAGCTCAATTACAGACTGCTGACTGCCAGCTTGAAAACTGTTGGTAAAACCATTTCTAAAGCAAAGATGCAATTTGCAGAACAGTCGTCCACAAGGTTAGAGGCATGCATTCATTATCCAAAGATCACCTCTTGGATCTTTTTTTAATAGAAAAAACTTTAAAAAAAAATTTCCAAAAGTCAAAGTCCCTCTTCCATGTACATCCCTTCGTTAGCAAAACCATCTCCCCAGAGGTGACCATTGTTAATCTGTTGACTATTCCTCCAGCCTTTCTTCTAAACATATGCAGTAATTTAAAATATATAAAGAAAAAAAGATATATAAAGGCATATGCACACTTGCTTTAAAAGGGTGGGGAAGAGAGATGCTATACAGTCTTCTGCAACATGTTTTTAAATTTTATTATCTTGGACTTCTTTCCATGTAAGTAATTTTTTTTTCTTTTTTTTTTAAGGGACAGGGTCTCACTCTTACCCAGGCTGGGGTGCAGTGGCACAATCATAGCTCACCGCAGCCTCTAACTTCTGGGCCCAAGTGATCCTCCTGCTGCCACACCCAGCTAACTTTTTTGTAAAGATGGTGTCACAAGATTCTTCAGGTGTCGCTTTTCCAGCCAGAAGCTGCTGTGGCCAGCAGCACCTTTGCTCGAGTTTCGCTTGGACCTGCTGGGCTCGTTCTGCCCACTTGGCCTGGCAGGCTGCACTCAGCTTGCTTTGCTTAGGGCCACTAGGCCTGTTCCATCCACTTGGTCTAGCGGGCTGCACTCGGCTCATGCTGCCGTCCCAGATCCCACACCTGCCAAGGGCGAGCCAGGCTCAGAGTGGCGAGGGGTGCATGAGTTTGTGAGCATGGGGTCCAGCCACTGTGCACGGCCAGGCACACTGGCTGCTGTGGCTGGGCAGGCAGCTCCAGGTGCTGGCGCAGGCACCAGCTCCATGTGAGGCTGTGGATGGACCAGGCATACCACAAGTGGCTTCCACTATGGACTCTCGGGAACATGGCGGTGCCCAGAAGCTTGGAGATGCCAGAAACCGCAAAGCCCCAAAGAGGTGTCACAGCTCTGGCTCAGGGAGCCCTTGGATCTGTTACGGCTCTTTCAGTCCCGCCATTCAGCGGGTCCCAAGTTCTTGTCTTGCATCCAGGAAGAATGAGGTACGCAGACAACTGGAGCAAGGCAAAGGGTTGCTTTATTGAGTGATGGTACAGCTCTCAGGAGACCCAAAGTAGGTAGCTCCTTTCCACAGGCAGGTCAACCTGTTGAGTGCAGCTCTCAGCAGAGAGGAGACCCAGAATGGGCAGCTTTTATCTGCAGGCAGGTCATCCCAACATCTGCAGCCCTCAACGGAGAGGAGACCCAGTGTGGATAACCCATTTCCACAGGCAGGTCCTCCCAGTGTCTGCCCAAGTCTGGCTGAGTCCAGGGTTTTTACAGTCTTCAGAAGTGTGTGCTGACTGGTCCATGGGCAGGCCCAGGAAAAGCACCTTAAGTTCTCACTCTGGGCCACAGACTCCACCTGGAACTGACAGCCTGGCCCCTATGCTTCAGGCCATCCCTGGCTTGAAGGTGGGGCTTCACCGAGACCTGCCCCTTTCCACCCAGGAGCCTGTCTGCCTCTTGTCG
The DNA here is from genome assembly GCF_006542625.1 of Nomascus leucogenys. Classification (NCBI taxonomy): domain Eukaryota; kingdom Metazoa; phylum Chordata; class Mammalia; order Primates; family Hylobatidae; genus Nomascus; species Nomascus leucogenys. Next base: position 626,038 of record NC_044392.1, on the reverse strand, counting down.
CCATCAATCATGTTGTCCATGACGCCCAGCTGTTCCGTGCCCAGGGGCACCTGCAGGCCCATGCTGAGCCACCCTCAGCACCCCCTTGGCCTCCCTCCTGTGCTCACTGGCACCCAAAGTCCGGAGGGGGCCAAGGTGGTAGGAAGCTGGCATGTCAGCACCACCCCAAGGTGCGGAAACCCAGCCAGGTTGCAATAGTGCCCAGGCTCGGCTTCAACTTTGCTCCAAAATCAGAGCAGGAGCCGGGAGCTGGGAGAGTCCAGGCAGTGGGAGCAGGCACTTCTGAGACTGTGGGGGAAAGGGGTCTTCCCGGACCTCCAAGAGTGCAGAGATGCCTGGGTCCGCAGCCAGGGCTGGGTGACTGCAGCTGCACCCGTGAGGGCGGGCTCCCACCCCACTAACTCATAAGGGGGCAGGGCTCCTGCCAGCTCCATGGAATGTGCAGCCCTGGCTGCACAGCCCCCACTATGGCTGGCATCTTTGCAGCAGCCGCTCTAGACAGGCCTCCATTGCCACCAATGGGGTCTTGCTATGTTGCCCAGCCTGGCCTCAAACTCTTGGCCTCAAGTGATCTTACTACTTCAGCCTCCCAAGTAGCTGGGATTACAGGTGCATGCCACCACTCCTGGCTCATGTCAGTAAACTGAAATCTATTCTGTTTCATTGATTCTAAGATGCTCTTTCTTTCCTCTCACTTTAATATCTCTGAAATTGGAGTGCTTCTCATAATCAATGATGTTTTACAACTGTTACCAGTCAGGTAGCAGTGTGATGGAATTGTGTGAAAACCTTCCACTGCCATCTTTCTGGTAAGATGACGCATAAGTATGTCTTAGAAATACAGTCATTCTTTTAGTCATCTGCATAGTCTACAAAACAGATGCACATAATTTATGTAATTCTCTACTTACACTAAATTCTCCAAAGAATTTCTGGATTAAAGGGTATATATAAGCACATTAAAAATGTTAATAGGTATTAAAAAGTCTATGAAATTATGCTCCTGACAGTGAGTAAAAGTGTCCATTTCTAACATTGGGTATTAACAGCAATCTTTTAAAATATTTGTTAATCTCAAAGATTTTAGGAGTGTTTTAAATCATTTTTAAAAAATATTTGATAACTTTGCTGCCCTATGTGAAAAAAAATTTTTTGAGATATTTGTACACTCATCTGCATTCAAAAGAAATAATACAGAGGTCTAGGCCAGGCGCGGTGGCTCACATCTGTAATCCCAGCACTCTGGAAGGCTGAGGCAGGCAGATCATGAGGTCAGGAAATCGAGACCATCCTGGCTAACACGGTGAAACCCTGTCTCTACTAAAAATACAAAAAATTAGCCAGGCATGGTGGCGGGCGCCTGTAGTCCCAGCTACTCGGGAGGCTGAGGCAGGACAATGGCGTGAACCCAGGAGGCGGAGCTTGTAGTGAGCCGAGATTGTGCCACTGCACTCCAGCCTGGGCAACAGAGCGAGACTCCGTCTCAAAAAAAAAAAAAAAAAGAAAAAGAAAGAAAGAATACAGAGGTTTTATGTACACTTTATCCAGTTTTCTCCACTGGTGACATTTTGGAAAACTATAGTACACTATCACAACCAGGATGCTGGCATTGATACTGTGGTATAAGAAATACATATTCGATCTTTGTCCCTAGTTCCTGGCAGAGTTCCTAAAACCCTTGGACTATTCTGAGTGATAGAAGTGTCTTTTGTTATTAAGTCCCTTAATGAGGTGACTACTGGTGGGTCCCTAGATAGCTTCAGAAACAGAGAAATCAACGATGTGATTAGATAGGGTTAGAAATTTCAGCCTGGGCTGGGCATGGTGGCTCACGCCTGTAATCCCAGCACTTTGGGAGGCCGAGGCGGGCGGGTCACAGGAAAGGAGTTTGAGACCAACCTGGCCAACATAGTGAAACCCCGTCTCTACCAAAAATACAAAAAATTAGCCAGGCATGGTGGTGCACACCTGTAGTCCCAGCTACTCAGGAGGCTGAGGCAGGAGAAACGCTTGAACCCGGAAGGCAGAGGTTGCAGTGAGCTGATATTGCACCACTGCACTCCAGCCTGGGCAACAGAGCTAGATTCCCTCTCAAAAAAAAAAAAAAAAAAAAAAAAAAAAAAAAAAAAGAAATGTCAGCCCGACCCTCTCACTTTGGGAAGTGGAGAGGGGCTGGAGACTGAGCTGCATCACTGAAGGCCAATAATTTAATCAACCATGTCTATGTAACAGATCCTCCATATAAACCCCTAGCAATGGAGTTTGGAGAGTTGGTGAACACATCCGTGTGCCAAGAGGGTGACGCACCTCAACTCCATGGGGACAGAGGCTTTGTACTCAGAACCCTTTGAGCATCACCCTGTGTACTTCCTCATCTGACTGTTCATTTTTATCCTTTAAAATAAACTAATATTAACTACAGTATTTTTCTGAGTTCTGTGAGTCACTCTAGCAAATTACCAACTTTAGGGGGGAAGTGCTGGGAATTCCAGAAATTGTAGCCAAGTGAGACAAAAGTGTAGGTAATCTGAGGATTCAATATTGGGGCTGGCATCTGAAGTGAGGGCAGTCATGTGGGACTGAGCCCTTAAGTACGTGGAATCTGACACTAACTCCCAGGTAGTTAATGTCACAATTGAATTGAATTGTTGGGACATCCAGTTGATGTTAGAGAATCAGAAAACTGGAGAATTGGTTGGTGTAGGAAAAAACATCTCAGATAAAATCAACTGGCTCTTGCCCCAGTTTTACCTGTACTCATTTGTGTTTGTGTATGTGTATGTATTTAGTTCCACGTAATTTTACCACTTAGATTCATGTATACACTGCTACAGTTAAGATACAGAACAGGTCCCTCACTACGAGGATCCTTCATATTGCTACTTCCTTCCCCTTCTTAATCCTTGTCAACCATTAAATAATTTGTTCTCCATTTAAATAACTTTGTCATTTCAAGTATGTTACATAAAAATCTTTGCAAATTATATATTTGATGTGGGACTAGTATCCAGAATATATGAGAAACACCTAACTCAACAATAAAAACAAAAATAACCCTATTTTTAAAAGGGAAAAGGCAGGTGTAGTGGCTCACACCTTTAATCCCAGCCCTCTGGGAGGCTGAGGAGGGCGGATTACTGGAGGACAGGAGTTCAAGACCAGTATGGCCAACATGACAAAACCCTGTCTCTACTAAAAATTAGCCAGGTGTGGTGGCACATGCCTGTAATCCCAGCTACTCAGGAAGCTGAGGCATGAAAATCACTTGAACTCAGGAGGCAGGGGTTGCAGTGAGCCAAGATTGCACCATTGCACTCTAGCCTGGGCAATAGAGCAAGACTCTGTCTCAAAAAAGAAAAGGATTTTGTATTAGTCTGTTCTTACACTGCTAATAAAGACATATGAGACTGGGTAATTTATCAAGGAAAGAGATTTAACTGATTCACAGTTCAGCATGGCTGGGGAAGCCTCAAGAAACTTAACAACCATGGGGAAAGGGGAAGCAAACACGTCCTTCTTCACAGGGCAGCAGGAAGGAGAATACGTGCCCAGCGAATGATGGTTTTATAAGGGGCTTCCCTTATAAAACCATCAGATCTTGTGTCACTATGATGAGAATAGCATGGGGCAAACCACCCCCATGATTCAATTATCTCCACCTGGTCCCTACCACAACACATGGGAATTATGAGAACTACAATTCAAGATGAGATTTGGGTGAGGACACAGCCAAAATATATCAGATTTGAATAGACATTTCCCCAAAAAAGATATACATATAGCCAATAAACCCAAGAAAAGAGACTTAACATCATTAGCTGTTAGGGAAATTCAAACCACAGTGAGATGTCCCTGCACATCCACTAGGATGGCCATACCCAAAAAGATAATAACAAGTGTTAACAAAGATGTAAAGAAAGTAGAACCCTCATACATTGCTGGTAGGAATGTAAAATGGCGTGGTCACTTTGGAAAAACAGTCTGGCAGTTTCTCAAAAAGTTGAACATAGAGTTAACATATGACCCAGTATTTCTGCTCGTAGGTATATACCCAATGAAAGCAAATATCCACACAAAAAGCTGTACACAAATATTTATAGCAACATTATTCATAATACTAAAGAAGTGGAAACAACCCAAATATCCATCAACTGATGGAATTGCAATAAGTTAATTTGCAATGGCAATAAAAAAGAATGAAGTACATATTATAAAACAGATGAACCTTGAAAACGTGCTAAGTGAAAGAAGTCAGTCACAAAAGACTATATATTGCATTATTCCATTTATAAGAAATGTACAAAATAAGCAAATATACAGAGACAAAGTAGAATAATGGTTGCCTAAAGCTGGGGGCATAGAGAGAATCTGGAGTGTTGGCTAATGGGTACAGGGTTTCTTTTTGGGGTGACAACAATGTTCTCAAAGTAGATTGTGGTGATGGTCACAAAACTCTGAATATACCAAAGAAACCACTGACTTGTACACTTTAAGCAGGTCACATGTGTGGTATGTGAATCATATCTCAAGTAAAACATAAGAATGTTATATAAATGGAATCATAAAGTGTATAACCTTTTGAGATTAGCTTTTTTCACTCAGTATAATTTCTGGAGATTGATCCAGGTTGCTGCATCTATGGATATTTTATTCTCAATCCTTTGTATTGTTGAGTAATATCCCATTATATGAATCTACCAGTCTAAGTTACTTTTTAATCATACTGAGAATGAGTATATTTTACTATAGTACCAAGTAATATTTTTTTATCCTGTGAGTTGTTTTTTCATATCCTTGGCACCTTTTCCTAATACCCCCTTTGTATTAGCTCTTTATCATGTGTACTACAAATTCTTTTTCCCAACTTAACTCTGCTTACGATGATTTTTGCAATTAAGTTTTTAATTTTTATGTAGTGAAATATTCTTCTAGATTTTCTTCTAGTACTCTTATGGTTACTTATTTTTTTATTGTTAAAATCTTTAATTAAACCTTAACTTATTTTAGCATAAAAAGTTAGCAAGTTGAATCTTTGGATCCACCAGCAGTGTGACATAGTAGAAAGATCCAGGGGCTAGGAATCAGAAGGACTGGGTTCTAGTCGTGGCTATGCCACTACCTAGCCAAATCACTCTGGGCAGACAACTGCTCTGTGGAACCTGCCTTTTCGGCTTAACATAGTTTTGGTAAATAAATAAGATTATAGACTTACAACAGGATACTCAAAAAAATGTTCAACAGATGCCTCTTTATGAAAAAAACTTGAAACATTATATATATATATATGTTTGTATCACTTACAATACTATTCCCATTTCATGCGCTATATACTAGAAAACTCACACTGTCAGCCTCAGACATAATACTAAAGAAGTGGAAACAACCCAAATATCCATCAACTGATGGAATTGCAATAAATTAATTTGTAATGGCAATAAAAAAGAATGAAGTACATATTATAAAACAGATGAACCTTGAAAACATGCTAAGTGAAAGAAGTCAGTCACAAAAGACTATATACTGCATTATACTATATTATACTGGATTTGCCCTCCCGCAAATCCTGTGTCTAAAGAAGTCAAGTGATTTGCCTAGGGTCACAGGTGAAGTCTAAGGAGGAGCTAGTTTCAGAAGTAAACCCAATTAGCTATACCCCAGTCTTCTTCCTGAGTCAGAGACCACCATTCTTCTGCCTGCCAAAAATGAATTGTCATTTTGTATTCATATCTATACATTAAAAAGAAAACGAATGAAAAACTACTGTCTGAAAAATGTACAGCCTGTAAGTAGGAGGTGGTGGGGTGTTAGCAGAGAGTAGAATCAGAGGGCTGAATATCAAGTTATAGGCTCCTACCTTGCTTCCGACAGCCTGGGATTTTGATAAAGGCCCCATAGTCTGTCACCATAGCAACCTATAAAGATGGGGGGAAAAATCAGCGTCACATAAATGAGAATCTTTCTTCTGTAGCATTTAAGCTAGTCTCCCCAAATTTGTACTTCATATTGACTGCCTCTGTACGCTACAAAACTGCCTAAAAATGATGCTCTGTCAAACATTCTTTCTGGGTTTTTTTGAAATTTAGACTGACAGGTATGTGTGTACACATTAAAAACACTGGGAGATTAGAGTGTTATCACACGGTGTGATGATACTGAGGAATACCCAAATCCTATACCTAGTAAAATCACCAACGGAGTTTCATGAACAAAGGGAACATATTGATATTACCAGAGGAGTTTCATGAACAAAAGGAACAAAAAGCAAAAAACCAGGTAATAAAGCTATACTTTATATTAGCTAGGACTGAGGCCTCCAAACCCAATACAGAGAACTTTAATAAATTTGGGATGGATCACGCAGGGCATTCCTCCCCTCATACCTGAACTTCAGATCAAACCAGAGCAGACAGCCTGTTACATTTAACTCCAAGTCTGAGTCTTGGGTTTCATCAAGACAACTAGATTAAAAAGCCAATACGTATACAACTGACAGAACCTGAAAAGATCTAATCAGAGAGAAGGAGTTGTCCCCCCAGTCTTCTGCAGAGTTGTCTAAGATGAAGAAGTCAGAGGCTTGATGGGTCTATGTAATAGGCAACCAATAAATGGTAGTGATGAAAGGCCCAGAACCCCTGCCAGATAAAAGATAAATAATTAAGCTAGGCTCTAGCTCTGTCTTCCCCCTGTAGCCTAGCCCATCCCCCGACCTGTGGATTGAGGGTAATGTTGTCATCATATACCGAATTTAACACTAAATGATTATTTGTAAAATATTCAATATAATCTTACATATATAAACTTTATTCTTTTCAGTGTCTTTAACTAGCTGCTTCATCCTGAGCACTGTTTCAGCTTCACCATAACTAAAACAAGGGGAGTAATTAAAACAATCCTGACTGCACTGCTATTTACTAATATATACTGAATACTCACTATATGCAAAATAATATTCAAAATGCTTTGCATAATCCTTATGTCACTGTATGGAGTTGGCACTATTATTCAATAGACAACAAAAAGATGCATGAAGAGATTAAGTAACTTATCGGAGGTCCAAAGCTAAATAAGTAGCAGAGCTGAGATTTGAATCCAGAGTTTTAATTACACTAGAGCTGCTCATAGGTCCCCTCTAACTATAAAATTCTAATGGCCAAAAGCAATGTGGTATCTGATATCCTATCTATTCCTAGAAAGCATATACAGTAGATCCTTATGTTGCAAATGAAGTGGAATAGTATAGGTGTATCTGGGTGCTGTGCCACGTGCCTGTAGTCCTAGCTACTCCAGAGGCTGAGGCTGGAGGGTGGCCTGAGCCCAGGAGTTGAATCCAGCCTGGATAACATAGCAAGACCCCATCTCTAAAAAAGCTTTTAAAAAAATAAAAGAAAAAATAACAGTATAGGTATAGAAAGTGAACATGCTTTGGAGTGAAAGATGTGGCTTCTAATCCTAGCTCTGCCATTTCCAACCTGTAGGATCTTGCACACAACTTGCCTTTCAGGGCCTAAGTTCCCATTTGTTCTCACTTTGCTGCTGCAGATAACAAATGATGTACATAAAGTGACTGACATAGGTATGTGGCACATAATGGACATTCAACAAAGTGTAGCTTTTCAATAATTTACAGTCTAAGACACTGAAGCACAAAAATATTAGTGACTGGTAGGAAGCCACACAACTACTTAAGAGTTAGGGAGGCCAGGCACAGAGGCTCATGCCGGTAATCCTAGAACTTTGAAAGGGCAAGGCAGGTGGATCACCTGAGGTCAGGAGTTCGAGACCAGCCTGGCCAACATGGTGAAACGCTGTCTCTAATAAAAATACAAAAATTAGCTGGGTCTGGTGATGGGCGTCTGTAATCCCAGCTACTCGGGAGGCTGAGGCAGAAAAATCACTTGAACCTGGGAAGCAGGCGTTGCAGTGAGCCAAGATGGCGCCATTGTACTTCAGCTTGGGCAACAAGAATGATACTTTGTCTCAAAAAAAAAAAAAAGAAGTTGGGGATAGAACCTCGGTCCCTTGACTCCCTAGTCCAATGTCTTATACTTAACCAAATATCATCATTACTTACTTCAATGTTAGGATGGAAATAAATAAAAACTTTCATTCTCATTTTTTAATGGAGACATCGGACAGAGCACTTGAATGAACTCTCCAAGACACAACATGAAGAATGGGTTATGAACCAAATGTTCTAAACTCATGTTTTATACTGCGTAACATGCTATGCTGGGTTAGGAACCAGAGAGTCCTAAAGAAACAGTACAATCACACAGATACTTAAAATGAAGGCAAGGTAGAGCCAACAAAATGACTTTAGAGATTAGCTGGTCCATTTCTACCATGTTTCAGATGAGGAACGTAGAGATCAGAGATACAAAGTGCTTACCTGAGTTTAAAAAGCAATTTGTTCTTTGTAAAAGAGGGCCACATAATAAAGATAAGTCTCCCAATTTTTAATTGAAATAAAAGCAAATAGCTTCTTTCTCGACCAACTGAAGGCACTTTGGCTTTTGTTCCACAGTTCTAGAAAGAGGGCTGAAAAGTCTCATACTGTGTAACAACATTATTAAAGAGCATGATCATCCAACAAACTTAACAGTAACATCTGGGTCAGGTGCAGTGGCTCATACCTATAATCCCAGCACTTTGGGAGGCTGAGGCAGGTGGATCACTTGAGGCCAGGAGTTCAAGACCAGCCTGGCCAACATGGTGAAACCCCATCTTACTAAAAATACAAAATTTAGCTGGGCATGGTGGCACATGCCTGTAATCCCAGCTACTTGGGTAGCTGAGGCACGAGAATCGTTTGAACCCAGGAGGTCGCGGTTGCAGTGAGCCAAGATCATGCTACTGCACTCCAGCCTGGGTGACAGAGCAAGATTCTCTCAACAAATAAATAAATAAGTGAATAAATAAACAAATAAATAAATCTGGAAGTTAGAGCCAAAATCACCTCACTGCTGTAAATTAAGAGAATCTCACTTTTCAATCCTGAAGCTCCAGTGTCACATTATGGTCTTTAGAGGTAATATAACAGACCTTAATTTGGCCTCTCCCAAAAGGAAAGGTTAATATGCTCCAGAATGGTTGCACTCAACTGTTGAGGCATTGTTTCAGATGTCTAGCACCAGGTGTTTTCATCACTGTGTCTCCTAGGGTGCAGTCACACCTGCCATAGATGATCACGCAGTCTGCCGGGTGTCCCAAGAATAATTAGTCAAATAGCTCAGGGGAAAAAATTCAGTAACTATCTCAACTGAATTCATTAGACTTGGGTAAAATAAATTTCCCATCTTCAGATTATAGGTGGCAAATGGCCTTGAAACTTGTTATCATCATAACGTAAATGAAGAATTTGAGGCTCAGGGGCATAAGTTACTGTCAAAAGTCACAAAGTTAGATACTAGCACAGCCAAGTACAACACAGACTTTTTTTTTTAATTCTAGTCCAATGCTATTTCGGCCTTACCAACATGAATCTCCCCTCAGCATTTCTTTGGCTATGGCAAGCCTAAGCCAAATCCCAAGTCTCACTGCTACGCTTGTACCCCTACCATGTACTAATATAATGCACTCTGCTACCAACATGCTTCTCAGAGGATGAGAGAATGAATATTGGCTTCTCAGCTATTTAATTACTAGGTCCCAAATCCCTGCTGAGTTCACCAAGAGAAGAGCTGGGACATGGGCTGAAACACCACCTTCTTCAAGGACAACTAGTGCTGTGAGGCTTGGGCTCCATTTTAAGCACCTACCTACTATGTACAAGATACCATGTCAGGTACTGTGAAATAAAGACAACTTTAAAAAAGGGATGCCCAGTCATTTTAAATGACTTTGAAGTAGTTACCAAGACATATGAGACAATCATGGCCTCTATTCTACAGTAACTCACAATCTAGTAGTGGAGAGAGAGACATACAAGTAATAATAATACAAGACAGACCAGGATAAATGCTGTAACAGAGCTGTACCAACAAATGACCATAGAACCACCAAATTTATCTATATTCCTCCTATAACTCAATTCAGTCAAAAGAATTCTCTTGGCTGGGTGCCGTGGCTCACGCCTGTAATCCCAGCACTTTGGGAGGCTGAGGTGGGCGGATCACCTGAGGTCAGGAGTTTGAAATCAGCCTGGCCAACATGGCGAAACTGTCTCTACTAAAAATACAAAAAATTAGCACGGCGTGGTGGCTGACGCCTGTAGTACCTGCTACTCTGGAGGCTGAGGCAGGAGAATCGCTTGAACCCAGGAGGCGGAGGTTGCAGTGAGCTGAGATTGCACCACTGCACTCCAGCCTGGGTGACAGAGTGAGACTCTGTCAAAAAAAAAAAAAAAAAAAAAAAAGAGGAAGAGAAGAGAAGAGAGCAAGCTGTAGGTTAGGATCCACTTTAGAAATCCGAATTATTCTGTGGAGGGCAGAGTGTTCTTCCCTTTCTTTTGTGCAGCACCTGATGAGTGAGGGCTTCATGATCAGAAAAATCAGTTTCACCTCCAGTGCTACACTTCCTTCTTCTGAGCTCCGGTACCTTACTAACCTTTGGGGATACCATGAGCCATAAAGAAAAAGGACAGAGGCTTTAAAGAGCAGAGCTGTTTGCTATGTGTTAAAATGGTATTATACTTTGTATCGACTATTATATTACAAGTTGGGATCAACTTAACAGAAGTCAAGAGCCACAATTATCTATAACTGACTGATAGTCACAAAGTCTGTCCTCCAAGACCTCACATTATTAGGAGGTAAAACTTCTGTCAACCATATAAAAGCAAGTATGAATGCCAAGTATAAATATCAAGTATAAATGATACCATTAAAATACTATAGGCTCAGGCCGGGTGCGATGATTCACGCCTGATCCCAGCACTTTGGGAGGCTGAGGTGGGCAGATCGCTTGAGCTCAGGAGTTCAAAAGACCAGCCTGGGCAACATAGTGAAACCTTGTCGCCAAGAAAAATTAGCCAGGTGTGGTGGTGTGTGCCTGTAGTCCCAGCTACCTCGGGGGCTGAGTGGGAGGATCACTTAAAACCCAGGAGGTGGAAGCTGCAGTCCAGCCTGAGCAACAGAGTGAGACCTTGTCTCAAAAACAAGGAAAAAAAAAAGAGGCCCAGTGTGGTGGTTCACACCTGTAATCCCAGCACTTTGAGAGGCCAAGGTGGGTGGATCACCTGAGGTCAGGAGACTAGCCTGGCCAACATGGTGAAACCCTGTCTCTATTAAAAGTACAAAATTTAGCTGCGTGTGGTGGCGGGTGCCGGTAAGCCCAGCTACTTAGGAGGCTGAGGCAGGAGAATTGCTTGAACCTGGGAGGTGGATGTTGCAGTGAGCAGTTGCAGTGAGCCGAGATCACACCATTGCACTCTAACCTGGACAACAAAAGCAAAACTCCGTCTCAAAAAAACAAACAAACAAACAAACAAACTACATGCTCTTGTAAGACACTGAAAACAGTTTTTTGGCTTTACTTTCACTTCAAGAGGAGGCAGCCAACATTAATTAATCCCTACTATGTCTCAGGCATTGTATTTTTATAGATGATTGTAGGGTCCAGCCCCACAGAGTCGGTGGGTCTCTCCCCGTGTGCGGAGACGAGAGAATGTAGAAATAAGGACACAAGATAAAGAGATAAAAGAAAAGACAGCTGGGCCGGGGGGACCACTACCACCAAGACGCGGAGACCAGTAGTGGCCCCAAATGCCAGGCTGCACTGATATTTATTAGATACAAGACAAAGGGGCAGGATAAGAAGAGTGAGCCATCTCCAATGATAGGTAAGGCCACGTGGGTCACGTGTCCACTGGACAGGGGGCCCTTCCCTGCCTGGCAGCCGAGGCAGAGAGAGAGAGGAGACAAAGAGAGAAACAACTTACACCATTATTAGAGACTTTTAGTACTTTCACTAATTTGCTACTGCTACCTAGAAGGCAGCGCCAGGTGTACAGGATGGAACATGAAGGCGGACTAGGAGCGTGACCACTGAAGCACAGCATCACAGGGTGAAGGTTAGGCCTCCAGATAACTGCAGGCAAGCCTGACTAATGTCAGGCCCTCCACAAGAGGTGGAGGAGTAGAGTCTTCTCTAAACTCCCCCGGGGAAAAGGAGACTCCCTTTCCCGGTCTGCTAAGTAGCGGGTGTTTTCCTTGACACGCTACCGCTAGACCACGGTCCGCCTGGCAACGGGCATCTTCCCAGATGCTGGCGTTACCGCTAGACCAAGGAGCCCTCTAGTGGCCCTGTCTGGGCATAACAGAAGGCTCGCACTCTTGTCTTCTGGTCACTTCTCACTGTGTCCCCTCAGCTCCTATCTCTGTATGGCCTGGTTTTTTCTAGGTTATGATTATAGAGCGAGGATTATTATAACATTGGAATAAAGAATAAGTACTACTAACTAATGATTAATTAATTCATATATAATCATATCTAAGTCCTATATCTGCTATAACTATTCTTGTTTTATATTTTATTATACTGGAACAGCTCGTGTCCTCGGTCTCTTTCCTTGGCACCTGGGTGTCTTGCTACCCACAGATGATAGCTTATTTAACCATCACTGTAATTCTATGGAAGAGAATTACTGTGAATAAATGGAACCTCCATTTAACAAACAAGAAAACTGAAGTTCAAAGAGATTAAGTGACACCCTAAAGGCTCACATAGTAAGCAAAAGAGGTGGGACTAGAATCCCAATTTTGTCTGGTTTCAAAGCCTCTGGTCTTGAAACAAATATAATGCCTTCTCTACCAAACGATGATAATTCATTCAGTCATCAAAAATGTATCAAGCACTTACTATTTTCTACCCATCCACCTAAGACTGAGATATACAACAAAACAGACAGAACTCAGCCCTCATGGAGCTTAGTGTCTTGTGAGGAAGATAGACATTAAACAAGTATATAATTAAATACAGTGTGAACCTATTTATTTACAATGGGTAAAAAAAATTCTGAGGAGACATTAGGGCTGAGACCTAAAGGATGAATACAAGAGGATGGGAAAGTGGGTAGTTAAAAGGAAGAGTGTCTTAGTCTGTTTGTGCTGCTATAACAAAATACCGCAGAAATTTATTTCTCACAGTTCTGGAGGCTGGGAAGTTCAAGATCAAGGTGCTAGCAGATTCTGTGTTTGATAAAGGTTCAGTCTGCTTCCAAGATGGCGCCTTATTCCTGTATCCTTTGGAGGTGACAAACGCTGTGTCTTCACACAGCAGAAGGAATGGAGAGGCCAGGCAGCTCTCTGTAGCCTCTTCTATAAGGGCATTAATCACATTTACAAGGGCACAGCCTTCACGACTTAACCACTTCCCAAGTGATTAATACTTCTTAATACCACCTCTTCATACCCCCACGTGGGGGACTAAAGTTCAATATGAACTTTGGTATTTCTCCAATATTCACTTTGAAGCCTAATCCCCAATTCAATGGTATCAAGAGGTGTGGCCTTCAGGCCCCTCATGAATGGATGAGTGCCTCATAAAAGGGCTCGAAAGGGTGAGTTCGCTCCTTCTGTCCCTTCTGTCATGTGAGGACACAGCATTTCTTCCCTCCAGAGGATGTAGCAGGAAGGCGCCATCTTGGAAACAGAGAGTAGTCTTCGCTAGACACCAAATCTGCTGACAACTTGATCTTAGATTTCCCAGCCTCCAGAACTGTGAGAAATAAATTTCTGTTCTTTATAAATTACCCAGTCTCAGGTATTTTGTTATAGCAGCACAGACTAAAAAAAAAAAACAGCATGTGCAAAAATCCTAAAGAGAGAGAAAGAACTCAGACTGTTCAAAGCTATTAAGGAGGCCAGTGTGTCTTGACTATGAGTAGGGTAGAACAAACAACATTATAAGAGCACCCAGCGGCAAGCTGTGGAAGGTCCGTGTCTGTATTCAATTGTAATGAGAAGCTTCTGAAGAAACGTGAGAAAGCAACATGTCCGACCTACTTTAAAAATCTTATTCTAGGCCAAGCACAGTGGCTCATGCCTGTAACCCCAGGACTTTGGGAGGCTGAAGTGGGAGTATCACTTAAGCCCAGGAGTTTGAGACCAGCCTGGGCAACACAGTGAGACCCCAGCTCAATTTTTTAAAAAGAATTAAAAAACAAAAACAAAAACAAAAATCTTATGTTAGCTGCAATGTAAGAACAGACTGGAGAGCAGCTACAATGAAGCAGGAATCCCAGTAAAGACCAGGCAAGAGATGGGGAGTTTTAACTAACAGGGTGCCAAGGGGATAAAGAAGTACACAGACCACAGATATAATTAGGACTCGCAAATAGACTGGAGTGGGAGGGAAAATCAAAATCAAATCAGGAAGAGAAATCAAGGATGATGGCCAGATGTGTAGTCTGGGAACCTGCAGAATAGTGGTTCTATTTGTTGAGGTGAAAACATCTAGAAGAGAAACAATTTTTTGAGTGTCTCAGTATGTTCTGTGTTACTTTAACAGAATACCAGAGACTGGATAATTTATAAAGAAATGAAATTTATTTGGCTCATAATTCTGGAGGTTGGAAAGTCCAAGAGCAAGGTGCCAGCATCTGGCAAGAATCTTCTTGTTGTGTCATCCCATGGTGGAAGGTAAGAGGGTAAGAAGGAGAGAAAGAGATGAAACTCACAGCCTCAAGCCTTTCAATAATTGGCATTAATCCATTCAGGAGAGTGGAGCCCTCATGACCTAAATACCTCCTACTAGGCCCTACCTTCCAACGTTGATGCACTGGAGATTAAGTTTCCAAAACATGCTTTTTAGGATGTTCAAACCACAGCAGTGAAAAAATAAATTCATTTTAAAACATAAATTAGACATGCTGGTATTCCAGTGATGATGTCAACTACACACTTAAATATCTGGAGCTTAGAGAAGGCACATGTGATTGCCACATGTTCCGCTGGCCCTTCCCATTTAAGCTGTAATGCTCGAGACAGACTTAAGTGGACAGGAACATCAAACCCAGTTGTCACCCTCAATCTATTCTTAACATAAATGGTGGGTTTTCAAAACACAAAAGAATATACCTCTCCTTGGAAAATAGTGTAGAGAGCAGGCAAGTTTTCCATGGTCTCAGGCCTTCCTGAATTCATCCTTAATATTCTATGGCTCCTCCATTTCTCTTCTATTAAAGCTAATGCAAGTGTCCTGTCATAAAGAAATCAGACACCAATTACAGAGATATCTGCGTTAAAGAAATGAATACGCAGACAATCCACAGCTATTCTCTACAGAATAATACCACTAGATTTAACACCATACACTTTTATCCAAATCTCTCTTGTTTATTCTAATTGTGGGGAGTTTTGGAAACCTTGATCCTATTTCTCAACAATTTGTTACTTACCCAAGGTCATCAGGCTACTAATTTTGTTGTGTTTGGTTCTTTAAATTGCTATTTTTGCTGGGGAAGAATTTTGGGGGAGGGTGGGAAAAGATGGTAAGTATGTTTGAGCGGATCTCAAAAACATGGAATAACAGAAATAAAAACATTAATGGACCACTTACTATGTCCAAGCACTGTGCTAAGCACTAGACATGCAATCTCATTTAATTCTCAAAACTCAGGCTGGGTATGGTGGCTCACACCTGTAATCCCAGCACTGTGGGTGCTGAGGTCGGACGATCACCGGAGGTCAGGAGTTCCAGACCAGCCTGGCCAACATGGCGAAATCCTGTCTCTACTAAAAATACAAAAATTATCCAGGCGTAGTGGCGGGTGCCTGCAGTCCCAGCTACTTGGGAGGCTGAGGCAGGAGAATCACTTGAACCTGGCAGGCGGAGGCTGCAGTGAGCTGAGATCACACCACTGCACCCCAGCCTGGGGAACAGAGCGAACTCCATCTCAAAAACAAAACAAAACAATTCTCAAAACTCTTAAAATGTAGGTTCCATTACTATTATATTACACAGATGAGAGAACAAAGGCTTCCAGAAGTCAAATTACTAAGCATGTCAAAAAGCCAGGAAATGGGGAGTCAAACTAGCTGACTCCAGAGTCCATTCTCTTAACTACTACGCTAGGTGTTAAATCTAAAGTGACTTCAAAGAGAAAAGGGCTTACTTTCTTTTTCTTGATAAAATTAAAACACATACACACTGTGAAAGTTCAGATAATAAAAAAATTCAGATAATACATTAATAATAAAGAAAGGCCGGGCGCGGTGGCTCAAGCCTGTAATCCCAGCACTTTGGGAGGCCGAGGCGGGCGGATCACAAGGTCAGGAGATCCAGACCATCCTGGCTAACACGGTGAAACCCCGTCTCTACTAAAAAAAATACAAAAAATTAGCCGGGCGTGTTGGCGGGTGCCTGTAGTCCCAGCTACTCGGGAGGCTGAGGCAGGAGAATGGCGTGAACCCGGGAGGCGGAGCTTGCAGTGAGCCGAGATCACGCCACTGCACTCCAGCCTGGGGGACAGAGAAAGACTCCGTCTCAAAAAAAAAAAAAAAAAATAAATAAATAAATAATAATAATAATAATAATAAAGAAAATGAAATCATCTGTAATTCAATTTGATCTATATTCTTACAGTTTTTTAATATGTAGAAGCGGTTTTTTAATGGAATCATGAAATCATTAACATTTTCTTATTATAGCAATTCATACACATACACAACTTTTTGTTAACACATACCTAATAATCCATTGTTGGATGTACCAAATTCATTTAACTATTTCTGAATTATGTGAAAACGCAGATTGCAGTTCAGTAGGTCTGAGGTGTTACCTGAGATAATGCATTTTCAACCAGCTACTAGGTGACACTGATGCTGCCTAGGTAGCAAAACTTACAGCTTTGGATACTTACCTCAGAGATAATCTTGTTCAGCCTCCTGATCCTACACAGAGCGGAAACCAGCAATCTAGCGGCTCTTAAACATGCCTCTTTACTCTGTTGGATAAATCACTGCCAAAATAAATCTAATGGTACTATCCTCAGTTCTCTTTCCTCCCAATTACACTTGACACCAGTAAGACCTAAAATTATTTTTCTTGTGTTTTCACAGGTAAATACTTTCTTCTCTCCTCAACCCCCACTGCTTCCTTTCACTTTCAGAGGATGACTTGATGTCCTGATTTTGGTAAGTATTCCTGATTGACAATGACCATCCCTTAAGTAGACAGCTTCACTTGAAACAGAAATGAAAGAAAATCCTGTCAGGACATCCAAACCCTTGTTCTAGTATTATCCCACAGCTCAGGAACATCCCTGTCCTCAAGTTCATAAGATAATCTTATATCCTTATAATAAACTTGCCCTTTTCTGCTTAGGTCAGCCAAAGTGTCTTTTTATTACTTTACTAAAAGTACACAGAGCTAATACAGGCAGATTTGTCAGTTCTTGAGAAATAGCTCATAAACAGGTTAATTCCAAGTTTTACATTCTGGTTAAATCCTGCCTCTTCCATTTCATAGCAATACAATCTCATCTCTAGCCTGTCCCTTCCCTCTGTCCAGTATCCCTCACCTCACATGCTAGAACAGGAGTTACTAATCTATCAGGTTCTATCAGGAGACTTTTATTATCCCTCCAACACTTGAAACATATTAGTGAGGTACAGAATCCATAGGGGCACCAGCAGCTGAAACATCTAAATTAACTTCAAACATCTTAATCTATCATCTGTTCCTCTACACACAAAGGTCATAGGCCAGGTGCAGTGGCTCACGCCTGTAATCCCAGCACTTTGGGAGGCCAAGGTGGGTGGATCATCTGAGGTCAGGAGTTCGAGACCAGCCTGGTCAACACGGTGAAACCCCATCTCTACTAAAATACAAAAAATGAGCCGGGCGTGGTGGTGCACACCTGTGGTCCCAGCTACTTGGGAGGCTGAGGCAGGGGAATTGCTTGAACTCAGCAGGCAGAGGTTGCAGTGAGCCGAGATTGCGCCACTGCACTCCAGCCTGGTGACACAGTGAGACTCTGTCTCCAAAAAAAAAAAATAAGACAAAAATTAGCCAGGTGTGATGGCAGGCGCCTGTAATCCCAGCTACTCTGGAGACAGGAGAATTGTTTGAACCGGTGAGGCAGAGGCTGCAGTGGGCTGAGATTGGGTCACTGCACTCCAGCCTGGACAACAGAGCAAGATTCCATCTCAAAAAAAAAAAAAAAAAAAAAGGTCAAAAGCAGAAATGAACTTACATTGTTGCTTACAGACTTCTGCTGTGATAAGCATATAAAAAGCTAGGTTTAATGCTCCCAGATTTGTACCTCCTGTAGAACAGAAGCCTAAGAAATCCCATGCAGTTCTTCAAGAAGGAAACTGGGGCCAGGTGCAGTGGCTCACGACTGTAATCCCAGCTTTGGGAAGCTAAGGCGGGTGGATCACTTGAGGCCAGGAGTTCAAGACCAGACTGGACAACACAGTGAGACTCTATCTCTACTTAAAAAAACAAAAATCAGCTTCCTTCCTTCCTTCCTTCTTTCCTTCCTTCCTTCCTTCCTTTCTTTCTTCCTTTCTTCCTTTCTTTCTTTCTTTCTTTTCTTTCTTTTCTTTCTTTCTTTCTTTTCTTTCCCTCTGTGGCCCAGGCTGCAATCTACTCAGCTCGCTGCTGCCCGCGCCGCGGACTGCCTGGGATTGCCGCCGCGCGCCACCGCTGCCTGCTTTTTCTCGTTTGGCTGCAGGCACGCGGTCACCATGTTGGCCACGCTGCTCACCAGCTCCTGACGCCGAGTGCTCTGCCCGCCTCAGCCTCCCGAGCCCCTGCCCGGCCACCGCCCCGTCTGGGAGGTGGGGAGCGCCTCTGCCCGGCCGCCCCGTCCCGGAAGAAGTGAGGAGCGCCTCTGCCCGGCCGCCCCATCCAGGAAGAAGTGAGGAGCGCCTCTGCCCGGCCGCCCCGTCCGGGAAGAAGTGAGGAGCGCCTCTGCCCAGCCGCCCCGTCTGGGAAGTGAGGAGCACCTCTGCCCGGCCGCCCCATCCGGGAAGAAGTGAGGAGCGCCTCTGCCCGGCTGCCCCGTCTGGGGAGTGAGGAGCGCCTCTGCCCGGCCGCCCCGTCTGGGAAGTGAGGAGCGCCTCTGCCCGGCCGCCCCGTCTGGGAAGTGAGGAGCGCCTCTGCCCGGCCACCCATCGTCTGGGAAGTGAGGAGCGCCTCTGCCCGGCCGTCCCGTCTGGGAAGTGAGGAGCGCCTCTGCCCGGCCACCCACCGTCTGGGAAGTGAGGAGCGCCTCTGCCCGGCGGCCCACCGTCTGGGAAGTGAGGAGCGCCTCTGCCCGGCCGCCCTGTCTGGGAAGAAGTGAGGAGCGCCTCTGCCCGGCTGCCCCATCTGGGAAGTGAGGAGCGCCTCTGCCCGGCCGCCCTGTCTGGGAAGAAGTGAGGAGCGCCTCTGCCCGGCTGCCCCATCTGGGAAGTGAGGAGCGCCTCTGCCCGGGCGCCCCATCCGGGAAGAAGTGAGGAGCGCCTCTGCCCAGCCGCCCCGTCTGGGAAGTGAGGAGCGCCTCTGCCCGGCCGCCCCGTCTGGGAAGAGGTGAGGGGTACCTCTGCCCGGCCGCCCCGTCTGGGAAGTGAGGAGCACCTCTGCCCGGCCACCCATCGTCTGGGAAGTGAGGAGCACCTCTGCCCGGCCACCCATCGTCTGGGAAGTGAGGAGCGCCTCTGCCCGGCCACCCATCGTCTGGGAAGTGAGGAGCGCCTCTGCCCGGCCGCCCCGTCTGGGAAGTGAGGAGCACCTCTGCCCGGCCACCCACCGTCTGGGAAGTGAGGAGCGCCTCTGCCCGGCCACCCACCGTCTGGGAAGTGAGGAGCGCCTCTGCCCGGCCGCCCCGTCAGGGAAGTGAGGAGCGCCTCTGCCCAGCCACCCACTGTCTGGGAAGTGAGGAGCGCCTCTGCCCGGCCACCCACCGTCTGGGAAGTGAGGAGCGCCTCTGCCCGGCCGCCCCGTCTGGGAAGTGAGGAGCACCTCTGCCCGGCCACCCATCGTCTGGGAAGTGAGGAGCGCCTCTGCCCGGCCACCCATTGTCTGGGAAGTGAGGGGTGGGTGCCTCTGCCCGGCCACCTATCGTCTGGGAAGAAGTGAGGAGCGTCTCTGCCTGGCCGCCCCGTCTGGGAAGTGAGGAGCGCCTCTGCCCGGCCGCCCCGTGTCTGGGAAGAAGTGAGGAGCGCCTCTGCCCGGCCGCTCCGTCTGGGAGGTCTACCATGGAGGCCAGAAGCAATGTAGGGGCTGTACGTGGTGGCTCACACCTGTGGTCCCGGCACTCTGGGGGGCGAGGCGGGTTGATCACTTCGGGCTAGGAGTTCGAGACCAGTCTGGCCAACTTGGCGAAACATGAAAAATACAACAGACAAACCAACCAACCAACTCAGTGACAACAAAACAGGTCTACCCTGGAGTCATACTCTAATTTTTTCTATTTTCCTCCCTTTCTGATCCTTTATCCCACTTTCTTTTTCTTCCTCTTCCTTCTCCCTCTTCTTTGTCAAATAGAGGATTGAGTTATCACTGATCCACATAAAGTCCCTCTCTACCTTATTTTAACTCCCACCCCCCATTTCTATTCCCCGACTTCCCATGTGTAACCTTCCTAATATGTTTGATACGCATCTTTTTGTTTGTATGTATTTTTAGAAAATGTTTATTGTTTTTGTGTGCAAAAAAAAATTAAAAAAAAAAAAAAAAAATCAGCCAGGCACAGTGGCTCATGCCTGTAATCCCAATGCTTTGGGAGGCGGAGGCAGGCGGATCACGAGGTCAAGAGTTCGAGACCATCCTGGCCAACATGGTGAAACCCCGTCTCTACAAAAAATACAAAAATTAGCTAGGCGTGGTGGCGCACACCTGTAGTCCCAGCTACTTGGGAGGCTGAGGTAGGAGAATCACTTGAACCTGGGAGGCGGAGACTGCAGTGAGCCGAGATCGCGCCACTACAGTCCAGGCTGGTGACAGAGCGAGACTCCGTCTCAAAAAAAAAAGAAAAAAAGAAAAAAAATCAGCCAGGTGTGGTGACACCAGCCTATAATCCCAGCTACTTGGGAGGCTGAAGCAAGAGGATCGCTTGAGCCAAGGAGATCAAGGCTGCAGTGAGGTATGATCATGCCGATGCAATCCAGCCGAGGCGACACAGTGAGACCTTATCTCAAAAAAAACTGGCATGCATTTTTGAGGGAAAGCCTGAAATATAACAGTACAGTAGTCCTCCCATCCACAGCTGTACTTTTCACAGCACAGTTACTCACAGTCTACCATGGTCCAAAAACACCAAATGAAAAATTCCATAAATAAACAATTCATAAGTTTAAAACTGTTATGTTGTTCTTACTAGTGTGATGAAATCTTGTGCCATCCCACTCTGTTCCATCTGGGATATGAATCATCCCCTTTGTCCAGCATATCCATGCTGCATACACTAGTCACTTAGTGTATATTAAGTGCCCATTAGTCACATAGTAGCCATCTTGGTTATCAGACTGACTGTTGAAGTATCTCTGCTTGTGTTCAACTAATCCTTTCTTTACTTAGTAATGGCCACAAAGCACAGTAGTAATGCTGGCAATTTCGGTATGCCAAAGAGAAGCTGTAAAGTGCTTCCTTTAAGTGAAAGGGTGAAAGTTCTCAAGGGGAAAAAAAAATTGTATGCTAAGGTTGCTAAGATCTATAGTAAGAATGAATCTTCAATGTCTGAAATTATGAGGAAGAGAAAAACATTCATGTTAGTTTTGCTGTTGCACCTCAAGCTGCTAAAGTTATAGCCACAGTGTATGATAAGTGCTTAGTTAAGATGGAGAAGGCATTAAATTTGTGGGTAGAAAATACAAACAGAAACGTCTTCCAATTGATGGCAACTGGGTTCAGCAGTGCCCACAATTTTAGGGATCCAATGGGGGTCTTGGAATGTATCCCCCATGAACAAGGGGGTATGACTATAACAGGTTTACAATTTCAGGAAAGTAAATGGTTGTCATTTTTTAAACATGGAATATAAAACTTTTTTTCAAATTCTGTAGAAACCGAAGGTTCTATTGCGGTTACTCAGAGCCTCCTTAGTTAATCCAAATTTATTTTTAAAAAGTCAACTACCAGGCCAGGCACAGTAGCTCACGCCTGTAATCCCAGCACTTTGGAAGGCCGAGGTGGAAGGAATGCTTGAGCCCAGAAGTTCGAGGTCAGCCTGGGCAATATGGCGACACCCCATCTCCACAAAATATTTTTAAAAAAAGAAAAGAAAACTATGGTCGGGCATGGTGGCTCACGCCTGTATCCCAGCACTTTGGAAGGCCAAGGTGGGTAGATCGCTTGAGG
Source organism: Nomascus leucogenys (assembly GCF_006542625.1). NCBI lineage: Eukaryota > Metazoa > Chordata > Mammalia > Primates > Hylobatidae > Nomascus > Nomascus leucogenys. Next base: position 603,811 of record NC_044392.1, on the reverse strand, counting down.
TCAGGAGTTCAAGACCAGCCTGGACAACACGGTAAAACCCTATCTCTACTAAAAATACAAAAAATAAAATAAATTAGCTCAGCATAGTGGCACGTGCCTATTGTCCCAGCTACTCAGGAGGCTGAGGCAGGAGGATCACTTGAGCCCAAGAGATGGAGGGTGCACTGAGCCGTGATCATACCACTGCACTCCAGCCTAGAAGACAAAATGAAACTCTGTCTCAAAAAAAAGAAATAAAAAAAAAAAAAAAGTCAACTCTGAAATATCTAGGTCACCACAAGGTCCCAGACCAATGAGGCTGCCTCTAAGTCAATCAACCAGAGGTGAGCCTCCATACCAAAGGCTGAGGGAGTAGAACCCCCAAAGAAACTAGAGCTGGGAGAAGTCCCACTCAAAGCAGTTGGGTAGAAGCCTCTCCTCAGTAATCAGGCAAAGGTCAATTATTACTGATTCACAGTTAATCTCCCAACCTTACGGTGGGCCACAGTGAAAGGGGGAGTGAGTGAGAATTACTGCAAGGGTGCCTACTGTAACAATGTATTCTGCTTTGATCCAGTTTACATACTAAAATTCTGTGTAAGATTTCACTTGGAAAAAAAAAGAGTTCTGCTACTTTTAAAGAGTATACAGCGGGGCACGGTGGCTCACGCCTGTAATTCCAGCACTTTGGGAGGCTGAGGCGGGTGGATCACGAAGTCAGGAGATCGAGACCATCCTGGCTAACATGGTGAAACCCCGTCTCTACTAAAAATACAAATAATTAGCCGGGCGTGGGAGTGGGCACCTGTAATCCCAGCTACTTGAGAGGCTGAGGCAGGAGAATGGCGTGAACCTGGGAGGCGGAGCTTGCAGTGAACTGAGATCGTACCATTGTACTCCAGCCTGGGCGACAGAGCGAGACTCCATCTCAAAAAAAAAAAAATAAATAAGAGTATATAACATTGATCCAGGCACGGTGGCTCACACCTGTTAATACCAGCACTTTGGGAGGCCAAGGCAGGTGGATCACTAGAGCCCAGAAGTTCGAGAACAGCCTGAGTAACACGATGAAACCCCATCTCTACTAAAAATACAAAAATTAGCTGGGCATTGTGGTGGGAACCTGTAATCCCAGCTACTCGGGAGACTGAGACAGGAGAACCACTTGAACATGGGAGATGGAGGTTGCAGCAAGCCGAGATCATGCCACTGCACTCCACCCTGGGCAACTCCACCCTGGGCAACAGAGACTCTGTCTCAGAAAGAAAAAAAAAAGAGTATATAACATTAAGATGGATATAGTCAGTCAGACAGGACCACATTCATACACTTAAAAGAGCCAGTAAGTTGACAAGGATTGAGGTACACCATTTGGAGTTGCCTTGCAATAGTTCTGAATGCAGAACAAAGCATTCTGCTTGAATGTTTTAAACAACTGTGTTATATAGGGAAGCAACAGGGGACCAATTACTAGCCACTCTTCTTTCCAAAACAAGGGACAGAGCAAGGAAGGTATGGGATGGAAGTAAAGGATACAGGAGAAGAAATGGTGGCCCAGAGTGAGGTCAGTCTATGTTGGGTGAGGAGGAAATCCACAAAGAGAACTGCAATATAGGGAAGAGTAGAGTGATGAAGGCACACATTGGAGCAGCCCAGAATGGGTAGTCAGAGCTTGAACATCAAGAGGTGGGGCCTGAGGATCAAAGAAGTAATGCAATGTTAATTTCATAATGTTGGTAATTACACTGTGGCTATAGAGGAGAATGTCCTTGTTTGTAGGAAAAAAAGTTTTCAGGGCTGTTGGGGTACTGGGTCAGCAATTTAACTCAAATAATTCAGAAAAATGTTATCTGTACATGCTTCCATAATTTTGTGATAGTTTAAAAAAAAATTTTTAAAGTACACATGCAACTGGGGAAAAAACCCTACACATCCTGTCCTCCTATCCCCCAAGCAATGAAAAGTTTAAACAACAATATTAAATTGGCCAGACATTTCATAGCCTTTTTGGAACTTCATTTAATGTGTCACCTTACTGACCTGGTCAAGATTTTTGTTGTTATCATTTTCCGGCTTGTTTGGATTTAGATTTTTTTGTTACTTAAGAGTACTAATTGACTAGAACCCTAAAGAATTTAAAGGAATTTTAGTTTATTTTTAAGCTGTGCTGGAATTGTGAGCAAAATAAGCTAACTAAAAATACTAGGATATGAACAGAGACAGAATAATGACTCCAGAGCCTGCACTGTTTGTTTTGTTTTTTGTTTTGAGGCAGGGTCTCACTCTGTTGTCCAGGCTGGAGTGCAATGGTCCAAACATGGCTCCCTGCAGCCTTGACCTCCTGGGCTCAAGCTATCCTCCTGCCTCAGCCTCCCAAGTAGATGGGACAGAAACACACCAACGAGCTTGGCTAAATTTTTTTTTTTTTGGGGGGGTAGAGACTGGATCTCATTATGCTGCCCAGTGTGGTCTTGAACTCTTGGCTCAAGCAATCCTCCTACCTCAGCCTCCCAAAGTGCTGAGATTACAGGCATGAGCCATAGCACCCAGCCAAGAGCCTGCATTCTTAAGCACTATACCTCAAAAAGAATTTACAATCTAATATGGTTTGGCTTTGTGTCCTCACCCAAATTTCATCTTGAATTGTAATCCCCACATGTTGGGGAAGGGACCTAGTGGGAGGTGACTGGATCATGGCGGTTTCCTGCAGGCTGTTCTCATGACAGTGAGAGAGTTTTCACGACATCTGATGGTTTAAATGTGGCAATTTCTCTCGCTCTCTCTCTCTCTCTCTCCTCTGACACCACATAAGACGTGCCTTGCTTCCCCTTCACCTTCCGCCATGAGTTATAAGTTTCCTGAGGACTCCCCAGTGATTCAGAACTGTGAGTCAATTAAACCTTTCTCCTTTATAATTACCCAGTCTCAGGGAGTTCTTTAGAGCAGTGTGAAAATGAGCTAATACACGGTCTAAATCTAAATTTTGTAGAGTATAGCTCTAACACTAACTAGGTCCCAACATTAAAGGAATCAATGTGGATATCATTCATGGAAGAGCTAGTTTGAGCAAGGTCTGGATCCATTCATTCAAACATGAAACCAAGGACCATTTCTCATTTGATTTTGTGTTCCTGGGGCCTGGTATACTACAAGTGCTCAGTTTTTTTAAATGAGTGAACTGAGCCTTACTATATGCCAAGCACAGGTAGAGAAAGAGGGGGGAACACATTCTGGTCTAAAGGATATAGAACGAGAAGGAGCTAGGTTCCATTTAATATGTTGGACAGATCAACAGATGGAACACTTTCTTTTTTATTATTTTTTTTTTTTAAGAAAGAGTCTCGCTCTGTCGCCCAGGCTGGAGTGCAGTGGTGCGATCTCGACTCACTGCAACCTCTGCCGCCCGGGTTCAAGCGATTCTCTCACCTCTGCCTCCCAAGTAGCTGGGGCTACAGGCATGCAACACCACGCCCGGCTAATTTGTGTACTTTTAGTAGAGACAGGGTTTCACCATGTTGGCCAGGCTGGTCTCAAACTCCTGACCTCAAGTGATCCGCTCGCCTCGGCCTCCCAAAGTGTTAGGATTACAGGTGTGAGCCACTGCACCCGGCCGGGACACTTTCAAATGTCAAACTGGTGGTCCAACTTTTCTCCCTCCCACCAAATTCTAGAGTGACCATGTAAGATAGATGCTTCTTGTTTTCAAATTCCAATCATGACCTGTTGAGAAAATAGCCAAAAGCAGGAAAGAGGAATAGTAAAATGCCAGGAAAAACACAAAAGGTGAACTCAGAAAATGTAAAAGCTTAATGGAATTACGGAAATAATTAAACCTATTACTCTTATGCAACTGAAAATGAAGCCAAGTGATTTGACAAAGGCTGCTCACAGTTAGCAACATTGGTACAAGACCCCAGGATCAGCACTTATTCTACCACCCAACACTACTCTTTCAGTCAATTATTCCTAAGATCCCTTCAAAGTCTTATAATAGCTAACATTTGAGTGCTTCATATCTGCCATGTATTAATCTAAGAGCTTTACTTCTCTTAACTAATTTAATTTTCTTTTTAAAATTTTATCTTCATGACATTCAATAATTCTCTTCTTGACTATCCCATAAAACAGGCAATTATCATTGCCATTTTAAAAATGAGGACACAAGAGAAGCTAAGTAAACTTGCTCAAGATTGCAAAATATGAATGATGGAGATGGGATCCAAATCATTTTTAGGGATATTTTTTTCCTCCCTCTGTAGAATGTGGAATTCTTGTAAGCATGCCTTTGTCTTGCACATCATCATATCCTTCCTCCCCAAATCTCCAGTGCCTAGCACAGTGTAACACACATGGAAATTGTCTACTAAAATAGTGAAGTATTTAATTTTACCCCATTTAAATTGTTAATTCATCAATTCAGTATGCTATTGATTGATGTTTATACATAAGGTACTTTATAAACCTGCTTTCAATCCTTAAAACTCCTCTACAAAGCAAGTAATCCTATTTTACAGGAATGAAATAACTTGTCCAAAACCACATAGCAAGAAAGAGACAAATCTTACGCCATTCCAAGGGCCACACACACTTGCCACTAAACCACCCCTGGAGTGCAATGGCGCAATCTTAGCTCACTGCAACCTCCTCCCAGGTTCAAGCGATTCTCCTGCCTCAGCCTCCCGAGTAGCTGGGATTACAGGCACGCACCAACATACCCGTAATTTTTGTATTTTTAGTAGAGACAGCGTTTCACCATGTTGGTCAGGATGGTCTCGAACTCCTGACCTCAGGTGATCCACCTGCCTTGGCCTCCCAAAGTGCTGGCATTACAGGAGTAAGCCATGGCACCCGGCCTAAACCACCCTTTTCAACACAGTCCCTGTTCTCAAAGACCTCCTAATCTGATAGGGATATCAGATATCATCATTCCAACAACACCCTAAACTCCCTTTAACTCTGTCTTTATATTTAACTATCTGGCAGTACCTCTAACCTGGTCAGGGACAGTTGCAGATAACAGAACCCACTTAAGCAGAAAGGGATGTATTGCAATAACAGACTTTGGTGGAACTTCCAGGAACAACACCTAACTCACAAAATAACACCAATTACATTGCAATGTGATAAGTGCTAAAGCAGAAGCTTGGGGGCCAGGCATGGTGGCTTATGCCTACAATCGTAGCACTTCGGGAGACCAAGGCAGCAAGATCACTTGAGGCCAGGAGTTTGAGACCAGCCTGGACAACATGGCAAGACCTTATCTCTACAAAAAATACAATAATTAGCCTGGCACGGTGGCACATATCTGTAGTCCCACCTACTGGAGAGGCTGAGGTGGGAGGATCACTGGAGCCTGGGAGGTCGAGGCTACAGTGAGCTATAATCATGCCACTGCAATCAGCCTGGGCAACAGAGTGAGACTCTGTCTCAAAACAAACAAACAAAAGTAGTAGCTAGGAAGAGAAAGAGGGTCTGGGGGAAGTAGGGAAGTTAAACAGATAACTGAGTAAGCCTTTTAGGATAAACAGAAATCCTCTAGCAGAGAATACTTTCTTTGACCTCATTAGATTTACTGGCCTCTATTTTCTTCCAATCTATCAGCCCTCCCCTTTTTCTTCAGTTTTCTTCCAATCAGCTTAGATTCCATAGCCCATCATTCCAACAACACTCTAAACTTCCTTTAGCTCTGTCTTTATATTTAACTCTCTGGCAGTACCTCTAACCTGGTCAGGGACAGTTGCAGGCAACAGAGCCCACTTAAGCAGAAAGGGATGTATTGCAATAAAAGACTTTGGCAGAACTTCCAGGAACAACACCTAACCCACAAAATAACACCACCTTTGCCACAATCCAAGAAAGTTATGGCTATCACTGCAGCAAGCCACCAAACCAGGGAGCTATTGACTGGAGAAATTTACTGCCATGACTGGCAGCAAAACTGGATGACTCACACCTTCCTTCTCTCCATATTTAACTCAGTTCCAAATTCAATCTTCACCTTAGGTGCAAGGGAGTCTAGAAAATGGTTTTCAGTTTTCCAGATTTTTCAGTAAGAGAAGACATATTAGAGGTTAGAATGTGTCTTGAGCAAGCGATGTCCTTGCCATACCCAGACAGGTTTTCTCCATGCATGCACTAAACCGCTGGATATGCTGGAAAAAATTTTTAATTTTTTTTTCCTTGCATCCTACATTTCTCTAGTAACCTCATTCTCCCACACTCCACAATGACTTTCAAACCTTCTACAATATTGTCAAATTTCTCACAATTGTATCCTCAATTGGATCCTGGATAATCCCTTATCCCCATCGGTTAGCACATCCCCTCCTCCTCTTTACAATCATATCTATGAAAAATACTGTGTAGGTTCACTACCTACATTTTCTTGTCCAAATCCTTGCCTCATATCTGGCTTTTGGCCCAATTACACCAACAAAATAACTCTTGCTAAGGTTACTATGACCTCCATGATAAAAGCCAAAATATGTTTTCCAATCTTCATGTTAAATTCTAGAAGTTTCTATCACAAATCATTCTTTTGCTTCTGAGACATTCCTCCTTCCTTCCTTCTGTATCTCCTGTAGGTTCATTCACCTGTTCTTCACCATTAAATGTTGGAACTAGTCAAGGTTCTGACTTAGCTGACCTTACCCACACCTACGGCTCAATTCATGTATATACAAATTATCCCCAATTTTATATTCCCAACACAAATCTCTTCTCTGCACAAAGCTATATTTCAAACTGCCTCTTGGATGTCATGAATGACCCCACACAATCAATCAATCGATCGATCAATCAAAACTGGTCTCAGCTGGGAGCAGTGGCTCAGGCCTGTAATCCCAGAATTTTGGGAGGCCGAGGCAGGTGGATCACTTGAGGCCAGGAGTTGGAGACCAGCCTGGCCAATATGGTGGAACCCCATCTCCATCAAAAATACAAAAATTGGCCCGGCGCAGTGGTGGCGCCTGTAATCCCAGCTACTGGGGAGCCTAAGGCAGGAGAATTGCTTGAACCTGGGAGGTGGAGGTTGCAGTGGGCCAAGATTGCGGCACCACACTCCAGCCTGGGTGACAGAGCAAGAACCTGTCTTTAAAAAAAAAAAAAAAGAAAAAAAATGGTCTCTAGTCATCTTCTAGTGTTCCCTATCCAGCTTGGGGGATTCCGTGATAGTGAGTGAATGGTACCACCATCTATTCAACTACATAAGCCAGAAACCTAGGAGTTACCTTTGATTCCTCTCTTCACTTCCTAAAATCAACCCATCACCAAGTCCCGCCCATTTTACCTCCTATATACCTCTAGAATCTGTCCAGTTCTCTGCAGTTCCACCCATATCTCAGTCCTCACTGACATCTCTGACCAGGATTACTGCATATCCTAAGTGGTCCACATACATCGACAAGGGCTTCCCCAACCCCAGCCTGTTCACACCACTGAGCCTGAGGGATCAAGACCCCTCTTCCACCACACCCCACTGGGGGAAGACGGCTCAGTGGTATCTCATCCGTTTTAAAATAAAAGCTACAAATTCCTGCAAGGTCTGACCGCTATCACGCACAGCTCCATCTTGTACCATACTCCCCTTCATTCTCTTTGTACCAGCCCCATTGGCTCTTTGTGCTTTTAGTCATTTTCCTCCCAAGTGCCTCAGGGCTCTGAACAAGTAGTTCTCTATGGAAGGTTCTGCCTTCACCTCTTCACCTAATTAATTACAATTCTTCCTGCAGCTACCAGCGCAGGCATCTTTTCCTCTGAAAAACCTTCCTGCTTATTTCAGGCACTCACAGCATCGGGCAGCACTAGGAGGCATTTCCGTGTATTAGTGAGGTCATTGTTTAACGTTTTCCCCACCAGACTTAAACGCCCTGAGAGTAGGGACCGTGTCTGGTTCACAACGTACCCCCAACGCGCTGCTAAATAAATGCCAGCAGGACGACTAAGGCAATGACCACGCTCATGGGCATGAGTCTCAGATTTCTCAGCAACACTGTGCTCTGGAGGAGTCGGACATTTCCTTCATCACTGTCTCTCTCAGGGGGGCATAGAGTAGGCCCTAATCAAAAACTGCAAAATCAGTGGCAGAAACAAGTCAGCCTCCTCGGCCAAATGGGGCACCGGAGGAGGCTGGGACGCGGGCCTTTCTCCCTGGGAACGCCCGGCACGGGACTGGCCACGATGGGCGCTGTTGAAGAGGGGGGCCGCAGGGGCTGGGTCTTGCCGCCAGAGACCCCGAGGCTCCGCTCCTGCCCCGAAAAGGGAGCCCAGGCTACTACTTACCACAGCTGGGGATTCGGGGCCCGCCTCCCACCCCTTGCTATCAGCACCCTCAGCTGAGAAGGGCAGGTTCAGACTGCACAACCGAGGCGTCGCCTCCAGACTCAGGCAGCCACCCACCCCGCTCTTCCTCATACGTACCAGGCGTCAGCTCCAGGTCCCCGAGTCGCGGCGCTGAACTAAACGCCGACCCCAGCCAGCCAGCGCGTTTCCACCCACAAGACCCAGCGCGCCTAGGGAGGGCGCCAGCTCCGTCCACCAATCCTGGAATCGCACTCTCATGACGTCGGAAAGATATGCCCAATAACAAGAGACCATCCGAGGGCGGTGCAAATGGGAATATTGAAAGCCGATTGGTTCTTCCAAGCGGAAGTTGTGGCGGAAGGACTAAGTTGGAACCAATTGCGTGGCTCCTGAGGGCGGCAGCGCGGTCAGCGGCGGCGCTGAAGAGACCGGTTGCCGCCATGATAGAACAGCAGAAGCGTAAGGGCCCAGAGTTGCCGCTGGTCCCAGTCAAGCGGCAGCGGCATGAGTTGCTGTTGGGAGCGGGGTCGGGCCCCGGAGCCGGGCAGCAGCAGGCGACGCCGGGAGCTTTGCTGCAAGCGGTAAGTGAAGAAGCGGGCGGCCTTTGGCCCTCAGCTCATCTTCCTCCCCTCAGAGCGCTGTATCTGGTGATCCCCGACCCTTTCCCGCATTGCGGGGGCAGAACGAGAGTTTCTACGTAGAGTTAAAGCACATAAACACTGTAAAAGCTCCCCATAGCCTGCGGATGCTCCGTACGTGTTGCCCCGTTTGGCGCTCGTTTTCAGCCTCTCGACTGCCCTGAGATAGCGTTAGAATTAGAGCTGAGGACCTTGGGCTCAAAACCCTGACTCGGGCTTAAGCATCCTGACTCTAACATGGATCTGGCATAGAACAAAAATTCCGAAGAGTTTGTAGAATGAATGAATGAGGGAGAGAGGAAACAAGGGAAATGATTGATGTTGGCTGGTTTTGGGACGTTGGGTAAGTTGCTTTTCCCTTTATTTCTCTGCACTAGTATTATTAACAACTAAATAGCAGCTAACATTCATTGACTCTTGTACAGAAGTGTTTCATATATGAAATTTCCATTGATCTTGGTAGCAGCCTGTTAGGAACGTTATTAACCCATTTTGCAGATGGAAAAACAAACTTACCAAGTACGTGATAGAAACAGATTTTGAACTGAGAAACCATGCTCCTAACTACATTTTTTGTAAGACAGAAATAGTGATCACACTTCTAATGTCCTGTTTAGGCTCAGACGAGGAAATACGAGTGTCCTCTCATCTCCTCAATAAATCCTGCTGGCACCGTCCTCAAAATAGGTCTAGAATTGCTACTTCTACCATCTCCATCATTGCCTCATGGCCTAAGCCATTATTATCTCATCTGGCATTTTTGTAGTGGGACCCTAACTGGTCTTCCACTTTCTGCCTTTGTATCAGCACCTGTTACCAAGCCAATAACCAGAGGAATCCTTCTAAACATCAGATCACATTACACTCCGCAGAAAACTTTCTGTTGGCTTTGTACTTCATCCAGAGTAAAAACCAAAATTCTTATAATTATTTGCCCTCTTTCCCTTTACCTCTCTGACCAATTTCTTATTGTTCACCTGGCTTCAGTTACACTCTCTTCCAAGCCTCTGCCTCAGGACCTTTGCATTTGCTGCCCTCTCTGTGGGATTGCTCTTTCCAAATGTTTACATGGTTTGCTATTCAGCTCCTGCGAATATTTGCCCAAATGTAATTTTTTCAGTGAGAATTTTCCTGACCACCCTATTTTAAATTGCAGTACCACATACTGTGGAACCTACATTGCTTCTCTTTTTGTTTTTTGTTTTTAGACAGAATCTCTCTGTGTTGACCACTGGCTCACTGCAGCCTCCACCACCCGGGCTCAAGTGGTCCTCCTGCCTCAGCCTCCTAAGTAGCTGGGACCACAGACACACACCACCACACCTAACTAATTGTATTTTTTTGTAGAGATAGGATTTCACTCCTGAGCTCAAGCAATCCGCACACCTTGGCCTCCCAAAATGCTGAGATTACAGGCATGAGCCACTGTGCCCATCCCTTCTTTTGCTCTATAGCACATAACACCACATATATATTTTGCTTGTTTTCTCTCACCTTCCCTTCTCCCTTCCCCCTTTCCCACTGGAACAGCAAGCTCCATTGTTTACTTTGTTCATTGCTGTTTGCCCAGTGCCTAGCACATAACTTCTTTTTTTTTTTTTAAAGATGGAATTTTGTTCTTGTCGCCCAGGCTGGAGTGGAATGGCATGATCTCGGCACACCGCAACCTCCACCCCCCGGGTTCAAGTGATTCTCCTGCCTCAGCCTCCCGAGTGGCTGAAATTACAGGCGCCCGCCACCAGGCCTGGCTAATTTTTGTATGTTTTTAGTAGAGCCGGGGTTTTACCATGTTGGTCAGGCTGGTCTCAAACTCTTGACCTCAAGTGATCCGCCCACCTCAGCCTCCCAAAGTGCTGAGATGACAGGTGTGAGCCACCGTGCCCAGCCTGCACATAACATTTTTTAAAACTAAACGAATATGGCCGGGTGTGGTGGTGGGCGCCTGTAATCCCAGCCACTCGGGAGGCTGATGCAAGAGAATCACTTGAACCCAGGAGGCGGAGTTTGCAATGAGACAAGATCACGCCATTGTACTCCAGCCTGGGCAACAGAGCAAGACTCCTTCCCAGAAAATAAATAGATAAATAAATAAATATGAAAATGCTGGAAAGTACTGAAGAGATTTGGGGATTATGGGTAGTATACTTCTCCCATTTGACAAGTGAGCATATCAGCCCATGTTTAGATGAATTGCCCAAGTGTCGTCTTGGTGTCCAAGACCATAATCAAAACTACTTCACCCATGCTGAGGATCCCTTTGCTATGAAAAAATAAGAAAGAAAAATAGGCCAGGTGCAGTGGCTCATGCCTATAATCCCAGCACTCTGGGAGGCCAAGGTGGGCAGATTACTTGAGGCTGGGAGTTTGAGACCAGCCTGGCCAACATGGTGAAACCCCGTCCCTACTAAAAATACAAAAATTAGCCGGGCATGGTTGTGCATGCCTGTAATCTTGGCTGCTCAGGAGGCTGAAGCACCAGATCCCTTGAACCCAGAAAGCAGAGGTTGCAGTGAGCCGAGATCACACCACTGCACTCCAGCCTGGGTGACAGAGCAAAACTCTGTCTCAAAACACACAAAAAAAATTAAAAATAAAACAAAACTATTTCACCCAGTACTCCATACCATGCAGGGTTGTTGGGAAAGTCAGTTCCATCATTTGTTAAATGAGCCAGGCCAAATGTGGTGGCTCATTCCATAATCTTAGTGCTTTGGGAGGCCAAGGAGGGAGGCCAGGAGTTTGAGACCAGCCTGGGCAACGTAGCAAGACCTCATCTCCACAAAAACTAAAAAAATTAGCATGGCATGCTAGTTCATGCCTGTAGTCCTGGCTACTCAGGAGGCTGAGGCAGGAGGATCACTTGAGCCAAGGAGTTTGAAGCTGCAGTGAACCATGGTCACACTACTGCAGTCCAGCCTAGGTGACAGAGTGAGATCCTATCTCCAAAAAAAAGTTGGTCATACAACAAGAGCCGAGAGAGTGAACAAGAGAGTCATTATAACAGGTAGATAATGGAAAGTTTCAGAGAATATCAAGTTGGAGGCATTCATGTGAGAAGAGCTGCCATTCTGTGAGTCAGATGAAACCCACTTAATCATTGTTTTCCTGGTCTTTTCCCTCCCCTCCCCACCCCCTCATTTTGTAGCCTCCTTTGCCTGTATGCAGTAGTTACCTTGTGCTTCTCTTTTCTTTAGGGACCTCCAAGGTGTTCCTCCCTTCAAGCCCCAATCATGCTGCTCTCTGGACATGAAGGGGAAGTATACTGCTGCAAGTTCCACCCTAACGGATCCACCTTAGCATCTGCAGGATTTGACCGACTGATATGTGAGGCATAGTTTTTGAATCTGGAATAATTTTTCCTGCCAGATAGTGATCATTTTTAAAATCTTGGGTGCCACAGAAGATATCACTCTATGTTGGCAACATAACAGGCCACATGGCTAATATGCTAAAATTGGGGCATGAACATGCTGAATGATCTTGGGTATAGAACTTGGAGTCCGTGCAGTAAATACAGAAGCCATCATTTTACTAGTTGGAAAGTGAGTTGTTCTGGTTTGAGAATATCTTCCTCATAGAGGCAAATCTCCAGCTAATTTACCAAGGCACTTAGCAATCTAGACGTAACAGGTTAATGGCAGTAATGAGGAGAGAAATAACTTTTATTTTCCCAAAGGGATAAGGTCCTCTTAATTCACACCCAGAATCCTAGCTAGCATATGGGAAGGAAGGAATCCTAAAGTGGTAACTCCCTTAAATAATCTACCTGTACATCATTAGGATCTACTACCAGATTTCCATTTTTGAGAAATAAGTAGAATTTCTCACACCCAGTTTTGAGAAGTAAGTAGAAAAAGTCATTTTATTTATACTCCACCAAATGAAGCCAGAAGGAAAAAAAGTCAGATGCTGGCCGGGCGCGGTGGCTCACGCTTGTAATCCCAGCACTTTGGGAGGCCGAGGCGGGCGGATCACGAGGTCAGGAGATCGAGACCACGGTGAAACCCCGTCTCTACTAAAAATACAAAAAATTAGCCGGGCGTGGTGGCGGGCGCCTGTAGTCCCAGCTACTTGGAGAGGCTGAGGCAGGAGAATGGCGTGAACCCGGGAGGCGGAGCTTGCAGTGAGCCGAGATTGCGCCACTGCACTCCAGCCTGGGTGACAGAGTGAGACTCCGTCTCAAAAAAAAAAAAAAAAAAAAAAAAAGTCAGATGCTTCTGTTGCTACTCTCTTGCCAGATTATGAGATGAAATGAGTTCTTTGGCTCTTTTCTGTTGACTCTTTTTCTCGGTGCCGGGTGGATGATGCCCGTCTTCACTGCCCATTTTGATTTGGATGTTCTGGGCTCTACGATCCTTAAGCTTACTAGTGGCCAAACGTCTGGATTGCTTAGGGATCTTTGCAGAACATATACGAATTATTGATAGGCTTAATTTCATCAGACAAACTACATGGTTTTTTTTTTGTTTGGTTGGTCGGTTGGTTTTTTAGAGACAGAGTCTCACTCTGTCACCCGGGTTGGAGTGCAGTGGTGTGATCTCGGCTCACTGCATCCTCCGTCTCTCGGGTTCAAGTGATCCTCCTGCCTCAGTCTCCCAAGAGCTGGGATTGTAGGCATCTGCCACTACACCCGGCTGATTTTTGTATTTTTAGTAGAGACGGGGTTTCGCCATGTCAGCCAGCCATGCGGGTCTCGAACTCCTGACCTCAAGTGATCCACCCGCCTCGGGCTCCCAGAGTGCTGGGATTACAGGTGTGAGCCACCATGCCCGGCCTGAGAACTGTTGTTTTGATAAATTTATAAGTACCCTTTGCCTAGTAATGCTCACAGAACCCCTGTCTCCCTAACAGTACTGTGGAATGTCTATGGTGACTGTGATAACTATGCCACACTGAAGGGACACAGTGGAGCAGTGATGGAATTGCATTACAACACAGATGGCAGGTGAGTATTCTGCTTAATGGAATGACAGCTTCTCATACTAATTCTTGGCGTCCTTTCACCTTTCATCCTTTCTCAGGAGACCCTGCTATCAAAAACTACTAATTGTGGGCAGCTACTTTAGTATCCGATTTATCACGGTCACCCCAAGTGAGGTGTTCACAGTCTGTGTATGCGAATATAAAGATGTTATATCTGTCATTTCAACAACCCAGACACATTTTTCTTTTTTTAAGACATAAAATAAATCTGATTTTTATATGTAGGCTGGAGTGCAGTGACACAAACATGGCTCACTGCAGCCTCAACCTCCTGCTCGAGGGATCCTCCCACTTCAGCCTCCCAAATAGCTGGGGCCACAAGCCCACGCCTCCATGCCCAGCTAATTTTTAAAACTCATTTGTGGAGACATGGTCTTGCTATATTGCTCCTGAGCTCAAGCAGTCCACCTGCCTCAGCCTCCCAAAAATGCTGTGATTATAAGCATTAACCACCATGCCTGGCCTGAAATCAGCTATTTTTATTATTATAAAAATCATTTCTTTTGAGAAACCAAAAAAAGCAGAAAGATGAAAAAATAGTCTGTATTTCTACCACTCCAAAGATAATCAGTGTTAATTTTTTTTTTTTTGAGACGGAATTTCACTCTTGTTGCCCAGGCTGGAATGCAATGGCACGATCTCGGCTCACTGCAACCTCCGCCTCCCAGGTTCATGCGATTCTCCTGCCTCAGCCTCCAGAGTAGCTGGGATTACAGGGATGCATCACCACGCCTGGCTAATTTTGTATTTTTTGTAGAGACAGGGTTTCCCCATGTTGGTCAGGCTGGTCTCGAACTCCCAACCTCAGGTGATCCGCCCACCTCAGCCTCCCAAAGTGCTGGGATTACAGGCGTGAGCCACCACGCCTGGCCAATCACTGTTAATTTTATACATTTTTCTAATGCCTTTTTTTCTACTCAGACCTGTTTAGTTTTGGCGTATTTGTTAGAACTATGTGTACAATCTTTTTTATTTCTTTTTATTTTTTTAATTTTTTTTGAGACGGAGTCGTGCTCTGTTGCCCAGGCTGGAGTGCAGTGGCGCGATCTTGGCTCACTGCAAGCTCCGTCTCCCAGGTTCACACCATTCTCCTGCCTCAGCCTCCTGAGTAGCTGGGATTACAGGTGCCCGCCACCACGCCCGGCCAATTTTTTTGTATTTTTTATAGAGATGGGGTTTCACTGTGTTAGCCAGGATGGTCTTGATCTCCTGACCTTGTGATCTGCCCGCCTCGGCCTCCCAAAGTGCTGGGATTACAGGCATGAGCCACCACACCTGGCCAGAACTATGTGTACAATCTTATTTGCTGCTTTTTTCTCTTAACATTGCTCAGCCAACATCTGATGTCATAAACATTATTTTAATGACTATATTATTTTAGACTATATTATAGGTAATATAGAGATCTGGCTATACAAAAGTAATTCCATTGTTAGGTAGTCTGGTAAACATTCATTGTTTTACATTTCTGACCTCTGAAATCTTAGGGTGCTGCATCAATTGATACATAGCATTGTATGCATTTTAAATAAAGCATTAGAAAGCTGGGCCCGGTGGCATGTGCGTATAATCCCAGCTATTTGGGAAGCTGAGGCAGGAGGATTCCTGGAGCCCAAGAGTTCAAAACCAGCCCGGGCAACACAGTGAGGCTCCATCTCAAAAAAATGAAAAAAGAAAGCATTACAAGATCAGTTATAACTTAGAAATCATCCTCAGAGGCTGGGTGTGGTTGCTTATGCCTGTAACCCTAGCACTGTAGGAGGCTGAGGCAGGAAGATTGCTTGAACCCAGTTCAAGACCAGCCTGGGCAACATAGTGAGACCTTGCCTCTACAAATGATTTTTGAAAATTAACTGGGCATGGTGGCACAGACCTGTGGTCCCAGCTACTCAGGAGGCTGAGGTGGGAGGATCACTTGAGCCCAGGAGGTCGAGGCTGCAGTGAGCCATGATTCCAGCCTGGGTAACAGCAAGATCTCATCTCAAAAAAAAAAAAAAAATGAAAGAAAGAAATTGTCCTCAGAGACAAAAGAAAAACTTTGGTAAAGAGAAAAGATTGAAGTTACTCACCTGTCGGGTCGGTACCACAGTCTGTCTGATCTCTGCAGCACCAGGGAGTTATTAAACATTTCCAAGTGAGAGGGTGTCTTATGTTTCAAATGTTACCTATCATAAAAGAGGAAAAGATAGAGCAAACTGCTACATTAGATGTATGTCATGGGGACTCAAAGAAGGGGAATTTTTTAAACTTCACAGGGGTAGATCTTTTGTCTGGGACATCTGGGCCTAGAGCACAAATAGGATTTTGGTAGGGTGAGGCATTCCAGCATCATGGGCAAACTGGCGTAGCACGACAGGTCAGTGATCTTGAAAAATTTGACACCTTTTGGCAAGTAGGAAAGATAGATGGTTACTGTTTATCTTCACATTTCTTTTTTATTCTTTCTCTTACTTTCTAGTATGCTCTTCTCAGCATCCACAGATAAAACTGTGGCTGTGTGGGATAGCGAAACAGGTGAGAGGGTTAAAAGGCTAAAGGGACATACTTCCTTTGTGAATTCCTGTTATCCAGCCAGGAGAGGCCCTCAGCTTGTCTGCACTGGCAGTGACGATGGCACAGTTAAGGTGGGTATTGTCTCTCCGTGTTCCAGTTTCTGAGGTGAGGTGATGTGATGTGAACCTTATCTTGCCTTGCCACTTGTACTCTACCTTCCTCTGCAAAACTTAATTTTAGCAGTCATTTCCCATAACACACTTGAAATTTTTCCTCATTTAAAATAAAACATTTAATACATGTTTTAATTACCCTACAGAATAATAATAGAACCATAGAATAAATTGTTACTTGAAATAGGCCAGGCGCTCTGGTTCACGCCTGTAATCCTAGCACTTTGGGAGGCCGAGGCGGGTGGATCATGAGGTCAGGAGATCAAGACCATCCTGGCTAACACAGGGAAACCCCGTCTCTACTAAAAATACAAAAAATAAGCCGGGCGTGATGGCAGGCACCTGTAGTTCCAGCTACTCAGGAGGCTGAGGCAGGAGAATGGTGTGAACCCAGGAGGCGGAGCTTGCAGTGAGCTGAGGTCGCGCCACTGCACTCCAGCTTGGGCGACAGAGCGAGACTCCGTCTCAAAAAAAAAAAAAAAAAAAAAAAGAACAATGATAGTAATATGCGTGTCTTTCAAGGCTGATATGAGTATCCCCACCAACAGGGAGGCAGCAAAAAAAAAGCTGTTGTGAGATTATAGACAATATATAAAAAGTTCAGTGAATGGTTTTAGTATGGCACAAGATGGGAACTTAAACATCGTTTAGTCAGATGGTTGCCAGCCTATCTTTATATCATCATCACCTGAAGAACCTGTTAAAAATACCCAAAGAATCTGGTTCAGTGGATCTGCAATGGGAATCAGATATTTTAATGTGTCCTTCAAGTGATTCAGTGTAGCCAGTCTCACATTCTGGGAGCCACTGATCTCATTGAGCATCCTCATTTTATAAATAAGGAAACAGGCCTAGAAATAATAACTTATCTCAGAGGCACACAAGGACACAGTACATCATAGTACCAACCATTTGATTCTTTCTTTGACACAAATTTTGGACTCTGGTTTATATTTTAATTATTAAACAGTGAGGGACTTCAAAAGAGTACATCTGGGAAACTACACCCCCATACTTCTTATTGCTTTTTAAATGAATTAATGAATTTGCTTTTTTTTTTTCTTTGAGACAGGGTCTTGCTCTATCACCCAGGCTGGAGTGCAGTGGCACAATCTTGGCTCACTGTAGCCTCCACCTCCCGAGTTCAAGTGATTCCCCAGCCTCAGCCTCTTGAGTAGCTGGGATTACAGGTGCGCACCACCATACCTGCCTAATTTTTGTATTTTTAGTAGAGATAGGGTTTCACCATGTTGCCCAGGCTGATCTCGAACTCCTGAGTTCAGAGCAATCACCTGCCTCTGTCGCCCAGGCTGGAGTGCAGTGGCGCGATCTCGGCTCACTGCAACCTCCACCTCCTGGGTTCAAGCAGTTCCCCTGCCTCAGCTTCACTAGTAGCTGGGACTACAGGCACCCATACCACGCCCAGCTAGTTTTTGTATTTTTAGTAGAGACGGGTTCCTCATATTGGGCAGGCTGGTCTCAAACTCCTGACCTTGTTATTCGCCCCTCTTGGCCTCCCAAAGTACTGGGATTATAGGCGTGAGCCACCACACTTGGCTGAGATGTTTTTCTACTGAGTGGTTTTCTTATACCTAATCACTTGGGGCCCCTTGATGGTTGGATGGGAGGAGAGTCTGTGGTTTAAGATTGGTTTCTAAACCAGAGCTCTGACTTAGATGTCACTGTAGTTGGAGAGTCTTAACAGTAGCTGATTTACTAATTGTCATTTCAGAAGATAATAAGAGGTGGAAATGCCCCAGTGAATTTTGTTAACATTATTATTGAGTGCCTGCTATAATAAACATCTAGGAACTATTTAGGTAGTAGGAAAAGAGTATATGTCCTTTCTGTCTTCCTTCTTTTGGTTTTTTGCTTCTCTTCTGCCTTAATTAAACATGATTTGGAATAGTTATTTTTTCCTTATTACTCAAGTTAATACTTTTTTTAATGAGCAGTATGTCACATCACCTAAAGATGACTGCTTTTTAACCAGCTCCTATTTTTAATGTCAGTATATTTATATTTAAGGCATCATTAAACAGCTTTTTGCAATGTACTTTTCAGTTACTTGTGAAGTTGGAATGCTTTGTGTTATTGTTTTTTTGTTACTAGGTTGCAAGTACAGGAATTGAATAACTTCAGTTTAAGAGGAAAAAAAGTCATGTTGCTTTTTACATGTCAGAGTTCTTAACAGAAAGCAAAGGTTTCCAACAGCACTTGCATTTTTAGTCTAAAAATAGCATTCTGGGCATTATTCATACAGATCGTTTTCAAACTTTTTATCAAGTGCATTCTTCTAATAAAATTAAGTGAAATACTGCGTGTATGTGTGTATGTACTCATATATATATATAAATTTCGCTTTCATGAGCAGTTCAGTCCTAAAGCCAGTTATATAGGCCAAAGCAGGGAAGGTGCTCTAGTTAGAGATGGGCCAAGGTGGCCCAGAGCAGGGTGTCAGAGCACAAGTGTGGTAAGGAGAGCCTCCCCACTGGGCAGGGCAGTACATTGTAGGGAGTAGTCAGAGAGTGAGGAAGGCATCCATACAACACAGGGTAGGTAACCAGTGTGGGGAATTTGAGGGTGAGGGAGGGGCAGCAGCCCAACATGGAGAGTCAGCACCCTAATGGGGTGAAAGGGTCGCCTGTACATGAAGCAGTATGGGGAGAGTGTGGATGTCAAAGCCTGAACTGAGGGCATCCACACAGGGTAGAAACGATTTGGTGTAGGGAGTCTGAGACTGAGCAAGATGACGACAGCATGGTTGGAGAAGTACAGACTGGAAAAGAGCCGTAGCACAGTGATGAGGGTGTTCACACAGAGGAATGACCCAAGTTGGGTAAGGAAGAGTCACACATGGTTTCAACCAAGAACGGGAATCACAATTCAAGTAGGGAAAGGAGGAAAATTATGCAGGGGAAGGGTGAAAGAGAATATGGGAAACTGGTTGCATGCAGGAAGCACAATCACATAAGTGAATATATTGAATTTAATGGGAGGCTGATTTCTCTGTCCAAGAACAGAGTTACCAGTACAAAAGAGAAGACTAAAATGAATCTTGTGTGAGGTATAAGTGTGAACTCACAATATTCAATGTAGAAACAGATATAGAAAAAAATTGACATAAATGTGTGAGTGTGTAGGTGTGTGTGTACCTAAATGTACATATATTGCCTGACTGTCCACTGAAAAGGTTTAGGAGCAACAAGACCCCAATAGCAATAGCACCCCTTACTGTGCGGGTACTGTTTTCCACTAAAAGGAACCAGGGCTCCTATTTCAGCCCGGGGGCAGTGAAAGTACAAGATTAGCCTTGTACTTGTCAAGGCTTATTTTGTCGGAAGAACATTCTAACTAAATTATCAAATCGACCTAATTAGTAATGGGACAAGACAAAATCATGAGCCATTTGCTAGGATACAACAAAGATGCAGCATCATTTCTGTGATATTCCCACCAAAGATGTATAACTTAAATCTAATCAAGAGGAAACATAAGACAAACCTAAACTGGGGATGATGACTGTCCTGTAACTTTCAGAACTGTTGAGTTCATAAAACTCAAGAAAAGTTTGAGAGAGTCTTGCAGGCTGGAGTCTCAATTTAACATATAATTCCAGACTCAATCCTTGTGCAATAAGACAGTTGGGATAACTGGTAAAACTTGAGTGGGACTTGAGGATAAAATGGTGATAGTGTATCTGTATTTCTTGATTTTGATGGTTATGTTGAGATGATGTAGGAGAACATCTTTGTTTGTAGGACAGACACTATTTAGGAGTGATAAGGGGCCAGGTGCAGTGGCTCATGCCTGTAATCCTGGCACTTTGGGAGGCCTAGGCAGGTGGATCACTTGAGGTCAAGAGTTCAAAACCAGCCTGGCCAACATGATGAAACCCTGTCTCTACTAAAAATACAAAAAAGCCAGGCATGGTGGCAGTTGCCTGTAATACCAGCTACTCAGGAGGCTGAGGCAGGAGAATTGCTTGAACCCGGGAGGTGAAGGTTGCAGTGAGTGGAGATGACACCACTGCACTCCAGCCTGGGCAACAGAGCGAGACTCCATCTCAAAAAAAAAAAAAAAAAAGTGATAAGGCATTGGGTAAGCAACTTACTCTCAAATGATTGAGACCAAAAATAGTGCTCTTTTTACCTCCAAGTTTTCTATAAATTTATGATTGCTTCAAAGTAAAATAATTATTAAAAGTGGTAGTTATCTGGAACTAAAATTCTAAATTATTTTAAACAACCTTTGACCACCATGACTTTTAGGAGAAAGACAAAGATAGATTTGACCTGAGTGAAGTATCTATTGAGACAAAGATTATAGTACAGTTTATAAAATATATAGGATCTAAATTATTAAGGCCTTGAATTCCAAGTTAAGAAGTTTGGACTTGATTCTGTAACCACAGGATTTGGGGGAGGGGGAGATGTTGGGTTTGTAGGAGAGGAGTGAAGCATTCTTTTTGGACCATTTATCTGAGTAATGAACTAATTTTTAGTTCATATTTACATGAACAAAGAAGAAACTACTTTTCATCCTAAACCATGAGAATTGGGAGGAAGAGGCATCTTGGCACAGATCCTACTCAGACTTTCCTTGTTGACTACAGGATTGAATTTAAGCCTATGACCTTCCCTAAGGTTCCACGGCTGATTCCTTTCTTTTTGATGTTGGCCCTTTAAAACTTGGAACAGTCACCCGAAAGTCTCTTTCTTCTGAATGAAACGACCCATTCTCTTAAAACATTTACTTGTGGTTCATCTTCTCAAGTGTGTCATTCATTTATTGAAACATCTCTGAGCCTTCTCTGTGTTATCCATGCTTTAAAAATGTAGAGCTATAAGGGTTTGTTTGTTTGTTTAAGAGATGGGGTCTTGGCCGGGTGCAGTGGCTCACACCTGTAATCCCACCACTTTGGGAGGGCAAGGTGGGTGGATCACCTGAGGTCAGGAGTTCGAGACCAGCCTGGCCAACATGGTGAAACCCCTGTCTGTACTAAAAATACAAAAATTAGCTGGGCATGGTGGCGCACGCCTGTAATCCCAGCTATCCAGGAGGCTGAAGCAGGAGAATTGCTGCAACACAGAAGCAGAGGTTGCAGTGAACCGAGATGCCGCCACTCTCACCCAGGCTGGAGTACAGAGCTGCAATCACGGCTCACTGCAGCCTCAACCTCTCTGGCCCAAGTGATCCTCCCATCTCAGCCTCCCAAGTAGCTGGGAGTATAGGCATATACCACCACACTCAACTTTTTGTTTTTATTTTGTAGAGACGAGGAATCACCATGTTGCTCAGGCTGGTCGCTAACTCTGGGCTAAAGCCATCCTCCTGGTCTCGGCCTCCGAAAGTGCTGGGGTTACAGGCATGAGCCACCACACCTGGCCCTCTAAGAATTTTATAGTTCTAGCTATTAAATTTAGGTCCTTGATCCATGTTGAATTAATTTTTGTGTATCATGTTAGGCAGGGGCTTACCTTCATTCTTTGGCATGTGGTTAGCCAGTTGTCTTAGCACAATTTGTTGAGAAGACTACTTTTTCCTTCAATATGGACCATAGTTACTTGCTTCTTTGCATGACTTATATTTTGTTGAAAACTAGGCATTTAAATATTATAGCATGGCGACTCGGGAAATTAGGTCCCCAGAGCTGCTTGTTGTAGTTGTTTGTTTAGTGACTTTCTGTGGGTTGGGGTAAGGTAAGGGTGGTTGGTTGGTTGGTTGGTTGTTTTTTGAGATGAAGTCTCGCTCTGTAGCCCAGGCTGGAATGCAGTAGTGCGATCTTGGTTCACTGCAACCTCCACCCCCCGGGTTCAAGTGATTCTTGTGCCTCAGCTTCCTGAGTAGCTGGGGTTACAGGGGCACACCACCATGACCAGCTAATTTTTGTATTTTTAGTAGAAACAAGGTTTTTGTTGGCCACGCTGGTCTTGAACTCCTGACCTCAAGTGATCCATCCACCTCGGCCTCCCAAAATGCTGGGCTTACAGTCATGAACCACCATGCCCGGCCTGTTTAGTGAATTTTTGAACTAATTTTGTAAAGTTTGTATTCTTTGTCCTTTGTGACCACTGAATTCTTTTTTTTGTTAGCTTAATGGTCAGCTAGTGAATGACAGAAGTTTCCTAAATTACCTACAACAACAAGAACAAAAATTCTCCCAGTCTTTGCAGATTGTCTTTTTGTATGTTGGAGCCAGCCTTCAACTCCTTGCCATGCAGTTTACATCTCACCTTAGCTTTCACTTCCTGCTTGTGCAGAGCCTGAAGGTCAACCTGAGAGCTTACGGCCTTCTCAGATCTTTTCTAAGTATGTGCCCAGCCATGGACATGCAAGTGGTCTAGATTGCCAGGGATGGGCCAGGCATGGTGGCTCATGCCTGTAGTCTTAGCACTTTGGGAGGGCGAGGCAGACAGATCACTTGAGGCCAGGAGTTTGAGACCAGCCTGGTCAACGTGGCGAAACCCTGTCTCTACTAAAAATACAAAAATTAGCTGGGCATAGTGGCATGCGCCTGTAATCGCACCTACTCGGGAGGCTGAGACATGAGAATTGCTTGAGCCCGTGAGGTGGAGGTTGCAGTGAGCCAAGATCGCACCACCACACTCTGGCCTGGGCGACAGAGGGAGCGTCTGTCCCTAGATAGATGATAGATAGATAGATAGATAGATAGATAGATAGATAGATAGATAGATAGATAGATAGATAGATAGATGATAGATAGGGTCTGTCGATAGATAGGTAGATAGATAGACAGACAGACAGACAGACAGACAGACAGACAGACAGACAGATAGATAGATGATAGATAGGGTCTGTCGATAGATAGATAAGCTAGATAGTGTCTGTCAGATAGATAGATAGATAGATAGATAGATAGATAGATAGATAGATGATAGATAGGGTCTGTCGATAGATAGATAGATAGATAGATAGATAGATAGATAGATAGATAGATAGATAGGGTCTGTCGATAGATAGATAAGCTAGATAGTGTCTGTCAGATAGATAGATAGATAGATAGATAGATAGATAGATAGATAGATAGAGTCTGTCAGATAGATAGATAGATAGATAGATAGATAGATAGATAGATAGATGGATGGATGATAGCCAGGAATATGTCAGTGCTTTTCAAAGCTCTTATTCCCCAAATTGTTTCCTTCCCCAGCCCTTCCTCCCAAGGTTTTCAGTTTGTATTTTTGCCCCAACTGTTTTTCCTTGTCCCCAGGAACCAGAGGCTAATAATGTCCTTTCCTTTAAATGTTTTCAAGGAAAGTTCCAAGTTA
The DNA here is from genome assembly GCF_006542625.1 of Nomascus leucogenys. Classification (NCBI taxonomy): domain Eukaryota; kingdom Metazoa; phylum Chordata; class Mammalia; order Primates; family Hylobatidae; genus Nomascus; species Nomascus leucogenys. Next base: position 579,952 of record NC_044392.1, on the reverse strand, counting down.
GGCAAAATAAATGTAAGTCCTTTGGGCTCATCCTTCAGGGAGCCACCAGACAGATAAAAATAAACAATTTTTATTGTTTATTCTTTGACAATAAGAAATAGGCCCACTTTGCTTCCTCAGTACTAGGAAACCATACTGGGAATATGGGTTATCTTCAAAGCTGTTGCTGAGCAGGAGACAGAGCCAGTACAAATTAAAACACTACAAAGCCCTTTTACTGTGACTCGGGTAGTTTTTTGTTTCCTTTTTCCTCATTAAGGGTTTGCCTGGTTACTATAAACTTTTAATTAGTTTTGAGAGTTCCGACAGTTGATTCTGACAGATTTTGCTGGTTAATTTGCTGCTTTCGTGGAAGGACAAGCTTTTGTCATTGTTTATTATACTATTTTCACTGACATACCCTCTTTTTTTTTTAAATGTGGGTTGCAGCCCACTAATGAATTAGTATCTACAGTTTGAAAAAATTGTCTGATATCCTTGTTGTCCTAAAAAATATATGAACTAAGTAGTTAGGGGAATTCCATTCTAAGAGTATGTTGATTTAACTCTGTTCACTTTAACAAAGAAGTCTGAAAATATAACCGAAGTTTTGTTTCACCAGCCTTCAAATGTCTTGGCAAAATTGAGGACACTGCTTACCATGTGTGTTATTAGGATATCCAGGAGTTAGTGATATGGGATCCCAATTATAGATGTGTTCATGTCCACAAAGTCCTCGTACTTAAGGGATATTTGTACTGTGCAATTGCTTCTTAGAGTGATGTTACTGATAGTCTATCTTGTCCTTTGCTTCAGCTTTGGGACATCCGGAAGAAAGCAGCCATCCAGACATTTCAGAACACGTACCAGGTGTTAGCTGTGACCTTCAATGACACAAGTGATCAGATTATTTCTGGTGGAATAGACAATGATATCAAGGTATGTTTGATGTTTATGATACATTTCCATTTCATCTATCTGCACTTAGAGACGAATTTTTTCAAACTTCTCAGATTGTGGTAGCTTTGCACTTAATACCAACTGAAAGGAAAATAGTAACTTGGAACTTATTTTCTTTTTCTCCTGTCTTCATTGACTTCCTAAATTAAAGGTTGCATTGCAGATCTTATAAATGCTGTCAGGGACCAGGCACTTAATGTGAAGTGTGAAGTCTCTGTAGGGGGACTATGTAAAAAATAGTGCATTTCCTTTTAAAGACATTCAAAATCTTTTTTTAACCATCTTGGTTTAAAGAGAGCAGTGAATCAGTTTGTGATTCTGTATCCTCATCTCTCACTGTGTTTTTCTTTTTGATACTATGGAAAGGGAGTTTTCTAAGTTTCTCTAAGAATGAGAGAAGGTAATGATATTAAAGAGGCAATAGACCATATGGCAGTACAGTGTAGCTCAAACTTTCGAGTAATTGACTTGGGTTCTAATCCCAGTTTCACCATTTTCTAGTTTTGTGACTTCAAGCACCTTCTTTAAGCCTCTTTTTCTTGTGCGAATGGTGATGGGGTAATGATAAAAAAAACAGTAGCATCTACCACATGCCATTGTGGGGATTAAAAGAGCCTGATTCATTAGAGCACTTAGCAGAATTCCTGGACATAACAAGTGCCAGGAAATGTATTATTTTGGGCCTGCACAGCTTGTCTTCCTTTCCTATTGGCTTCCTTGGGCATCTTAACGACTTTGACCTTACCTTCTGCTTTACAGTAAGAAGAGTAACTGTCAGATAAATACTCAACTTTCTGTGTTGTCCTTACCTAGAAGTTGTACTGTATTTCCATCCTTCGTTGTTTCCTTTGCTGTTACTTTGGATGAAATATCCTTGCTTTTGGCCAGGTGCGGTGGCTCACGCCTGTAATCCCTGCACTTTGGGAGGCCGAGGCGGGTGGATCACAAGGTCAGGAGACTGAGATCATCCTGGCCAACGTGGTGAAACCTCGTCTCTACTAAAAATACAGAAATTAGCTGGGTGTGGTGGTGTGTGCCTGTAATCCCAGCTACTCAGGAGGCTGAGGCAGGAGAATTACTTGAACCTGGGAGTCGGAAGTTGCGGTGAGCGGAGATCACGCCGCTGCACTCCAGCATGGCCATGGGGCAAGACTCCATCTCCAAAAAAAAAAAAAAAGAAAGAAAGAAATATCCTTGCTTTTGTCTAAAGGTAGTCTTTTTGTTTTTTTTTTTTTTTTTTTTTGAGTCAACGTCTTGCTCTGTAGCCCAGGCTGGAGTGCAGTGGTGCTATCTCAGCTCACTGCAGCCTCTGCCTCCTGAGTCCCAGTTCAAGCAATTCTCCTGCCTCAGCCTCCTGAGTAGCTGGGATTGCAGGCACGTGCCACCATGCCCAGCTAATTTTTGTATTTTTTAGTAGAGACAGGGTTTCACCATGTTGGGCAGGCTTATCTTAACTCCTGACCTCGTGATCCACCTGCCTTGGCCTCCCAAAGTGCTGGGATTACTGGTGTGAGCCACCGTGCCTGGCCTAAAGGTAGTCCTTTAAATGTGAGAGTTTCAATCCTTCATCCCTTCTTTCAGCCTCTTCTTTTCTACTTTTCTTTTTTTTGAGACAGTCTCACTCTATCGCCCAGACTTGAATGCAGTGGCGTGATCTTGGCTCACTGCAACTTCCGCCTCCTGGGTTCAAGCAATTCTCTTGCCTCAGCCTCCTAAGTAGCTGGGACTACAGGCGTATGCCACCACGCCCGGCTAGTTTTTTGTATTTTTAGTAGAGACATGGTTTCACCAAGTTAGCCAGGATCGTCTTGATCTGCTGACCTCGTGATCCGCCCGCCTCAGCTTCCCAAAATGCTGGGATTACAGGCATGAGCCACCACGTCCAGCCTTTCTTTTCTACTTTTCTACTTTCTTATGAGTATTTCATCATGCTTAGGTCTCTTCTCTGGGTGGCAAAAAAAAAAAAAAATTCTTCCTTCAACCCCACATCTCCTCCTCATATTGCCCTGTGAATCCTTCCCTTCGCAACCGAACTGTTTAATTTAATTATTTATTTATTTATTTATTTGAGACAGAGTTTCACTCTTGTTGCCCAGGTGTGAATGCAATGGCACCATCTCGGCTTACCACATCCTCTGCCTCCTGGATTCAAGTGATTCTCCTGCCTCAGCCTCCTGAGTAGTTAGGGTTACAGGCATGTGCCACCATGCATGGCTAGTTTTGTATTTTTGGTAGAGACAAGGTTTCTTCATGTTGGTCAGGCTGGTCTCGAACTCCTGAACTCAGGTGATCCACCTGCCTCGGCCTCCCAAAGTGCTGGGATTACAGGCATAAGCCACCATGCCTGGCCCAAAACTTCTTAAAAAGGATGATGATGGTGGTGGTGATAATATTGTTATCACATTATGTAACACATAGTGCTTACTTTCTGCCAGTTGTTGTTCTCAGAGCTTTACATCATTAATTCATTTAAGCTTCACACCTCCTCACGGATCTTAAAGACTTTGACCTTACAACCTCATGAAATAAATCCTACTGATGCAATTGTACAGATGAGGAAACTGAGCTAAAAGAGGCACAACAGCTTAAACCCAGGTTACACAGCTGATACGTGATGGAACCTCAGTTCAAATCCCAGAGTCTCATTCTAGAGTTATACTCTTAATACTTAGAGGAATCCGCTGGAGATTTTTCTGCACTCACTGTCTTCAGTTCCTCACATACCATTCATTCTTCATTCCTAATAGTCTGGGTTTTTTTGTTTTTTGTGTGTGTTTTTGTTTTTTAACATAATCGCTCTGTACCATAGACTTGGTCTTCTCTCTTCCCTGAGTTCTGTGACAACAAACTGTCCTATCCATCTGGTAGGTCCTTCTCCTTCTCTGCCTCCCATTATGAGCTACTCTGTCTGTGGAGTCTTTAAACATCATTATTCGCCAAGGGCCTTTGCTTTTCTCACTGTGTACATTCCCCAAGACAGATCTCGTCTACTTCCATGACTCCATCATCCCTCTGCCGAAGACAATTTTCCCACCCCAGATCTTAAGCTTCAGGTCCTTGTGTACAACTAGCTGTTCAGTAGCCCCCATTTGAATGTCTCATAAGTACCTAAGAATTCAGGTTTTCCAAAATTGAACTTCCCATCCCTTTTCCATCATATAAATACTTGGAGAATGAATAATCAGAACATGGAAACTTAGATCAACTTTAATAGCTATGCACAATATTTCCCAGAATGGAGTTGGGAGCTCACTGGCATCAGAATCACTAGAAGCCTTCTTGTACACATGAAAATAGATTGTCATCAAGCTATGATAACTTTTATACTTTTCAAGACATGTAAATTTACATACAGTGAAGTAAACATTTTTGGTATACAGTTATAAGAATTTTAATGTTTGCATAGATTCACTATCACCAACAGAGTACCAAATTTGATTGATGCCCTCATCTCCACTGTGGGGAGAGACTAACCTAACAATAATACTCTTGTGCTAGTAAAGTCTTCTTACTACCAATAGTATGGCTTACTTTGGGCTCTTTATCTGGACTGTTCCTGGGCCTTCTAAAGACAATAGTGCTATATAGCACAAATTCTCACAGCTTAAATAAAAGAAGCTAGCCTCAAAAGGTATATATATATATATATATATATATATGATTCCTTATATGATATTCTCAAAAAAAATTATAGGGCAAAGAAGAGATCAGTAATCGGCAAGTGTTAGGGATGAAGAGGTTTGACACAAAGGAGAATAATGAGGAAGTTTTTGGAGTGATGAAAACTGTTCGGTACTCTGTCAGTGATAGGAAACTAAAAAGTGTTTGCTGGGCGTGCTGGCTCACACCTGTAATCCCAACACTTTGAGAGGCCAAGGCAGGCGGATCACTTAAGGTCAGGAGTTCTAGACCAGCCTGGCCAACATGGCAAAACCCCGTCTCTACTAAAAATACAAAAATTAACCAGGCATGGTGACATGCGCCTGTAATCCCAGCTACTCAAGAGGCTGAGGCACGAGACTGGCTTGAACTAGGGTGGCGGGGGTTGTGGTGAGCCAAGATTGCACCACTGCACTCCAGCCTAGGCGACAGAGACCCTGTCCCAAAAAATAAAAATAAAAAAAAAGCTAAAAAGCATTTAATCCGCCCACAAATATTCAAATTTTTCTGCCAATGCTTCATTTTTGGGGAATTTTTTAATTAGAAGTGCACCCAGCACTGAGAGAGTCCCCTTGTTTGTGTACTGTATATATTGTATTCTCTTTTCTAAACAAAAAATCAGTATAGACTTTTCCTAATTTGTCTACTTATTTACCTTAAATGTTTTATGCAGATATAAAATTTGGATTCAAATATATATTTAACAAATCAACTTTATTGGGAATAACATTATTAAAAATTAATTACAATTAAAATAGATTTAGTAATAAAAGTGATACTTTGTATATTAAAGTGCAGAAAATGTACAAGAATTATAAAAATAGATAAGTCACTGTAGTTTCATCATCCAAATTCAGTCTCTCTTACTATTTCACAGTGTACTTCCTTCAAGTCTTTTCTGTACCACAATGTTTTGTATGTAAACATCATAATATTCACTCTTTAGATAATGCTTTTTTTTTTTTCAAGAGAGAGTCTCGCTCTGCCGAGGCTGGAGTGCAGTGGTGCAAGCATGGCTTACTGCTGCCATGACCTTCTGGGCTCAAGCAATTCTCTCACCTCAGCCTCCCAAGTAGCTGGCACTACAGGTGCATGCCACTATGCCCAGCTAAATTTTTTTTTTTTTTTTTTTTGAGATGGAGTTTCACTCTTGTTGCCCAGGCTGGAGTGCAATGGCGCGATCTCAGCTCACTGCAACCTCCACCTCCCGGACTCAAGTGATTCTCCTGCCTCAGCCTCCCGAGTAGCTGGGATTACAGGCACCTGCCACCACGTCCCGCTAATATTTTGTATTTTTAGTAGAGACATGGTTTCACCATGTTGACCAGACTGTTGTAGAACTCCTGACCTCAGGTGATCCGCCCACCTCTGCCTCCCAAAGTGCTGGGATTACAGGCGTGAGCCACTGTGCCTGGCCAGTTTGGTTTGTTTTCTTTTTTGTTTTTTTAGAAATGGGTTCTCAACACATTGCCCAGGCTGGTCTCGAACTCCTGGCCTCAAGCAGTCCTCCCTCCTTGGCCTCCCAAAGTGTTGGGATTACAGGCATGAACCACTGTGCCCAGCCATGATCTCTTTTCACTTATTATCACATTGCTGGTCCTTTGTCAGGAATCCCCCACCCCCACCTTTGATGCATTGCTGTAACTTGCTTTCTTATCTTCAGATCACAGCATAGATATCTCTTCCAGAAAGTATTTCCTAAACTAAGCTCACCTCTAGTTGCTCTCTATCAAATCATTCTCAATTTCTTAGAATTGTAGTTAGAATCATTTTCCTTTCCATTTTTTTGTTTTATTTTGAGGTCTCACTCGTGTTGCCCGGGCTGCAATGTGATGGTGGAATCATAGCTCACTGTAACCTTGAATTCCTGTGCTTAAGCGAAGTTGGGATCATTTTGCAATTTGCCACTTAATTGCTAGCTTTGTGATCTTAAGAAAGTTGTTTTAACCTCATCGTCTCCATTTCTTATGTCTAAATGGGAATTGTCAGCTCACCTCATATAATTGTTACATTAATTAAGTGAAGTAAGGATATAATATTCCTAGCACCGTGGCAGGGACATAGTGTGTTCAATATAAGTCAGCTGCCATTATCATCATCATTTTTTATTATTACAGTATTCAATAATTTAGTGACAACCGTGTCATTGGACATTTAGGCTGTTTCATGTGAATCATTATCACAGATTGTGCTGCTATGGACATATTTGTGCATGAAACTTTTTCTATGTTTTCTTAGAATAGATTTCCAGATGAAAATTAATGTGTTTTAACAAGTATAAGGATGTTTCATATTTGGGATACAGGCTGCCATATTGTTTTCTGGCAGCAGCAGTTAATACAATATTTGAAACCAGGTTGCTAGAATTATTTCTTTATTTTTGCTCTTGTATAACAGACGATGGACTGGAGAGTTGTGTGTGTGTTAGAATTTAGTTAGAAGGTAGTCTTTTCCCTATTAAAAATACCCTGCTGATGGCCAGGCACGGTGGCTCATGCCTGTAATCCTAGTACTTTGGGAGGCCAAGGCGCACAGATCACTTGAGGCCAGGAGTTCGAGGCCAGGAGTTCCAGACCAGCCTGGCCAACGTGGCGAAACCCCGTCTCTACTAAAAATACAAAAATTAGCTGGGCGTGGTGGCACACACCTGTAGTCCCAGCTACTTGGGAGCCTGAGGCACGAGAATCGCTTGAACCCGGGAGGTGGAGGTTGCAGCTAGCCAAGATCACGCCACTGCACTCCAGCCTGGATGACAGAGTGAGACTCTGTCCTGATAAAAAAAAAAAAAACGAAAACAAAAAAACATACCCTGTTGTTACATGCAGAGGGGAGAGTAATTGCTCTCTCCAACTCAGGAAGACTCTTAGTTGTCCTAAAAGACCTCATAAATTTCTTTAAACATGCAAAAGAGAGGCTCCTTTTCAGTCAGAAAGACTCAGGAAATGTCAAACCTGAAAAGAACCTTAGACATCACCTCCATCCCTCACCTTATAGGTGACTGAAGTGAGGCCCTAAGAGGTTAAGTGATCTGGCCAAGATCAAATAGTCATCACTCAGTCAGTGGTAGAGACAGGACCAGAGCTCGCTCTCTAGAGGGCTAATAGTCTTACCACTCTGTCTTGTTACCTCTAGTCAATTAACAAGTACCTTTTAAGCACCTAGAGGCTTACCAGTCTTGAGCCCTTGTGTGACAAATCACCATACTGCCTCACTACATTAGGAGATGCTCTCAGAGAGCCTGTTTTTTGTTTGTTTCTCAGTCTATCTTAGGTAACACTGCCTGTTCTAAGAAAGAGAAACAAATAAGGAGTGGGAACCCTTTTAAAATCTGAGGTGAACAAATTCTGTGTATATTTGTGTGCAGATAATGCTTTTCCCACCAATCTCTTGGAACTTCCTACCTGGTGACAGGATTGGGGAGTCAGAGGAAAATGAAGAAAGAAGAAAATGTGTCACTTGAGAGCCTGATGGTCTGGCTGGCAATCTGGCATTTCTTGTAATCCTGAGCTCTAGTTAGGATGGGAGTTCAGTTTGTATTTTTTTTTCAATGTAATGGTTAAAAGGATAGATTGGGCCAGGTGTGGTGGCTCATGTTTGTAATCCCTGCACTTTAGGGGGTCTCATCCCTTCAGTTATTAAATATATGGGCCAGGCCAGGCACGGTGACTCACGCCTGTAATCCCAGCACTTTGGGAGGCTGAGGTGGGCGGATCACAAGGTCAAGAGATCGAGACCATCCTGACCATAGCCAACATGGTGAAACCCCATCTCTGCTGAAAATACAAAAATTAGCTGGGTGTGGTGGTGCGCGCCTGTAGTCCCAGCTACTCGGGAGGCTGAGGCAGGAGAATCACTTGAACCAGGGAGGCAGAGGTTGCAGTGAGCGGAGATTGCACCACTGCACTCCAGCCTGGCGACAGAGGGAGACTCGGTCTCAATCAATCAGTTAATCAATGAGCCAGAAGGATCTTTCCAGAATATACAACTGAATGTCTAATTTTTCTATTTTGAACCCTTCTGTGACTCCCCAGTGAAGGAAATAAAGTGCAAGCCAGGCATTCAAAACCTTTCATGAGCTGGCCTCTGCCTGTCTACCTCATCATCTGCTGCCTCTGGGTGCCTAATCTCCTACAATCCAGCAGTGTTTTTCATGCCCCTCTACTTCCTTAAATTATCTTGTTCTAGTAAATACCCTTCCACTTTGTCTAAGTTAAAAAAAAACAAAAAACTTCCTTCTTCCAGACCCTGCTCAGGTGCTTCATTTTCTGCGAAAGCTTCCCTTTCTCACTCTCATCTCTGTTCCACCAGAGCTAACCCCTCTGACCCCTTTGCAACTGTACCTTGCATAGGCCTGTCATTACTTGTTTAAACATCTTAACTTTTCCTTGTTATACTGAACACTCCTTCAGAGCAGAGGCCATGTCTTTTTTTTAATTGCCAGCAGTACCTGCCACTTATCAGATGCCCAGATTTTCATTGAACAGCTGATTCAGATACTTGCAGAATGTTTTGCTTAAATTCCTGCTGTAGATTTTTTTTTTTTTTTTTTTTTTTTTTTTTTGAGACAGAGTTTTGTTCTTGTTGCCCAGGCTGGAGTGCAGTTGTGTGATCTCGGCTCACTGTGGCCTCCGCCTCCCAGGTTCAAGTGATTCTTCTGCCTCAGCCTCCTGAGTAGCTGGGATTACAGGTGTGCACCACCACGCCCGGCTAATTTTTTGTATTTTTAATAGAGACAGGGTTTCACCATGGCCAGGCTGATCTTGAACTCCTGACCTCAGGTGATCCAACCACCTTGGCCTCCCAAAGTGCTGGGATTACAGGAGTGAGCCACCCTTGCTGTAGATTTTTTTTTGTGGCAAATCCTGGATACTTTTTGGACCTGCACAAACAAGGTATACAGGCCTCAAGGAGGAAGTTTGGAAATAACACACAAGTTCTGTGAGGGGTTGGCAAAGTGCATTCTCTCCTAGTTGTTACAAAGCTAGATTTCAACAGTACCTTCTCAGAAGAGAAGGAACAACAGCTTGAACAAAATGTCAGACATTTCAGGCTTTCCTGATTACTGAAGCAGCAAACATCTTGATACAAAAAAATGATCGTATAGAAAATGTGTTGGGCTCCACACATGAATGAGTTACTGGTGGAGAAAGTGGAGTTGTCTGTCTTATGTATTGCTCTGCTGTGTAACACCTAACTCATTTCTAGATAAGGAAAAGTGTCTTGATTTAAGGAACAGCAAAAGTTTTATTCACTTAGAAAAAAACTACATTGCAATATGAAATAAAATTGGGGGAAAATTTGTATTTTATGTAATACCAGTGACCTTAACAAAATTACTGTTCTTTTTGCCATGTGACTTTCCAGACTATTTCTGTTAGCTTGAAAATATATATTTTACATAGTTGTAGTCTGTGTAAAGATAAATACCGTTTTGTATTTTCCTTTTTTGCTTAATAGCTTATTATGTAAATATTTTTACATTTGGTCTTCTGAGTTATTTTTAGGAACTGCTTAACAATAGCTACACATTATTGAGGACCTGTCATGTGCCCGGCATGTGCTAAGCATTCTTATAATCCTTACAACAGCCGTAAGAAGTAGCTATTGTTATCCCTAATCCAAACGCCCAGAAAGAGTTAGTGACCCAATGACACATAACTCTAAGTGGCAAGGACCAGTTTATTCTTACCCTAAGTCACCACTTTCTACTCTGTCGTGCTATCTCCTGTATGAGAATTCAGTTTTGCAGTGTGCTTATGAACCATAATTTAATAAACCACTATTTTTCCTGCTTGACTTTTAGGTTATTTTCTGTATCTTACCTTTCCTATACAAGCAATAGTGAACCTGTAATTTATTTTTATTTTAATAAATGTGCTTTTTCCATAGTGTATGTGCATGTACATATCCATACATGTACATATATATTGTCACATATTGTTACATTAAATGAAAAATTTTAAGCATCTATATTTTTCATATTGTTACACAAATGTAATCATAATGCCTTTTTTAAATGACATGTTCGTTTTATGTATTTATAATTTTTAATGGCTAAGAATCATAGTTTAAGCATTTTAAGCACTCTAGTTTTTTTCTATAATAGTTTTTATTTGCTATGATTTGAAAATAACCTTTCTGAATTCTATTTTTTTGTTTAAAACTTTATCTTAACATTTGATATGCATTCTTTTATATTTATCTAATCAAACGTGATAACCTTAACTACCTTTTTAGAAAGACAGATTGGCCAGGCATAGTGGCTCATGCCTATAATCCAAACACTGAGAGGATGAGGTGGGAGGATCGCTTGAGCCCGGGAGTTCAAGACTAGCCTGGGCAACATGGTGAAACCTGTCTCTTCAAAAAAATTAGCTGGGTATAGTAGCATGCTCCTGTAGTGCCAGCTACTGGGGAGGCTTAGATGGGAGAATCACCTGAGCCCGGGAAGTCAAGGCTACAGTGAGCCATGATAATGCCACTGCACTGGGCAACAGAGTGAGACCCTGTCTCAAAAAAAAAAAAAAAAAAAAAGGTGTTTTTCTCTTTGACAGAAATCCTGTGTTTTATAGTAGAGTAATATCAGTGTCTCTGAGCAATTGACTCTTGTCTCTTGTGTCATCATTCTCTTTCTCTGCTTTTATTAAAATTTGATTTCTGGGTGCACCTTTTTATTTTTGCAGGTCTGGGACCTGCGCCAGAACAAGCTAACCTACACCATGAGAGGCCATGCAGATTCAGTGACTGGCCTGAGTTTAAGTTCTGAAGGCTCTTATCTTTTGTCCAATGCAATGGACAATACAGGTAACTTTGGAAAGGAAATCTCTCCCCGGATCCAAGGAAAAAGTCAAAGATTGCTCACAGATTCCATCAGATGATTAGAATGTGTTGTAATGGGGAAAGCTTTAGGTGAGATAGTCAAGAATCTAGGACTGTAGTCTCAGATCTCTGTCTTGTCCCTGAACAACTTTGCTCACAGCATTTCTCTCTAGGCATCAGTTTCTACATTGATAAGAGGACTGGACTTTACCTTTAAGACCCATCTCAGTTCTGGTATGCTGTGTATCCAACAGGATATTAGAAACTCTAGGTGATGAGTTTAATGAAAAAGATGTGAATCTAGAGGTCTATTCAAGGCAGTTCTTGTGCGTTTTCAGAGAGCACCAAGCTTGGATGATCTCTTTTGCTCCTTCCTGCCAGTCTGTCTTCCCTCCCCACTCTGAAAGCATTGGTGTGAGAAGAGGTCTTCATTAAAACATTCTAGATTTACACAAACACACTCTTGCTCTTTCTCTTTACTTGTTTTTGAGTTGTAGGATGGGAGGATGGGTTACTACAGAAAAAAAGTAGTGTGACTTGCTGGATTATATGCTTAATGTTGAGGGAGTTTGGAAATGGCCCTGGTATACAAAATTATAGGCTTGTCAGGAACTAAAATGTATTCCCTGACATTTTGTAATAAAAACAATACCTGACATTCACTGGGTACTTAATAAATATTTGTTGAATGAATGGACATCTTTACCTTTTAACTATATTCTCAATGGCAAACTTTCATGCATACCTTTGCCTTTTTATGCCTGTCTGACTCCAAGGATTGATAATACTTTTTTCATACTCAAATAAAATGACATCACTGAAATTCCACTATAGGTATAACTTCAGTTACAGTGGCTATAGCTACTGCTTACAATAGATGTTTATACACATTTAATCTAGCATTAAAAAAATATTTTTTCCTCAAATTTTTTGATAAGACAGGATCTTGCTATGTTGCCCAGGCTGGTCTCAAACTCCTGGGCCCATGCAAGCCTCCCAAGTACCATGCCTAGCTAATTCTAGCATTCTTTATAATGAGGAACAATGAGGTTTCCTAGATTGATATTAAAATAAGGAAAAAATGATAGAATAATTTCTTGTGGCTGTGTAATACAATTATAAATTCTTTATTTTTGTTTGTTGCTTACAAATTTTAGAACCTTTGCATATATATCATCTCATTGGATCTTTAAAATAGTATTATTGGCTGGGCAGGGTAGATCACCTGAGGTCAGTAGTTCGAGACCAGCCTGGCCAATGTGGTGAAACCCCATCTCTACTAAAAATACAAAAATTAGCCAGGTGTGGTGGTGGGCACCTGTAATCCCAGCTACTTGGGAGGCTGAAGCAGGAGAATCACTTGAATCCGGGAGGCAGAGGTTGCAATGAGCCAAGATCGTGCCACTGCACTCCAGGCTGAGCAACAAGAGCGAAACTCCATCTCAATCAATCAGTCAATAATATTATTTAAAAAGAAGACAGATGATTTTCTCTTCATTCTACAGAACAGGAAAACCAAAACACAAACAATCTCACTGTTTACCTGACATCACCCAAATATGTAACAGAGATAGAATTAGAATCAGTGTTTACTTTTTCTGATTTTTGGTATGGTATGGTGCTCTTTTGATTTATTTGACCTTTTATATATTTTATATATATCTGACCTTGTTCAGTTTTAGACTATCAGGTGCCCATATGAGGGAAATTAGGAAAGGGCAATGTAAGTTTGGCTTTTATAAGTTCATTGTCACAGTAGTTCCTGGTATTTAGTTTGTCACATTGAAGCTTTGCTAGATGTGACTAAGCTGGCAGAGAAATCTTGCAAAATATCTTTTTGAAATTAGTATCACACCCAACTGCATTCTGTTGCAAATTACCAACATTGCATGTGACATTTTTCCTTCCTGCCCCCTCAGCTAGCCCCAGTTATTGGGATTTAGATGTAGTTTCCTGCTTGAAAAAGAAAAGAGCCTTAACAGGTAGCAGTATGTCATGTTGGACTTTGCCCACCCAGGAAACAGCATCTGCCATTGATTGACATGATACTAATTTCAGCTGGGTGCCCAGGAGGCCTCTGGCCAATAGTTGTTTTGGTTAGTTTGTTTATTTGGATTTGTTTTGCAGTTCGTGTCTGGGATGTCCGGCCATTTGCCCCCAAAGAGAGGTGTGTAAAGATATTTCAAGGAAATGTGCACAACTTTGAAAAGGTGAGTTCTGCACGCAGAGGAGTTTCCCTGTTCATTTACTTCAGAGAAACAGTCAAGGTGGTATTCAGGATAGAGAGCAGTAGCTCTGCTGAGAATGGACTTCATTCCAATAACACTGCTCTTAATCAAAACTTGTTGCCAAAAATAAAACTAATAGAAATAACAGTGACTGGGGAGAAGCCAGTCACATAGCCCAAAAGGAATGGAGCCAGCCCTCGAACTGAGAGCATCTGACTTGACACCACCCTCAACAGGAGACTCCTGGCCTTTTAATTACTTGGGAATTTTACCCTCCTAAATCAGTTTTCCATATGGAACCCAAGCTCCCATAGCTGTTACCTGGATGGTCTCCCTACCTGCCTCCCCATCCCATGACCACGTGTGTTAGAACCCTAAGAATACATCTCTCCCCTCAGTAACTACCACAGCCCAAGTTCTGAGAGAGAAAATTTTTTTCAAACCCTCAAATTTCAAGGTCAGCTCTATTGAAAGCTTTTCCCCTCAGAGAATTTAATAGAGATTAATTTTTTTTTTTTTGAGAGCTCATTGAGATTCAGTTGCACTGTATAAATCAAATTTTATTTTTTAGACCTGGCATGGTGGCTCACAGCTGTAATCCCAGCACTTTGGGAAGCCAAGGTGGGAGGCCAGGAGTTAGAGACCAGCCAGGGCAACGTAGTAAGACCCTGTCTCTACAAAAGATAAAAAATCTGGGTGTGGTGGCATGTGTCTACAGTCTCAGCTGCTTGGGAGGCTGAAGTGGGAGGATCACTTGGGCCCAGGAGGTCAAAACTACAGTGAGCTATGATTGTGCCACTGTACTCCAGCTTGGACAACAGAGCGAGACCCTGTCTCAAAAAAAAAAAAAACCCAAAATTTATTATTTGTTGGGTTTGCGTGTATTTTGCTTCAAGATAAATAGGAAAAAAAAATGAGTATCAAGATAAATGAAGCAAAGGGAGCCTCCATTTATAAGTAGAACAAAATTTTGTTGCCAGGTTCAATCTAATTAACTGTAAGTTAAGTATTTTCTATAGTTTTTATATGGTGTAAAATATCAAAGTATGCTGTTTTGGGCCATAGAATATAAGATAATTACTGACCATCTTCCTGAGAAGAATAATTAAAACTCTAGTTAGGAAATTTAAAGCCTCTTAGTGATTCTGTAGCTTTGCAAAGAGGAGTTCGGTGTATTACTATTCAGTGGATTCTTATTTATCATAGAACCTCCTGAGATGTTCTTGGTCACCTGATGGAAGCAAAATAGCAGCTGGCTCAGCCGACAGGTAAGGATTGGTGGGTGCAAAGTAAAGAATGATGTAGCTGGCCGGATGCGGTGGCTTGTGCCTGCAATCCCAGCACTTTGGGAGGCCGAGGCGGGCGGATCACCTGAGGTCAGTTCGAGACCAGCCTGACCAACATGGAGAAACCCCATCTCTACTAAAAATACAAAATTAGCCGGGCGTGGTGGCACATGCCTGTAATCCCGGCTACTCTGGAGGCTTAGGCAGGAGAATCACTTGAACCTGGGAGGTGGAGGTTGCGGTGAGCCGAGATCACGCCATTGCACTACTCCAGCCCGGGCAGCAAGAGTGAGAATCCATCTCCAAAAAAAAAAAGAATGATGTAGCTATGCAGGATGTCTTCTTGTGTTTTATACATAAAGTGTGGATATGGAGCTAGAGCAGACGTAGAGTTATGACTGTGCTTGAAGATGAAGCTGTGTGCAGTGTGAAGGGTTTCAAAACCATGTTTGACAGACAGATCATTTCTACCCACTTTGGAGACATTTTAGACCTAGGTGATCAACAATTTGTTTGATTCTGTTGGGTTCCCTTTGCCATCAAAATAAAATTCAGTCTCATAATCTGTCTCTAGTCTCCCTCACCACATTTCTTCTTCCATGCTTCAGTTCATTTGAATACATATTAAATACCCACCTCCCCCACCATCACCACAGTGCTGCTCACATGCAATTTTCATATTCTAACCTCCTTTTGCGTTCGCACCTCCAGGTTCTCTCTGACATTCCCTCTTCATTATCCAAACTCCTATGTCTCTCTAGTAACCACCTCTATGTTACATCCATAACCTGTCCCTGGTCCCCTCTCTCTATTACCTCTTGGACATAACTAATTGTTCTTTGTGCTGTAATCCCATTTCATACATCTAACCTTTGTTAGCATTTATTACATCTTACAATCAGATACACAAAGTGAGGTACCTCCACTAAGTTATTTTCTCCTAGAGATTAGGGAATGAATCTTAGTCATTTCTGTGAACCCATGGCACTGTTGTCAGTGCTTGAGCTTTTCTAACCAATTAGTTTATATTACATGAATGAATTCCTAGCTGAAGAATGGCAGTCCAATTTTACCCTGCATAGCAGCTCAGCTATTGGTAAAGCCTGCCTGTGTTGGAGATGATTCAGAGCTGTGTCTGGGTTAGTGGGAAGTGCAATGATTGCTAGGTGCAAGGTGTAGCAAAATGTGAACTAGGTATTTTCCACCCCATGCTGAATTAATCGGCTAAGGCTTTATGAAATATGAATCTAAACTGGCTCAGGCATTATGTGCTGAATGAGAAACAGAAGGGAGAGAATTCTTCTGTCAGATGCTGTTGTATTTGGCATGTCTGTGGTAACCTGTGCTTGGGGGAGAATCAGAAGCTGAATAGGGATGTCCAGGTGTCGAGTCTGATGGGCTGCAAATGAGGCCTGGTAAAGAGCAATAAGACCCTCTGACAGCAAATCCTGTGTTTAGCTCTCATTGGGCAGTGTCTTAACCCTTTTTAGCTTAATCCTGTCCTCCCCTTTAGAGTTTCTCTTCCAATCCTACTGAAACAAGCACCATGCTATAAAAAGGAAGCCTTTCTTGGGCTAGCCAGGGCTTTCAGCATATTCCAGGGTTTTCACCTATTTGGGGCCATAATGCTGCCACACAGAAGCTGCACTGTGGTCTGTCCCATACCTTTCTATTAATGAATAATTCTGAACATATTTAAATTCCAGAGTCTACTTTTCTTTTTTCCTGACAAGTTTAATGCCAAGAAAAATGGACAAGTATTCAGGTATTTTCTGGAGGAAAAAGAAAGGGTCCAGGTGAAAGTGTCACATTGATGATTTGAGTGCAAGTGGTTTAGAGAGCTGCCTAGAAGAGGGAAATCTAAAGAATTTTAAGTTGTCAAGTTGCCAGAGAAGACTTTAAGAAACAGACTAAGGTGTCTCATATTCTGATATAGTAAGAACTATCCTAAGTATTTTTACATAATTTTCAGCAGAAAGAGTGTATCTTTCTTTTGTAATT
This sequence comes from Nomascus leucogenys, assembly GCF_006542625.1. NCBI lineage: Eukaryota > Metazoa > Chordata > Mammalia > Primates > Hylobatidae > Nomascus > Nomascus leucogenys. The sequence continues at coordinate 563,019 of NC_044392.1, read as the reverse complement.
AAATTTTTTTGTTTTTTGAGACCTAGTCTTGGTCTGTCGCCCAGGCTGGAGTGCAGTGGTGCGATCTCTGCTCACTACAAGCTCCGCCTCCTGGGTTTACGCCATTCTCCTGCCTCAGACTCCCGAGTAGCTGGGACTACAGGTGCCCGCTACCATGCCTGGCTAGTTTTTTGTATTTTTAGTAGAGACGGAGTTTCACCATGTTAGCCAGAGTGATCTTAATCTCCTGACCTCATGATCCGCCCGCCTTGGCCTCCCAAAGTGCTGGGATTACAGGCGTGAACCACCGCACCCAGCTGTAATTAAATTTTTAAATTATATTTACATACTTTTTTTTTCTGATGAGCAGTTTGTTTCTGGCATTGGCCCTTTCTGAATTGCAATGTCCTTTTTTTCCTCTTTCCCTCTCCACTGTTCCTTTAAACTTTACATGTGGTCGATGGTGTACACCTTTAATCCCAACACTCTGAGAAGCAGAGGTGGAAGCCTGGCTTGAACTCAAGAGTTCAAGACCAGCCTGGGCAAGATGGCAGGACCCTGTGTCTATAAAAAAAACTTTAAAAAATTAGCCAGGCATAGTAGTGCGTACCTGTAGTCCCAGCTACTTGGTAGGCTGAGGCAGAAGGATCCCTTGAGCCCAGGAGTTTGAGGATATAGTGGGCTGCAATCATGCCACTGTTCTCCAGCCTGGGCAACAGAGCAAGACCCCATCTCTTTAAAAAAAAAAAATTCACATGTGAAAGCATGTCTGAGGAAAGTCTACCCCTCTCTACCTGCTGGGGGTTGGCAAGATTTGACAGGCCACCTCACCAATTGGCCCCAAGTCAACAAGCAGCTCTGTTACATAAGGCTCCTGGTTCCTGCCAAATGTTGCCTTGCCAAAGTAAGGAGAGGGCAAGGAACCCCTCTAAATTTAGCATCTAATTGGCAGCCATCAAGAGTGAGACCTTGAAGCGTAAACCCTTGGAGATCTGGGATTCTGTCTTTTATGTGCCTGGGAAATGTATCCTCAGAAAACTGCTTTTCAGCTTGGCCTGGATTTGGCAAATTTCTCCTTTCTACTAACTAATAACTTACAGATCACCTCCTCATATTCAAACTTGAAACTCTAAATAGTCCTATAGACTATGGGAAGACTGGCCAGTCTCTCGGCCAAGAGTGATTTATTCAGCCCATTGACTTCATGAGATTCTGTTTTGATGATGAGTGTACTCATAATAACAATAGCTATAATTAATTTTGTGTGCCAGGCACTTTGCATATATTACCTCATTATTTTTCTCAACAAACTCATGAGATCAATATTTTCTCCATCATTGTAACTACGAAACTTAGAGAAGTTAAATGATCTGCAATTATTTAACTTCTCTGAGCTAAGCTTACTTAGCTAGTAAATAGCTGCACTGAGACTTGAACCCCAGTCTTTCTGACTCCAGAGCTCATACTCTTTCACTATGCCATACTGCCCTTCATTGAATTAATGAGGACCAGCTTTTTGTGCATGACAAGAAAGAAGACAGTAGGAAGGGCGTGAGTATCAGAGCCAAGGAGTCTAGACAGATGGAGTTCCTGCTTCTCTTCCATCTTGTTCAGAACTTAGTTTCTATGGAGCCCAGCTGATGACAGCTAAATAGTATAATTAAGAAGCTCTTGTTTATTTGCATTTTTGACCAAAAGTGTAAGTTGGATTAGAACTAGGCATTTTATAATCCAGTACTGGTGAATGTACCATTTTTATGATCAAGTACTGGTGAGTTGTTGATTGCACAAAACAAAATATGTAAATAATTTTAAATACCTGCTTCAAAACTACCAGCCCTTTATATTTACCAACAGATGAGTTTTACATCATCAGATTAAGATAATAGCTCTATACTTTACCCTTTAATGACTTAAGCAAGGTTGAGGGTCAAAGGAACTTTTTATTTTTTCAGCCAGTATATTTATGGAGGGTAAGTGAAGTAAAATACAAGACTATATTAAGAGCTCCAGAGTCTTCGGTTCAGCTCTGTAGTTTCTGTGGCTGCTGAAGAGGTGGTCAGGAACATGGGAACCCCCTGCTGGGCTCCTGGTCACTTCTGTCTGCTCCATAGCAGGAAACCTTCAGCACAGGACATCAAGGCAAGCTTGAATAAGAAAAACAATTTCTTCTTTTTAAGCCATATCATATCAGTTATACAGAAGTACTACTTTGGGAAACGGTCTTCAGGAGAGCCTAGATGAGCTCATAAAATCTCAGCAGTTCACTCAACTTGCCCTTCAAGTTTTACTTCAGTTTGATAAGGCTATAAAGTCATCATTGGCTCAGAGGATTAGGAACAGAGTTGATTTCAGGGGCTCTCTAAATACATACAGATTCTGCCATATGCCATGCATGGTGGCTCATGCCCGTCATCCCAGCACTTTGGGAGGTGAAGGCAGGAGGATCGCTTGAGGCGAGGAGTTCAAGACCAGCCTCAACAACATAGCAAGACACTGTCTCTACAAAAAAAATAATAATAATTTAGGAAAACAAAAAGATTCTGTGATAACATGTAGACTTTTGTATTCAATGATACTGAATTCCAAAAGGTGATAGAACTTGTTAAAGTGGATAAAGTGAAAATTATGGCCTGTGATGATAAAAATACTGGCTCTAATACTACAGAATGAATAAGAAAAAAATCACATTTTTATGACATCTTCTGTTATTATTCATCACTTTTGAAGAGAAATGTAGAAGTTTTTTTTTTATTCTAGCATTACAGAAAGTACATTCTGTTATTTCAGTATTTCAGTAGTATTTCAGTAGTATTCAGAGTATTTCAGTAGAAAGAAGCTTAAAACTCTATAACCTCTTACATTACCTTTATTATACAGCATGAAAAAAACAATTTTTTTTTTTCTTGAGACAGGATCTCACTCTGGCTGGAGTGCAGTGGTGCCATCTCAGCTCACTGCAGCCTCTACGTGCTGGACTCAATCAGTCCTCCCTCCTTGGCCACCCAAGTAGCTGGGACCACAGGCATGCACCACCACACCTGGCTAATTTTTTTGTAGAGACGGGGTTTTACCATGTTGTCCAAGCTGGTCTCAAGCTCCTGAGCTCAAGCTGTCTACCAGCCTTGGCCCCGCAAAGTGCTAGGATTACAGATGTGAGCCACCATGCCCAGCCTCATAATTTTTTTCAATGACAAATAAAAATGTTGTCTTCCTAAGAATATTCTCTAATAAGCTCTTTTTTTTTTTTAAGAGTTCTAATTTTAGTTATGCCGTTGATGAACTGTATTGCCTTGGAAACGTCACTGTGCCCCAGTTTTCTTATCTCTAAAATAAGGAGTTTAGAGAAGCTGATTTCTTTTTTCTCTTTTTTTTTTCTTTGGAGATGGAGTCTCACTCTGTCACCCAGGCTAGAGGGCAGTCCCACGGTCTCAGCTCACTGCAAGCTCCACCTCCCAGGTTCAGGCAATTCTCCTGCCTCAGCCTCCCGATCTCCTGCCTCAGCCTCCCGAGTAGTTGGGATTACAGGCACACGCTACCATGCCTGGCTAATTTTTTGTATTTTTAGTAGAGACTGGGTTTCACCTTGTTGGCCAGGCTAGTCTCAAACTCCAGACCTCAGACGATCCACCCACCTCGGCCTCCCAAAGTGTTGGGAGTACAGGCATGAGCCACCACACCCAGCCTAGACAAGCGGATTTCTCTTGGCCCCTTCCCATTCTAGAATTCAGTATTCCTTCTGCCTGTTAATTCAATGGAAAATTTGGCTCAAGGAGTATTAGGTTAGCAAATACTATAAATATTTTATATACCAGACACTTCCTGTCCCTTCTCAGGGCTCTGTTTGAATACAGTACTAAAAAGTTCACCTGGATCTGCAGCCTAGGCTCCCACCCTGCCATGAGTTGGGTTACCTTTTAGACTTCCTGGATGAGTATGAAGTTAACTGTAGCCTAATTATACTAGACACTCTGAAAAAGGTTTTTGTGTGATGTCTGCAGGAAAAAATTTTTTCTTCCCTGTGGTGTTTCCCATTTCAGAAGCTTGTATTCAAACATGCCAGTCATGCTTATATTTTTAGTTATTCTTATTTCTCCACCCCATTGCTCAAGAGGTGAGTCCACGTCTTATTCAAACTCTGTATTCCTAATTTCTAAAAGCCAGAACACGGTTCAGTAAATGAAAGGTAAGTAAATAATTGTTGCTTCCATTTCCTTTAAAAAGCCATGCCTCTGCTCTACCCCCAGCTCTAGGAGGCCTTACCCTTGCTTTTCATGATACCTTACAGGTTTGTGTATGTGTGGGATACCACAAGCAGGAGAATATTGTATAAGCTGCCCGGCCATGCTGGCTCCATCAATGAAGTTGCTTTCCACCCTGACGAGCCCATCAGTAAGTCTGTCCAAATGAGGGGGAAAGGGAAACTGGAAATCTCCCCTTAGGGATCCTGGGAATACAGAGTCAAAAGTGGGTATCTGTTTTATGCGAATTTCCATGCAAACAGCCTTTGGGTGTTTTTGTTGTTGTTGTTGTTGTTGGTTTTTTGTTGTTGTTGTTGGGTTTTGTTTTTGTTTGTTTTGTTTTTGAGAGTGTCTCGCTGTTTTGCCCAGGTTGGAGCAATGGTGCAATCTCGGCTCACTGCAACCTCTGCCTCCTGAGTTCAAGCAATTCTCCTGCCTCAGCCTCCCAAGTAGCTGGGATTACAGGCACCCACCACCATGCCCAGCTAATTTTTTTTAATTTATTTTATTTATTTATTTTTTTTGTATTTTTAGTAGAGACAGGGTTTCACCACGTTGGTCAGGCTGGTCACGAACTCCTGACCTCCAGTAATCCACCCGCCTCAGCCTCCCAAAGTGCTGGGATTACAGGTGTGAGCCACTGCGCCCGGCCAAGAATGATACTTCTTAATATTTAGATACAAATTTCAGCTTAAAATTTTTTGACTGGCTAAACCAAATAATTTAGGCCTTGAATTAAAGGAGAAACTGTAACTTTCTCTAGGGCTAAGTATAACAAGCAGAAGCGCATTTACAAAATGACTGGCACAGCCATAGATTCCTCTCTTCTAGAATGACTGGGAAAGTCTTTTTCTTGGGGTTTGACTGACAAGGGATGTCAGTATTTGGTGTCTGATGATGTATTTCCCATAATACAGTCATCCTCATGATATTAGAGGACTTGGATTGAAAAGCCAGGCTACAATTTCCTGTGGATGGTGTTTAGGAGGGGAATTTAAGCTAAGTCCAATTGCTCTTTTATACCAAAATTGGCTCTTGACACAAGAGCCCTTGAGCACCAAGTCTCCTTGAGCCTTCATTATTTCTAGTTATCTTATCTGTTCTTTTTACCTCAGTTATCTCAGCATCAAGTGACAAGAGACTGTATATGGGAGAGATTCAGTGAAGATATGGACTGGAAGACTCCAAGGCCGCTTGTCTTTGAGACCTCAGGCTGCATAAGTGACGCCAAATGTTGGATGTCCAGGCTAGCACTCTCCCTTCAGATGACCATTGCTAGCAAGAAACAGGAGGCGGTGGCCATATTCCAAAAACCACTTCTGTCCCATTTCCCATTTCACCAGGAGGACTAAGGCAAGCTCCCCGTGGCCTCTAAAAACCACCTGCCAGATTTCAGGGACTGTTTTATTTTTTCTTTTTCTTTTTTCCTGTTTTCTAATGCAGGCCCAATGTGACAAATTTGTTGGTTGGGATTTTTTTTTTTTTTTTTTTTTTTGTAACTGGCTTGTGTGATATTTTCTTTCTGTATTTCTCTAAATCATTTTGTATTAAAAGCCAAATAGATGCCTTTTTATAACAGCCATGTGGATGGGATTTATTGCTGTCTTTTTTTTGAGGCTTGATTGCTATAAATCAGAATAGAGCATGATGTGGCCACAGAATACAATTCATTTAAACTTCCAAGAAGCTGCTCGCTTCTTTTGTTTTTCCCCCTTTTCTGTGTTTTTAGGTTTACTTACTTCCATGAAAATGACAGAGAATAATTATTTATCAGTAACAGTACTTTTTTCCTACTAGAAGCATAGCAGCCAAGAGGTGATAAATAAGTTCTAAAAGAACCTGGTTTTGCCAGACGCTGTGGCTCATGCCTGTAATCCCAGCACTTTGGGAGGCCAAGGTGGGCGGATCACCTGAGGTCGGGAGTTCAAGACCAGCCTGGCCAACATGATGAAACCCCGTCTCTACTAAAAGTACAAAAATGAGCTGGGCGTGATGAGGCACATCTGTAATCCCAGCTACTCGGGAGGCTGAGGCAAGAGAATCGCCTGAACCTGGAAGGTGGAGGTTGCAGTGAGCCGAGATTGCACCACTGCACTCCAGCCTGGGTGACAGAGCAAGACTCTATCTCAACAACAACAACAAAAAGAACCTGGTTCTGTGTACTTTCACCTGATCTTTAATGAACAGAGTCTGTGTTTACTCTGCCTCCTGCCAAAAGAACTTTTCTGAGCAGCATTCTCTATACTCAGGCTCTTGAAAGTGGGCAGGTTTGGGGCAGTCTCAGCTGGTAGAAACAACATTGCCCAGAATGCTGCATCAAACTCAACTCAAATGGAATGTGAGAATGTTTGGGTGCAACTTAACCGTGACATTATCTGAGACACCTTTATGATTCTGTTTACTTGTCTGGCTTTGCATAAACAGACAGGGATATTAAGAAATGCTGTTACTTTCCTTCTACCACTAAGACAGGGTACTGTCTCCCTGTATCACTGGGTGACTACACCCAGCACACAGATAGACACTAGTGAATCTCATCTGGCACTGGGGAGTAGAGTGTGTTTTTTCTGAATCTCTTATCTCAGAACAAAGAGATCTTCACAGTTCTAACCTGTTCTGAGCATGTTTGGTTGTATACTTTTGGCTCACAAACCTGAATCATCTATTTATCTTAAGTTAGAGAGAGGATATCTACCCTGCGTTTGGGGCATCGTCATTCAACAAACACATCAACCCCTATTATGTGGCAGGCATGACCATCATTGCTGAAGACAGAGATAAATAAGGTACTGTCCTTGCCATCTTGAGAAGTGCACACACCAGTAGAAAAAACCATCTCAAATTCATTACTTTTTTAAGTGAGCACATGCCAAAGATTTATACAACTCATCAATGAAGGAATCAGCAGGATGGTAAAGCTTTCAAACCAATTACTTTTAATACAGTGAATAACGTGTGAATAAAGTACACTGGAAACATAGGAGTAAACAATTTATTTTGCCTTGGAGCATTTAGGAAGTTTCACAGATTATGTGATTATGCTTAGATTGGGACTTGGAGGATGAGTAGGGCTTGCCAGGTGGACAAAGAACATGTGCATTTCAGGAAACAGCAGGCATAAGCTTGAAGGTGTGGCACATTTTATAAACCAAAAGAACTTGAGGATGATTAGAGTTGGGGAGCAGCAAACAGTAAAGTTACAGAATTAAAAGCCAAATCCGAGAAAGCTTGTACTTCATGTACGTGATCCATAGGTTGAGGTTTCCCAAAGTGCATTGCACAGAACACTTTTTCAGATTGTTTGTTAGATATTTTGGGGCATAAAGATCCCATGCTCAAGACCAGGTTAAATAAAGTGAAGCCAGTTTATTTGCTGCAGGACCGTTCAGAGCCTTTAATATACATAGTATGGTAGAATCTCCAAAGGGAATAGTGACTTTCAGATTTCTGGTCTGAGCAATATATATATATATATATATATATAGTTATGCCTTTAACCAGGAGAAATTTGGACAAAGATAGTATGCAAGCTGCTTTTCACACCTCCAGCAGTATCACTGAACACTCCCTAATAATCCTTTTTAAGCACCAGGTCCACATACAGGTAGAACATCTGCCTTGGTCCATTTTGCATTGCTACAAAGAAACACCTGAGGCTGAGTAACTTAGAAGTTTATTGAGCTCACAGTTGTGCAGGCTGTACAAAAAGGGTGGCACTAGCATCTGTTGCTGGTGAGGACCTCAGGAAGTTTCCAGTCATAGTGGAAGGCAGAGGAGGAGCAGGTGTATCACATGGCAAGAGAAGGAGCAAGAGAGGAGGAGATGTGCCATGCACTTATAAATAACCCGTGAAAACTACCACAAGGAGGGCACCAAGCCTTTCATGAGCAATACACCCCCTTGACCCAAATACCTCCACCTAGGCCCTGCCTCCAACATTGGGCATCAAATTTCAGCATGAGATTTGGAGGGAACAACTATCCAAACTATATCAGAATCCCTAATCCAAAATCCTAAATGCTCCAGAATTTAAACTTTGAGGGCCCATATGATGCCACAAGTGGAAGATCCCACACTTAATCTCATGTGACAGGTCGCAGTCAAAACTTTGTTTCAGCTGGACCTGGCTCACACCTGTAATCCCAACACTTTGGAAGGTTGAGGTGGGAGGTTCACTTGAGCCCAGGAGTTCGAGACCAGCCTGGGCAATATAGCAAGACCTCATCTCTACAAATAATTTAAAAGTTAGCCAGGTGTGGTGGCACACACCTATGGTCCCAGCTACTTGGAAGATTGAGGTGAGAATCGCTTGACCCCAGGGGGTCAAGGCTGCAGTGAGCTATGACCATGCCACTGCACTCCAGCATGGGTGACAGAGTGAGACCCCATCTCCAAAAAATAATAATAATAACTTGGTTCCATGCATAAACTATTTAAAATATTTTACAAAATTATCAGGCTATGTGTATATGAAACAAATGAATTTTGTGTTTAGACTTGGGTCCCAAGGTATCTCATTATATATATGCAAGTATTCAGAAATTGGGTGCAGTGGGTCATGCCTGTAATCCCAGCACTTTGGGACGCCAAGGCGAGAAGATTGCTTGAGCCCAGGATTGTTTGAGATCAGCCTGGACAACATGGCAAAACCCTGTCTTTACAAAAAGTACAAAAATTATCCAGGCATGGTGGCATGCACCTATAGTCTTAGCTACCTGGGAGGCTGAGGTGGGAAGATCGCTTGAGCGCAGTGGGTGGAGGCTGCAGTGACCCAAGATCCTGCCATTGCACTCCAGCCTGGGCGAGAGTGAGATCCTGTCTCAAAAAAAATAATAAAATCCAGAATCTATAACACTTCTGGTCTCAAGTATTTTGGATAAGGGATATTCAACCTATACTTGAAAACTGGTCCAGTCCCTTCCACACACCCTCATCTTTTCTTGGGTTGGAATAAAACAGGGCTTCAACCTTGACACTGCCCTTTTAAAAGCCTACCAATCCCTTGAGAAGTTGGCAGTGATTGGGAAGAGCCAAGACCCTGGAGACTGCGAGGGCTTTCCTTCTTCAGTCCCCTCCCAGGTGCCTTCTTCAAGAGGCTGGGTAGAAGTCATTAGCAGGAAATAGCAGCACCATTTAGAATTTGAAGAAAATAGAAGCCCCAGCCTGGGGAATACAGATTTGAGTATAAAAGATCCCCAGAGGGTGCAGATTGTATTCTCACTTTGGGAGAGAGAGATTGCTCCCGAATGAGTAATGGCATCTCTGGTTTTCAGTTAATTTCCCTTTATGACTTCCACAATCTCTAGCACTTAATACTGTTGGCACTTAAAGAGCCAAATTTCTTTTTTGCTGCGTGGCTGAGTTTTGTGGGTTGAATTTTCAGGGAGGTAGATTTTCAGGTTATTTTTCCATTTGTTGTTTTTTTTGGCCTCCCGGATATAATTACTTTTTCTGCTAGTCAGTAGCCCTAATCCCATTCAGTCCCAACCCCCTAAACAGTTTATTTACAGGCCAGCCCATCAAAACAAAAATTGGTACTGTCTTCCCTCACCTACTTCCCCTGGTTGTTCAGGGATGCTCGATCCCTTTTCAGGTTAGAGAAGCTAATCCCTGGAGACCTTCCTGGGCCTAGTGAAGTTATACAAGGATGAGTCCCGTAGGGAAGCAGATCCAAGCCTCCAGACGTTGTCTTCTATTTCAAGTAAATAGATAATAGGCAGAGTTGCTGGTTTCAAAGACAAGAACAATCTTTTTCAGGGATTGGATCTAGTTAGTAGCTAGAAAGAACAGGTAAAGGCTTATCAGAGTTGCTTCTTCACAACAAAACTAGAGTATTTGCTTCTTACTAATAGACTAGAGTCTGCCGCTTATTAACATCTCAAAGTAGAAGAATGGGAAACTGAGGTAAAAGAGAGCTCTGAGCAATTTGGAGCCCTAGGCAGTTGAGCCTTAAATAAAGGTTGTCAGGCCATTTGGACTAGGACAGGATTGCTTTTTCCAAGAGTCTTTGGGGCTTGATAGCTGATGTCCCAGGAAAGAGGGAGAGGCCTGACTTAAAATGGACAGCCCTGTTCCTGTGGAACCAAATGATGCCAGATCTGAGCTCTTAGCCTGTCCTTTGATCAATTGTCTCTGAACACCAGACACATAATGATGCTTCTCTGAAAGAAGCCTGCATGATGGCCATCCTCTGCATCAAGCCCTGGGATGTTCCAAACTCTTTCTTCTAGGCTTCAACTCCTTTTCTTCAATTGACACTGCAACCCATCTAGACTCTTGAATTCTTTTTTTAACTTAGATCTTCTAGAGCAGTGCTTCTCAACCTTAGGCAATTTTGTCTCCCAGGGAACAATTTGACAATGTCTAGAGCTATCTAGAGGGGTGCTACAGACATACAATGGGTAGAGGCCAGAGATGCTCAAAGAATTAACTGCTTTAGAATGTCATGAGTGATGCTTTTGAGCAGTCTTGCTCTAGAGCAGTGATTCTCAAAGTGGGGTTCCTGGACCAACAGCATCCACAACTTGAGAACTTCCTGGAAGTACAGTTTCTAGTGCCCCACCAAGGCCTGCCAATTAAATCAAAATCTCTGGCCGGGCATGGTGGCTTACGCCTGTAATCCCAGCACTTTGGGAGGCCGACGCAGGCAGATCACAAGGTCAGGAGATCGAGACCATCCTGGCTAACACAGTGAAACCCTGTCTCTACTAAAAATACAAAAAAATTAGCCGGGTGTGGTGGCCGACGCCTGTAGTCCCAGCTACTCAGGAGGCTGAGGCAGGAGAATGGCGTGAAGCTGGGAGGCGGAGCTTGCAGTGAGCCAAGATCGCGCCACTGCACTCCAGCCTGGGCAAAAGAGCGAGACTCCATCTCAAAAAAAATAAATAATAAAATAAATAAAAATCAAATAAATAAAATAAATCAGAATCTCTGAGGTGGACGTCAGATTTTAAAGCTTCCTTAGGTGATTCCAGTGTGCAGTCAAGGCTGAGAACACTGGTGCTGGCCATGGCCAGAACTATAGTCAAGAGGGCAGCATAAAGCCAAGTTAACTTCTCCTTCAAGAAATTTCGGGGCAGTAAAGTGTTCAGTAGTCTGTGTTTTAAGCCATCTGGGTGATTCTGGTGCAAGTTTGAGAACCACTGTTCCACAGGCTTGGAAAGTTTTAATCTTTCCTGGGAGAGTGCCAGAGCCTTGTCCTGTTTACTTATTAATAGTTGTCCTTGGCCGGGCACGGTTGCTCATGCCTGTAATCCCAGCACTTTTGGAGGCTGAGGCGGGCAGATCACCTGAGGTCGGGAGTTTGAGACCACCCTGACCAACATGGAAAAACCCCATCTCTACTAAAAATACAAAATTAGCCAGGCATGGTGGCAAATGCCTGTAATCCCAGCTACTCGAGAGGCTGAGGCAAGAGAATTGCTTGAACCGGGAGGCAAAGGTTGTGGTGAGCCGAGATTGCACCATTGCACTCCAGCCTGGGCAACAAGAGGGAAACTCTGTCTCAAAAAAAAAAAAAAAAAAAAACAAAGTTGTCCTCGGCCAGGCCCAGTGGCTCACACCTGTAATCTTAGCACTTTGCAAGGCCAAAGTGGAAGGATCGCTTGAGCCCAGGAGTTCAAGACCAGCCTGGGCAACAAAGCGAGACCCCCTATCTCTACAAAAAAATTAAAAAAAAATTAGCTGAACGTCGTGGCATGCACCTGTAGTCCCAGCTGCTTGGGAGCTGAGGTAGGAGAATCATGTGAGCCCAGGACGTTGAGGTTTTAGTGACCCGTGTTTGCGCTACTGCACTCCAGCCTGGATGACAGAACGAGACCCTGTCTCAAAAAAAATTTATTTTTAATTTTTAAAATTTTTTTAAAAAGAAATTTTACCTTGAATCTGTGATCCTCCAACTTTTTACTTTAAAAATTTTCAAATACAGGCCCAGCACAGCGGCTCACGACCCAGCACTTTGGGAGGCCGAGGCGGGTGGATCACAAGGTCAGGAGATCGAGACCACGGTGCAACCCTGTCTCTACTAAAAATACAAGAAATTAGCTGGGCGTGGTGACGGGCACTTGTAGTCCCAGCTACTCGGGAGGCTGAGGCAGAAGAATGGCATGACCCCAGCAGGCAGAGCTTGCAGTGAGCTGAGATCGCACCACTGTATTCCAGCCTGGGTGACAGAGCGAGACTCCGTCTCAAAAAAAAAAAAAAATTCAAATATAAAAATTGAAAGATTAATGTACTGAACATCTGTATGCCACCTAGATTCAATAATTCAAAATCTTTGCACTGTCACACACATGTATGTACACACATACATATTTGACTTTCACTGGCCGTTGAAAGTAAGATGCAGACATCCTCCATAATAATTTTCTTTTCTTTCTTTCTTTTTTTTTTTTTTTTTTTTTTGAGACAGAGTCTTTCTCTGTTACCAGGCTGGAGTGCAGTGGCACAGTCTTGGCTCATTGCAACCTCCGCCTCCCAGGTTCAGGCGGTTCCCCTGCCTCAGCCTCCCGAGTAGATGGGACTACAGTCACGTGCCACCATGTCCAGCTAATTTTTTGTATTTTAGTAGAGATGGGGTTTCACCACGTTGGCCAGGATGGTCTTGATCTCCTGATACTGTGCTCCGCCCACCTCAACCTGCCAAAGTGCTAGGATTACGGGTGTAAGCCACTGCGCCCAACCCTAATTTTCCTTTTTTTTAAGATGGGGTCTTGCTTTGTTGCCCAGACTGGACTTGAATTCTTGGGATCAAGCAAGTCTCCCATCTCAACCTCCTTAGTACCTGAGGCTACAGGTGAACACCACCACACTGAGCTCAAACATCATAATTATTTACTCCCAAATATTCTTAAATTAATATATATATTATATTATATATATATTCCAGTAAGCATCTCCTAGGAATGTTCTCCATTACCATACCTCAGAAGATTAAAAACAATTTCCTAATGCCATCTAATGATCATACCAGCACCAAAAATATCTTATAGCTATTTTTCAATCAAAGATCAATCAAGTTTCATATTTTGGCTATTCTTTCTAGTGTCTCAATCTAGAACAGTCCGCTTACCTTTTTTCCCAGTGAAATTGATTATTTAAAGGTGCGTGGGCCGGGCGCAGTGGCTCACGCCTGTAATCCTAGCACTTTGGGAAGCCAAGGCAGGTGGATCATTTGAGGTCAGGAGTTCATGACCAGCCTGGCCAACATGGTGAAACCCCATCTCTACTAAAAATACAAAAATTAGACAGGCGTGGTGGCACGCACCTGTAATCCCAGCTACTCTGGAGGCTGAGGCAGGAGAATCGCTTGAGCCTGGAAGGCAGAGGTTGCCATGAGCCAAGATCATGCCACTGCACTCTGGTGGACTCTGTCTCAAAAAATAAATAAATAGGCCGGGCACAGTGGCTCACACCTGTAATCCCAGCACTTAGGAGGCCGAGGCGGGTGGATCATGAGGTCAGGAAATCGAGACCATCCTGGGTAATATGATGAAACCCCGTCTCTACTAAAAAATACAAAAATTGAGCCGGGCGTGATGGCAGGCTCCTGTAGTCCCAGCTGCTCAGGAGGCTGAGGCAGGAGAATGGTGTGCACCCGGGAGGCAGAGCTTGCGGTGAGCAGAGATCGCGCCACTGCACTCCAGCCTGAGCAACAGAGCGAGACTGCATCTCAAAAAATAATAACAATAATAATAAATAAAATTTAAAAGATACATGGTTTTGTATGTTGCTTCATAATATTGTTGTGCTTGTTTTATGTTGATAATTTTATTTTTTTGAGACAGAGTCTTGTTCTGTTGCCCAGGCTGGAGTACAGTGGTGGGATTGTGGCTCACTGCAGCCTCTACATCTTGAGCTCAAGTGATCCTCCCACCTCAGTCTCCCAAGTAGCTAGGACTACAGGCAGTGCCACAACACCTGGCCAATTTTTCATTTATTTTTTGTAGTAACAGGGTCTCCCAATGTTGCCCAGGCAGGCCTCAAATCCCAGGGCTCAAGCAATCCACTCACCCCAGCCTCCCGAAGTGCTGGGATTACACGCAATGAGCCACGATGCCCAGCCAATACATGCTTTAAATGACTTAGCACCAACTAAAATGGACACTCCAGGAAGATGTACTAACTACATTTACCCTATGCTTTGTGTCTTCTCACGTGCTTGTTTTAGACCAGTTATCAGTTCAAATACAGTCTAATACACGCTGTCAAAGGCATACCTGCAAGGAGGCAATGCATAGGAGGAGTTAGGAAAAGTTTTACTGAGGAAAAAACACAGGGTGAATCTTTGTTGTTGTTCTTTTTTTTTTTTTTTTTTTTGCTGGAGGCTTGCTTTGTTGACCAGGCTGGAGTGCAGTGGCCCGATCTCAGCTCACTATAACCTCTGTCTCCCAGACTCAAGCAATCCTCCTGCCTCAGCCTCCTGAGCAGCTGGGACTACAGGTGTGCACCACCACACCCAGCTAATTTTTGTATTTTTAGTAAAAACAGAGTTTTGCCATGTTGCCTGGGCTAGTCTCGAACACCTGAGCTCAAATGATCTGCTCACCTTGGCCTCCCAAAGTGCTGGGATTACAGGCGTGAGCCACTGCATCCAGCCTAGGTGAATCTTAAAGGAGGATCAGAAACTGTGGAGAAGGGAGGGAGCTGGGAGTGTGGGTAGGGGCCGTCTAGATAGTGGAATAAACATGGACAACAACACATATTGCCAAATCTGGTGTGTTCAAAAATAACACGCAGCGTATGTGGTGACAGCATGTTGGGGGAGTAACAGATGAGCAGAAGCCTTGGAAAGTGATGGAGCCAAATTACGAAAGGCCTGGAAAGCCAAGTTGGCAGCTTTGGCTTCGTCCTATGGAAAGGGAGCCACCAGAGGGTTCTTGGTACTCTGCACAGGAGGTCAACCACACTTGAGGATGCCTTTGGTTCTGGGTGCCCTCTTAGGAAGTCATTGTGGGGAACAGTTGTAGGAACTAGGGAAGAAGACAGATAAGATCACTGCCTTAAACAGCAAAAAGCTGCCTTGGAAAAGAGAGGAAACACTCTTATTCTGGGATGCCTCAAAGTGCAGAGCCAAGACAAAGTGAACCATAAGAAGGCAGGTGTATACTGAACAAAGAAAGAGCAACAGGCTGGGCACGGTGGCTCATGGCCGTAATCTCAACACTTTGGGAGGCCTAGGCAGGCGGATCGCCTGAGGTCAGGAGTTCAAGACCAGCCTGGCCAACATGGTGAAACCCCGTCTCTACTAAAAATACAAAAATTAGCCAGGCATGGTGGCACATGCCTGTAATCCCAGCTACTCGAGAGGCTGAGGCAGGAAAATCGCTTGAACCCAGGAGGCAGAGGTTGCAGTGAGCCGAGATGGGGCCACTGCACTCCAGCCTGGGTGATGGAATGAGACTCTGTCTCAAAAATAACAACCAAAAAAAAGAAAGAGCAACCATCAGAGTTGTTTCCAGAATGGTAGGGAGCTCCTCATCTCTGGAGGTATGCAAACAAGCTGGGTGGCCATTAGACAGGAATTCCTGTCAGATGGATTCAGAGGATTCGAGCTACTCATCAGAATCCCTGGGGAGTATATTAAAAACACCCATAACCAGGTCCCACCTCCACGGATTTTGTTTGAGTTGGGCTGGTGTGGAATCCCTGATTCAGATGCAGGTGGTCTGTACACTAACATTTGGGAACTGCTCCATTTAGAAGTCCTTCCAGTTTAGCCAGGCACAGTGGCTCACACCTGTAGTCCCAGCACTTTGGGAGACTGAGGCAGGCAGATCACTTGAAGCCAGAAGTTCGTGACCAGCCTGGCCAACATGACAAAACCCCATCTCCACTAAAAATTCAAAAAAAAACTTAGCCGGCTGTGATGGTACATGCCTGTAATCCTAGCTACTCGGGGGGCTGAAGCACAAGAATCACTCAAACCCAGGAGGCAGAGGTTGTGGTGAGCCGAGATCATGCCACTGCACTCCAGCCTGGGCAACAGAGTGAGACCCTGTCTCAAAAAAAAAAAAAAAAAAAAAAAGAAAATCCTTCCAGCTCTACTGTTCTGTGATTTTAAGATGACAGTTTTCCTCAGACTCGAAGATGGTAATTTTAGGATCCTAAGAACTGTTGGCTGAGAAGAGACACCTGGATGAGGCCCTATGAAAATGACAAGGAGTGGGGAGCAGCAGGGGGTTGAGAATCTCATCAGGGCGTTTGGGATGTGCTAGAGGGGCCAGGCTTCAGCTGACTCCATCTGTCTTCCTGTCCTAGTTAGTCCCTAGACAACCCCAGTGCAGCATAATGAATCAACACAGCAAGGGGCCAATTGGCGAGAAGGCCTCTAGCCATCTCTCCTTGTCCCCAGCTCCACTGGCCTGAGGGCAGACTTAAACTGAAAACCCACACGGTTTCCAAAGGCTGGTGGAAAGGGAGATTTGTCTCGGCTGTCAACAGAGTCTGTGCTAAAGACTGGACCCCACAGCCCAGACAAGAAGAGTAAATTTTCACCAGGCACAGTAGCTCATGCCTGTAATCCCAGCACTTCAGGAGGCTGAGGCGGCCACATCACCTGAGGTCAGGCATTCGAGACCAGCCTGACCAACATGGAGAAACCCTGCCTCTACTAAAAATACAAAAATTAGGCCGGGTGTGGTGGCTCAAGCTTGTAATCCCAGCGCTTTGGGAGGCCGAGGCAGGCAGATCACAAGGTCAGGAGTTTGAGACCAGCCTGGACAACATGGTGAAACCCTGTCTCTACTAAAAATACAAAAAATTAGCTGGGCATAGTGGCGCTCACCTGTAGTCCCAGCTATTCGGAAGGCTGAGACAGGAGAATCGCTTGAACCCAGGAGGCAGAGGTTGCGGTGAGCCAAGATCGCTCCACTGTACTCCAGCCTGGGCGACAGTGCGAGACTCCATCTCAAAAAATATATATACAGAAATTAGCTGGGAGTGGTGGCTCATGCCTGTAATCCCAGTTACTCGGGAGGCTGAGGCAGGAGAATCGCTTGAATCTGGGAGGTGGAGGTTGCGGTGAGCCAAGATCGTGCCATGGCACTCCAGCCTGGGCAACAAGAGTGAAACTCGATCTCAAAAAAACAAACAAAAGAAAGAGTAAATTTTCTACAAGCTTTATTGCCATCAGAACTGTTTAGGATTTCCTGCCCTAGATCCCTAGATGCTGCATTTCATATACACCCTGTCCTAACCCCTAACCTCTTCCCTTTTTCTTGACCATTCTTTCTGATCAGAGATTTTGTTTCTTTTTTTTTGAGACAGAGTCTCACTCTGTTGCCCAGGCTGGAATGCAGTGGTGCTATCTCGGCTCACCACAACTCCACCTCCTGGGTTCAAGTGATTCTCCTGCTGTAGCTTCCTGAGTAGCTGGGATTACAGGCATGCGCCACCATGCCCAGCTAATTTTTGTATTTTTTAGTAGAGACGGGGTTTCACCGTATTGGACAGGCTGGTCTCGAACTACTGACCTTCTGATCCACCTGCCTCGGCCTCCCAAAGTGCTGGGATTACAGGCATAAGCCTCTGCGCCTGGCCTGTTTCTCCTTTTAATATTTGCTCTGGAGGTGAGATTTGGAAGATAGTTAGTTAAAGGAAGTAACTTACAGTAATAACAGTAAGGAGGCAAGAAGAAGTAAAAAGTGTGGGTGGAAGTTGAAGAAAAGAGGGGTCATAGTTCCTGAAAAAGTATGGGCAGAAGTTAGACACTTCTGCCGTGCGAGGTGGCTCACATCTGTAATCCCAGCACTTTGAGAGGCCAATGCAGGTGGATGGCTTGAACCCAAGTGTTCTGAGACCAGCCTGGGCAACATGGTAAGACCCCATATCTATTTAAAAAAAAAGTTGGGGGGGAGAAGAAGAAGGAGAAGGAGGAGGAGGAGGAGGAGAAGAAGGAGAAGGAGAAGGAGAAGGAGAAGTTAGACACTTGTGTGTCTGCACATCTTTTCTTGTTTGGAAACCTGTATTTCAGGCACCATCTTTTCGCTGAAATTTTTTTTTTTTCTTTTGAACAGCTTTATTGAAGTATAATTTGTATACTATAAGTCCATCCATTAGGTGTACAATTCAGTGGTTGTTAGTAATAGATTCAATGGTTGTTGTTACTGTTAGATTCTTAAGTTTTAAAAGATAACTTAGAGTTTAGCAAGAAGTGTCATTTTCCCACTTCCAGATATAGAGGACCTCCTGAGACTCTTAAAATTTAATACACCTCTGTCAACAATTCTTTTTTTTTTTTATTAATTTTTTTTTGCACACAAAAACAATAAACATTTTCTAAAAATACATACAAACAAAAAGATGCGTATCAAACATATTAGGAAGGTTACACATGGGAAGTCGGGGAATAGAAATGGGGGGTGGGAGTTAAAATAAGGTAGAGAGGGACTTTATGTGGATCAGTGATAATAACTCAATCCTCTATTTGACAAAGAAGAGGGAGAAGGAAGAGGAAGAAAAAGAAAGTGGGATAAAGGATCAGAAAGGGAGGAAAATAGAAAAAACTAGAGTATGACTCCAGGGTAGACCTGTTTTGTTGTCACTGAGTTGGTTGGTTGGTTTGTCTGTTGTATTTTTCATGTTTCGCCAAGTTGGCCAGACTGGTCTCGAACTCCTAGCCTGAAGTGATCAACCCGCCTCGCCCCCCAGAGTGCCGGGACCACAGGCGTGAGCCACCACGTCCAGCCCCCACATTGCTTCTGGCCTCCATTGTAGACCTCCCAGACGGAGCGGCCGGGCAGAGGCGCTCCTCACTTCTTCCCAGACACGGGGCGGCCGGGCAGAGGCGCTCCTCACTTCCCAGATGGGGCGGCCAGGCAGAGACGCTCCTCACTTCTTCCCAGACGATAGGTGGCCGGGCAGAGGCGCCCCTCACTTCCCAGACAATGGGTGGCCGGGCAGAGGCGCTCCACACTTCCCAGACGATGGGTGGCCGGGCAGAGGTGCTCCTCACTTCCCAGACGGGGCGGCCGGGCAGAGGCGCTCCTCACTTCCCAGACGGGGCGGCCGGGCAGAGGCGCTCCTCATTTCTTCCCGGACGGGGCGGCCGGGCAGAGGCGCTCCTCACTTCTTCCCGGACGGGGCGGCCGGGCAGAGGCGCTCCTTACTTCCCAGACGGGGCGGCCGGGCAGAGGCACTCCTCACTTCTTCCCGGACGGGGCGGCCGGGCAGAGGCGCTCCTCACTTCTTCCCGGACGGGGCGGCCAGGCAGAGGCGCTCCTCACCTCCCAGATGATAGGTGGCTGGGCAGAGGCGCTCCTCATTTCACAGATGGGGCGGCCGGGCAGAGGCGCTCCTCACTTCCCAGACGGGGTGGCCGGGCAGAGGCGCTCCTCACTTCCCAGACGGTGGGTGGCCGGGCAGAGGCGCTCCTCACTTCCCAGACGGTGGGTGGCCGGGCAGAGGCGCTCCTCACTTCCCTGACGGGGTGGCCGGGCAGAGGCACTCCTCACTTCCCAGACGGTGGGTGGCCGGGCAGAGGCGCTCCTCACTTCCCAGACGGTGGGTGGCCGGGCAGAGGCGCTCCTCACTTCCCAGACGGGGCGGCCGGGCAGAGGCGCTCCTCACTTCTTCCCGGATGGGGCGGCCGGGCAGAGGCGCTCCTCACTTCTTCCCGGACGGGGCGGCCGGGCAGAGGCGCTCCTCACTTCCCAGACGGGGCGGCCGGGCAGAGGTGCTCCTCCCTTCTTCCCGGACGGGGCGGCCGGGCAGAGGCGCTCCTCACCTCCCAGACGATAGGTGGCCGGGCAGAGGCGCTCCTCATTTCACAGACGAGGTGGCTGGGCAGAGGCGCTCCTCACTTCCCAGACGGGGTGGCCGGGCAGAGGCGCTCCTCACTTCCCAGACGGTGGGTGGCCGGGCAGAGGCGCTCCTCACTTCCCAGACGGTGGGTGGCCGGGCAGAGGCGCTCCTCACTTCCCAGCGGTGGGTGGCCGGGCAGAGGCGCTCCTCACTTCCCAGGCGGTGGGTGGCCGGGCAGAGGCGCTCCTCACTTCCCAGACGGTGGGTGGCCGGGCAGAGGCGCTCCTCACTTCCCAGACGGGGCGGCCGGGCAGAGGCGCTCCTCACTTCTTCCCGGATGGGGCGGCCGGGCAGAGGCGTTCCTCACTTCTTCCCAGACGGGGCGGCCGGGCAGAGGCGCTCCTCACTTCCCAGACGGGGCGGCCGGGCAGAGGCGCTCCTCACTTCTTCCCGGACGGGGCGGCCGGGCAGAGGCGCTCCTCACCTCCCAGACGATAGGTGGCCGGGCAGAGGCGCTCCTCATTTCACAGACGAGGTGGCCGGGCAGAGGCGCTCCTCATTTCACAGACGGGGTGGCCGGGCAGAGGCGCTCCTCACTTCCCAGACGGTGGGTGGCCGGGCAGAGGCGCTCCTCACTTCCCTGACGGGGCGGCCGGGCAGAGGCGCTCCTCACTTCCCAGACGGTGGGCGGCCGGGCAGAGGCGCTCCTCACTTCCCAGACGGTGGGCGGCCGGGCAGAGGCGCTCCTCACTTCCCAGACGGGGTGGCCGGGCAGAGGCTCTCCTCACTTCCCAGATGGTGGGTGGCCGGGCAGAGGCGCTCCTCACTTCCCTGACGGGGCGGCCGGGCAGAGGCGCTCCTCACTTCCCAGACGGTGGGCGGCCGGGCAGAGGCGCTCCTCACTTCCCAGACGGTGGGCGGCCGGGCAGAGGCGCTCCTCACTTCCCAGACGGTGGGCGGCCGGGCAGAGGCGCTCCTCACTTCCCAGACGGTGGGCGGCCGGGCAGAGGCGCTCCTCACTTCCCAGACGGTGGGCGGCCGGGCAGAGGCGCTCCTCACTTCCCAGACGGTGGGCGGCCGGGCAGAGGCGCTCCTCACTTCCCAGACTGTGGGTGGCCGGGCAGAGGCGCTCCTCACTTCCCAGACGGGGCGGCCGGGCAGAGGCGCTCCTCACTTCTTCCCAGACGGGGCGGCCGGGCAGAGGAGCTCCTCACTTCTTCCCAGACAGGGCGGCCGGGCAGAGGAGCTCCTCACTTCTTCCCAGACGGGGCGGCCGGGCAGAGGCGCTCCTCACTTCTTCCCAGACGGGGCGGCCGGGCAGAGGCGCTCCTCACTTCCCAGACGCGGCGGCCGGGCAGAGGCGCTCCTCACTTCTTCCCAGACGGGGCGGCCGGGCAGAGGCGCTCCTCACTTCCCAGACGGTGGGTGGCCGGGCAGAGGCGCTCCTCACTTCTTCCCAGACGGGGCGGCCGGGCAGAGGCGCTCCTCACTTCCCAGACGATGGGCGGCCGGGCAGAGGCGCTCCTCACTTCCCAGAAGGTGGCGGCCGGGCAGAGGCGCTCCTCACTTCCCAGACGGTGGGCGGCCGGGCAGAGGCGCTCCTCACTTCCCAGACGGTGGGCGGCCGGGCAGAGGCGCTCCTCACTTCCCAGACGGTGGGCGGCCGGGCAGAGGCGCTCCTCACTTCCCAGACGGTGGGCGGCCGGGCAGAGGCGCTCCTCACTTCCCAGACGGTGGGCGGCCGGGCAGAGGCGCTCCTCACTTCCCAGACGGTGGGCGGCCGGGCAGAGGCGCTCCTCACTTCCCAGACGGTGGGCGGCCGGGCAGAGGCGCTCCTCACTTCCCAGACGGGGCGGCCGGGCAGAGGCGCTCCTCACTTCCCAGACGGGGCGGCCGGGCAGAGGCGCTCCTCACTTCTTCCCAGACGGGGCGGCCGGGCAGAGGCGCTCCTCACTTCTTCCCGGACGGGGCGGCCGGGCAGAGGCGCTCCCCACGTCCCAGATGGGGCGGTGGCCGGGCAGGGGCTCGGGAGGCTGAGGCAGGAGAATGGCGTGAACCCCGGGGGGCGGAGCCTGCAGTGAGCCGAGATCGCGCCACTGCACTCCAGCCTGGACGACAGAGCGAGACTCTGTCTCAAAAAAAAAAAAAAAAAAAAAAACTCACTCAGGTCTCTGCCCTTCAGATTCTCCCTTTCTTTCTCTCTCCCCTCTTCAAAAAAAGGCACCTTGAAGATCATCTAGGCCAATGAGTTTTCTACTTTGTTTGTTAGAGACCTTGGACTGAGGAGCTGATTTTGGAGGCCTTCACAGGAGGCGACGGCACATTGAGAGAGCAGGTTGCTAGTCCTCTTTCCCTATACAATCAGACAAGTTCTACTTTTTTCTGTTTTAGAAATGTATGCTTTCTTTTGAAGAAAAGGGTCTACTGTTAAAAAAGAAAAGTTTGAAAACGTAACGAATGGTATAGGCAAAGTAGTTCTGCCTGGGATCAAATCCTACTCTATGACTTCCTTGTTATATGACCCTGGGCAAGTGATCTAACCTCAGTTTCCTTATCTACAAAATGGAGATGATGATAATAGCACCTACCTCAAAGGATTGTAGTGAGGTTTAATGAGTTAATACATAGAAATTGTGCCTGGCATATTGTTTTTGTTTCTTTGGGTTTTTTTTAGGCAGGGTCTTGCTCTGTCACCCAGGCTGGAGTATAATGGCACAATCGTGGCTCACTGCAGCCTCAAACCCCTGGGCTCAAGTGATCCTCCCACCTTAGCCTCCCAAGTAGCTGTAAGTACAGGCTTGCACCACCACACCTGACTAATTTTTTAGCAATATTTTTGTAGAGATGGAGTCTCGCTACATTGCCCAGGCTGATCTCGAACTCCTTGGCTCAAGCAATCCTCCCACCTCAGCCTCCCAAAGTGTTGAGATTACAGGCATGAGCCACCACACCCGGCCTGGCACATAGTTCTTGATAAGTGTTGGCTACAGTGGTATAATAGAAAAACATATTTGGTCTTTGTCCCTGGATCTTGGGAATTCCCTGAGCAATAGGAGTATTTTTTGTTATTCATAAGCCCCTTCTATCACACTTGAGTTTACCCTAATGAGGTGACTTAGGTAGAGCCCCTAGATCTAGGGATGGGACTAGTCACCAGAAAGACCAAGTGATGAGAAGGATGGAAATTCCAGTCCCACCCACTGATCTCTGGGAATGGGGGGTGGTGCTGAAGACTGAGCTATATGAAAACTCTTGAACAATGAGATTCAGAGAGCTGGGTTGGTGAATGCATCCAAGGCCAGGAGGGTGGCGCTCTCTGACTCTACAGGGACAGAAACTCCTGCGTTTGGGACTCTTCTGGACCTCACCCTGTGTACTTCTTCATCTGGCTGCCATTAGTATCCTTTAAAATTAACAGACAAACGTAAGTAAAGTGCCTTCCTGAATTCTGGGAGCCATTCTAGCAAACTATTAGAACTGAGGAGGGGATCCCAGGAACCCCCAGTTTATAGCCAGTTTATCAGCAGTATAGGTGGGTGGCCAGAGACTTGTGACTGGCCTGAAGTAGGGGAAGTCTTGAAGAACTGAGTCCTTAACCTGTGAGGTCTACACTCATGCCTAATAACAGGGTCAGAATTGAACCGGATTGCTGGCCACCCAGTTGGTTTGAAGAATTTGGCTGATGTCAGAAAACATCCCAGAGGCTGTAATTAGGAGCATGTTCAGTCCTCTAACTTGAAAGCGGGGAAATTATTATGTTTAACAACTCAGCTATCTTATAAGTGAACTTTCTCAGAAGCCTTTAGTGTTTTAACCCACAGAGAGACTAATGGTGGAAGATTGAAACACTGACAAGCCTTGGTTTAGGGCAGGGGAGAAACTTCTTAACCCTCTAGAAATCTCATCACCTCAACAGAACCCAACATGCTTCTCTCTGGGCTGACCATGCCTCTGTCTTCTCGCTCAGGAAGTGTGGATATATTCTGAATCATCTCTCTCCTTTATTTCCAAACCCTGCTTCATTCTCCCCACAGCATTTCTTTGGCCCAAGGGTTAGTCATCCTTCAAGGTGAATATTGATGTCATCCCCAGCTCCTAGCTGCTCCAACTTCTTGCCAAAGATGTTTCTATCTGTTCCTACAGTTAGGCTGCCTTCCTCCATAGAACCCTGACTTCCAGGTGGTAAAGAGGGCACAAGATATGCTCGGCACTGAAGCGGGAACAACAGGAGTGCTGGGTGTGCAATCATTCATTTGCTACACATTTGCTGATTCCTGCCCTGATCCTAGCCCTGTAGGATGTAGAGATAATTTATGACGTAGTTGCTTAAGAGTGGAAGTACGAGAGGGCATCCTGTGTGCGTGAATTCATCAGGGCAGCACTTGCGGGAATGAGCCAGGGGCAGAGGTTAATTCTACTGAGGTCAGACAGGCCATCCCCAGTCCCATAGGACAGACTTATGAGTGAGTCAGCCAGGCCTTGGAATAGAGGGTTACAGGCATGACATGATATAGTCAAGAGCCTGCAGGGGTGGTCAGAGCCCCAGTGGAATCCGTTGTTACTATAGGAATTAAATGAGATAATGTATGTAGAAGCTTGGCTCAGAGTAAACACTCAACAAATGGTAGCTATTATTGTCTTTTTGTTATTGAGTTGCATTGTTAGCCCCACAGAGGTAACTGCAGAGATTATATTTGGAAGAGACCCAGCAGAGGATGTGGTAGAGAACATTACATCTGGGCTGAGCCTTTGTGGAGGTGGTTCTATTCTTTTGTGGGAAACGGACACTTTGGAGAACCTGACGAAAGCTGTGCCTCTCCCCAGAAAAAGGCACAGCTGCTCACATGATGCTTTGCATATTATTTCAGGGACTTCACAGACTCCTGGAAGCCTGTCTAGTCACGGAACCTGGTTGGACACAGCTGTTATTTGCCAAGCATGGCTGAGAAAATTTCCTGTTGTTCTGCCAGGCACTGTGGCTCACACCTGTAATCCCAGCACTTTTGGAGGCCAAGGTGGGGGGATCGCTTGAACCCAGGAGTTTGAGACAGCCTGGGCAACATGGCGAAACCCTGTCTCTACAAAAAATACAAAAATTAGCCAGGCATGGTGGTACATGCCTGTAGTCCCAGCTACTCGTGAGGCTGAGGTGGGAAGATCAAATGAACCTGGGAGGTCAAGGCTGCACCGAGTCGTGATCTTGCCATTGCACTCCAGCCTGGGTGACAGAGCGAGACCCTGTCTCAAAAAAAGAAAAAGAAAAGAAAAGTTCCCACTGTTATCTTAGGTTATTGACCCAAGTGAAAACCTCAGCACACATAGGATATTCAACTGTGGGAATATCCTGTGTCTTTTAAAATACAAAGTGGTATCCTGCAGAATGAGTGGAAGAGGGAGACCTGTGATGGGATTACAGGCATGAGCCACTGCATCTGGCCGAAATTCTTAATTTTTTAACAAGAAGTCCTGCATCTTCATTTTGCACTGGGCCCCCCAAACTATGTAGCCAGTCCTGGAAGAAAACATTGACACATTTATTTGCATGCTTACTATGTGAGCAGCAAACAAGTGACAGTGCTGGAACTGGGACCCAGGCCATTTGGGTCCAAAACCACGGGTCCTAACCTACATCTTACCATACTTCGCATCTCTCGAATCAAGAGGGCTAGTGAGAGTGGAGAGGAAGGGAAAGAATAAGAACCTTCTGTTTCTCCCACCAGAACACTCTTCACTCCCCTGCCTCTCCTTCCTTCCTATTGTCCTCTCAGTATCAGTGTCATTTCCTCAAAGAGGTGTTTCCTGGTCCCCAAACCTAAATTATGCCCCTCTCATTCTCCCTTTTCTCCCTTAGTATTTTGTTATTTATTTATTTATTTATTTAGACAGAGTTTCGCTTTTGTTGCCTAGGCTAGAGTGCAATAGCATGGTCTTGGCTCACTGCAACCTCCACCTCCCGGGTTCAAGCGATTCTCCTGCCTCAATCTCCTGAGTAGCTGGGATTACAGGTACCTGATACCATCCCTGCCTAATTTTTGTATTTTTAGTAGAGACGGGGTTTCACCATGTTGGCCAGGCTGGTCTCAAACTCCTGACCTCAGGTGATCCACTCACTTTTGGGAGGCCGATCTCCACTCAGGTGGAGGTTGCAGTGAGCTGATTCGGCCTCCCAAAGTGCTGAAATTACAGGTGCGAGCCATCGTACCACGTTTCTTCTTTAATATTCTTTAGAGTATTCATCAGAACGTTGTGTATTTATTTGTATATTTCCTTGTTTTAATGACAATCCCTCACTAGACTGTGTGCTCAATGAGGGCAGAGATTTTGTCGGGTTTTGTTCCCTTATCCCCAGCAGAGAACTTGGCACATGGTGGGTATTTCATAAATGTTAGTTGGAAAGTACAGTTTATAGAATGTAATGACAGATCAGATGTAATTGTAGGGAAGCCTGTAATTGTACAGATCAGATGTAATTGTAGGAGTCTAGGAAATTCCGCTTGGGTGATGCTAATTGCCAAGGTGAATATAGGAAGTTGGGAATGGGACAGGAATGATTACGTGGATTTGAGATGTGTCCAGTTCGAGGGCTTCTGGGGGTGGCTTGGAGAAGGCAGTCTTCTGCTGGGAAACTTCTGACTCTCTCTTTACTGCAGCCCAGGGTAGGGGCTCCCTACTTCCACCTGGGCAGATCTCTGCCATCTCACTGGCATGCTCTTGGGAGCCTATCTGTTCCCTGGGCGGTGAAGCTCTACGGGATTTGGAACAGTGCTGCAGGTCTCATCTCTGGCTCGCAGGGCCCCCAGGAGTGTGTATGCAGTCAGGGCTCAAGAAATGCCAGTAGAAGGAAAGAAGGAAGGCGAAAAATGTGGCCAGGCACTCAGGGGAGAGGCTGGGGTGAGGAGCAGCTCTGGGAACGGAAATAGAACTAGAAGTCCAAGTTGGACCCCTGGAGCCCTAGAGACAGGGTGGACAGAAAAGTGCTCCAAGCCGGGAGGCCAGGCACAGGGCTTAAGCGCTTTATTCACATGACTGCATTTCATCGTCATATCTACACTAAAGAGGCATAATTATTCCTACTTCGTTCATGAGAAAACAGGTCCAGAGAGGTGACGTGATTTGCCCAAGGTCACACAGCGAGTGAGCAGCAAAGTCTGGATTTGACTCAGGGCTGTCGTCCCCTAAGCCCGCACGCACACTCTTCCACTTCACTCCCTGCCTCTCCAACCCTCCACCTCCCTACCCCTCTCCCCTCCCCTCCCGCGGCGGCCCCGCCCCACCCCTCTGCCGTTCCCCCCTCACTCCCTCCCTGTCGGTGGCGGCGGCGGAGCCACGTGGTGGGGCCGGGAAGCCGCGGCCGACGAGAGCCCGGGCGGCTGCCCCAGCTGGGCAGTGCTGCTCTGCGCCGCGCCGCGCCGCGCTCGGGGCTCGCTCTCCTCGCTCCGCGCTCCCCGCCAGCCGCCCCGGGGCAGGAGGCGCGCCTGACGGACAGCCCGCCAGACAAAGGAGGCGCGGCTCGGCTGAGCCAGCGCGGGGACGGACCGACCATGGACTCGGAGCGCGGGCGGCCGGCCCCAGCCCTGGGGACCCGACACTCCCGGGCCCGGCCCTAGGCGCCCGGCCCCGCCGCCCGGCGCGCCCAACGGGGAGGACGCGGAGCCCGCGCGGCGCGAGCAGGCGGCGGCCGCGGAGCAAGAAGGGCGCCGCGGCGGGCGGCCCGCGCAGCCCGGGGAGCCATGGGCAAGTGCAGCGGGCGCTGCACGCTGGTCGCCTTCTGCTGCCTGCAGCTGGTAAGCGTTGCGTGCCCAGGCAGTCGGGGCAGGGTGGGGCGCGGCGGGGCGCGGTCCCAGGGCGTGCGGGTGGGGTTGCGTGTGTCTCTGTGTGTGCGTCTGGTGCGTGTGCCCGGGCGGGGGGTGGTCTGGAGTCTCGGAGCGGTCGGGCGGAGCCTGCTCCCGCTGGCCGGGCTGTCTCTTTGTGTGCGCTTCTCGCTGCTGTGCCCGGCGCTCCTCGGGTCCCCGAGTGCGTCCTGTGCGCGAGTCCCCGGCCCGCCCGCACTGTACAAGTGGCCTCCTGTTGGGGTATGCGCTGTGGGACTGTGGCTTGCTGGGACTGGGGGTGTGTCTGAGGCTGATCTGTGGATCCGTTGAGGTCCTGCCCTGTGTTTCCCTCTAGATCCCTCGTTTGCATGGGTCTCTCCCTTCCTCTGGGTCTCTGCTTCTGATGATCACCACCCCTGTGTGAGCGTTTCCCGCAAAGTCTCTGCTCCCGCGTGTGTCTCTAGATCGCTGACCATTTCTGGTCCATGTTCATCTGTGTTCTGGGATCTTGACTCCAAGAACCCTCTAATCCTTTGTGCTGTTTCTGCCTCCCTTCACCTTCCTGACGGGGCAGTCCTGGGAAAGGGGAGCCACCTCCCTGGAGAGGGTCACCAGGAGCTGCCAGATCCTGGACCAGCCTGACCCAGCCTGGACCACACTTCCTGCTTTGGTCTGGCCGCTGTGGCCATGGGGGTTCCATCAGTTCCACCCACCAGAGCAGCTCCTCTGCCCGGGCCAGCACCAGTGGGGGTGGGGACACTTGGGTGCCCCAGGGAGGACCAGAGCTTCTGAGGACACTGTGCCTAGCCCCAGCATAGGGAACGCAGGTTCTTCTCTCAGGGAGGAGTGACTGTAGTGGACTAGAAGAAACAGCGCTGCCCTTCAAATCAGGCCCTGGCAGGGGAATTTGGGAGGGTGGTTAAGGAGAGGCAGGGATCTCTTAGCTACCACAGAGCTGAGATTGAAGAACTAGGGAGGTCGAAGCTGTGCTTCTCCTCTAGGCAGAGGTGCATGGGGACCTCCATCGCCGAACCCAGGTCTGAGAGTGAGCCGCGAGAAGCCTGAGCCCCGCTCATGCTGGACTCCTTGTTCTGGGTTTCCACTCTTGCCTGCATCCATCACGCCCTCCCCACCACAGGACCCATTGATAATGTAGAGTGAAGCTTTGAGCCTGGACATGCAGACCTCCTCATTCGTCTTGCTTCTCTCCTCCTGGGGACACCAGCTTCAAACATGCCATCCACAGACCTGGCCTGGGCAGTGGTAGAAACAGCCCTAGCTCTGGAGATTGTAGCCCTGCTCCCAGCTGTGGGAGACTGGACAAGTGACTTCCCCCCACTGGCCGGCCTCAGTCGTCTTATCTGTAAAATGATTATCCCTGAGGATTGCACAGGGGATTAATTAAGATCAGGTGGAATGGAAACTCCAGAAGGGCAGAGATTGTCTGTTTTTCTTTATCTACTTTGAGGAACATGAAATGCCAAGAAATGTTTAAATCTTTCAGAGGATTCTTCTGTGTTTGTTAATTTTTAAATTTTAAACTAGGGATTTTTTTTTATTTAGAAAAGTAATATACATATATTGTAAAAAATAAATACATACATAATCAAACAGGACAGAAGATAAAAGTAAAAGATAAAAGCTCCTTCTCTGTTGGCGATAACAACGGTTAGCTTTGGAGAGCCCTTGGCTAAGTGTCAGGTACCCTGGGAAGCACTTTTCCATGTATTAACTCATTTAATCCTAGCAACCCTATGAAGTCACTTGTCCAGAATTCTACAGGAACTAGGACCCAGGCTTTGTTTGGGGGGTTTTGTTTTTGTTTTTGTTTGAGACATGGGCTCAGTCTGTCACCCAGGCCAGAGTGCAATGGTGCAATCATAGCTCACTACAGCCTCAACCTCCCAGGCTCAAACAATCCTCCCACCTCAGCCTCCTGAGTACCTGGGACTACAGGTGCACACCACCATGCCTAGCTAATTTTTTTGTTTTTTAGAGATGAGTCTCACTCTTGTTGCCCAGGCTGGTCTCAAACTCCTGTGGTCAAGCCATCCTCCCACTTCAGCCTCCCAAGTGCTGGGATTATAGGCATGAGCCACCACATCCAGCCAGGATCCAGGCTTTGAATCCGGGCGGTTGGCCAGGTCCTCTGTTGCCTTCTTAATTATAAAATAAGTAGTTCTGGCCCTGGTAAGTCTGGGGCCCCATAGGAGGAGCTCATGGCTCTAGAGAGAAATGAAGGTGGTAGACAGTCTCTCTGCCTCCCACTTCCCTTCCTCCATGGTTCTCCCTTGCTAAAGCTAACCCCAGTCTTCCACTTAGAGGATCTCGCCAGCACTAGAGGCTTAAGTTAGATGAGACCTGGGTGGGATTCTAGTTCTCCCACGTCCCGGCTGGGTGGCTTTGGGCAGCTTGTGAAGGTTGCGCAGGATCATTTGTGGGAGGGACTTGAAAAATTGCTCTCTTGGCTCCGTTGCACTATCTGGGCTCATTGTAGAGTGGGTCCTCCGGTTGTCACTAACCCCCATGAGCCCCTACTGCCTGATAGCTTCCATGATGTGCCCCCAGGATGTTGGAATTCACCGGCCTGAGGGGAGAAGGGAGTCTTGGTTTTCTCATCCAAGGGACTGAGGGAAAAAAAAGAGGCTGTTAAATATCTTTCAGCTGAAAACTTAGGAGGAACTGTGTCATTTTTCTTTCTCAAATGGAGTTTAATCGTTACAATGAATCAGGCCAGTTGGAAACACTCTTCCTCAGTTGGGATCGATGTGATTTGGGTGAGGGAGTGAGGTGTGAGGGTGCCGTGGGGTTTAAGGGAAGCAGGTAGGGACTGTGCCTTTCAGATGGGTAAGTGTAGGATAGTAGTTAAGGCTCTGGAGTTTGACAAGACAGACCTGGCTTCTAGACCTGGTTCTGTCACTTCCTGGCTGTGCAATTTTGGGCAAGTTGCTTACCCTCTCTGAGCCACATAGTTTTGTCATCTGTTAAATAGAGAGAATATAAAACAGTTCCTAATCCTTAGGGTTGTTGTGAGGACTCAGTCCACATAATGAATTTAGCACTGTGCCAGTTACAGAGTGAGTACTCATTAAACTGTAGCTTATTGTTATTATCTTAATGATTCATATCATGGGATGTGTCTGTGGCATTGTAGCCCAAACATATCCAGGTGGCCCCCTGCACTGTCCTTTGTGGACTGTCCTTTGTGGGAAGTAGCAGGTAGTTGGGCACTGAGCTGAGAGGCAAAAGACCTGGATTCAAGCCCAGCTCTGCTTCTGACATCCTGCAATTTTGGGCAAGTCTCTTCCACACTCTAGGCTTTGGTTTTTCCATCTGTAAAATGGGATGGATTATTGGTCTGGCTCGCCGGGATCCTGCCAGCTCTACTTGTCGGGAACTCAGCGTGATGCCTGGACTGTCATGTTTTGTTTATTTATTTTTTATTTTTTAGAGATAGGCGTCTCGCTGTGTTGCCCAGGCTGGAGTGCAGTGGCAGTCATAACCCACTGCAGCCTCAAATTCCTGAGCTCAAGTGACCCTCCCACCTCAGCCTCTCAAATAGCTTGGACAACAGGTGCATGTCACCACACCCGGCTTTGGCATGGCAGTTTTGTTGCATCTTGGTCTGGTTCCTTTCTGTAGAACATCTTGGGTCCCTTGCTTTCCAGAATTCTTTTTGGTGTATCATCTTGACAACATTATTAACATATTCACCCTCTAATTTTTAATCCTGTGCCTTTTCTCTCTCCTGTCCAAACCCAGCTCTTCCTTGTTCACCTCCTTCCTGAAACCTTACAGGCCACTCTGTTCTTCCTGGAAGGGGATGAACCAGTGAGATTTGCCCTAGGGAATCACCATCAATTTCTTCATCATCATCATTATCATTCCCATTTCAGGAGTCCTGTGCTAAGCACTTTATATGCATTACCTCATTTAACCAAATGAGCATACATATGTAAAGTGCTTGGCAAAGTGCCTGGTACATGTTAAACGATCAATAAACGTTAGCTCTTTTACTGCTTTCATCCTTCTTATTGCAATTCCACACAGTGGGATAGATGTGTTTATCATCCCCTTTTTCAGGTGAGGAAATTGAGGTGCGAAGGGGTGTGACGTTTGCCCAAGCTCACTAAGCTAGTCCGTGACAGAACCAAGATGCGAGGACTCTTCTGTCTGAACAGAGAGCCACCCTCTCAGCCCCATGCTACTCTGCTGCTCGCGTTTAACCAGTGTCTGACCCCAGACAGGTCCAAGCCTCAGTTTCCTCATCTGAAAATGAAAATGATCATATTTCGGTAGCCTCATGCATAGTGCCTGCACTGTGAGCCAGTGAGTGCCTGATAATAGATCACTACCATGGTGGTTTCTGTCCCAGCTCTGTGTGACCTTGGACACACACATTCACTCCTCTGGCCACCGTTTCTTCCTTTGTAAAACGGAAAGAGTCATCTCTAGCCCACAGGGTTGTAGAAACTCAGAAAAATGTTGGTTTCATTCTTTTCCCTTCTAGAAAGCTCTTTGCTTTCTGGAAGGTGGGGGCGGGGGGCGAGATGTAGCTTCCAGCTGAGCTGCGAGTAATGGTGTGAAACATGGTCAACCTGATTGATGTCGTTATTAGCCATAGTGACGGCGAAGACCAGAGGGAGATGGGCTCCAGCAGGGGCCTGCACTCTGGAGCAGCTGCAGCTGCAAGCTCACGGCTTCCTCGGAGGGTCTGGTTCTGCTTTGGGTGCTTGAGGTCCTTGGGCCGGGTATCAGAGTCAGGAGCGTGAAATTATGCAGGCCACTGGCCCCTTTTGTTCCTCATACCCCTTTGGACAGAGTTGGCAGGGATGATCAACTCCCTTTTGTGAATGAACAGACTGAAGCCAAACTGCCCTGGAGGCCCTTATGATACGGGCGGAGCGGGGTAGAATGGAGAAGAAGGCCTCCAGGAGACCTGGGGATGGCCCTGGTTCTCCTCCTTTGTAAGAGTAGGTGAGTGGATGGTTTTGAAATAAGCAGCCCATAAATGGCAGCTTCTCTGAGATCTGGTATAGGGGCTAGGAGCACTACATCTGGGATCGGGCCTTGCTTTGTGACTCCCAGGAAGTCCTGCACCCTCTCTGAGCCTCTGCCTTCTTACTTACAAAGTAGTCAGAAGAACAGCTTCTACCCCACGAACCAGCCCATGGCAGTTTGGGGAGTTCGCAAGCTGATGCCGGGATAGCCAAGTACGGTCCCTGGCCTAGGAGGCCCTGGCCTCTCCTGGGCTAGCTATGATTTGCCTTGAGACTTGGACAAGTCACATCAGCCCCATCTCTGCCTGTATTAGAGGATTTTGTGATCAGGGTCATTCCCACAAACACTCCAGCTCTTCTTCATGTGGAAAATATGGGGCTGAGTGGGAAATTAACATAGTGAGAATTTCTTTTTGTTTGGTGTCTGCTATGAGCCAGGCGTTGTACTAGGCATTTTATATATGCCTCTTGCTACTCTGTGGCTTATCCGTGGCCACTTAAATGATAGGTACAGAATGAGTATTTAAACTCAGATCTGGGACTCCACTGCTTCTCCCTGCATGTCCCATTGCCCCCTGCTAGCATTGTGGGATGCTGGAGGGGAAGCAGCTGGAGAAATCCAAACCTTTCCTCAGCCACGGGGCTTGTTACCAGATGCCAGATCTAACTGCTTACACAGATGCCCCCTCTCCCCATTCTACCCACCCCCAAACTCTGTGCTGGACTTAAAAGAGCTGTGATGCACGGCTGGGTGTGGTAGCTCACACCTGTAATCCCAGCACTTTGGGAGGCCGAGGCAGGTGGATCACTTGAGGTCAGGAGTTCGAAACCAGCCTGGCCAACATGGCGAAACCCCATCTCTACTAAAAATACAAAAAATTAGCCGAGCGTGGTGGCGGGCACCTGTAATTTCAGCTACTTGGGAGGCTGAGGCAAGAGAATCATTTGAACCCAGGAGGTGGAGGTTGCAGTGAGCCAAGGAGCTGTGATACAGATTGAGAAAACCAGGGAATAAACTAACTTGTATCTACAACTGATCCATCCTCATAACAACTGTATGAGATAGGTGTGGTTTTTACACCCATTAACTGATGGACATACTGAGGCTCAGAAGAGTAAAATGACATCTCTCCAAGGAAACAGGAGATAATAGTCTGAGCCTCAGAGTACAAGAGGAAAGGGTTTGAGAACAATTGTTATAGAATCTGGACCAAGCAGAGATAGTCAGCTCTGATCACTGGAACGTGTTGTCTCCTCCAGTCAGCCCTTTTATCTTCTATTTTTTATTTTTTTATTCTATGTGGTAGGAGATTCTCAAACTACTCTCCTCTGGTGTTAAGGAGAGATGGGTGACAGGAAGGCAGACCAAGGCTACAGGTGTATTTTTAAAAACTAGTTCCAGGCCAGGCGCGGTGGCTCACACCCGTAATCCCAGCATTTTGGGAAGGCAGGTGGAGGGATCACTTGAGCCCAGGAGTTTGAGACCAGCCTGGGGAACATAGTGAGACGCCCCCCCCATATATATATATATATATATATATAAGTAGGCCGGACATGCTGGCTCACGCCTGTAATCCCAACACTCTGGGAGGCTGAGACCGGTGGATCACCTGAGGTCGGGAGTTCGAGACCAGCCTGACCAACGTGGTGAAACCCTGTCTCTACTAAAAATACAAAATTAGCCAGGCATGGTGGCTCATGCCTGTAATCCCAGCTACTCAGGAGGCTGAGGCAGGAGAATTGCTTGAACCTGGGAGGCAGAGGTCGTGGTGAGCCAAGATCACACCATCGCACTCCAGCCTGGGCAACAAGAGTGAAACTCCGTCTCAAAAAAAGAAAAAAATAAAAAGTTAGCTGGGCATGGTAGCATGCACCTGTGGTCCCAGCTACTGAGGCAGAGGGGAGGATTGCTTTTGCCCAGGAGGTTGAGGCTGCAATGAGCCATGAATGTACCACTGCACTACAGCCTGGGCAACACAGTGAGATCCTGTCTCAAAAAAAAAATAAAAAAATTTAAAAAAAAGCTAGTTCCAGCCAGGCACAGAGAGACAAACTTCAGATGTTCTTACTTATTTGTGTGAGCTAAAAATTAAAACAATTGAACTCGCCGGGCGCAGTGGCTCACGCTTGTAATCCCAGCACTTTGGGAGGCCGAGGCAGGCGGATCACAAGGTCAAGAGATCGAGACCATCCTGGCTAACACCGTGAAACCCCGTCTCTACTAAAAAATACAAAAAAGTAGCCGGGCACGGTGGCGGGTGCCTGTAGTCCCAGCTACTCGGGAGGCTGAGGCAGGAGAGTGGCATGAACCCGGGAGGTGGAGCTTGCAGTGAGCTGAGATGGCGCCACTGCACTCCAGCCTGGGCGACAGAGTGAGACTCCGTCTCAAAAAATAACAACAACAACAACAACAAAAACAATTGAACTCATGGAGATAGTGTGTAGAATGAGGAGGTTGGGCACGGTGGGTCACTCTTGTAATCCCAGCAATTTGGGAGGCCAAGGTGGGTGGATTGCTTGAGCTCAGGAGCTGGAGACCAGCCTGGGTAACATGGCAAGACCCTGCATCTATTAAAAAAAAAAAAAAAAAAAAAGTAGAATAAGGATTACCAGAGGCTGGGAAAGGTAGTCGGGGAGTGGGGAGGTTGTATAAAAACATGGTTAGATAGGATGAATAAATCTAGTATTTGATAGCATAACAGCATGACTACAGTCAATGAAATCTATTGTACATTTAAAAATAACTGGATGGGGCTGTGGCTCACACCTGTAATCTGAGCATTCTGGGAGGCCGAGGCGGGTGGATCACTTGAGGTCAGGAGTTTGAGACCAGCCTGGCCAACATGGTGAAACCCCATCTCTACTAAAAATACAAAAAATTAGCTGGGCATGGTGGCGGGCACCTGTAATCCCAGCTACTCAGGAGGCTGAGACAGGAGAATCACTTGAACCCGGGAGGCGGAGGTTGCAGTGAGCCGAGATCGTGCCACTACACTCCAGCCTGGGCAACAAGAACAAAACTCCGTCTCAAAAAAAATGAATAAAAATAACCCAAAGAGTATGATTGGATTATTTGTAACACAAAGAAAGGATAAATGCTTGATTTACCCTGATGTGACTATTGCACAGTAGATGCCGATATCAAAATATCTCATGTGCCCCGTAAATATATATACCTACTATGTACCCACAAAAATTAAAAATTAAAAACATTTTTTAAATTGAACACTACATCCAGGCCAGGGGAGTAGAGCTGGGTTTAGGCCCAGGAAGCCAAGTCCCAGTGCTTTGCCTGGCTTTGCCTGCCCTGGCCTGGAGAGGGATGCTGATTGATTCAGAGATGAGGGAGAGATTCAGACAGCAAAGCAAACTTCCCCTGGAGGCACTGAATGAGCACTAAGGTTTTAGAAGAGCTGTTAAGCGTGGTTGCAGGTTTTCCTCATTTACATTGGCCTCCTGGCCCCTCTCAAAGCAGCTGACAAATCCAGAGACAAGGAGGTGGACTGGGAACTGGGAAGAACCCGGGCTTTGGGGTCAGGCTGGGATTTGAGCTCCAGCTTTGCCTCTTTGTAGCTGGATGACCTTGGGCAAGAAGACACCTAGCCTCTCTGAGCTTCCACTTGCACTTCTCTAAATCAGGATAATAATCATCTACTTCAGAGAGTTCTTGGGAGGCTCCTTTGAAATGAAATGTGCAGAGGGGGAGCTCACAAAAGGGGTACACTCTTGAATGCCCAGGAAATGAGGCTGCAGGTTCTGCAAATGCGAGTACTGTGGGGTAGGAAATGAGATGACTCCCCTTTCTCAATGAATGGAAGGTTCAAGCTGGAGCAGCAGTTCTTCTTCATCTGTGTGGTCTTGGCATTGCTGGACCCTGGTCTTCTCTTCTGTGAAATGGGAATAATAATAGCACCCACCTCATAGGACTGTAATGAGGGCAACCTGAGATAATGCAGGGAGAGCCGTGGGCACAGGCTGCCACTCACTAAGAGGGGTTCCAAGATGAAGGCGTGGGTTCTGTGGGCCTCTCTCTTGCTCTGTACGGGGAAAAGGTTGGACTCATCATCTCAAAGGACGCTTCCAGCTCCGAGTCAGTACTGAGCGCCTTCTCTTCCCAGGTGGAGGTCAGAGGTGCTGCCTGGCCCACCTTGTTGCAAGCAGTGGTGACTGATGGAGTATCAGGGCCTGGGGGCAGGAGGAGACTTCTGCCTCTGATGGCTCGCTCGAGACTTTACACCTGGGCGTCAGGTTGTCAGGGACTCTGGTGACTTCATCTTTCTTCTGTCTGTCTGTCTGTCTGTCTGTCTGGTGAGCTGAGATCACGCCATTGCACTCCAGCCTGGGTAACAAGAGTGAAACTCCGTCTCAAAAAAAGAAAAAAAAAAAAAGTAAAAGATTAGCTGGGCATGGTAGCATGCACCTGTCGTCCCAGCTACTGAAGCAGAGGGGAGGATTGCTTTTGCCCCGGAGGTTGAGGCTGCAGTGAGCCATGATTGTACCACTGCACTACAGCCTGGGCAACACAGGCTGCACTGCTCCCATCCCAGATGCCCATGTAGCATATTTTGATTGTAAGATCACGTCTCAAACTACAGAGATTCAGAGCTGGGAGGCTTGTGGCCCGTCACTCACCTCCAGCTCACCATAGGTGAGCTTCCTGAACTACAGAAAGACTAATACCCTTGGGTCAGAGAGTGAGAATTGCCTCCAGCTAACTCTACCTGGAGTTGAATCCAGCAAATATTTATCAAGCACACACAAACTGCCATGCATGATTCTAGGTGCTGAGTCACCTTAGGGTATGAAACATGCCCTCAGCTGCAAGACAGAATCCCTGGGTTCTAGTACTCACTGCTGTGCAACTTTGAGTTGGGCCTGGCCTTCTCTGGGCCTCATTTATCACAGCCTATGAAGTGGGAAATGAGAGGAGAGTACTGAACTCTGTTAGCAGCTTTCAGACTCTCCAGAGGCTCTGCAGGGGTGGGGGCTGATAACCAGGTGGTGAGTTTCCTGTCCCAGGCAGTGGGATTTATGTGTGGCCGGGCGTGGTGGCTCATACCTATAATCCCAGCACTTTGGGAGGCTGAGGCCAAAGGATGACTTGAGGCCAGGAGTTCAAGACCAGCCTGGGCAACATAGTAAGATCCCACCTCTAAAAAAATTTTTTTTAATTAGCTGGGCATGGTGGTGCCAGCCTGTAGTCCTAGCTACTGAGGTGGCTGTGGTAGGATGATCACTTGAGCCCAGGAGGACAAGTGTGCAGTGAGCCGAGATCATACCGCTGCACTCCAGCCTCAAAAAAAGAAAAAAAGCAAGAAAGAACTTATGTGTAGGTTGGATGACTGCTTGGACATGTAATGGATCTAGTGATGACCCAGATCCCTTGGAACCACTCAATGCTGGTTCTAGGTCCTGAGAGGACAGTGCTAACAGCACACAATGATATCTACAATTATGAACATTTCTGTGAGCTCACCACGTCCCCTCTCCTGAGCATACTCATTCCCACCCCCTACCTCAAATCACAGGGCCTGGTGAGCTCGTGGTACAGGCAGTAGGGGAAATGGAAATCTATAGGCATTTTATCCCTTTACCTGCTGTGGCCACTCCTTGCCCTAGAAGGGCAACAATTCTGAGATTTTCAGGATAAAGATTGGTTCCTAAGCCTGTTTTTTGGGAGGAGGTGGGCATATTCCACAGCCCCAGCCTGAACCAGAGATGTGGGTTTTCAATTACACAATTAGATGCACAATTAGGCATAATTACCAGTGCTCAGAGCCCGAGACTGCTCATAATAGGCATGTAATCTACTGCAGCCTCTGTTTATACTACGCAGCGCGCTCCCTAATGATGCCAGGATGCCTTCACACTGCACTGTTGCCATGGAGACAAGCCCGCCACCACCACGCAAAGCTGACAAATGGTGTTCTGGTCCTGGGCCTTTGGATTGTTTCTAAGGCTTCCAACAGCCAGCACTGGAGTGGAGGGGCTGGCCAGGGGGGCAGGAAGGTGGGGCAACCCTCCCTGGACTCTGACACACCCCACTGGTTCAGGCCAGCGTTGGAGCCACCAGGGAGGACAGGGGAGGGGAGCATCAGCCACCTCTCACCCCCAGAGTCCTCAAGGCATGAGCAGGATGGCCCGGGGCCATGAAAGGTCTTGTGGTTATCCATTCACACATCTCATGCTATCATGGAATCAAAGGTCTGGACAGGGGGTCCTGCCTACACTGGCTTCGTAGATAGGCCTGGCTCTGCTGTGAACTAGCTCTGTGACCTTGGGCAAGTCCTTGGCCCTCTTGGGGGCTCTGCTTCCCCATATATAAAATGGACTGCAGGGTCTCTGCACATGGCATAGTCTAATAGAGAAGATTTACTGAGCACTTATGACCCACCTCATTCTGCTGTAACTGCTTTACCTGGAGTGGCTCATTCATCCTCATGGCACCCTGTGGGGTGGGCACAACTACTACCTCTATTTCACAGAAGCAGAATCTGAGGCTGAGAGCAGTCACATCCAGCAGCAGCAGAGCTGCGCAAACCCAGGTCTCGCCCTTAACCCCAATGCCACATGGCTTCACATGTGCCAGCTGAGGTCATCCTCACAACAGCCCTAGAGGTGGAACTTCGTCACACCCATTTCCGTTTCCTAGATGAGGACTCTGAGGCTCAGAGAACTGAAGTCACTTGGCCAAAGTCACGCAACGAGGCAGCGGCAGAGCAGAGTCTGGCTGGTGCCAACAGCCAGGGTTCCTACCTTTGGCTTCTTAGTGGAACTCATAAAGGGGTAAAAAGATTTCCTTTGGCTGGGCACAGTGGTTCACGCCTGTAATCCTGGCACTTTGGGAGGCCAGAGCAGGCAGATCACTTGAGGCCAGGAGTTTGAGAACAGCCTGGCCAACATGGTGAAATCCCGTCTCTACTAAAAATACAAAAATTAGCTGGGTGTGGTGGCGTGCACCTGTAATCCCAGCTATTCGGGAGGCTGAGGCACAAGAATCACCTTGAACCCGGGAGGCGGAGGTTGCAGTGAGACGAGGTTGCACCACTGCACTCCAGTCTGGGCAACAGAGCAAGACTGTGTCTCCAAAAAAAATGATTTTCTGGCCAGGTGTGGTGGCTCACGCCTGTAATCCCAGCACTTTGGGAGACGGAGGCGGGCAGATTACCTGAGGTTGGGAGTTCGAGAACAGCCTGGCTAACATGGTGAAACCCCATCTCTACTAAATATACAAAATTAGCTGGGTGTGGTGGTGCACGCCTGTAATCCCAGCTACTCCAGAGGCCGAGGCAGGAGAATTGCTTGAACCCGGGAGGCGGAGGTTGCAATAAACCGGGATCGTGCCACTGCACTCCAACCTGGGTGACAGTGAGACTCCATTTCAAAAAAAAAAAAAAAAGAAAGAAAGATTTTCTTCAACAAGCACATACCATGGAGCCCCGATATCCCCATCTGTCCTGGCCCCAGCCACTGAGGAGTCAAGGAGTCCCAGGATCCCTCAGACCCAGCACTTCATTTTGATCTTGAAGGAAATTTTGGTCTAGCTCTTCCTCTATCAGCTCACCCCACCTTGGTCACTAGAAGCAGGACCTGCTCTTACAGCATTTTTTTTTTTTTGCTCCATTTCTCTGTAATTCAGCACATTATTTATGGATACCTACTATGTGCCAGCCCCTGGGGACACAGATGGATCAGACAGTGGGTTCAAATCCTGGCGCTTAACGTGCGATGCTGGGCAAATTGCTTGACCTCTCTATACCTTGGTTTCTTCATCTGTAATGAAGGCGACAGCCTATTCCTTGCAGGCTTGTTGGCAATGTTAGCAATAACAACTACCACTTATCAAATACAATGTGCCAGGCAGTCAGCTAAACCTCTTATATTCCCTGGGTGGACCTTCATAACATAATCTGTCATTCCCATTTAACAGATGAAGCAACTTAAGGCTCAAGAAGCATAAGTTGAGTGAGGTAAGTGGCAGAGCAGGCACCTGAGTCCAGAGCCCTTGCTCTTCCCCACCCGGTGTCCCACCAGCATGGAGGTGGCAGTGACCGAAATGTGTGTTTCTCCCGCCTCTTCCCTAGAGCCTCCAGCCAGCTTCTCCTGGAGGAATGAGGCATTTGAATGGAGGGTAATCTGAGGGAGGCAGTGCCCACCTGAGAGGGGCATAGCCCAAGACTCTATCTGGCTGGATGAGTCCCCCCTGGACATCTTAAATTCTAGATTTTCTGGGGTGGGGGGGGGGCTCTCACACATCACCTCCACCTTCACACTATGTAGCTGGGAAAACTGAAGTCCAGAAATGGACTATGAGGCTGGGCGTGGTGGCTCATGCCTGTGATCTCAACATTTTGGGAGGCCAAGGTGGGTGGATCACTTGAGGCCAGGAGTTCAAGACCAGCCTGGCCAAGAGCGCAAACCCTGTCTCTACTAAAAACACAAAAATTAGCCAGGCATGTTGGTGGGTGCCTGTAGTCCTAGCCACGCAGGTGGGTGAGGCATGAGAATCACTTGAACCCAGGAGGCAGAAGATGCAGTGAGCCGAGATGGCGGCACTGCACTCCAGCCTGGGCAACAGAGTAAGACTCTGTCTTAAAAAAAAAAAAAAAAAAAAAGGCTGGGCGTGGTGGCTCACACCTGTAATCCCAGCACTTTGGGAGGCTGAGGCAGGCAGATCATGAGATCAGGAGATCAAGACCATCCTGGCCAACATGGTGAAACCCCATCTCTACTAAAAATACAAAAATTAGCCAGGTGTGGTGGTGGGCGCCTGTAGTCCCAGCTACTCGGGAGGCTGAGGCAGGAGAATCGCTTGAACCCAGGAGGCAGAGGTTGCAGTGAGCTAAGATTGCACCACTGCACTCCAGCCTGGCAACGCAGTGAGACTCTGTCTCAAAAAAATAAAAAAATTAAAAAAAAAAGAGAAAGAAATGGGCTATGGCTTGTCCAAGACCACAGTCTAAGTCAAGGGTATTTGATCCACAAATCTCCATGTGCAGTGTCTGCTGGTTTCGGGTCCCACTCTCAACTCTACCCTTGTCAGGTGGGCACTGCCCCCCTCCATCCAAATGCCTCATCCTCCAAGAAAAGCTGGCCACCCTCCAAGAGAGGAGGCACTAGGGAAGAGCGGGGAGGAACCCACATTTGGGTGACTGTCATCTCCATGCTGGTGAGACACCGGGTGGGGAAGAGCAAGGGCTCTGGATCCAGGTGCCTTCTCTACCACTCACTGGCTCTGAGGCCCTGGGCAGGGCACTTAGCTTCATGAGCCTCAAGTTGCTTCATCTATTAGGAAACTTCTTGTTAACTTCCTTTTATCCCCCACCAGTCTGTTGGAGAGGGACATTTGGGGGCTGTGGTATGTTTCTGTGCTTGTATGTACAGCTAGCTGGTCCCCAGCTTACAGTGGTTCAACATGGTTTTTTGACTTACAATGGGTTTATTGGGGTGTGGAATGCATTTTCGATTTAGGATGGGTTGATTGGGACGTGGCCCCATCGTAAGTCAAGGAGCATCTGTATTCGATACTGCACACTGCTGCATGCCCCAGCATTTGTGGGGCGGACACTGGCACGTAGAGATTTGTGGATCAATAAACATCCCTTCCCGCTTCCTCCCTGTTCATTTATTCATGAACTCTGAACTCCTTGGCTCCAGAGAAACTGCCTGGAAGAAAGCAATTAGAGCATAATTAGAACCACTCCTATCATCGGCTCTCAGAGGGAGGGAAGGGGGGCTGCTGGGGCATGGGGGATGTCCCCAACCTCTGCGGCTGCCCATTCAGCTCCTACTCACCCCGTGGAGCTCAGCCTCCCCAGAGTCCTGGACACTGGAAACCTCTCTACAGGGAGATGCCTCATCCCTGGAGGCATTCAAGCAATTGATAAGGCTAGGGAGGAAAGCGTCTGTCTTGCATACTGAGTTAGAGTAGATGATCTCCAAGTCCCTTCCTTGCTGAGCTTCTTGGGTGCTCCCTGCCAGGGATTGGGACAGGCATTGCAGGAAAACTAAAAAGTATAACATGGATCCTGCTTTCCAGAAAACATTCGTTCAGCAGATTGTAGTGAATGAAGACTACAAGGACAATAGGAAACGCAAATTACCTGGAGGAAGCAATTTACCAGGCAGGGTTCCCTTCATTGCCAGGTGATTAATGGTAATAATAACAGTACCAGCAGTCGGCCAGGCGCGGTGGCTCATGCCTGTAATCCCAGCACTTTGGGAGGCCGAGGTGGGCGGATCATGAGGTCAAGAGATCGAGACCATCTTGGCCAACATGGTGAAACCCCATCTCTACTAAAAATACAAAAATTAGCTGGGCTTGGTGGTGGGCGCCTGTAGTCCCAGCTACTTGGGAGGCTGAGGCAGGAGAATCGCTTGAACCCGGGAGGTGGATGTTGCAGTGAGCTGAGACCACACCACTGCACTCCAGCCCGGCGACAGAGCGAGACTCCATCTCAAAAAATATATATATATGGATTTCCAGGCTTCACCCCCAGAGTTTCTGATTTAGGAGGTCTGGGATGGGGGCCAAGAATGTGCATCTCTAGCAAGTTCCAGAGTGATGCTGATGCTGCTAGTCCAGGGGCCACACAA
Organism: Nomascus leucogenys; assembly: GCF_006542625.1. Classification (NCBI taxonomy): domain Eukaryota; kingdom Metazoa; phylum Chordata; class Mammalia; order Primates; family Hylobatidae; genus Nomascus; species Nomascus leucogenys. Next base: position 519,651 of record NC_044392.1, on the reverse strand, counting down.
TGAGGATTATTCGTCTAGACCAGAGAGACACTGAAAGCCTGCCCAGGCTTGCCTGCTAACCGAAACTCACCACTTCCATGTCCCTAAATTCGGGTCGCATGGACCTAAACACCCTGGGTCTTTTCACACCTCAGAGCCTTTGCCATTTGCTGTGCCTGCCTCTCTGGAAGCTCTTTCCTTCTTTATCTCCTAGGCCCGCTAATCCATCATTTCCTCCTCGGAGTATCTCTGTACTCCCACATCCTCACCACACTGACTTCTTCCTCTGAGCCCTGACACCTTGCCCCCTGCCTCCATCACAGCAGGTACTATGCTGTTGTAATTCTGCTCTATTTCCACATCAAATCCCTCTCCCTAGACTGGGAGCTCCTTGAGGCCTGGAAGTGTCCACTGAGTATGGACATGGAGTGTGGCCCTCAGAAGGAACTCAGTCAATGTGTGATGCTTGAATGAACCCCAAGAGCAGATGGAAGGACCAGGTGAATAATCACAAATCACAAAGTTTCATAGTTTATCCAGCCAGTCAGATATTCACTGGATGCTTTTTTTTTTTTTTTTTTTTTTTTTGGGAGATGGAGTCTCACTGTGTCACCAGGCTGGAGTGCAGTGGCACGTTCTTGGCTCACTGCAACCTCCACCTCCCAGGTTCAAGTGATTCTCCTGCCTCAGCCTCCCAAGTAGCTGGGATTATAGGTGCATGCCACCACATCTGGCTAATTTTTATATTTTTAGTAGAGACAGGGTTTCGCCATGTTGGCCAGGCTGGTCTCAAACTCCTGACCTCAGGTAGTCCACCGGCTTCGGCTTCCCAAAGTGCCGGGATTATAGGAGTGAGCCACCGTGCCCGGCCATATTCTGTGCTAGGTAGGTGCTGGGGATACAGTAGTATGGGAGGCAATGTGCCTGCCCATGTGGACTCAGATGCTGTCAGTGATCATGTTGGGACACAGATGGTGAGCGTTACACAGGAAAAGAAGATCGTAAAAGATCTGAATGTTGCCAGGTGTGGTGGCTCACACCTGTAATCCCAGCACTTTGGGAGGCCGAGGTGGGCAGATCACCTGAGGTCAGGAGTTCGAGACCAGCCTGACCAACATGGAGAAACCCCATCTCTACTAAAAAAAAAAAAATACAAAATTAGCTGGGCATGGTGGCACATGCCTATAATCCCAGCTAGTCAGGAGGCTGAGGCATGAGAATCGCTTGAACCCGGGAGGTGGAGGTTGCAGTGAGCCAAGATCACGCCATTGCACTCCAGCCTGGGCAACAAGAGCAAAACTCCATCTCAAAAAAAAAAAAAAAAAAAAAAATTCTGAGTGTTCTGAAGCGGGTTTAGCAGCAGTGGAGTTGAACAGCCTGTGCAAGCAAAGCACAAACATTTCACAGACCTTACTGCACTCATTTGCTCCTTCATACAACTCTGCTAGGCAGAAACTGTCATCCCTGTTTTACAGATGAGCAAATGGGACCCAACAGGGGAATTCGCTGGGCCACAATCACAGCCAGCACATGGCAGAGCTAGGACTTGAACCTGGATTTCCTCATCCCAAGCTCTCCAAAGCCCTGGGCTACTCCTGGAGTCTAGGCACCTGTGTGGCCTGAGACCCTCCTTTGGGAATGTGTCTCCAGTGATGATTTACAAGTTTGCTCACAACAGACACCACAGCCCCTCTACAGGGGACCTGGGCGGTACCGGAAGCATTGGGGGCCTTCTGTGGCCCTCCTCAGGCCATGCCCCTTTCCCCAGGGCGGGGAGTCCACAGGATCAGGGGGACACGCTCACTGGAAACCTAAGCCTACGCTCCCACCCTAGACTCCACCCCAGATACTCAGGACCCCAGGTTCCCCCATCCATTCAGCCCCAAGCCCACTGTCAGGGCCTGCAGGGGCTTCTCCAGAGGACAGCCTGCTCTGCCAGTGTGTGTATCTCCACCCATAGACAGGGCCAGCTGCTTGGAAGGAGGGGCGGGTGTGGACATAGCTTACACATGTGTCCTAGGATCCAGACCTGTGTATGAGACCCCAGCCAGAAATGGGACTGCTAGCTGGGGCTGGCTTTCCCATATGCTGAAAGATGCTACTACCTTCTGGCTCAGAACTCCAAGAAGTCAGAGGCATTGAAATTCACAGCCTGGCCTACCAGACCATTAAGTCTATTAGAAGACAGAACATATATTTAGGAGGTTGTTAGTTTGGTTTGTAACTTAGATATTTAGGCATGTGAGGTGTAGACCCCCACTGGTGCTCCTGCCCTGGTCCACAAGGCCCCTAAATGTTAGAGAAGGGTCTGGACTTGAGGGCAGAATGCAGGCCAGGGCTCCCCTGGGTGTCTGATCAGCCTCGGGTGATGCCAGCTGCTCAGCGTGCCACTGCCTGTCTGCTGGTCAGCAGCCCCACGAGTCATCTGAGCATACTGCCGTCCCCAGGCTGCCACTAGCTGTCATCCTCAAGACAGGCCACCAGAGACGGGGGTCATCCCCTGAACTGAGAGGCTGTCTGGGGCCCAGCCTGGGAATCACACTTTGGTTGTTGACTATGACAGGCTGGGCTGGTTGGTATCAGGGACACATAGGACAGGAAGTGGGGACGTGAGGAGGAGGGTACAGGGACACAGTTTATCAAGGCCTGCTATGGCCAAATGCTTGATGCACCTGATCAACTCACTCTCCCAGCAGCACGAGGTGATGGTACGATTTCCTCCCATTTTGCAGAAGACGAAGCTGAGGGGGTGGAAATCCTGCATCTGTTACTTCCTAAAAGTGTGAACGGAGGCAAGTTGCCCAGCCTCTCTGAGCTCAGTTTCAAGTTTCTTCATCTGTAAAGTGGAGATGAGTGTACCTGCCTCTTAGAGCCATCCAGCAAATTCAGTGAGAGAATCCATGAAATGCACTCAGCACAGCACCTGGCACTTAGTTAAGGCTTAGAAAATGGTAGCTGCGGCCGGGTGTGGTGGCTCACGCCTGTAATCCCAGCACTTTGGAAGGCTGAGGCGGGAGGATCATGAGGTCAGGAGATCGAGACCATCCTGGCCAACATGTTGAAACCCCCATCTCTCCTAAAAATACAAAAATTAGCCAGGCATGGCAGTGTGCACCTGTAGTCCCAGCTACCCAGGAGGCTAAGGCAGGAGAATTGCTTGAACCTGGGAGGCGGAGGCTGCAGTGAGCTGAGAATGCACCACTGCACTCCAGCCTGGGCGACAGAGCGAGACTCTGTCAAAAAAAGAAAAGAAAGAAAGAAAGAAAGAGAGAGAGAGAGAGAGAGAGGGAGAGAAAGAAAAGGAAGGAAGGAAGGAAGGAAGGAAGGAAGGAAGGAAAAAGAAAGAAAAGGAAGGAAGGAAAGAAAAAGAAAGAAGAAAGAAAAGGAAGGAAGGAAGAAGGAAAGAAAAAGAAAGAAAGAAAGAAAAAGAGAAAGAAAGAAAGAAAAAGAAAATGGTAGCTGCTGTAATTATGGCCAGTACGAATCATTATTAGGTGCTTAGAGGACAGGTGCGCCTACGAAGCATAAATCATGATTGTTCGCTGAATGGAGTCCTCCCAGGCACAGAATCCTGGAATCCAGGAGCCAAGGGGGTCCCCAGAGAACATCCCTGCAGCCGTTTGTTTATACAGATGAGTACACAGGACCCTAGGGACACAGTGACACCTGTTAGTTCCAACTCCTGTCTCCTTTCCTCACTGCCCCAGGAGAGGACAGGGAGCCTGGCATTGAGGCCCTTCCTGTGCTGTTCCAGAAAGCGGGCTGATGCCACTTCTGGGACGGATGGAGACTGGGTGTGTAGTTCCAGACAAAAATACCCGGAACAAGAATAAGATCCCCCAGTGGGTGGAAGCAGTCAGCTACTCTCTGCCCAATTCTGGGCAAGAGTCTGCTGCTAGAGCCTTTCCCCATGGTCTTGATGTTTCCGGGTGGGGGTTGGTGGGGAGCAGTGGTGAGGGTGCCCATCAGTCTAGGAGGTGCCACTAAATAAATCATAATGCAAGGCCAGGCATGGTGGCTCACACCAGTAATCCCAGCATTTCAAGAGGCCAAGGCAGCAGGGTCTCTTGAGGCCAGGAGTTTGAGACCAGCTCGGGCAACATAGTGAGACCCCCGTCTCTACAAAAAATACAAAAATTAGCTGGGCGTGGTGGCACACACTTGTAGCCCTAGCTACACGGGAGGCTGAGGCAAGAGGATCACTTGAGTCCAGGGGTTGGAGGCTGCAGTAAGCTATGACTGTGCTGCCACACTCCAACCCGCGCAACAGACTAAGACCCTGTCTCTAAAACAAAAAGTCAATGCCGTGGCACGGTGGCTCACGCCTGTAACCCCAGAACTTTGGGAGGCCGAGGTGGGCGGATCACTTGAGGCCAGGAGTTCGAGACCAGCCTGGCCAACATGGTAAAATTCTGTCTGTACTAAAAATACAAAAATTACCTGGGCGTGGTGGCCCGCGCCTGTAATCCCAGCTACTCGGGAGGTTGAGGCAGGAGAATTGCTTGAACCTGGGAGGCAGAGGTTGTAGTGAGCCAAGATCGCACCATTGCACTCCAGCCTGGGCAACACAGAGAGCCTCCATCTCACACACACACAAAAATACAAAAATTAGCTAGGCGTGGTGGCAGCCACCTATAATCCCAGCTACTCGAGAGGCTGAGGCAGGAGAATCACCTGAACCGGGGAGGTGGAAGTTGCAGTGAGCCGAGATGGTGCCACTGGACTCCAGCTGTCTCAATAAATAAATAAATAAAAGTCAATGCCACAGGCGTTCCCAGGAGGTCAAACCCCACTGATGAGGACCTCGCCCCTTCTCTGGAAGAAAAGTCCTCCAGCTGTCCTAGCAGGGCAGCGAGTCTGTTAAACTCACGGACATGAGCCAGGGGACCTGGTCCAAATCTTAATCTGCCGTGTGACCTTGGGCAAGTTACTTTTTGATGTGCTTCAGTGCTTTCATATGCAAAGCGGGCTTGACCTTAGGCTCTACCTGGCATGTTTCTTTGAAGATTAAATGAATCAAAGCGTTCTAAACTTGGAGAGATGCTTGCCATAGGGTAAGCATTAGCTATGATTCCCTCGCAGTGTCATTCTGGGGATGAAAGGAAATATGCCACCTGTGAAGACCGGCGCTCGGCATATGCACATTCAGACTAGGCTGTGAGAACCCGGCCTTCCTTGCCCTCCTCGCTCCACTCCTGCTCCCACGTGCAGACGGCAATTGCTTCCTCCAGCAGGTCCAACCAGCTGCCTCTGGCCCAGGGCCAGGAATTGATTGTTCCATTCCGTTCCCTGGTGCTCCTCTGCCCTGCCCTTTAATCTTCCCAGCCTGCCTGCGAGATAAAGGGGGAGAAGGTCTCCCCCCAAAGCTGCGGTCGGGCCTGCAGGTATCTGCTTGAGAGCTCAGGCTCTGGGACCAGACCACTAGGGTTTACCGCAGCTGTGCCCCCTCTCCAGCTCTGAGGTCTTGTCCCATTCATATAATGAGGGGGCAGTGGCCCATCCCTCATTTGTAGTTGTTAGAGCTGAATGACGTGGGGCACAAAAAGTGCTGGCCCAGGATCCGTGTGCATATCTTAGCTATTGTTATTAGTGCTTGTATTATAGGTCAGAGCCAGGTATCCTGAAGGGAAACCCTTCTAGCATAGTCACTGGGGGTAACCCGTCAGAGATGCACCACTCATGGCCTCTGCCATGATTCCTTCTTACTGCTCCAGCGGTAAGAGGCCCCAGGTGACCCCTCCCAGGGCCTTCAGTTGGGCCAGACACCCCCATCCCTCATATACGATGGATTACCAGGAAAGGGACTGTGGGGAGGGGTGGAGGAGGTGTCATTTATTCCTTCATGCTGCAGGAATCAGAGCAGGAGTCCTGCGCCGATAATCAGAGCCTCAGCATAGGGATGAGTAGTGCAGTGCCAGGGAAGGACACCAGACTGGCAGACTCCCTCCACGTGTCTGAGCCTCAGTGTCCCGGGCGGTCCGATGGGGATAACAGTCCCACATCACGGGCAGCGTAAATCACAGTCTGAGCGGTGAAGCGCTGTCCAGATGTTGGTGCCTGCTGTGATTCTCCACTGGAAGGAGAAGCGGGAAGCTGGGATCTGAGCCAAGACTGGGACAGAAAGTAGGTAAGGGGGATCCCGAAGCCCTGGGTTGGGGGCAGTACTGCTGTGCAACTTTGCCCAAGGGGCTCCTGACACCCACTGCTGTTGCTAGGCAGACTTCCCCACCTGGCTTCTAGTCGGAAGGAGAAGTCAGAAGTGGTTGCTGTTGCCATAGCAGTGAGACTGGTTTTCATCAGAATTTCCTTCCTGAGAGAATCAGTACAAGGACCTGCTGCTAAATACGTCAGGGAATTGGATTTTTTTTCTCCTCCCACGAGGTCACATGAAGAGGGGCCTCAGCCAGAACAAATGACCTCCGGGTTCCTTCCAGATGCTGACCGAGATCACTTGACTCCCCACCACAGGTGCTTAACGCCTCCAGCATGATGTTTGGCCCTAGGGGGCACCCAGAGGGCTTAGTGTCCCATCCCAGGCTGCTTTCTCTGTTCAGGCCACAGGGCACAACGGCCCCTCCAGCCCTTCCCTTTGGTGTCACTCCCTCTCATTCCCCCAGCTCTAGCCACCTGGGTCCTTTCCAGCCCCTCCTGTTATGTCCACCTCCCTCCCTCCACAGGACCTTTGCACAGGCGCTCACCTCTGCCTGATTCTCCTTCCCTTTCCTTCTTATCCTGTTACCTCTTCCTTCAGGTCACTTCCTCGCGGAAGTCTTCCTTGACCACTCATCATAGCTCTTGTCCTTGGCACCCTTCCTTCAGAGCACTGAGCACAGCAGGGATTTGGTGCTGCACAGGTGTGTACACACACACATGCACAAACACATGCGCACACACGCATGCATGCACACATACACATGCACACATACACTGAATGTGAGCTCTATGAGGCCAAGATCCGTTTCTGGTTTTTTTCTTTTTTAAAAAATTTTTATTGATTAATTTAATTCACATGCCATAAAATTGTTCCATTTTAAAGTGTACAACTCAGTGGTTTTCAGTGTATTCATAAAGTTGTGCAGCCATCGCCACTATCTGATTCCTGAATGTTTTCATCACTCTAAAAAGAGACCCCCAAACCCATTAGCAGTCACTCCCCACTCCCCCTTGCCACCAGCCGCTGGCAACCACTAATCCACTTTCTATTTTTCTGGATTTGCCTACTCTGGACATTTTGGATAAGTGGAATCATACAGTAGGTGATCCTTTGTGACTGGTATCCTTCCCTAGCATAATGTTTTCAAGGGTCATCCATGTGGTAGCAGATATCAATACTTCATTCCTTCTTATGGCTTAATAACATTCTGTTGTATGGATATATCACTTCTTAAATTTTTATTTTGTTTTATTAATTTATTTTATTTATTTTGTTTTGTTTTGTTTTTTGAGACAGGGGCTCACTCTGTGGTCCAGGCTGGAGGGCAGTGATGTGATCGTAGCTTATTGCAGCCTCAATCTCCTGGGCTCAAGCAATCCCCATGCCTCAGCCTCCCAAGTAGCTGGGACTACAGGTGTGCACCACCACACCCAGCTCATTTTTAAATTTTTTGTAGAGACAGGATCTCCCTGTATTGCCCAGGCTGGTTTTGAATTCCTGGGGTCAAGGGATCCTCTCGCTTCCCCCTCCCAAAGTGCTGGGATTACAGGTGTGAGCCACTGCACCCGACTTGTGTTGCAATTTTTTTATCCATTCATCAGATGATGGACATTGGATTGTTTCCACTTTTTGGCTGCCATGAATAATGCTGCTATCAGCATTTATGTCCAAGCTTTGTGTTAACTTTGTCTTCACTTCTCAGGTGTACGTACCTAGGAGTAGAAATGCAAGGCCGCATGATATCTCTGTGTCCAGTTGTTGGAAGAACTAGCTCCATTTTCCACAGCAGTTGCACCATTTTACATTTCCACCAGCAATGCATGAGAGTTCCAGTTTTTCTGCATCATCATCAGTACTTGTTATTATCTGCCTTTTTTATTAGAGCCACCCTAGTGGGTGTGAATTATGTCACGCTTTTGATTTGCATTTCCCAAATGGCTATTCTGAGCATATTTTTTTGTGCTTATCAGCCACTTGTATACCTTCTTTGGAGAAATTCTATTCAAATCCTTTTTCCATTTTTAATTGGGTTATTTATCTATTTACTTGAATTGCAAAAGTTTTTTATATATCCTGGATTTTGGACACTTACTAGAGGTATGATTTGCAAATATTGTCTCATATTGTATGGGTTGACTTCTCTCTTTTTTTTTTTTGTAACCTCAACAACTTTATCTGTACAAATTTTCACTTTCTTGATAGTACCCTTTGATATACTAATTTTTTTTATTTTTTGAGACAGAGTCTGTCTCTGTCTCCCAGGCTAGAGTGCAGTGGTGCAATCTCGGCTCACTGCAACCTCCGCCTCCTGGGTTCAAGTGATTCTCCTACCTCAGCCTCCTGAGTAGCTAGGACTACAGGCATGCGTCACCACGCCTGGCTAATGTTTTGTATTTTTAGTAGGGACGAGATTTCACCATGTTAGCCAGGCTGGTCTCGAACTCCTGACCTCAAGCGATCCACCCCCCCGGCCTCCCAAAGTGCTGGGATTACAGGCGTGAGTCACCGTGCCCAGCCAAGATTCCACATATTTCCATATGAATTTTAAGGCCAACTTATACATTCCTGAAAAAAAAAATAAAAGGTAGTTGGAATTTTGATAGAGTGCATTGAATCTGTAGACCAACTTGGGGAGTATTACCATTTTAACAATGTCAAGTCTCCCAATCCATAAATTTGGGTCTTCTTTAATTTCTTCAATAATGTTTTGTTTTCAGCGTACAGGTCTTGCACTTCCTTGGTTAAATTTAGGCTAAGCATTTTCTTCTTTTTGATGCTATTGTAAAGGAAATTGTTTTGTTAATTTTATGTTTAGATTGTTCATTGTTAATGTGTAGAAATTCAAGTGATTTTTGTATGTTGATCTTGGACTCTGCAGCCTTGCTGACCTAAATTAATAGCTCTAGTCGTTTTTGGGGGATTCTTTAGTTTATTCTACATACAAGATCATGTCATCTGCAATTAGCAAATAGTTTTACTTCTTCTTTTCCAATGTGGATGTCTTTGATTTCTTCTTCTTGCCTAATTGTCCTGGCTAGAACCTCCAGCACGGTGTTGAATAGAAGTGATGAGAGCGGACATCCCTGTCGTGTTCCTGATCTTAGGAGGAAAGCTTTCAGTCTTTTACCATTAAGTATGATGTCAGCTGTGGCTTTTCTATAGATGCCCTGCACCAGGTTGAGGAAGTTCCCTTCTCTTTCTATTTCGTTGAGTGTTTCTGTCAAGACAGGGGCTATGTCTGCTTTTACCTTTGTCCACTGCTTTGTCTCCACTGTCTAGTGTTATGATTGACATCCAATAAATATTTATTGGTTGAACAAATCAGATAAGAATGAAGAGGATTCACAACAGCTGATGGAGCCCAGCCTCCCCAGGCCCTTCCTTCAGGGATTCTAAATGTCCATGTCCCTATAACTTCAAGGTTGGACCCTTTCTCCTTACTCCCCTGTCAACCTTTCCCTGGCCTGACGCACAGACGTGGGTTCTGTTAGAAATGATCTCCATTTCAGATGAGGAAACGGGCTCAGCGGTGTTGAGTGACCTACTGTTAGGTTGGTGCAAAAGCGATTGCGTTTTTTGCCATTGAAAGTAATGGCAAGCTGGGCGTGGGGGCTCACGCCTGTAATCCCAGCACTTTGGGAGGCCAAGGCGGGTGGATCACCTGAGGTCAGGAGTTCGAGACTAGCCTGGCCAACATGGTGAAACCCCGTCTCTACTAAAAATATAAAAATTAGCTGGGCGTGGTGGTGGGCGCCTGTAATCCCAGCTACTCGGGAGGCTGAGGCAGGAGAATTGCCTGAACCCAGGAGACGGAGGTTGCAGTGAGCCGACATGGTGCCACTGCACTCCAGCCTGGGCGACAGAGTAAGACTACATTTCCAAAAAATAAATAAATAGAAAAATAAAGAATGGCAAAAATCACAATTACTTTTGCACCAAACCTAATAGCCGTGTGGCCTGTGGGCATGGCTGGCTTCTCAGGTTGTAGTTCTTGTACCTGCTGGCTTGGGAGAAGGAGGGTGCTAAGCCCTAAGAGATGCATTACTAAGACATAATGCATTTCTGCAAAGCATCATTCTACCCTGAATTTGGTGGGCATGAACTAAGGAGGAGGATCTATTTCAGAATAGAATGCTGGATGATGTGTTGGATGACGCTGGATCAGCCACTGTGAGTCCTCTTCATTCTTATCTTTTTTTTTTTTTTTTTTTTTTAATAAGACAGGGTCATGCTCTGTTGCTCAGGCTGGAGTGCAGTGGCCCAACAATAGCTCACTGCAGCCTCGACCTCCTGGACTTAAGGGATCCTCCCACCTCAGCATCTTGAGTAGCTGGGACTACAGGCATGAGCCACCACACCTGGCTAACTTTTTTTTCTTTCTTTTTAGAGACAGGGTCTCACTCTGTCACCCAGACTTGAGGGGAGTGATGCGATCACAGCTTACTGCAGCCTTGACCTCCCGGGCTCAAGTGGTCTCCCCACCTCAGCCTCTGGAGTAGCTGGGACTACAGGCACACACCACTATGTCTGGCTACTTTTTTTATTTTTTGTAGAGACAGGGATCTTACTGTGTTGCCCAGTCTGGTCTCAAACTCCTGGGCTCAAGCAATGCTGGATCAGCTTCCTAAAACATTGGGATTACAGGGGTGAGCCATCATGCCTGGCTATACATATTCTTTGAGGATAAAACAGAGTTCCAGGAGACTCCCTTTTTGCAGGGGACTCCCTGGAGGTAGATTCTGCTGTTGGGGTTCTCAGCTGGGAGAGGGGTGGAGGCAGCACTCTGCTGGGCTGCTGGTTGATTTTTTGTTTTGTTTTGTTTTGTTTGAGATGGAGTTTTGCTCTTGTTACCCAGGCTGGAATGCAAAGGCGCCATCTCGGCTCACTGCAACCTCCGTCTCCTGGGTTCAAGCGATTCTCGTGCCTCAGCCTCCCAAGTAGCTGGGACTACAGGTGCCCACCACCACGCCCGGCTAATTTTTGTGTTTTCAGTAGAGACCAGGTTTCACCATGTTGGTCAGGCTGGGCATGATCTCCTGACTTCAGGTTGATCCACCTGCCTCGGCCTCCCAAAGTGCTGGAATTACAGGTGAGAGCCACCGCTCCAGGCCGGGGCTGCATTTTTTGGCCCAGTCTTGGCCCAGTGGGATGATCTTCCTGTTCAAGCCACGGAGGGCATCTTCCCTGTGAGAGGAGAGCCTGATGGCTCCCAGGATATCAATTACCCCATTGGATCCACTCCCACCCCCTGGGAGGTGAGAAGGGTAGGAGTTATATTGCCCATTTTACAGATGAGAAAACTGAGGCCCTGGAACATCAAGTGTGATTTGCCCAAGGCCTCAGTATCATAACTCGCAGAGTCCGACAGCATGTTATAGACCCACGCCAGAGTGTGGCACGGAACAGGAAGAGCCAGAGTTCCTGAAAGTCAGGAGGTTTGTGTAACGCCTCTGCTGTAGACAAGGGCTGACCACTCTTAAAGGCCGGGGCAGCTTCAAGGGAGCATTTTGAGGGAGCCCTGTGGCCTAACAAACTGTGCACTTACATTAGAGGTTGCCAGGGGCCCCCCACTGTGTGAGGGCCACATAGACCTTGGGTTAATTGCAGGATCCTGTGAGCTTTGGTATCTGTGTGTCTGGGATCCCCACCCCCAGGGGTGCTGTGAAGGCAGGTAGGCTTCCCTGCTTGATAGGGTAGCAAAGGCCTGTGGGTAGGACTTCTGCATTTTCTCTTATTAGCAAGGAAGAAAGGCTTCTGGAAAGAATGAAAGAAACCTTCACGAAAGGAAGCCGGGAATGAGAAGCTGCAGCAGAGGCAGATCTCCAACAGAACACAAGTTTCCATAAGCGGGGGGTGGAAGAAAGAATTGGACTCAGAGGAGACCAAAGAATGGCATTTGTTGGGTGCTTCTTCTGTACCAGGCATTATGCTTTGCATCCTTTAATGTCACAGTGACTCCGAGGTTTTATTCTTTTCCTTTTTATAGATGAGGAAGTGGGCTTAGGGAGATTTAAACACTTGCCAGAGGTCACACGGCTGGTAAATGATGGAGTGGGGATTTGAACAGAACACATCTCAGCCATCATCAGTGGCATCCATCGGGAGGGTTTCCAGTTCCAGTAGTGCAGGGAGTCAGGCCACAGCAGTGATGCTTTGGGGGCCCAGCGGCCATCTGTGGACCAGGAGAGCTAGTGGGGAAACCTGGGGTGGTGGCAGACAGGCTCTAGAGCCTGCAGATCTGTGTTCCTGCCTCTACCGCTTCCTGACTGTGTAACCTGGGATCTGTTACTTCACCTCCCTGGGCCTCAGTATCCATATATGTAAAATGACACTTCTCCAAGGGTTGAGAGGGGTACATGATATGGACGTCAAGCAGTGTGTACAGGGCGGGCTCATGCAAGTCCCCAGAGGGTGGGCAGTGCCAGTTTCAGTCCTTGCCCTCTTCCTTGGGCTTGTGTAATTTGATACTTGAAGTTTGTCTGTGTCACCATAGTCTTGGCACAGCTCGCGGCCAGGGCAGGGGCTGTTCCTCTTTGCACCCAGGGTCAGTGCCCATGAATGCTTCATGGGCAAAGGAGAACAAGACGGGGGCAGAGGGGTCAGGCAGCTGCTGGGCTGCTTGGGGATGAGTGGGGGGAAATACTACCTGGCCTCAAAGTGACCTGCACATTAGGACAACTGTGATCCCTTCCCCTTCAGTACATGAGTCCTCTGTGTAAGCAACACAGGCCCAGAGTCTGCACCACAGGGAACAATCGTCGTAGCTAACACTTCTATGGCTATGAACCAGGCAGTGTTCTGAACATTTGATGCATATTCCCTACTTAAGCCTCACAACATCCGCTTGAAATAGGTACTGTTGTCATCATCCCCATTTTACAGTTGGCTAGTAAATGACAGAGCCAGGATTTGAAATTAAAGAACAGAGAGGTTAAGTGACTTACTGAAGGTCACACAGCTCATAAGTATTAAAGATAGGATTCAAACCCAGATAGTTTGGCTCCTAGGCCATACTTTTAACCTCTATGGTGTACAGCTTCTTGGGGAACAAGCAGCAAGAATCTGATCTTGGTATGAAACCAAGGATTTAACAATTATCCTAACAATGGCACACGTGGGCACAGCACTATACAGTTTAAAAAGCACATACAGCCAGGTGGGATTACTGGATCACACTTGTAATCCCAGCACTTTGGGAGGCTGAGGCGTGCGGATCACTTGAGGTCGGGAGTTCAAGACCAGGCTGGCCAACATGGCGAAACCCCATCTCTACAAAAAATACATAACTAGCTGAGTGTAGTGGTGCATGCCTATAGTCCCAGCTACTCAGGAGGCTGAGGTAGGAGGATCTCTTGAGGCTCAGAGGTTGGGGCTGCGGTGAGCCATGATCATGCCACTGCACTCCAGCCTGAGCAACAGAGTGAGACCCTGTGTCAGAAAAATAAAAATAGGCCAGGTGCAGTGGCTCACACCTATAATCCCTGCACTTTGGAAGGCTGAGATGGGCAAATTGCTGGAGCTTAAGAGTTTGAGACCAACCTGAGCAACATGGCGAAACCCTGTCTCCACCAAAAGTACAAAAAATTAGCCAGGTGTAGCGGTGTGCACCTGTGGTCCTAGCTCCTCGGGAGGCTGAGGCAGGAGGATCGCTTGAGCCCAGGAGGGAGAGGTTGCAGTGAGCTGAGATCACGCCACTGCATTCCAGCTTGGGCGAAACAGTGAGACCCTGTCTCAAAAAACTAAATACATAAAATAAATAAAAATTAAAAAAATAAAATAAAAATAAAAACCACATACTACTATATAGCTTGCTTTCATGGTTATGATTTACTCAATTCTCTAACTTCTCTATGAAGAAGATAGGGCTTTATTGGCTTCTTTTTAAAAATGTTTATTTCTCGTTTAAACCAGAGAGTTTATTTATTTTTATTTATTTTATTTATTTATTTATTTATTTATTTATTTATTTATTTATTTTTGAGACAGAGTTTTGCTCTTGTTGCCCAGGCTGGAGTGCAGTGGTGCGATCTTGGCTCACTGCAACCTCCTCATCCTGGGTTCAAGCGATTCTCCTGCCTCAGCCTCCCAAGTAGCTGGGATTACAGGTGCACACCACCACGCCCAGCTAATTTTTGTATTTTTAGTAGAGGTGGGGGTTTCATCATATTGGTCAGGCTGGTCTCGAACTCCTGACCTCAGGTGATCCACCCGCTTCAGCCTCCCAAAGTTCTGGGATTACAGACGTGAGCCACTGCACCTGGCCTAAACCGGAGAGTTTAAAATGCTTGTCTGGGCCGGGCGCGGTGGCTCATGCCTTTAATCCCAGCATTTTGGGAGGCCAAGGCAGGTGGATCACCTGAGGTCAGGAGTTCGAGACCAGCCTGACCAACATAGTGAAACCCTGTCTCTACTAAAAATGCAAAAATTAGCTGGGTGTGGTAGCACACACCTGTAATCCCAGCTACTTGGGAAGTTGAGGCAGGAGAATTGCTTACACCTGGGAGGCGGAGGTTGCGGTGAGCCAAGCTGAGATCGTGCTACCTCACTGTAGCCTGGGTGACAGAGTGAGACTCCATCTCAAAAAAAAAAAAAGCTTGTCCGGCTGGGCATGGTTGCTCACACCTGTAATCTCAGCACTTTGGGAGATTGAGGTGGGCAGATCACAAGGTCAGGAGTTCGAGACCAGTCTGGCCAACATAGTGAAACCCCATCTCTACTAAAAATACAAAAATTATCCAGGCATGGTGGGGCGTGCCTGTAGTCCTGGCTACTCAGGAGGCTAAAGCAGGAGAATGGCTTGAACCCAGAAGGCAGAGGTTGTGGTAAGCCGAGATTGCGACACTGCACTCCAGCCTAGGCAACAGAGCCAGACTCTGTCTCAAAAAACAAACAAACAAAAAATTAGCTGGATATGGTGGCGGGCACCTGTAATCCCAGCTACTCGGGAGGCTGGGGCAGGAGAATGGCGTGAACCCGGGAGACAGAGGTTGCAGTGAGTCGAGATAGAGCCATTGTATTCCAGCCCGGGCGAGACTCCGTCTGAAACAAAAAAAAATTGCTTGTCCAATCCGTGATAATTTATTTAACAGTTACATGCAGAGTCATTCATTCACATCACCTCATTGAATCCTCCCACAAATCCAGGAAGCAGATTTATTGTTCCCATTTCACAGCTGAGGAAACTGAGGCACTAGGAGGTGACTTTCCCAGATCCTACAACTTGTGAGAGCTGAGACTCACTTCCAGGCCTGCCTGAGTGCAGAGCCTGAGCTGATAATTACGGGGTTCTCCAGCAGCCCCAGTCCCATCCTGGACAGGTGTTACCTTCCTGTTTGTTTTCATTCTGGCCTCCCCCATTACTTCCATCCCTCTAGCCACTCCTGAAATTCCGAACACTGCCTTAATTAATTCTCTCTACCTAAGTGCCCGCTTCATTAAGGTGCTTTCTGCCATGAGTTTTTGGCTTAATTATGTGGTGTTGTTCATTGTACTTAGTCAGGGAATCTGATTAATCACCATTTTATTTATCCAAATGTTCATTTATCTGCAGCCAGCGTCTCCTGGGAGAGCCTTGTTTTTGCTGAGCTTGCCCTGCCTGGATTGTCTTCCCCTTCACCCCTGTCTTCAGTGCTCCTCTTTGGAGGGCACCTTCTTTCCAGGCCTCGGCTGCCCACTCCAGAGCTTGCCAGGGTCCGGCATCTGGGAGATGGGACTGGCGATGCCTCAGTAGTTTAGACGTGGGAACATGGGCAGAAGTAGAGTAGGAACTGACAAGAAGATGGGAGTCCTGGCAGAGTGGGACCTCAGGCATGGAGGATTCTGGGCCCTGTCTCAGCTTGCCAAGAAAGGCCTCAGCATCTCCTCCTGGTGTCTCACTTCCAGTCCATCCTCCTCCTGTAGCCAGACAGCATTGCACCCAAAGCACCCAGCTTCCATGTCGCTATGCTCACACCTTCCCTGCCTCCTAGGGACCAGCAGAATAAAGCCCTGGGTCCAAGGTCCAGCCACATCTCTTCCCCACCCTGCCACCCCTCATTTCATTCATCCAGAGCCACCCCAGGCCTCCAAGCTGTCCATAACCCTCTCCATATCATGTGGCCGGCTTGTCCCAGTTTGCCCAGGACTTTTGGAACTTGTCCCTGAAAGTGCTGTGCTCCAAGAAACCCCATGTCCCAGGCGCACTGGGACAGTTGGTCATCCACAGCTCAGGGTCACCCACAGTCTTAGGCAGACTCATGGGGGCGTGCTCATTTGTCCCCATCAGTTTTGTCTTTGAATATCTTTGTTTTCTTATAAAAATATTACTTATAGGCTGAGCGCAGTGGCTCACACCTGTAATTCCAGCACTTTGGGAGGCCGAGGCGGGCTGATCACTTGAGGTCAGGAGTTCAAGACTAGCCTGGCCAACATAGTGAAACCCCATCTCTACTAAAAATACAAAAATTGGCCAGGCGTGGTGGTGGGTGCCTGTAATCCCAGCTACTCAGGAGGCTGAGGCAGGAGAATTGCTTGAAGCCGGGAAGCAGAGGTTGCAGTGAGCCAAGATGGCGCCACTGCACTCCAGCCTGGGTAACAGAGCAAGACTCCGTCTCAAAAAAAAAAAAAAAAATTACTCCTCTATGTAAAAACCTTGCAGAAATATATCTGGCTGAATCTCAAAGGCCCCCATGATCCCATTCCCTAGAGTTAACAAATTAACAGTTTGATGATTCTTTGTTTTGTTGTTATGCATGAAAACAGGGTTGTCCTACTCAAGTGGCTCTGCAGTGCCGTTTCACGTGTGACGGCTTGGCCCTCTTCCCACGCTGCATCGTATGGCTGCATTGTGTTCCATCATGTGGAGGCACTGCCATTGACTGTGACCCCTTCTGAGGGACATCCACAGTGTTTGCATTATTTTTTATTTATTTTATTTTTTATTTTTTTGAGATGGAATCTCGCCCTGTCACCTAGGCTGGAGTGCAGTGGCGCAATCTCGGCTTACTGCAACCTCTGCCTCCCGGGTGCAAGTGATTCTCCTGCCTCAGTCTCCTGAGTAGCTGGGGTTACAGCCACCATGCCTGGCTAATTTTTGTATTTTTTGTAGGGATGGGTTTCACCATGTTGGCCAGGCTGGTCTCGAACTCCTGACCTCAGGAGTCTGCCCACCTTGGCTTCCCAAAGTGCTGGGATTACAGGTGTGAGCCACTGCCCCCAGCCTTTTTTTTTTTTTTTTTTTTTTTTTAAGACGGAATCTCGCTCTGTCACCAGGCTAGAGTGCAGTGGTGTGATCTCGGCTCACTGCAACCTCCACCTCCCGGGTTCAAATGATTCTCTTGCCTCAGCCTCCCGAGTAGCTGGGACTACAGGCGCACACCACCACGCCCAGCTAATTTTTATATTTTTAGTAGAGACAGGATTTCACCGTGTTGGCCAGGATGGTCTCAATCTCTTGACCTCATGATCCACCCACCTTGGCCTCCCAAAGTGCTGGGATTACAGGGGTGAGCCACTGTGCACAGCCTGATTTTTTTTTTTTTTTTTTTTTACATGGAGTCTCGCTCTGTCGCCCAGGCTGGAGTGCAGTGGTGCAATCTCGGCTCACTGCAAGCTCTGCCTCCCGGGTTCACACCATTCTTCTGCCTCAGCCTCCCAAGTAGCTGGGACTACAGGTGCCCACCACCACACCCAGCTAATTTTTTGTGTTTTTAGTAGAGATGGGGTTTCACCGTGTTAGCCAGGATGGTCTTGATCTCGTGACCTCATGATCTGCCCTTCAGGGCCTCCCAAAGTGCTGGGATTACAGGGGTGAACCACCCTGCCTGGCCCCTGGCCTGATTTTTTTTTAGACTTCCCTTTGGAAGCACCCTGGGCCGCTTGGCCCAGAATTTATGCAAATTAATGTAGATATATGCTAATTAAATCACCGCCAGGCACTTTGTTCTAATGGAGCTGCCAGCTCAGAGGTGTAGTGGGTTGGATTTGCCCAGAAGGGGCTTGCAGAGCCCCCCAGCTGGGGAAGGGGTGGGGATGGGTCAGCGGTCACTGAGATGAGGGGATGGGGTTACCATGGAGACAGAGGCCAGGCCCCTGCTGCTGCCTCCTGACAAGACCAGGGCTGGCCCAATCAGTTACATCCTGGGCCTCCCTAACAGCTCCGAGCTGGTCTCTGAGAGCTAATGATGCAGAAGGTGAGCAGATGCTCCCTGGCTCCCCAGGCCCAGCAGAGGTAGAGGGCTGGGCCGCAGCAGGAGGGCGTGCAGACAGGCAGATGGCAGTCAGGGGACTGGGGGTCCAGGACCCGTCCCGAGGAGGAGGACGATTACCCCTCCAGGGTGGAAGGCACCTCCAGCAGCACCATAAGGGGTGAGACTCCCAAATGCTGGGGCATGCAAACAGGCTGGGCAGCCAAATCTCAAAGAGCACCGTGGTACGAAGTGGTGGAAAAGAGCAAGGGCTGGGCCCCAGACTGGTTGGAGTCAGCCATTCTGCGTCCCCTTGGGCAAGCCTGCCACTGCTCGGGGCCTCAGTTTCCTCATTTATAAAAAGGGGTAGGATTGGCCGGGTGCGGTGGCTCATGCCTGTAATCCTCGCACTTTGGGAGGCCAAGGCAGGAGGATTATGAAGTCAGGAGATCGAGGCCATCCTGGCTAACATGGTGAAGCCCCGTCTCTACTAAAAATACAAAAAAAAAATTAGCTGGGCGTGGTGGCGGGCACCTGTAGTCCCAGCTACTTGGGAGGCTGAGGCAGGAGAATGGCGTGAACCCGGGAGGCGGAGCTTGCAGTGAGCCAAGATTGCGCCACTGCACTCCAGCCTGGGCGACAGAGCGAGGCTCCGTCTCAAAAAAAAAAAAGGGGGGGGTAGGATTAAAAGGTGTGACATGAGCATGAGGTTTATAGACAATGGGTGCTCCATAAAGTATCCTAAGGTAGACCCCTTGAGAGAGGTTACTGATCTGGGAGATTTGGTTTGTTTTGTTTCCTAATGGGACAGATGTTACTGGTGTCTGCTCTGAGGAGGGAAACGGCAAGACTGTCATCCCCAAGAGGACAGGAACTGGGTGCACTGTATTCACCACTGTGTTCTCAGGATGTAGCACACAAGAGGCACTCCAACTCCTGACCTCGTGAACCACCCGCCTTCGCCTCCCAAACTGCTGGGAGCGTGAGCCACCGCGACCAGCCTGGCCAAGATGGCGAAACCCCGTCTCTACTAAAAATACAAAAATTAGCTGGGCGTGGTGGCGGGCACCTGTAATCCCAGCTACTCAGGAGGCTGAGGCAGAGAATTGCTTGAACCAGGGAGGCGGAGGTTGCAGTGAGCTGAGATCGCACCACTGCACTCCAGCCTGGGCGACAGAGCGAGACTCTGTCTCAAAAAAAAAAAAGTTAGTTTTCACCTAACAGTGATGGCCTTGGCCATTTCCGGGTGGGATCCAGGCTGGGATAGAGAGGCAGAAAGGCTGCCAAAGCCCTGGAAGAAAGACAGGAGAGGGGGTGTGCGTGCATGTGTGTGCATGCGTGTGCGTGTGTGCGTGCGTGTGCGAATGCATGTGTGTGTGCACGTGTGTGCGTGTGCGCGTGCGTGTGCGAGTGCATGTGTGTGTGCACGTGTGTGCGTGTGTGTGCGCGTGCGTGTGCGTGCGTGTGTGTGCGCGTGCGTGTGCGGTGCATGTGTGTGTGCACGTGTGCGTGTGTGTGCGTGTGTGCGCGTGCGTGTGTGTGCGTGTGTGTTCAGGGACCAGAGAGGCATCTTCCCAGGTCCCTAGGCACAGTGGAGGGGACCCTGGCAGAGAAGCCCCCATCATCAGCTCATCAGCTCCCAGAGGACGGTGGTCTCTGTCTCCAGACGAGCTCTCTGAGGCAGGATCCATGCCATCTTGTTCACTGCCATATGCCCGGGGCCCAGCACGTAGTAGGTGCTCAAGAAATATTTGCTCAATGAATTGAGTCCTTACTGGGCCCATCTTATTTGGCAGGTCAAAGATCACTTGGTCTCTGTGACTGTTCCTTTTAATCTTATGTTGAGTTGAATCTCATTTCAACTCATGCTCAGATGGCAATGACCCCAGATGGACCCCCGGAGATGGGGAGATGGGGGCAGAGCCCAGGGAGAGGGAGGAGCCCCTCCCCTCAGGCACATCACTGCCTGCTCTGCTGTCAGTTTGCTCACCTCCCTAATGAGGGGGTTGGGCCAGCAGATCTCAGGGGTCCTTCCAGCTCTGTTGTCTGCGGCTTTCATCCCACTCCCTCATTTCACGGATGAGGGGTTGAGTCGAGTTTAATTCTGTCAGCTGCCTCAGAAATCCATTGGGAAAAGGGGGGCCTGAGGTCGGGGATGCAACAAAAGCTGTTGCTGTATAGTCAGCACCAACTGTGTGCCAGACACCCGGCTGGCTGCGAGCTCTATGGGCACTGAGTCCTCAGGACATTTCACTAATTAGAAAACTGAGGCTCAGAGAGGGGGATAACTTGCTCAAGGTCACACAGTGAGTCGATGAGAACTGGGGCTGGAACTCAGGCCTCCCTGTCCTTAAATGGAGAGTTTGTCCCTCAGTGGACTGAAGTCAGTGAGAGAGACAGAACCAGGCTGGATCAAAGCTTTCTCCAGAAACTTCAAGGGTCCATCCCTCATCTTTCCCCAGACAGGCTGACTTCTGTGTCTAAGGCCTATGGCGACATGGCTGGAATTTTGGCCAGGAAAGTAGTTGACTTGCCGAATTGGCTGGCAAGGGTTGGGCACGAGAGACTTCTGATGGGTCAGTGGCTCTGAGCCTGGGCCCTACCCTACCTTCTCTCCCAGCCAGCTTCCTGGGGCTAGGGTGGGCCCATCTGCATTATTCAGCCCTTGTCCCTCACTCCCCACCTCGTGTGGGCTCCTGGGGTTGGCGTCTAGACAGACAAGAGCATCCTACTGAGAACAGAGGCAGCCCTGACTCGGGGCTGAAGGTTCCCATGGCAACAGCATCCCCCTTCAGCTGGCAGCTACCTGATAAATAAATAATTAGAGGTGGGGGCGGGGAGCGAAGGGCAGGGGGAGGGGCAGCAGGGAGCCTCAGGGAGCTCCAGAGAGGCCAGTTAGGTTTGAAGTAGGCTGGAGGGCAGGGGGTTGGCATTGCTAAGTGGGAGAAAGTGGACGGAAAAAAGTGGCCAGATATGAGAGATTTGGAAGATCCCAGAGAGCCAGGGCTTGAGGACAGGCTGCGGGGGGAGACGTGGAACAAGTGGGGAGCATGAGGGAGACTGAAACCTAAGGTTTAGGTTCCTAGCTCAAGCGGCTGCACACATCGTGGGGCCCAAAACACTGGACACGGACCAGGTTTGGGCATATGGAGTTCACGACGAGCTGTTCACTGAGTCGTTGGTTAGAATGCAGCTGGGGGCTGCAGGTGAGCAGGTCGTCACTGAAGCTTGGGTGGGCATGCGTTTCCTGGGATAAGTGTGGCATGAAGAGGGCCTGGCGTGTAGCTTTGGGGCACTCTAATAGTTAGGGGCCTGCTGCTCTAGGAAGGTGGAGAATTTGGTTTTAGCACCTGGAGTGTGCCAAGCACTGCTCTCACCACTGAAAATACGGCAGTGAACCACACAAGCAGAAATTCCTGCCCTCACAAAGCTTGCCATCCACTGCAGGAGACAGACCATAACTAGTGTGTAAATAGTGTGTTTGCCAATGATAAGCACAGGCCAGCGTGGTGGCACATGCCTGTAGTCCCAGCTACTCAGGAGGCTGAGGTGGGAGGATTGATTGAGCCAAGGAGTTCAAGGCTGCAGTGAGCCGTGATCACACCACTGCACTCCAGCTGGGTGACGAAGCGAAAATCCCATCTCAAAAAAATAAAAATAAAAAGTAAAAAACCACCGGGCACAGTGGCTCATGCCTGTAATCCCAACAATTTGGGAGGCCAAGGTGGGCAGATCACTTGAGGTCAGGAGTTTGAGACCAGCCTGGCCAACATGGTGAAACCCCATCTCTACTAAAAATATAAAAATTAGCTGGGTTTGGTGGCAGGCGCCTGTAATCCCAGCTACTCCAGAGGCTGAGGCAGGAAAATCGCTTGAACCCGGGAGGCAGAGGTTGCAGTGAGCAGAGATCGCGCCACTGCACTCCAGCCTGGGCAACGAAGCTAGACTCCATCTCAGAAAAAAAAAAAAAAAAAAAAAAAAAAGGCCGGGCACGGTGGCTCATGCCTGTAATCCCAGCACTTTGGGAGGCCAAGGCGGGCAAATCACGAGGTCAGGAGTTCGAGACCAGCCTGACCAACATGGTGAAACCCCATCTCTACTAAAAATGCAAAAAATTAGGCCAGGCGTGGTGGCTCACGCCTATAATCCCAGCACTTTGGGAGGCCGAGGTGGGCGGATCACGAGGTCAGGAGATTGAGACCATCCTGGCTAACACGATGAAACCCCGTCTCTACTAAAAATACAAAAAATTAGCCGGGCGTGGTGGCGGGCGCCTGTAGTCCCAGCTACTCGGGAGGCTGAGGCAGGAGAATGGCGTGAACCCAGAAGGCGAGCCTTGCAGTGAGCCGAGATTGTGCCACTGCACTCCAGCCTGGGCGGCAGAGTGAGACTCTGTCTCAAAAAAAAAAAAAAAAAAAAAAAAAGTAAAAATCCAATCATAAGCACTGTGGAAAAAATAAAGGAAGGAGGGAGGTAGGGAGTTTTGCAGAAAAATATAATTTTAAATAATACTGACTCTTCTCTCAACCCTATGAGGAAGATACTGTGAATCATACCCATTTTGTTGACCCAAAAACAGGCACAGGGAGGTTAGTGCCATGCTAAGAGTTGCATAATAACCAGCACACCAGGATTCTGACCCAGGCTTTGCTCCTAACCACTGGGTCATCCTGCCTCTGGGACAGTGCCATGGGGCAAAAGCTAGAAAAGAGTGCTGCTGGCAGGAGAGAGGGCAATTGAGGTCAGGTAAGATGAGGACTGAAATTCATCTGCTGAATTTATTATTTATTTATTTATATATTTATTTTTGAGATGGAATCTCACTCTGTCGCCCCGGCTGGAGTGCAGTGGTGTGATCTTGGCTCACTGCAACCTCCATCTCCCAGTGGAGGTTGATTCAAGTGATTCTCCTGCCTTAGCCTCCCGAGTAGCTGGAATTACAGGTGCCCACCACCATGCCCGGCTAATTTTTCTATTTTTTTTTTGAGACGGAGTCTTTCTCTGTCTCCCAGGCTGGAGTGCAGTGGCGCCATCTCGGCTCACTGCAGGCTCCGCCTCCTGAGTTCACGCCATTCTCCTGCCTCAGCCTCCCGAGTAGCTGGGACTACAGGCGCCCGCCACCACGCCTGGCTAATTTTTTGTATTTTTAGTAGAGATGGGGTTTCACCGGGTTAGCCAGGATGGTCTCAATCTCCTGACCTCGTGATCCGCCCACCTCGGCCTCCCAAAGTGCTGGGATTACAGGCGTGAGCCACCGCACCCGGCCAATTTTTGTATTTTTAGTAGAGGCGGGGTTTCACCATGTTGGCCAGGCTGGTTTCAAACTCCTGACCTCAAGTGATTCACCCACCTCGGTCTCCCAAAGTGCTGGGATTACAAGCCTGAGCCACAGCACCCGGCCTTATCTGCTGAATTTAATGACAAGGAGATCGCCAGTGACCTTAGTA
This sequence comes from Nomascus leucogenys, assembly GCF_006542625.1. NCBI lineage: Eukaryota > Metazoa > Chordata > Mammalia > Primates > Hylobatidae > Nomascus > Nomascus leucogenys. Next base: position 495,907 of record NC_044392.1, on the reverse strand, counting down.
AGAACTGTTTCAGTGGCCAAGCAGAAAGTCGCTCTGGCAGATTGAGTGGCAGGGAAGGCCATGGAGACCTTTTATGTAGTTTTGGATGTGAGAGTGTTGAGATAGATAAGGCTGATATCAGCTGGAAGGTGGTAAGAAGCTTTTTTTTTTTTTTCTTTTTTGAGACAGGTGGGCTATCACAGCTCACTGTAGCCTCAGCCTGCTGGGCTCAAGCAATCCTCCCACTTCAGCCTCTCAAGTAGCTGGGACCACAGACGTGCACCACCACGCCTGGCTGATTTTTTGTATTTTTTATAGAGGTGGGGCTTTTGCCACGTTGCCCAGGCTGGTCTCAAACTCCTGAGCTCAAGCAATCTACCCACCTGGGCCTCTCAAAGTGCTGGGATTACAGGCATGAGCCATTATACCCAGACACTTTCTTTTTTCTTTTTCTAATGGGAGAGGCTTTGAGCTTGTTTAAGAGCCAGTGAGAAGGGCCTGGGGGAGAGGGAGAAGCTATGTTTACAAGAGAGAAGGGACTGTGGATGGTGTGGGCTCCTGAGAAGACAGGAGGAGCTGGATCCAGAGTGCAGGTGGCGGGGGCCAGTCGCAGCGGCGGGGCAGGGCAGGGCAAGGCAAGGCAAGGCAGAAAGAAAGAAAGGCCAGGCGTGGTGGCTCATGCCTGTAATTCCAGCAATTTGGGAGGCTGAGGCAGGTGGATCACCTGAGGTCGGGAGTTCAAGACCAGCCTGGTCAACATGGCGAAACCCCGCCTCTACTAAAAAATACAAAAAATTAAGCCAGGCATCTCCACTAAAAAATACAAAAAATTAAGCCAGGCATGGTGGCAGGTGCCTATAATTGCAGCTACTGGGAAGGCTGAGGCAGGAGAATAGCTTGAACCCAGGAGGCGGAGGTTGCAAGTGGGCCTAGATCGCACCACTGCACTCCAGCCTGGGCGACAGGAGGAAGGAATAGAGAGAGAAAGAAAAAAAAAAAAGAAAAAGAGCCGGACACGGTGGCTCATGCCTGTAATCCCAGCACTTTGGGAGGCCGAGGCGGGCGGCTCACGAGGTCAGGAGTTCGAGACAAACCATGACTAACATGGTGAAACCTCGTCTCTACTGAAAATACAATAATTAGCTGGGCATGGTGGCACGCTCCTGTAATCCCAACTACTTGGGAGGCTGAGACAGGAGAATTGCTTGAACCCGGGAGGCGGAGGTTGCAGTGAGCTGAGATCCCGCCACTGCACTCCAGCCTGGGTGACAGAATGGGACTCTGTCTCCAAAAAAAAGAAAGAGAGAGAGAGAAAAGGAAGGAAGGAAAAGGAAAGGAAATGAAAAGAAAAGAAAAAGAAAAAAAAGAAAGCAGGCCAGGTGCAGGGGCTCACGCCTGTAATCCCAGCACTTTGGGAGGCCGAGGTGGGCAGATCACCTGAGGTCGGGAGTTTGAGACCAGCCTGACCAACACTGAGAAACCTCGTCTCTACTAAAAATACAAGAATTAGCCAGGCATGGTGGCACACGCCTGTAATCCCAGCTACTTGGGAGGCTGAGGCAGAAGAATCGCTTGAACCCAGGAGGCAGAGGTTGCAGTGAGCCGAGATCGCGCCATTGCACTCCAGCCTGGGTGATGAACGAAACTCTGTCAAAAAAAAAAAAAAAAGAGAGAAAGGAAGGAAAGAAGGAAGGAAGGAAAAGAAAAAGAAGGAAAGAAAAAGGGAAGGGAAGGGAAAGAAAAGAAAAGGAAAAAGAAAGAGCTGGGTCAGGGGAGAACAGAGATCAAAGGCAGAGAGGACTGATGGGCAGGAATGTGGGGCTTCCTCTGTGAGCACTGGCAGGTGAAGACAGGGATGTGAGGCCTGGGACTCAGAGTGACTCATCTGTCACTGGGACTACAGTCAGGGGGCTCATTCTGTGTGGCTGGGATGAGATTTGTATTTTAGAAAAAGTAACTGAGTGGAGTGGTGGCCAGCCTTCCCCTGGCAGGGGATCAGGGAGAAGTCTGTATCCACTGTCCCCAGGAACTTTCACCCCAGCTCACTTAAGAGAGGGATTCAAGAAGCTGTCTTGGCTTGGCTTGCAGCTCACCAGGTAAAAATGTCTCCAAAAGAAGGAAGGCATTTTTCCCCCAGTGCACATGCATTTGCAATTTTTGCAAAGGAGTAGATTGCTGTTGCCTCTGCACAGTTCCTCCCTTCCAAGTAACAAAGACACAGCAAGGCCGGTTATGATTTAGAATCACCACAGCCCTCAGATTAGTGTTTCGGAGCTGATGCAACCAGGTGGGAAAGGTATTCCTCTTATTTTGTTCTTCTTATTATTTGTTAATTAGCTGCATGTAACTGCTACACAAGCAGAAGTTCTGGAATATTTGACTTGTTTTTGTTTGTTTGTTTGTTTGTTTGTTTTGAGACTGAATTTCGCACTATCACCCAGGCTGGAGTGCAAGGGCGTGATCTCCGCTCACTGCAACCTCCACCTCCTGGGTTCAAGTAATTCTCCTGCCTCAGCCTCCCGAGTAGCTGGGATTACAAGTGCTCGCCACCACGCCCAGCTAATTTTTTGTATTTTTAGTAGAGACGAGGTTTCCCCATGTTGGCTAGGCCGGTCTCGAGCTCCTGACCTCGTGATCCACCCACCTTGGCCTCCCAAAGTGCTGGGATTACAAGCGTGAGCCTACGCGCTGGCCTTGACTTGGTTTTCTAATAAAAAATAATAACTTTAAAATTGAGATTGTTTATAAGACACTGAATCTGTTTTGTTTTGTTTTGTTTTTTAATAGAGATGGGATCTCACTATGTTGCCAAGGCTGGTCCCAAACTCCTGGCCTCAAGCCATCCTCTGGCCTTGGCCTCCCAAAGCGTTGGGATTACAGGCATGAGTGACTATACCCAGGCTGCATCTAAATTTTTTAAAAGATATATTTAGGCCAGGCATGGTGGCTCATGCCTGTAATCCCAGCACTTTGGGAGGCCAAGGTGGGTGGATCACATGAGCCCAGGAGGGTACGACACTAGGCTGGGCAACAGGGCGAGACCCTGTTCTCTACAAAAAATACAAAAATCATGGACATGGTGGAATGTGACTGTAGTCCCAGCTACTCGGGAGGCTGAGGCAGGAGAATGGCGTGAACCCAGGAAGCAGAGCTTGCAGTGAGCTGATATCACGCCACTGCACTCCAGAATGGGCGACAGAGCGAGACTCCGTCTCAAAAAAAAAAAAACAATTATTTTAATCTGCACTCACCATCGGAGGAAGAGACGGCATTTTCAGGCCTGGGTCATGGCCCTGACTACCCCAGTTTGTACTGATTTCCTGTCCCCCTCCTCTACTAAATGGGTCCTGAGTTCCCAAAGGGCAGGGACCCCAACTTCTTCACTTCTGCATCCCGGAGCTAGCACAAAGCCTGACATAGACTAAACGTTCTGTGAATAAATAAGTGATGAACCCTGGCTGGGTGAGGGCATGTCAGATGTGGGATGGATGGATAAATGGGTCTGGCTGGTTATAGATAAATGAGTGAATGATTGTTGGGCGTGAGGATGAAGGAAGGCCAGAGCCACGCTGAGAGTGGGAAGAACAGCCCCCACTCCACGTCAAGTGGAGAGAGCAGTGCCTGTGGGCCCGTCAGGGAGGCCGTCTCACCAAAAGAGGGAACTGAGCTACACTGTGAAAACTAAGGAGGACTTGGATAAAGGCAAAAGGAGGCCCGGCTCAGTGGCTCAGACCTGTAATCCCAGCATTTTGGGAGGCCAGGGCAGGACGATTACTTGAGGCCAGGAGTTCAAGACTACCCAGGGCAACATAGTGAGACCCAATCTCTACAAAATATTTTAAAATTACCCTGATGTGGTGGCACATGCCTGTAGTCCCAGCTACTAAGGAGGCTGAGGCAGGAGGATGCCTTGAGCCCAGGAATTTGGGGTTACAGTGAGCTGTGATCACCACATTGCACCCCAACCTGGGCAAAAGTGCAATACTCTTTCTCAAAATAAAATATAAAATAAGGCAAAGGCAAATGAAGGTAGGACTTCAACTGTTGTTACAGCCTCTTGGGGGCAGGAGCTGATGGGAAATACAGGATTGAGCCAGATCCTAGTGGGCCCTCAGTGCCAAACTAAGAAGCTTAGACTGTTAAGGCTTCTATTAATTAGCCACTGTGTATCAAGTCTAATTATCTGTTAGTTTATGCGATATCTCTATATCCCCACAACAACTTCTCAAGAGAGGGAGTATCTTCTCTATGTATAGGTGAAGAAATAGATTCAGAGAGGGAAAGTGACTTGCCCTAAGTCACACATCAGAGCTGGAATTTGAATCTGAGTTTAAATGACTACAAATCTGCGACTGCTTTAAAAAAACAAAAACAAAAACTCTCTCTGTTTTCTAACAATAAGGTCACAGAGAACAGAGGGGGTTTGAGTGGGTGCCAGTTTGGGTGGAGATGATATCATCTCTTAGGTGGGCTTTTTTTTTTTTGAGACGGAGTCTTGCTCTGTCACCCAGGCTGGAGTGCAGTGGTGTGATCTCGGCTCACTGCAGCCTCTGCCTCCCAATCAGCTGGGAATACAGGCATGTGCCACCACGCCCAGCTAACTTTCGTATTTTCAGCAGAGACGGAGTTTCACCATGTTGTCCAGGTTGGCCTTGAACTCCTGACCTCAAGTGATCCGCCCACCTTGGCCTCCCAAAGTGCTGGGATTACAGGCATGAGCCACTGCGCCCGGCCTTAGGTGGAAATATTTGGCAGGGTGCCTCCTTAGCTGCACCATGAGCCTGGATTGCTCTGTTGTAGTCTCCTCCGTCCTCTGATGGAGACCTTCTCCCTTAGGGCCAGGTAGCAGCTGAGTCAAGAACATTAAGCTGGACCCCAGACCACCAAGGCTCCCAAGGCCAGGCAGAGTCAGGGTGGAAGGAGGAAGAGTGGAGTGGAGGAAGTGTGGGATAAGAGCAGCAGACAGAGACCGTGGCAGTTTCTCCCCCAAGGCCAGCAGATGATGGAAGTCAAGGCTGGAAGGGCCCTTGGAGATTACCTAGTCCAGTGACTTCCATGCATGGAAGAGGAGCCCCAAACCCAGCGGGGAAAGTGGGCGGCCCAAAGTCACGCAGGAGTCAGAGGCAGACTTCCCACCACAATTTACACCTCTTGACTCCCTTACCAGTGCCAAGATGGGAAAGGTGGTGCCAAGATGGGACAGGTGGCTGAGAAAGGCCTATTCTGCCATCAACCTGCTGTGTGACCTTGGACAAGTCACTTCCCCTCTCTGAGCCTCATGTTCTCTTTCCTCAAAATGAAATAATGATTCCAGTTCTGCCTTTCTGCCAAGGAGCATCCAGTGAGAGATGAGCTTTACAATCTGCAGATCCCTGGGAGGGGAGTCACCAACAAGAGGCAGGCTGGTGCCAGGTGGGTAAATGCCAAGGTTGGGCCTGGCACCACCAGGCTTCCCTCACCACCTTGCCCAAGCCTGCAGCTTCCTTGGTCTCTGCCCAAGCCTTGCCATCTGTGTGGTAGCATCAGCTCCACCTCCTCCTGCCTCCCTGCCTGGAAAAAGGCTTCTTATGTCTTCTCACTTTATCTGAATCTTCCCTTCCCCTCCCCAGCCACGCCCTCTTCTCTCCCCTTCTGTTGTAGTTGGGACTGTTTGTTGCAACTGACAAAAAACAGCAGGACAAGGGGGGAGAACCAGCTTTAGGCATGGCTGTATTCAGAGGCCTGAAAGATGGCACAGGACATCCCCTTGTGTGTTCGGCCTTCCTCCCACACACTCTCTCTGTGTACCTTAGCTATGGCTTTCTCCGCAGGCAGGCCATCCACCTGAGGTGGCCAAGGCAGCCACCAACAGCTCCGAGCTCACACCACACCCATTCAGGTATCCTGGCAGGATAGCAGCTCTGTTCTGATTGTTCCAGCAAATACCTAGGGTGATTCTCAGGGGCAGAGCATGGGGTGAGCGCCTATCCCTAAATTCATCATTGTCTTTATTTGGCTAGACTTGGCTTACCTGCCCACCCCAGAAGCTAGAAATGAGTCAGCCCCACTCAAGCCACGTGGACAGAGTGGCAGGAGGTGGTTCTTTAAAGCAAAATTTGGCCGGGCGCGGTGGCTCACTCCTATAATCCCAGCACTTTGGGAGGCTGAAGTGGGTGGATCATTTGAGGTCAGGAGTTCAAGACCAGCCTGGCCAACATGGTGAAACTCTGCCTCTACTAAAAATACAAAAATTAGCTGGGTGTGGTGGCAGGTGCCTGCAGTCCCAGCTACTCGGGAGGCTGAGGCAGGAGAATTGCTTGAACCCGGGAGGCGGAGGTTGCAGTGAGCTGAGATAGTTCCACTGCACTGCAACCTGGGTGACAGAGTGAGACTGTGTTTAAAAATCATTATAATAAATATTTAGAAATAAAAAATAAACAACCATTTTATTTAGTTCATGATTCTGTGGGTCAGCTGGGAGATTCTTCTGGTCTGGGCTCTGTGTCTGTGGTCAGCTAGTGACCCGGGGTAATCTAGCATGGCCTCGCTCACATGGTTGATGGCTGATGGGCTGTCAGCTGGGGTGCCTTCGCTCTCCCCCCCGTGGCCTCTCGTCGTCCAGCAGGTCAGCTGGGGCTTGTTCACAAGTCTTGTTACAAGTGAAGCAAGTGGGCAAGCTCCAACGAACACTGTCTTTTTTTCTTTTTTTTTTTTGAGACAGGGTCTCACTCTGTCGCCCAGGCTGGAGTGCAGTGACATGATCTTGGCTCACTGCAACCAATGCCTCCTGGGCTCAAGCGATTCTCTTCACCTAAGCCTCCCGAATAGCTGGGACTACAGGTGCGCACCACCACGCCTGGCAATGGTTTGTATTTTTTGTTGAGATGGGGTTTCACCATGTTGCCCAGACTGGATGCATGCATTTTTCAAGCCTTTTTCAAACACGTTTGCATTGTGTTTGCCAAAGTCCCTTTAGGCAAAGCAAGTCGCAAGTGCAAGCACAGCATGAGTGTGGAAGGGCACTACTGAAGAGCGTGGAAATAGGAAGAGGAGGATTCGAGGCCAATTTCGCAATCTATTCCAGCTCCTTCAGGGAAGCGGAGTGAAAAGCATTCCTTCTCTGTAGCCCAGGAATGCCATGGGCCAGGGCAAGCTCCAGATAGGGATCCTTGGAAGAGGTGACTCGGGCTCCAGGACTCCCCCGCCCTCCAAAGCTAAGGGTGGCAGTCTGGATTCTGATCCCACCATCTTCCCCACATGGAGAAGGTGCAGGGGCTTGAGCTGCTAGAGGGAAGGGCCTCCTTGGCGGGGAGGAAGGTGTGCTGAACCCTCACTCCTATCACCTTTCAGCACACCCCAAAGTGATGATCAGGCTTAAGGACCCCCCAGCATCCCTTTGGTAGTGAAGGACTAGATGGTTCTGAGACTAATGCCTCATCACCATGGTAACTGGTGCCACCTGCTCCCCAAGGTCAAGCAGGAATCCCTGTCCTTCCCTTTCAGGGGGTGACAGTGGCCTCAGCCTGTCTCTTCCACAGGTGGCTGCGCTGGAGCGGCAGATCTTTGACTTCCTGGGCTACCAGTGGGCTCCCATCCTAGCCAACTTCCTGCATATCATGGCGGTCATCCTGGGCATCTTTGGCACCGTGCAGTACCGCTCCCGGTACCTCATCCTGGTACGGCTCACCTAGCCCCTTCCCAAGCCAACTCCTCTCCTCACCCCTGCCCACTCCACCCCTCCCTGCTCCTCAAAACCAGAACTGCCCCCCAACACTGGGGCACTGGTCTTGGCTCCACCCAAAACAAGATGGGGTGAATGTGCACAGCCCAATGCTTCTTTGCTCAGAGGAGACAAGGGGTTTTTTTTCCCGAAGAATTTTTTAGGGAAATAATCCAAATATAAACAAAATGGATCATGTAATGAGTGCCTGGCATGTGCCAGGCACGCTGCTAAATTTCACGTGCTTCATCTCATGTCTACGATAGCCCTGTGAGGTAGATTTTAACAGCTCCATTTTCCAGATGAGGAAACTGAAGCTCAGAAAGGTTGCGAGTCTTCCTAAGGTCACACAGCTAATGAAAGCAAGGCAGGATTAGAATATCAGATCTACAGTGAAGGCTCCTGCCACAGCACCACACAGCCTCAGTAAGGGGTGGGCGCAAGGACACAGGAGGGGTGGGCTTCATCTTATTTAGTATCTCAAGAAGCTTCAGGAAGGCTTGGCATTTGTCTCTCTTGCCCGGCGTACATCAGGGATGTGTTCTGCAGCAGCTAGTGTGGCTTTGAGGTCAGTGCCTCCCTGTGCTCCAGCCCCAGGAATCTGGGTCTCTCTCCTCCTCCCCGACAGCCTCTTCCCAAGTCCTGGTCCCTGATGGTCTCTGTCAAACTCCTGCTTTCAGCTAGATTCACCCATATTCCCTGCTGTTCCTCAGTGACCTCTTCACATGGCTCTCTCGAGGGAAAAGGCTTTTCACTAGATTTACTACATACATGCTTGACACCTACAATCACAATGACATGCAATGTCACGCTGCCTTCAGAGCCCACGCACACTCATTCTAGGCCTTCTCTCCCCACCTCCACAGGCTCAGCTCCCAGAAGCCAGGTGAACAGGACCCTAACAAGGCTCTCTCTCATCTGACATAAGAGAACACTTCTCTCCAGTTCTCAGGAAGGCCCCAGGCACCACTGTCAACAACACTGTCTGCCAAGTGACAGCCACTAGAATTGCAGGCACAGGACTTGGATAGAAGCATCCAGCTCTCAAACCAACCCTAACCTCCTCTCCAGCTCACTGCCATGGGTGGAATGCTGTTCTCCCTAGAGGTGGCCACATTCGGGATGTGGGAAAACTGAGGGGCCCAGGGCCTCGGTGCTGCCCTAGCATTGCTGCGCCCAGTCCCTCCCATCCCAGCCCTCTCCCTCCAGACAGATGGAAAGATTGCTGGAGTGGGGCACATTGACCTGTGTCATTCAAGCACAATTTACAGAGCAAGGAGGGGAGGGAGGAAAGTGATGGAGGGAGGGCACCCAGGGCCCAGGCTGGACTCCCTTTCTGTGCTTGGGGCCTCAGTTTGGTCTGCTCACCCCAGCCTTTCTCCAGGCCCCATCCATGATCCTGCCTCCACTTCCCCTGGTTCCCTATATCCAGACTCCAGCCATAGCCATGTGAGAAGATGTCACACGCATACTCAGGCACAAGGCTGCAGGATAACCTCCTGTCTCTTTTGGTCCAAAGTTCCCAGCATCCTCTGCCCTCCAGCCTGGGTGACAGACCGAGATCTTGTCTAAAAAAAACCAAACAAACAGACAAAAAAAGAATTAAGAGTCTTTTTTTTTTTTTTTTTTTTTTTTTGAGATGGAGTTTCGCTCTTGTTGCCCAGTCTGGAGTCCAGAGGCGTGATCTCGGCTCACCACAACCTCCACCTCCCAGGTTCAAGCGATTCTCCTGCCTCAGCCTCCCAGGTAGCTGGGATTACAGGCATGCGCCATCATGCCTGGCTAATTTTGTATTTTTAGTAGAGACAGGGTTTCTCCATGTTGGTCAGGCTGGTCTCAAACTCCCGACCTCAGGTGATCCACCCACCTCGGCCTCCCAAAGTGCTGGGATTACAAGCATGAGCCACTGCACGCGGCCTGCCTGGCCTCCTTTTTTTTTTTTTAAAAAAAAAAAAAAAAAAAAAAAAAAAAAAGATGGGTTTTCTCCATGTTGCCCAGGCTGGTCTTGAACTCCTGAGCTCAAATGATCTGCCCACCTCAGCCTCCCAAAGTGCTGGGATTACAGGTATGAGCCACTGCGCCTGGCCCATTTCCTATAGTCTTAATGGGGGGTTCATCCAGCTATTCTGTGCTAGGCATTGCAGTGGTGAGCCAGGCAGGCAAAGTCCTCGCCCTCTAGTGGCTTACCACCTAGAAGTGTTTCTGAAAGTGTCATCCGAGTCACAGTCTCCTAGGGATTGATCCCTTTTAAACACCCCTAGAAATTCGGAATCAGTAGGTCTAGAGGTAGGACCCAAGAATCTGCATTTTTGACAAACATCCTTGAATGATTTCAGTATTCTAGAGACAGCTGGTCTAGAGGATATTGTTAGCAGAGTGGATGGGATTAGCTATCAGAGAACTTGGATTTGAGTGGCAGCCCTACCTCCTCCTAGCTGTGTGATCTTGGAAACCTTAAACTTCCTTTCAGCTTTAAATTAGTTCTCTCTAAAGAGAGGGCAGTGCCAGCCTTGCAGGGCGGTTGCAAGGCCTGATGGGTGTGTAAATGATTTGTAAGCTACACTGTGCTCTCTGAGTGAGGTATTCTCACAATTTCCCCTGCCCAGATCTCCTCATCCCTGAGCTGTCTCCATTGACACTCCCCATCCCCCACTCCCCAGGCCCCACCCTGATCCCACCTCTGCTTTCCCCAGTATGCAGCCTGGCTGGTGCTCTGGGTTGGCTGGAATGCGTTCATCATCTGCTTCTACTTGGAGGTTGGACAGCTGTCCCAGGTAAGCCTCAGGCCTGGCAGTGCCATAGCGCAGAGCCTGACAATTCCCATCCCCTGCCCTAAGGGTATTGTGGTATAGGACCAGAGCATCATGTCTTGAAGAAGGTTCTCTCTCCTTACATGCCCAAATAATCTGTGTGCCCCATTTCCTACCTACACAGTTTATTTCTGGCCTCCTCCAACACAATGATGGAGCAGATAAGGCTGAAGAGCAGTCCCTGTGAAGATGAGCCAGGTGTCCCAGCTGATCACAAGTTCAGTAAAAACCAACAGTATGTGGCAGCCCAGAAAGCTACTCTTAGGCCCCACTAATAGAGGTGGAGTATTCACAGCAAGGGAGGTGAAAATGCCATGTGCTTTGTACTGCTTAGACCACAAAGATTTGAGTTAATTCTGATCAATACTTTTCAGAAGGGAAAGAGACTAGTTAGAGTTTGTTCAAGGAAGATTGACCAGACCAAGAAAGTAGGACTGTTTTGCTTGAATGAGAGCAAGCCCAGAGAGACACAACTTCTATTTTTAGATATAAAGGAGGCAAAATATGTGAATTTAAGAGCATTGGCTTTGTAGTTTGACCCTGCTAGATTCAAATCCCAGCTCTAAAACCTTCTAGCTGTATTACCCTGGGCAAGGGGCTGATCCTCTCTGAGCCCCAGTTTCCTCATCTAGTGAGTGGACATAATGGCAAGTGCAACTTCATGTGGTTGCTGAGGGGATAAAATAAGGTCACACATCTGACTGCTTGGCCCCTGGTCGGCAGGCAGTGAGTATTTATCTGCTGAATGAGTGACTGCATGGATGGGCACATGGGTGCACACCCTGGGTGAGAACTTCTGATCTAGGCCAGCCCCTTCTCCATTTAACAAATGCGGAGAGCAAGGCCCCAAAGGAGAGGTTAGCCCAGGGTGGCACGCAGGGGGAGCAGTGGAGAGACTGAATGGGCTGTTAAGGGGCTGGTACTGAGGATTCACCTGTGGCTGGGAAATTGTTCCTTCCAGCTCTGAAAATTCTGAGGCCCCTGTGAGTCCACACAAACCCCTTCCCGTCTCAGTGACAAAAGAGTGAGGCCTGTGTGGTCATTAAGTGCCACCTGTTGGTCAAATATGGACTTGCAGGTGCAGGCTCCCTGAATCCCTTCACCGATCAATATAGTCTCCCTGGGCTGGGGTAGTAGCTCCCCCCTCCCTCTCCCTCACACTCAGTATCCCAGGCCCCTTTGCCCCCAGGACCGGGACTTCATCATGACTTTCAACACATCCCTGCACCGCTCCTGGTGGATGGAGAATGGGCCAGGCTGCCTGGTGACACCTGTTCTGAACTCCCGCCTGGCTCTGGAGGACCACCATGTCATCTCTGTCACTGGCTGCCTGCTTGACTATCCCTACATTGAAGCCCTCAGCAGCGCCCTGCAGATCTTCCTGGCAGTAAGTCCTTCTGTCCCCCACCCTGCACACACTTCCTGATCCCTTTCTTTAGCTCTGGTTGAGGGGATGGGTTGGGTGCGGTGGCTCACGCCTGCAATCCCAGCACTTTGGGAGGCCATGGCGGGTGGATCACCTGAGGTCAGGAGTTCAAGACCAGACTGACCAACATGGAGAAACCCCGTCTCTACTAAAAATAAAAAATTAGCCGGGCGTAGTGGCACATGCCTGTAATCCCAGCTACTCAGGAGGCTGAGGCAGGAGAATCGCTTGAACCCAGGAGGTGGAGGTTGCGGTGAGCCGAGACTGCACCATTGCACTCCAGCCTGGGCAACGAGAGTGAAACTCCATTAAAAAAAAAAAAAAGAGGGGATGAACCTAGGTCTTCTGCCTGTCTGTCCTTTTGTCTGGATCTGTTTCCATATCCTGTACCACCTTCCCTCACCCCTGCCCCAGCCCCTGTGCAGAGAGGGAACAGGTTTAGTGAGCAGGATGAGGCATCAGACTATCAACCAGTCCTGGGTTTAAATGCTCAATACACCCACTATGTGGCTTTGGACAAGTCACCTGCCTTCTCGGAGCTTGTTTCCTTATTCACAAAAAAGAATGACAATACCAGCCTCAGAGTTGTGAGAATAAGAAAGTGACCCCAGTGGGCGTGATGCCTCATGCCTGTGGACCCAGCTACTTGAGAGGCTGAGGCAGGAGGATCGCTTGAGCCCAGGAGGTTGAAGCTGAAGTGAGCCATGATTGCACCACTGCACTACAGCCTGGGTGACAGAGTGAGACCCTGTCTGAAAGAAAGAAGGAAAGGAAGGGAGGGGAGGGGAGGGGAGGGGAGGGGAGGGGAGGGGAGGGGAGAAGAAAGGAAGGAAGGAATGAAGGAAAGAAGGAAGAAAGAAAGAGAAAGAAAGAAAAAAAGAAAGAAAGAAAGAAAGAAAAGAAAAGAAAGAAACTCCAAGATAGGAGTAGTTCCTGTTTCTATAAGGGCCAGCCCTGTCCTAGGCACTTTGTACCCACAAAGTCACATAATCCTCTTTCTTCTTAACAAGCCATAAGGTATTGCCCAAGTCCAACTGGGAAAACTGAGGCTCAAAGAGGTAAAGTGATTACTTGTCTCAAGTTACACTTTCAGAAGAGTTAAACCATGTATGTTTGACTTTAAGGTGAAAACATTTAACTGAAAGTTGTTACGGTTTGCCTTCATCCTGGCATGCCTCCTCCCTTGCCAGGCAGGGCGTACAGGGCCCGGCAGGGGGTGGAGGAAGAGGTTCCCACGCCTCCTTCCCTCCCTGACGTGTGACCTCCACTCCCAGCTGTTCGGCTTCGTGTTCGCCTGCTACGTGAGCAAAGTGTTCCTGGAGGAGGAGGACAGCTGTGAGTAAGGCGCCCCTGGGGAAGTGGGGATCTGGCCCTGCGCCTTCAGCACCCTGGACAGAGGCCTGTGACGCCGCGGCGGGAGGGAGCCCGGGGTCGGCCACGGGCCCCTTTCGAGGGGAAGAGGCGGCTGGTATGGAAGGCTCTGCATACCAGCCCGTTCCAGGCTGGGGTCCAGACGTCCAGGTGCCCAGTCCCTGGCCCCAGCACCCCCTTTCCCCAATCTCGCCCCGCCCCCATCAGAGGTCTCGTCCCCTTTAGAGGCCCGAGCCCCGCCCCCAGGAGCCTTCTCTCCCCCTCGGACCGCCCGGCCTCCCAGGCCCAGGCCTTAAGGACTGGGGCCTGACCCTCCTCTGGCCCGGCCCCGCCGCCTCCAGACCCCCAGAGGCCCATCCCTCCGGGTCCAGCCGAAGCCCCGCCCCAGGCCCTGAGCGGGGTCTGGCCCTCGCCGCTCCCCTCTCCTCATGGCTTCTCTGGCTCCGCTTCCTGGGGTGGGAGTCCTGCCCTCAGAGTCTTCCCCTCCAGGACCCAGGCTCCCTCCCCTCGCCCCCGCCGCCGACCCCTCACACGCGCCGCCCTCTTCCGCAGTTGACTTCATCGGCGGCTTTGACTCCTACGGATACCAGGCGCCCCAGAAGACGTCGCATCTACAGCTGCAGCCTCTGTACACGTGGGTCACGGCCCCTGCTGGCGTGGGGTGGGCCGGGCAACCGGGTCTCTCCGCCCCCGTGCTTTTGGGATCCACTGCCCCTAACCTGCCTTTGTCTCCCGCAGGTCGGGGTAGCCTCTGCCCCGCGCCCACCCCGGCGCCTCGCCCTGGTCCGCTGGACTGAGCGCAGCTGCCGCGAGCTCGGGCCAAGGCGCAGGCGCGCCCCCTGGTGGCCCGCGCGCTCACTGCAGCCTGCGCCCGCCCCCGGGTCTGCAGCTGGCGATGCGGACTCGGACTCGGACTCGGACTTGGCTCTTCGCAGCCCGGACTTCGGAGGAGTGGGGCGGGGCGGGGCGGGGGAGGGGCACCACGGGTTTTTCGGGTTTTGTTTGTTTGTTTGTTTTTAATCTCAGCCTTGGCGGGAGCTGGGGCCTTCCTCTCTTCTCCAGCCTCTCCCTTTCGCTCTTCACTCAGCATCCTGCCCCCCACGCCCCCCCGTCCAAAAACAGCAGGACATCAGACCCATCCCATCCCACCGCACTCACTCACCAGCTCTGGGGAAAGCTGCTGTGAACCAGGAGCAGGATTCCTGGGTTCTAATCGCAGGTCCATCACTGACTGTGACGTCTCGCAAAGCCCTTGCCCTCTCTGAGCCTCGGTTTCCGCACCTCAAGTAATTCATCCCTTAGCAAATGGACTCTTTTAGACTTCTCATTTAACTCAATGCCCTGAGCTAGACTGGGATTAAAATTCTCATTTTGCGGTACATTAAAACTGAGGCCCAGAGATGTGATTTGCTTGAGGCCACACAGCTAGATTTTTGGTGGAAGTGGGCCTTGAACACAGTGTACTTTCTGCAGTTTCTGACTGTAAAACCCAGTGTCTGCTCTCTGAGTTCCATTTCCAAGCCCCCCTCCATCTGGCACCTATGTGGTCTCCACCATATTCACACACCACCGCCACCACTTGCCAATGCCTCTCTTAAAGCAATATACCCATTCGTTCTCTTATTGGGAACCGGATGGATGGAGCCCTAAATTCAGCCCCACCCACAGAGAAGCCTTCCTACGCTCAGCCTCTGTCCACCCTTGGCAAATCTTTCAAGCTCTCTCCTCCAGGAAAGTGGGGCCCCAACTCAGTCACCCCACCCCCTTCCAGGCCCCTGCGGCTGGTTCTACTGTATCCCCATCACCTCCACAGCTCCACTCACCCCTGACGGTCCATCCACCTCACCAGTTGGAAGGCTTGTGGTTTCAGAGGAGTAATGCTGGTCAGCGCTGCCCAGACTCCAGTGTTTACAGATCACCAGCGTTTACAACCAATCCAATGGCCAGAAGCCTCCTCTAACAAGCCCAGAAAGAGTTCTGAAGGGGCAGATGGGGGTGTGAGTAGTGGGGAAGTCGGGATTGCCAGTACCCTCACCCTTCCTTGGGGGCAAGTAGAGGTGGAAACACTTTCCCCACCTCCCTCCACAGACACTCCTGAGGACCCTGCATCCCATGCACTGCCTGGTGCGTCCATAGAGAGAGGATCAGGTCTCAGCATTTCATCTGTGAAAGAGGCATGGCCCTGGGTTAGAAAGGAGGGCAGGAGACATGGAGGAACTGGGGGGGACACCCAGATGGTGCAGATGGCTTGCACACCTGAGCCTGTCTGTGGTGACCATTCCGCTCCTCGCCCACTACCCCTCCAATCTATCATTCCCTACTCTCTAAGGCCAAAATATCCTGAGCGAGGCTGGCAACCCCACCCCACCATCTCAACTGCAAGCAGCCAGCCCCAGGAGTTCCTCTGGCCCCCACAGGCATGGAGCTCCCAGCTGGTGGGTACAGCTTGAGAGGGGGGCAGCTCCCTCAGGCTAAGCTACTACCCTTCACTGGGGCAGCCCTGCCTCCAGCCCTCACCTCTCTCACCCCGTCTCTCCCCCAGGCCCCTTTCTACTCAACGGGTGTAGCCACTGGTGCTTTGAAGCCTTTTGTTTTTATAAGACGGTTTTTGAAGGGGACCAGGTTCTCTTTTCACTGGGACCTTGCAAGGAGGGGAGTGCTCTCCTGGTTTCTGTGCAAGCGGATTGATTAAAGATGGTGTTTTCTTCTCTATCTTCCTGTCCTGCCCATTGGGTCTATAGAACTTTCTTTTTTTTTTTTTTTTTTTTTTGAGACGTAGTCTCGCTCTGTCGCCCAGGCTGGAGTGCAGTGGCGCAGTCTCGGCTCACTGCAAGCTCCGCCTCCCGGGTTCACGCCATTCTCCTGCCTCAGCCTCTCCGAGTAGCTAGGACTACAGGCGCCCGCCACCACGCCCGGCTGTTTTTGTATTTTTAGTAGAGACGGGGTTTCACTGTGGTCTCGATCTCCTGACCTCGTTAGAACTTTCTAAGTGAGAGAAGTCCCTGCACGAGGGCAGGCAGGAATGATTTGATGTTGATGTTATCAAATATTCCTGGGGTGGCCAGGCACGGTGGCTCATGCCTGTAATCCCAACACTTTTGAAGGCTGAGGTGGGCAGATCACGCGAGGTCAGGAGTTTGAGACCAGCCTGGCCAACATGATGAAACCCTGTCTCTACTAAAAATACAAAAATTAGGCAGGGCCGGGAGGCTGAAGAAGGAGAATCACTTGAACTTGGGAAGCAGAGGTGGCGTGAGCTCAGATGGCGCCACTCTACCTCAGCCTGGGTGATAGAGCAAGACTCCGTCTCAAAAAAAAAAAAAAAAAAAAAAAAGAAAGAAATCCTGGGGCACTGGCCTGTGACTCTGATGGGGTGTGAAGCTTCAGGCAACTCACTCTCCCTCTCTATACTCATCCAAAAATAAAAACAAAAAAGCAGAGGTCAAGCAAAATCAGTGGGTTCCCTAATGTGGCTTCATAATCCCTTAGATATCTTCCTACTTATTTTCCTGATAAAATGCATTTTAAGTTTATGCTTTCAAATATCCTTTGCATCTTGGCTCTTCCTGAGAATTCAGTTCTGGGTGTGGAATGAAGTGACACACAGTGCTTTAGACATGGATTCCTGCATCCTACCTTTGATATCCTGGATACTTTTCTGGGGATACAGCCCAAGAATCAGTATTTAGAATGTTTTAATTTGTGCATTGGGGGGTATGTGGGTGAACGGGTAATATGTATATAAGGTACAGAAGTCAGAAGGTCCCAGTGGGATTATATACTCATACCTTTTTTTCATATCTTTCCAAGGATAGGCCTTTTTTAAATTATACAATTTTTGGTCAAGCATGATGGCTCATGCTTGTAATCCCAGCACTTTTGGAGGCAGAAGCAAGGACTGCCTGAGGCCAGGAGTTCCAGACTCACCTTGGGCAACATAGGGAGACCTCATTTCTTTTTTTTTTTTTGAGACGCAGTCTCGCTCTGTCACCCAGGCTGGGGTGCAGTGGCGCAATCTCGGCTCACTGCAAGCTCCGCCTCCCGGGTTCACGCCATTCTCCTGCCTCAGCCTCTCCGAGTAGCTGGGACTACAGGCGCCCGCCACCACGCCCGGCTAATTTTTTGTATTTTTAGTAGAGACGGGGTTTCACCGTGGTCTCGATCTCCTGACCTCGTGATCCGCCCGCCTCGGCCTCCCAGAGTGCTGGGATTACAAGCGTGAGCCACCGCACCCGGCTGACCTCATTTCTTAAAAAAAAAAAAAAAGTAAAAATCAGCTGAGCATGGAGTAGCACATGCCTTTAGTCCCAGCTGCTCAGGAGGCTGAGGCAGGAGGATTGCTTGAGCCCAAGAAGTTGTTGCAGTGAGAGCTGAGATTGTGCCACCGCACTACAGCCTGGGAAACAGAGTAAGACTGTCTCAAAAACAAACAAACAAAATTACACATTTTTTTCTTTCTCACACAAATGGCAATATATTCTACTTACTCTTTGACCCCCTGCTTCTTTTTTTTTATTTCCCCTTGAGCTAGAGTCTTGCTTTGTCTCCCAGGCTGAAGTGCAGTGGCGCAATCTCAACTCACTGTAACCTCTGCCTCCCGGGTTCAAGTGATTCTCCTGCCTCAGCCTACCTAATAGCTGGGATTATAGGTGCCTGCCATCACACCTGGCTAATGTTTGTATTTTTATTTTATTTATTTATTTATTTATTTATTTATTTATTTATTTATTTTTGAGATGGTGTCTCGCTCTGTTGCCCAGGCTGGAGTGCTGTATTTTTAGTGGAGATAGGGTTTCGCCATGTTGGTCAGGCTAGTCTCGAACTCCTGACTTCAAGTGATCCACCTGCCTTGGCCTCCTAAAATGCTGGGATTACAGGAGTAAGCCACCACACCTGGCCTCTTTCACTTAATCTTGGAACTTTTCCCCCAATAATTCCTGTGGAGCTTCCTCTTTTTCTTCCATGGTGACAGGTCTTGATGCAGCTGGCAGGTAAGAATCAGAGGTCCTTACATAATGATGCCCCAGGTCAGTTATGCAAACCCCTGTGGACCACTCCTGACCATGGGGTCCAGAGGAAAATAAGTCACAGACACAGAAGCTCCAAGGAGCTTCTGATCTTCTGCTGATAGCGGGCAGTCAATGCTGAGGGCACAGAGTAGAGTGAAAGGCAATCATTAATAGGAGCTCAGGAGAGAGATCTGAGTGCCCCAGCAGAGGCAACAGCACGAGCAAAAGGGTGGAGGTAGGAAAATACACAGTGGCCAGGGTAAGAATAGTTGGAGATGAATTGGCTGGAGAAGGCTTCAGTGGATAATATATTTGTTTATATTCGTTTCCTATTTCTGTTTTTCTTTTTCTTTTTTTTTTTTTTTTTTTTTTGAGATGAGAGACAGGGTCTTGCTCTATCACCCAGGCTGGAGTGCAGTAGCATAATCATGGCTCACTGCAGCCTTGCCCTTCTAGGCTCAAGCGATCTTCCCTCTTCAGCCTCCCGAGTAGCTGGGACCACAGGTGTGTGCTCAGGAGGATAGCTTGAGCCCAGGAGTTTAAGGCTGCAGTGAGCTCTTATCATGCCACTGCACTCCAGCCTGGGTGACAGAGCAAGACCCCAACTCTCCCATCTCTCTCTTTTTTTAATTTTTTTGAGACAGAGTCTCAATCTGTCACCCCAGGCTGGAGTGCAGTAGCTTGATCTGGGCTCATTGCAACCTCTGCCTCCCGTATTCAAGCGATTCTTGTGCCTCAGCCTCCCACGTAGCTGGGACTACTGGCGTGTGCCACCACACCCAGCTAATTTTTGTATTTTTAGTAGAGGCAGGTTTTCGCCACGTTGGCCAGGCTGGTTCTGAACTGCTGGCCTCAAATGAGCCACTGCACTTGGCAGAGACCCAATCTCAAAAAAAAAGGGAGCTGTATGTAGGTTACAGCAGTCCTGAATGTTGAATCAATGCATCAGCCTGACGTGATAGCCATGTGGAACTACTGAAGGATCTCCATCACAAGCTAATCAATTAGAGCCATACTTTAGAGAGAGTGGGCAGGGCCGGAAGGTTAGGCTAGAGGAGCAAAGCAGGAAGCAGTGTTCTGTCTGCAAGAGGCCTAGCTTGTCTCACTTCTGCATGTAGGCATGTGTCTCAGGGTTATGTGTGTGATCATGAGCACTCTGTGTATTAACTTGGGAGACCTAGTACGGTAATGATCAGCATGAACTGCAGGAGTCAGGCAGACCTGGATCCAAATATTAAATTCCCCACTCTGGAACCAGTCGAGCTGGTCCTCCCAGGCAGTCCAGTGGATGTTTCCCCAGTTCCTGCCATCCTGAGGCCATCTTCCCACAACCTCTGCATATTAAAATAATCCAGGTAGGGCTGACCGTCTTCCAATAACTTCCAAGTCAAAGGTGCCCAAGGCATTCTTTGAAGCAATGAGATGTGGATTGAGCCACAGTGCATTTGACAAGCACAACAGTCTGCTGGGACTTAGGGACATGATGTTTTCTTCAGTGCATTGGAATGTGGGTCTTGCAACTTCTAAACGGATTAGGGATGAAGTAGGTCCTGACAGCAAGGCCTCATTCCTTTCTAAGAAGATTCATTATTCCAAAGGGCCAGGGCAGTGGTTTTCAATCTTGCAGATTTTTTTTTCTTTTTTGGAGATGGAGTCTCGCTCTGTCACCCAGGCTGGAGTACAATGGCATGATCTCAGCTCACTACAACCTCCACCTCCTGGGTTCAAGTTATTCTCTTGCCTCAGCCTCCTGAGTAGCTGGGATTATGGGTATGCGCCACCACGCCCAGCTAATTTTTGTATTTTTAGTAGAGATGACATTTCGCCATGTTGACCAGGCTGGTCTTGAACTCCTGACTTCAGGCGATCCACCTTCCTAGGCCTCCCAAAATGCTGGGATTACAGGCATGAGCCACCACACCTGGCCCAGTTTTGCAGAATTTAAGAATCCCTTAAAATCCAGATTCCTGAGCCCCAATTACTCTGAGACACACTGAATCCAACATCTCCAAGGCAGTGATGGCAATCTGTGCTTTTCACCAGTGCCCCAGGTGATCCAGGTTTGGGAAATCTTAGGCCCTGGTGAAGAGGCATTCAAACAGGTTTGAAACTCCACCTATGTCACTGTCTTCAAGGCCCTGTCAAATTATGCCTGCCAGCTCCCTCATCTCAAGAGTTAGGCTTTAAGAATATTTTCCCAAGCCAGGTGCAGCAGCTCACGCCTGTAATCCCAGCATTTTGGGAGGCCGATGCAGGTGGGTCACAAGGTCAGGAGTTTGAGACCAGTCTGGCCAGTATGGTGAAACCCCATCTCTACTAAAAATACAAAAATTATCCGGGTGTGGTGGCAGGCACCTGTAGTCCCAGTTACTCGGGAGGCTGAGGCAGAAGAATCACTTGAACCCAGGAGGCGGAGTTTGCAGTGAGCCGAGATCGTGCCACTGCACTCCAGCCTGGGTGACAGAGTGAGACTCCATCTCAAAAAAAAAAAAAAAAAAAGAATATTTACTCAAAGCTGGCCGGTGTAATGGCTCATTCCTCTCCCAGCACTTTGGGAGGCCAAAGCAGGCAGATCACCCGAGGTCAGGAATTCGAGGCCAGCCTGGCCAACATGGTGAAACCCAATCTCTACTGAAAATACAAAAATTAGCCGGGTGTGGTGGCACACACCTGTAGTCCCAGCTCCTTGGGAGGCTAAGGCAGGAGACTCACTAGAATCCAGGAGGTGGAGGTTGCAGTGAGCCAAGATCACGCCAGTGCACTCCAGCCGGGGCAACAGAGCGAGACTCTGTCTCACAATATAAAAATAAAATAAGAATATTTTCTCACTTGATCTTAGCCAAAAGGCCGAGAAGCGATTCTCAAAGCTGAATTACATTTAAGCTTAATCTTATTTATTACTAACAATCTTAAAATTTTTAAAAATGGATTAGCCATTTCAAAGGCTATAACCAATTCCTGAAATTGAGTATTGGTTTAACTTCACCACTAGATTAGTTTGGTCAAAGACTGGGGTCCTGGTGTAACCGCCCAATGAAGTCTCCTTACCCGCTGCCTAGACAGTGCCAATTTATCAAGACAGGAGAATCGCAATAGAGAAAGAGTAATTCATGCAGAGCTGGCTGTACAGGAGAATGGAGTTTTGTTACTCAAATAAGCCTCTCTGAAAATTCAGGGATGGGAGTTTTTAACGATAATTAAGTCGGTAGGGGCTCAGAAGTGGGGAGTGCTAATTGGTCAGGTTGGAGATAAAACCAACAGGAACCATGAGGTTGAGGTGAGTTTTTCTTTCTTTTTTTTTGAGACAGAGTCTCACTCTGTTGCCCAGGCTGGAGTGCAGTGGCATGATCTCGGCTCACTGCAACCTCCGCCTCCCGGGGTCAAGCAAAATTCTCCTGCCTCAGCCTCCCGAGTATCTGGGATTACAGGCATGTGCCACCAGGACTGCCTAATTTTTTTGTAATTTTTGTAGAGACGGGGTTTCACGTTATGATCCGCCTGCCTCGGCAGGCTGGGATTATAGGCGTGAGCCACCGCACCCGGCCCCTGTGAAGTGAGTTTTTCATGCTGTCTACTGTTTCAGGGCGAGATCAAAGAACTGGTTGAGCCAGATTATGGGTCTGGATGGCGTCAGCTGGGAACAGCAAGGTCTGCAAAATATCTCAAGCACTGATCTTAGGTTTCACAACACTGATGTTATTCCCAGGAGCAATTTGAGGAGGTTCAGGCTCTTGCAGCCAGAGCCTGCATGGTTCCTAAACCGTAATTTTTTTTTTTTTTGAGACTGAGTTTTGCTCTGTCACCCAGGCTGAAGAGCAGTGACAGGATCTCAGCTCACTGCAACCTTTCCCTCCCAGGCTCAAGCGATTCTCCTGCCTCAGCCTCCTGAGTAGCTAGGATTATAGGCGCCCACCATCATACACCCAGCTAATTTTTGTATTTTTAGTAGAGATGGGGTTTCACCATGTTGGCCAGGCTGGTCTTGAACTCCTGACCTTAGGTGATCTGCCCGCCTCGGCCTCCCAATAAACCATAATTTCTAATCATGTAATTTCTTTTTTTCTTTTTTTTCTGAGATGGAGTCTTGCTCTGTCACCCAGGCTGGAGTGCAGTGGTGCAATCTCGGCTCACTGCAAGCTCCGCCTTCCGGGTTCACACCATTCTCCTGCCTCAGCCTCCCGAGTAGCTGGGGCTACAGGCGTCCGCCAACATGCCCAGCTAATTTTTTGTATTTTTAGTAGAGATGGGGTTTCACCGTGTTAGCCAGGATGGTCTCGATCTCCTGACCTCATGATCCGCCTGCCTCGGCCTCCCAAAGTGCTGGGATTACAGGCGTGAGCCACCGCACCCGGCTAATAATTTCTTAGTCCTATGAAGGCAGACTGGTCCCCAGGCAAGAAGGGGGTTTATTTCAGCTGGGTGCAGTGGCTCACGCCTGTAATCTCAGCACTTTGGGAGGCCGAGGTGGGTGGATCACGAGGTCAAGAGATCGAGACCATCCTGGCTAACACGGTGAAACCCCATCTCTACTAAAAAAAATACAAAATTTAGCCGGACGTGGTGGCAGGCACCTGTAATCCCAGCTACTGGGGAGGCTGAGGCAGGAGAATGGTGTGAACCCGGGAGGAGGAGCTTGCAGTGAGCCAAGATCGTGCCACTGCCCTCCAGCCTGGGCGGCAGAGCAAGACTCAGTCTCAAAAAACAAAAACAAACAAACAAAAAACGAAGGGAGTTTATTTCGGGAAGGGGCTATTATAATTTTTGTTTCAAAGTTAAAGTATAAACTAAATTCCTTCCCAAGGTTACTTTGGCTTCTACACCCAAGAATGAACAAGGGCAGCTTAGAGGTGAGAAGCAAGATGGTGTCGGTTAGGTCAGATCTCTTTCACTGTCATAATTTCCTCAGTTACAGTCTTTGCAAAGGTGGTTTCACTTGAAGGGAGGGGGTCCCACGAATGGGGAGGCAGTCCGAGCTCTCTGCCTGTCCCCCTTCTAGCCTCAGCCCCAGTCACCCGGAGGAGGTGGGGGCAGTCCCACTCTGCCCCACCCCTACCCAGGTGATGGAGGCCACACCCTGCCTTGGGGCTCAGTTCCAGTGACTAAGCAGTTCCCCTCAGTCAGCCCTGGAATGAGACTGAGCAGGCCCAGGCCAGCTGGAGCTCCAGGGAGCCTTGTGCTGGGTATCCGACACTACTGTTGGCACTAGTTCTTCCTCCGTCAACAACCTGGGACCTTGGGGAACTACTCCCGCTCTGGTCTTGGTGATGTCATCTGTGAAATGAGAGGGCTGGACTTTGCTTGCGTAATATTCACTGGCTGCTTTACTGCTGACATTCTGGGATAGAGCTTCTCAACCTTCACTATACTTGGAATGCCTTTCTAAAATACAGATACAGCTAGGCACGGTGTCTCATGCCTGTAATCCCAACACTTTGGGAGGCTGAGGTCGGCGGATCATTCGAGGCCAGGAGTTCAAGACCAGCCTGGCCGACATGGTGAAACCCCGTCTCTACTAAAAATACAAACATTAGCCAAGCGTGGTGGCCCACACCTGTAATCTCAGCTACGGGGGAGGCTGAAGCATGATAATTGCTTGGACCCGGGAGGCGGAGGTTGCAGTGAGCTGAGATCACACCACTGTACTCCAGCCTGGGCAACAGAGCAAGACTCTGCCTCAAAAATAAGAATAATAATAAAATAAAATATAGATTCCACTAGGCGCAGTGGGGTGCACCTGTAGTCCTAGCTACTTAGGAGGCTGAGACAAGAGGATCCCTTGAGACCAGAAGTTTGAGTCTAGCCTGGGCAACATAGTGAGATCCTGTTTCTTAAGATAAAGTTTATAAACATATATACGTATAAATTTTTTAAATAAAATACAGATTCCTGGGCTCCACCTGCATAACAGGTTATAATTCATTGGAACCTGGAGCCCATGCATCTGAATTCATCCTTCAAATGTTTATTAAGCACCTACTATGTGCCAGAAATTGCAAATAAGCAGTGAACTAAACAGACGGTAATCCCTGCTCTTGGTGAGGGTGTCTACTGGGAGCATGCACACAATAAATAAACAAGGGGCCTGGGGAAGTGGCTCAAACCTGTAATCCCAGCACTCTGGAGGCCAAAGTGGAGGATTGCTTGAGCCCAGAAGTTCAAGGCCAGTCTAGACAACATAGCAAGATACTGTGTCTACAAAAAATTTAAAAATTAACCAGCTGTGGTGGCACATGCCTGTAGTCCCAGCTACTCAGGAGGCTGAGGCAGGAGAATCACCTGAACCCTGCAGGCAGAGGTTGCAGTGAGCCAAGATTATGCCACTCTGCACTCCAGCCTGGGCAAGAGAGTGAGACTCTGTCTCAAAAAAAAAAAAAGAAATAAAAAGAAAAAGAAATGTTTAATGAATACCTACCATGTTCCAGGCACTGTCCCAGATACTGGGCTACAGCAGTGAACAGGGCAGGCAAGGCCCTAGATTTCTTTCTTACAGCTTACCTACTGGACAGAATCAACATAAATGTTCTTGTTTAGTCTTCCTAACAATCCTAAGAAAGTAAGTTCTATTACCACCAGCTTATAGATGGAGAAGCGAAAGCTGGCATAGATAAAGTCACTTACCCAAGTCTACACAGCTAGTAAGTGGCAGGACCTGCATTCAAGTCCAGCCTCTCTGACTCCTGAAATCCGTCTCTAACCACTGAACACATATTGTTTCACGGCAAATTCCTTTTCATTCTTTTCTTAGCATTCATAGGGAATTCTGATGCCTAGCCAGAGCCATGAACCACTACCCTAAAACTTGGGAGACTCTTAATTTTTTTATTGCTTGCATAGCAAATCACCCCAAAACAGTGGCTAAAACCAACAAACATTACCTCCCACGGTTTTTGTGGGTCGGAAATTCAGGAGCAGCTTAGCTGAGTGGTGCTGGCCAGAATCTTTCATGAGATTGCAGTTAAGACTTAGGAAGCTGGGTATGGTAAAGCACACCTGTAATCCCAGCAATTCGGGAGGCTGAGGTGGGAGGATCACTTGAGTCTAGGAGTTCAAGGCTGCAGTGAGCTATGATTGTACCACTGCCTCCCAGCCTAGATGACAGAGTAAGACCCCATCTCTAAAAAATGAATTTTAAAAATTAAAAAAGGGACGAGAGTTGTGGCTCATGCCTGTAATCCCAGCACTTGGGGAGGCTGAGGTGGGCGGATCACTTGAGGTCAGGAGTTCAAGACCAGCCTGACCAACATGGTGGAACTCCATCTCTACTAAAAATACAAACATTAGGCCAGACGCAGTGGCTCACGCCTGTAATCCCAGCACTTTGGGAGGCTGAAGCAGGCAGATCACGAGGTCAGGAGATCAAGACCATCCTGGCCAACATGGTGAAACCCCGTCTCTAGTAAAATACAAAAAAAAAAAAAAAAAAATTAGCCAGGCATGGTGGTGGGCACCTGTAATCCCAGCTACTTGGGAGGCTAAGGCAGGGTAATCGCTTGAACCTGGGAGATGGCGGTTGCAGTGAGCTGAGATCATGCCACTGCACTCCAGCCTGGGCGACAGAGACACTGTTTCAAAAATAATAATAATAAAATAAAAATTTTAAAAAGCTGGGCGCATTGGCTCATGCCTGTAATCTCAGCACTTTCAGAAGCCAAGACAGGCAGATCACTTGAGGCCAGGAGTTCGAGACCAGCCTGGCCAATGTGGTGAAACCCCATCTCTACTAAAAATATAAAAATAATTAGCCGGGCGTGGTGACTGGCGCCTGTAATCCCAGCTACTGGGAGGCTGAGGCATGAGAATCGCTTGAACTGAAGAGGTGGAGGTTGCAGGGAGTGGAGATCACACCATTGCACTCCAGCCTGGGCAACAGAGTGAGACTCTGTCTCTGTTTTTTTGTTTGTTTGTTTGTTTTTGTTGTTGTTGTTTTGAGATGGAATTTCCGTCTATAGCCCAGGCTGGAGTGCAGTGGTGCCATCTCGGCTCATTGCAAACTCCGCCTCCCAGGTTCAAGCGATTCTCCCGCCTCAGCCCCGCCGGGGTAGCTGGGATTACAGGCACCCGCCAACCACACCCAGCTAATTTTTGTATTTTTAGTAGAGACAGGGTTTCTCCATGCTGGCCAGTCCTTTTTCCTGGGGAGCGCCCTCAGACTGGATGGGGAGAAACTTAATACAAAAAAAATACAGAATCAATGCCCTAATGGCAGTAGATTCCACGGCGGGTGGAGGCTTACGGTGGAAACACAGAAGAGGGCAATCAAGGGAGTCTTCACAGAAGAGGTGGCACCTGAACTAAGACTTGAAGGATGAAGAGGAGTGTATTTGGAAGACACGCGTGGGGAGAACAGCATTCTAAGCCAAAGTACAGCTTGTTCAAAGAGGTCAAACAGCACAGGGGTGTGAGAGAGCCTAGCATGTTTTGGGAATTTCAGAGTTAGAAGGAACCTGATATCATTGAGTGGAAACCCCATGGCATCTCCTAATAATAGTAATGGTCAGCATTTTCAGAATGCTGAAATTGCCCACAGTGTGCTAAGCACTATGGATGGATTGTCCAATTTAATCCTCACAATGACCCAGTGAGGTAGATACTATTATTATCTGTAGTTCATAACTGAGGAAACTGAGACTCCGAGAGGTTAAGTACCATGTCCAAGGTCACACAGTAAGTTGTAGGGCTAGGACCTAAATCAAGATCTTTCTGACATAAAATCCTGTGCTTTTAACCTCTGCACTGTATTACATCTACATTGATAAGTGGCCCTGTGGCCTCAATTTGCACAACTGAAGTGACAGAAAGCCTGCCATCTCTCTGGTGAGGACACAGAGTCTGGGGGTCTTTCACAAACATCCCAGTCCTGGAAAAGCCACCAGCCTAATTGAAGCAAGAGGTCAATAGACGAAAGACACTAACTGTGTTTTTTGGTGTTTTGGTTTGTTTTTTGTTTTTTGAGATGGAGTTTCGCTCTTGTTGCTTAGGCTGGAGTGCAATGGTGCGATCTCGGCTCACTGCAACCTCCCCCTCCCGGGTTTAAGATATTCTCCTGCCTCAGCCTCCCCAGTAGCTGGGATTACAGGGACCTGCCACCACGCCCAGCTAATTTTTGTATTTTTAGTAGAGATGGGGTTTCGCCATGTTGGCCAG
The DNA here is from genome assembly GCF_006542625.1 of Nomascus leucogenys. Taxonomy (NCBI): domain Eukaryota; kingdom Metazoa; phylum Chordata; class Mammalia; order Primates; family Hylobatidae; genus Nomascus; species Nomascus leucogenys. The sequence continues at coordinate 468,469 of NC_044392.1, read as the reverse complement.
GCTAGTCTTGAACACCTGACTTTAGATGATCCACCTGCCTCGGCCTCCCAAAGTGCTGGGATGACAGGCATGAACCACCGCACCCAGCCACTCCCACCTTTTTTTTTTTGAGATAGGATTTTGCTCTCTTGCCCAGGTTGGAGTGCAGTGGCACAATCATGGCTCACTGCAGCCTCGACCTCCTGGGCTCAAGTGATCTACCTCAGCCTCCCGAGTAGCTGGAACTAAAAGTGTGCACCACCACACCTGGTTAATTTTTTTCTCTTTGTAGAGATGGGGTTTCACCAGGTTGCCCAGGCTGGTCTCGAACTCCTGGGTTCAAGCAATCTTCCCATCTCGGCCTTGTTGTGCTGGGATTATAGGCGTGAGCCACCTTGCTCAGCTGCTCCCCACTTTCTACCGTCCACAACCAGGCCCCATTTTTAAAAACAGAGTATTGGTTAACAGTTAATTAGTCTCCCATTTGCCAACAACAGCTGTCCCAGCAGCTCTGCTGGGCAGGACACACTATGTGGCACCCTAGAGAGGTGATGATAGCCCCAAACAGAGACTCTTCTGTGGGCCTGAGCAACCTCTTCCCACTTAGCTATGGGATGGTTCTCTGGATTTCAGAAACATCACACTGGCATGAGGACCCCAGTCTGCCATCACAGGTTACCAAATATTAGATTAGGCTTTGGCCAGGTGCGGTGGTTCACACCTGTCATCCCAGTACTTTGGGAGGCCGAGGTGAGTGGATCACGAGGTCAGGAGATCGAGACCATCCTGGCTAACACGGTGAAACTCTGTCTCTACTAAAAGTACAAAAGATTAGCTGGGCGTGGTGGCGTGTGCCTGTGGTCCCTGCTACTCCAGAGGCTGAGGCAGGAGAATCGCTTGAACCTGGGAGGCGGAGGTTGCAGTGAGCTGAGATCACACCACTGCACTCCAGACTGGGAGACAGTGAGACTCTGTCTCTAAAAAAAAAAAGAATCACAGCTTTGGTGGCTGGGCACAGTGGCTCATACCTGTAATCCCAGCACTTTGAGAGGCCGAGGTGGGCGGATCACCTGAGGCCAGGAGTTCGAGACCAGCCTCGCCAACATGGCAAAACCCTGACTCTACTAAAAATACAAAAATTAGCTGGGCGTGGTGGCAGACACCTATAATCCCAGCTACTTGGGAAGCTGAGGCACAAGAATCGCTTGCACTCAGGAGGTGGAGGTTTCAGTGAGCCAAGATCATGGCATTGCACTCCAGCCTGGGCAACATCAGCGAAACTCCCTCTCAAAAAAAAAAACAAAACAAAACAAAAAACACAGCTTGGGCTGTGGGTGGGGGGGAGGGGGTGGCTCACACCTGTAATCCCAGCATTTTGGGAGGCTAAGGCGGTCAGATTGCTTAAGTCCAGGAATTCAAGACCAGCCTGGCAACATGGTGAAACCCCGTCTCTCTGAAAAAATACCAAAAAATTAGGTGGGTATGGTGGCATATCCCTGTAGTCGGAGCTACTCAGGAGGCTGAGGTGGCAGAATCGCCTAAGCCCGGGAGGTTGAGGCTGAAGTGAGCTGAGGTGGCGCCACTGCACTCCAGCCTGGGCAACTGGGGTGAGACCCTGTCTCAAAAAATAATATAAAATAAAATAACCACAGCTTGGTTGGTGATCTGTGATGAGACAGCAGGGGTCCCAAGCCCCCGACACCAGTGCCAACAAGCCCTGCAGCTACTGCTATTTGAATGCCCAGTCTGTGCCAGACACTAGGCTGGAGTTTCACATTCGCCGCTGGCTCTTTCACTGATATCCATTTCATAGACAGGAAAACTGAGTTTTGAGCAATGATGTCACCTGCCGATGGACACCAGCGTTTTTTTTTTTTTTTTTTTTTTTTTTGGACGTAGTCTTGCTTTGTTGCCGAGGCTGGACTGCAGTGGTGCCATCTTGGCTCACAGCAACTTCCACCTCCCAAGTTCAAGCGATTCTCCTGCCTCATCCTCCCAAGCAGCTGGGACGACAGGTGCATGCCACCACACCCGGCTAACTGTTGCGTTTTTAGTAGAGACGGGGTTTCACTATGTTGGCCAAGCTGGTCTCAAACTCCTGACCTCAGGCAATCCACTCACCTAGGCTTCCCGAAGTTCTGGGATTAGAGGCGTAGCCGCCACGCCCGGCCGACACTGACTTTCAAACCCTCTCACCCTCCAGAGCGAACACACCCTGAACGCATCTCTGTCCCCCTCAGTATCCTGCCCTTTTGTCTAGGGAGAGTCCGTGGTGTAACAAGAGGTCTACACAGGTGGGGGGAATAAAACTCTAGGAGCCCAGCAAGGCAGGTTGCTGCTGACAGGAGGAAAATAATCAACATTAAACCCTTACCAAGTCCTTACAACATGCCAGACGGACATTAACTCTCTGAATCTTCACAGCATCCTATTTTATAGATGAGGAAACGGGGGCACAGAGAAATTAAGAAAAATAAGGCCAGGCACAGTTTTAATCCCAGCACTTTGGGAGGCTGAGGCAGGAGATCACTTGAGCCCAGGAACTTGAGACTTGCCTGGGCAACATTGCAAAAACCCATCTCTACAAAAAATACAAAAATTAGCGCCTGCCTGTAGTTTCAGCTACTGGGGAGCCTAAGGTGGGAGGATCACCTGAGCCCGGGAAAGTCGAGGCTGCAATGAGCTGTGATCGTGCCACTGCATTCCGGTCTGGGCAACTAAGTGAGATCCTGTCTCAGTGAGAAAAGAAAAATCACACACACACACACACACACACACACACACACACACACACATACACACACACACACACACACACAAAAGAAAAATGACACAGGTGGTAAAGTTCCTAGAAAATAACCCTTGTTCGTTGAGCACCTGGCTGGGCATTTTTCCTAAGTGATATTGTTCAACCTCCCTACTATCTCCAGCAGAGGTATGGCCCGTGTTTACCGTCGCTATCTCTTCCCTGTCTACACAATCTTAATCCGACTCAAATATCTCACTCTGCTCTTTCCATCAGAACACCAAAGAGAATGGGTGTCACAGCGACGCCTGCTGGCTGGCGCTATATCTCCGCTGCCCCTAGACTTTTTTTTTCTTTTCCGAGACGGAGTTTCGCTGTTGTTGCCCAGGTTGGAATGCAGTGGCGCAATCACTGCAACCGCTGCCTCCCAGGTGCAAGCGGTTCTCCTGCCTCAGCCTCCCGAGTAGCTGGGATTATAGGTGCCTGCCACCACGCCCAGCTAATTTTTGTGTTGTTAGTAGAGACAGGGTGTCACCATGTTGGCCAGGCTGGCCTCGAACTCCTGCCATCAGGTGATCTGCCCACCTCGGCCTCCCAAAGTGCTGGGATTACAGGTGTGAGCCACCGCGCCCGGACTTTTTTTTTTTTTTTTTTCCAGAAGGAATTTCACGCTATCAGCTGGGCTGGAATGCAGTGATGCAATCTCGGCTCACTGCAACCTCTGCCTCCCGGGTTCAAGCGATTCTCCTGCCTCAGCCTCTCAAATAGCTGGTGTTACAGGCGCCCGCCGTTATGCCCAGCTAATTTTTTTTTTCTAATATAACACAAATTTTATAGATAAACAGATCAAAGCTGGTCCAGCAGTTCAATGATGTTACCCACTTTGCAGCCTTTAGTTTCAGGCTATACTTTTGTAATGGGAAAATGGTTGCTTCACCTCCACCTTCCCCAACTCTTTCCCTCTCTCATTATTTTGGATATCTAAAACTTATTACAAGAAAAACGAGACTGTAACATCCCCTGCCTCCTTACTGGGAAGGTGCCAAGTGACCAAAGTGTCAAGAGACCAAAGAATGACTTGGACAGGTCCAGCATGGCCAGTAGGTGAGTTTATTAGGACTTACCTATGGGGCACTCCTGGGAAGCAGCAGGACAGCTTTAGAGATCTACCCACCTCCCATTTCTGAGCTGCTTTTTTTTTTTTTTAATTTTTTTGCACACAAAAACAATAAACATTTTCTAAAAATACATACAAACAAAAAGATGCGTATCAAACATATTAGGAAGGTTACACATGGGAAGTCGGGGAATAGAAATGGGGGGTGGGAGTTAAAATAAGGTAGAGAGGGACTTTATGTGGATCAGTGATAATAACTCAATCCTCTATTTGATAAAGAAGAGGGAGAAGGAAGAGGAAGAAAAAGAAAGTGGGATAAAGGATCAGAAAGGGAGGAAAATAGAAAAAATTAGAGTATGACTCCAGGGTAGACCTGTTTTGTTGTCACTGAGTTGGTTGGTTGGTTTGTCTGTTGTATTTTTCATGTTTCGCCAAGTTGGCCAGACTGGTCTCGAACTCCTAGCCCGAAGTGATCAACCCGCCTCGCCCCCCAGAGTGCCGGGACCACAGGCGTGAGCCACCACGTCCAGCCCCCACATTGCTTCTGGCCTCCGTGGTAGACCTCCCAGATGGAGCGGCCGGGCAGAGGCGCTCCTCACTTCTTCCCAGACACGGGGCGGCCGGGCAGAGGCGCTCCTCACTTCCCAGACGGGGCGGCCAGGCAGAGACGCTCCTCACTTCTTCCCAGACGATAGGTGGCCGGGCAGAGGCGCTCCTCACTTCCCAGGCGGGGCGGCCGGGCAGAGGCGCTCCTCACTTCCCAGACGGTGGGTGGCCGGGCAGAGGCGCTCCTCACTTCCCAGCGGGACGGCCGGGCAGAGGCGCTCCTCACTTCCCAGACGGTGGGTGGCCGGGCAGAGGCGCTCCTCACTTCCCAGACGATGGGTGGCTGGGCAGAGGTGCTCCTCACTTCCCAGACGGGGGGCGGGCAGAGGGCTCCTCACTTCCCAGACGGGGGGGCCGGGCAGAGGCGCTCCTCACTTCCCAGACGGGGCGGCCGGGCAGAGGCGCTCCTCACTTCCCAGACGGGGCGGCCGGGCAGAGGCGCTCCTCACTTCCCAGACGGCGGGTGGCCGGGCAGAGGCACTCCTCACTTCCCAGACGGGACGGCCGGGCAGAGGCGCTCCTCACTTCCCAGACGGTGGGTGGCCGGGCAGAGGCGCTCCTCACTTCCCAGACGGGGCGGCCGGGCAGAGGCGCTCCTCACTTCCCAGACGGGGCGGCCGGGCAGAGGCGCTCCTCACTTCCCAGACGGGGCGGCCGGGCAGAGGCGCTCCTCACTTCCCAGACGGGGAGGCCGATGCCCAGCTAATTTTTTTGTATTTTTAGTAGAGACGGCGGTTTCACCATGTTGGCCAGGCTGGTCTCGAACTCCTGACCTCGTGATTCGCCTGCCTCAGCCTCCCAAAGTGCTGGGATTACAGAAGTGAACCACCATGCCCAGACTTTTTGTTTTTTTTCTTTGAGACAGGGTCTCACTATGTCACCCAGACTAAAGTGCAGTGGCATGATCACAGCTCACTGCAGCCTTGACCTCCCCCAGGCTCAAGCAATCCTCCCATCTTAGCTTCCTGAGTAGCTGGGACCACAGACACACACCACCACACCCGGCTTTTTTTTTTTTTTTTTTTGTATTTTTAGCAGCAGCAAGGTCTTGTCATGTTGCCCAGGCTGGTCTCGAACTCCTGAGCTCAAACAATCCACTAGACTTGGCCTCCCAAAGTGCTGAGATTACAAGATTACAGGCGTGAGCCACCACATCCGGCTGCCCAGCTAATTTTTGTAGTTTTTGTAGAGACAAAACATGCAGTTTGTCTGTTTTGGACCAGGCATCTAGACTGGGAGGAAACTATCCCTCTGCCAGTTGACTGGCCCCAACCCCGTCCCCAGCACCTCCCCCGCGCACACCCCCACCCCAGGAAGTTCAAGTCCTCCTGCATGTGTGATCATCCTTCTGCCTAACCAGAGCCCTCCCTCTCCCTCTCCGTTTTTGGTCTTGGCCCCTGAAAGGTCATGGGCTTTGGACTAGACCAGGGGGAGTTCATATCCCAGCTCTGCCAATTGCTAACTGGGTAATCTTGGGCAACTCATAATTTCTCAGAAGCTCAATTACTTCATTTGCAAACTCCCTCACCAGGCAAGGTTCTAGGAGGATCACAGCAGGTAATAGATGTAAAATTCCCTTTCTCTAGCATCCAGGCATTTGTGGGGTTTTTTCATTGTTGTTTGTTTTTTTTGAGACGGAGTCTCACTCTGTCGCCCAGGCTGGAGTGCAGTGATGCAATCTCGGCTCACTGCAGCCTCCGCCTCCCGGGTTCACGCGATTCTCCTGCCTCAGCCTCCTGAGTAGCTGGGACTACAGGCGTGTGCCACCATGCCCAGCTAATTTTTGTATTTTCAGTAGAGGTGGGGTTTACACCATGTTGGCCAGGCTGGTCTTGATCTCTGGACCTCATGATGCGCCCACCTCAGGCTCCCAAAGTGCTGGGATTACAGGCGTGAGCCACCGCGTCCGGCCCAGCATTTGTGCTTTAACAATGCCTGAATTGAAGACAGTCTTAATGGTGGGGCATAAGGCCTTGAGTGTGTGGAAGGGGCTGAGGAAGGAAGAGGAAAGACTTGGGGACATGAATGTCCTTTTTTCCTGCCTAGAGCCAGAGTGTGATACAGTAGGATTTGCCTCCAAACTACCTCCAAATCTTTGACCTTCTCAAGTCCCTTACCTCCTCTTGAAAGGTAACAGCTCAACCAGGTGCAGTGGCTCACGCCTGTAATCCCAGCACTTTGGGAGGCCTGGGTGGTTAGATCACTTGAGGTCAGGAGTTCGTGACCAGCCTGGCCAACATGGTGAAACCCCGTCTCTACTAAAGATACAAAAATCAGCCGGGCGAGCCGGGCGTGGTGGCGCATGCCTGTAATCCCAACTACTCAGGAGGCAAGAGAATCGCTTGAACCCAGGAGGTGGAGGTTGCAGTGAGCCAAGGTCGTGCCACTGCACTCCAGCAGTGAGACTCTGTCTCCAAAAAAAAAAAAAAAAAAAAAATATAACAGCTCCTGGATTACCATGGCTGGGGATCAGGAGGTTTCAAGGCTCCAGGAGAGTTTAGGTGGGGAACGGCTGGCCAATATGGTGAACCTCCCTCTCTAGTAAAAATACAAAAATTAGTCAGGTGTGGTGGCCCACACCTGTAACCTCTGCTACTCAGGAGTCTGAGTCAGGAGAATCTCTTGAACTTGGGAAGCAGAGGTTGCAGTGAGCCAAGATTGTGCCACTACACTCCAGCCTGTCCGACAGAGCGAGACTCATCTTAAAAACACCACCAACAACAAAAAAACAAAAACAAACAAAAACACATCTGACTCTTTAAACAAAATAATAGAGATGGATTGTAAGGTTTATAACATGTGTAAAGTAAAATGCATGACAATAGCATAAAGGCAGGGAGAGGAGTCATGTGAAGAGGTATGATACCACTTGAAGGCAGACTGTGATGGGTTAATTTTTGTGGAAAGCAAGGCAGAATTTTTGAAGTTTCTTTCTTCATATACTTTCAGGTTCCCATAAGCACAACCTAGTTTGTTCTGGAGAGATCTTATTTTCTAGGAGGCTCGGAGGGGGACCTTCTCCTTTGTGTCCTCATGGGAGGCACAAGACACAAAGGAACAGTCTTTCACTTTTAAATACAGTGATAGGCCTGAGGAGAAACAACTGCAATTTGTTTTTTTTTTAAATGAGATGGGATTCTCACTGGTCTTGAACTTCTGAGCTCAAGCGACGTTTCCCTACGTCGGCCTCTCAAAGTGTTGGGATTAATAGGCGTGAGGCACCGCGCCTGGCCACAACTACCATCGTTTAAAACCACCGTCTCTGGGCGGGCTCGAACCACCAGCCTCCTGGTTAACAGCCAAACGCGCTAACCCATTGCGCCACAGAGACAACCTGGATTGGTCGCTTTCATCTCAATAAAGATTAAGCAATCACTAAACTCTAGGGGTTGCCATTTGCTTTCTGCAGGACAAGTGTGCAGACTACAAAGCTTCGGAAAACCCGAGAGGCTGAGTCGACTAATCGTGTTGTTGCATGTTAGAAATGCGTGCATTGAGTGACTCTGAAGCCAGAAGGGCGGCCGAATGGCCTTCACCCTGCGTTCACCCTCGCCTGCTTCAGAAGCCAGTGGCTCTGGAAATGCCTGGATCTGCGACCCCAGCCTGAGCCAAGTAGGGCCCAAGGGAGGCTGAACTCCCTGACGGCTCTCAGGGTAGCTCTTTCTGTTTTTTTGCGCCGCCTTCAGGCAAGCATCTGCTCTGCTTGCTCTCCCATAACTCAACTGGGCTTCAGTAGATGGGGTCGGTGGGGCGGGAACGGGAACGAGGCAGGGGAGTCAAAAGGGAAAGCGTGAAAAGGAGGAGGGAGAAGCAGGGGAGACCAGGACGACACAATGGGACAGCCCAGGATGCCCTTTCAGAGGGCACCGGCTGGATGCAGAGAAGATGGGACATGTATCAGAATGGAGAGGGGGAGACGGGGAGAAGATGTGAGAGAAAATCACAAGAACCTGTAGCTGCCCAAGAATAAAGAAGTTAAAACCCCATAATGTTTTTACATTTAAAAAAATACGGGGACCAGGCGCGGTAGCTCACGCCTGTAATCCCAGCACTTTGGGAGGCCGAGGTAGGTGGATCACTCACTTGAAGTCAGGAGTTCGAGACCAGCCGGGCCAACATGGTGAAAGCCCGTCTCTACTAAAAATACAAAAATTAGTTGGGCTTGTAGTCTCAGCCACTCAGGAGGCTGAGGCAGGAGAATCGCTTGAACCTGAGAGGCGGAGGTAGCAGTGAGCCGAGATCGCACCACTGCCCTCCAGCCTGGGCGACAAAGCAAAATTCTGTCTCTCAAAAAAATATATAAATAAATAAAAGAAGGGTGGGGAAGCAAAACGACGGGCAGTAGGTGTGGGGCGCGTTGGGATTCTATAGTGGTTAGTAGTCTGCGTTGTACCTGCAGCAACCTCTGTTCTAATCCGAATCCTGGTACAGTCAGACTCTATCTTGGACCCACTGGGACGAACCCACGTGTCTTTTGGTTTGCTTTTCATTCCTGCACCAGCTGCGGCCTTTATCTGCAGCCAGAAAGCCGGAAAGCAGAGTTTACCGCTGGCCCCACAGCGCCATACTGTCTGGGGAAAAGAAGGAACCCCAAGAGTACACAGACGACAGCCCAAAGAGAAACCTTCGAAGTGCTCTATGCCTCACTCTTTAGCAGAAAATATCAAGCAACTCTCAACCTAGCTGGTCTGTAGCTTCCACGAATGAAATAATGTATTTATTGCAGTCTTTCTGGTTGAGATATTTCAAATATTTGTGGAGCTTTTAATGAGAGAGACACTCTCGAGTGTGGAAGAAAAAAAAGAGGGGATGTGAGGATGAGGCAACTTCAGGACAGGAAAAAAAAAAAAGAGACAAGGAAGCCATGTAAACGTTTTCAGGTGGGCGTGAGGCGACGTCAGTCTTGAACCCCGTTATGTTAGGTAAAGAGCGCAGCCCTCTTCCGGCACAAACACGGTTTCCCACATTCAGGAAATCACAGGGATCAGCAACTCTAGAGCGCGATGAAGAAGCTTCACTCTGGGAGGACCCCCTTCGTGACCACGGTCTCTCCCCTGCCAGGTAAGTGGAATTGTGCACACGCCCTGCAGGGACAGCACAGCCTCCTCGTCCCGGCCGGACGCTCAGGGTCACCACCCTCCCCACTGCCCCCCTCGCCATTCTTCCGAACCACTCTCCACCGAAGATTCCACCTACGGTCACCCCACGAGACGACCAGGCCGCCTCTCAGCAGCGGCTCCCGCCCCGCAGCCACGGCGCCCTCTCACCCCCGGGGTCCTGCCCGCCGCCTCTGCCCAGTCTGCACTTCACCTCCCTGGCTCCCGCGCTCCCCTGAGCTTACAGAAGAACCCCTCTCGGGAGCACTGGATGGAAAAGGGGAAGCGTGTGCAAGTGCTTGGTAGAGTGCAGACACCGTGGGATTTGACTGTGGCACCATCGCTTCCACGTCCCGGTGCTGATTTTCACACCTGCCTTCTGCTTCGGGCACCGGCAGCAGTTTTCCACCTGTGCCTACCCCACCCGCTGCCCTTGTTGGGTCAGCGAGCATCGCCTCCCTCTACCGCTCCATCAGCAAACGGGACCGCCCTCGAGGACCTCACCCGCCGCTCACCCCCCTAACAAATTCGCGGGCATCGCCTCCGGTCGCCTCTTCCGAAGGCCTAAGGAGCGCGTTAGCTGCCAACGGAGGTGAGGAGGCTCCGCTGACCGGCCGGTGCCCGTGTCCGGGGCTGGCACAAACGCCACGACTTGGCTTGGCCTCTCTCCTAGTTATTCGCAGCTCAGCCCTAAGGCGCCTCCAGGGCGGCGATGGCAAAGAGGGTGGCCTATTGGGTGCAGCTCCACGGGGGCTGGCATCTCTGCCCGGCTGTGCACACCTGAGCTAGACGCTCAGTCGCTCTCTAAAGCCGCTTCCGCGGATGACGGACACGGAGATAAATAGCAGCGGTGTGTCGTGAGAGGTGGTCCAGCAGGACTTGCCCTCCTTCGCCCGGCCTTGCCCCTCGCTGCGGAGACTGTTCTGCCTCTGGCCCTTGGAGCAGGCCGGCTGACAGCGTAGAGAAGGAAGATTCCTGCGGGAGGGCGGCCAGTGCAAAACAATTCCCTGACCGGGAATCGAACCCGGGCCGCGGCGGTGAAAGCGCCGAATCCTAGCCACTAGACCACCAGGGACACACAGGAGGGAGCTTCCTCTCCCTTCTTCCGACAGAAGCGACAGTTTCCTCGAGCTGTGGCAGGACCTGGGCCTTGTGAGGGTCGCTCTTTCCTCCCGGAGCCTCTCACAAGGCCATTCCCTCCCCGCTCAAAAAAAGAGCCTGCAGGCGACACCCCGAGGGCTCCGCGAGGGACACCGAGGCCACGAGTCCCGAGTCCTGGAGCGAGTTGCAGCGAGCCGGCCGCGGCTCACCACTGAACCAGGGATGCGCCTTTGCGAGGCGACAGCAAGTGACCAGCCGGTCGCGGGTCGCCGGGTCCGGAGCCGCGCACCAGGTTTCCAGGAGGAGGCGGCAGCGGGGAGGCGCCCGGGGTGAGACGGGGGCACCCTCTGCACCATGAAGGACCCGGACGCCGGCACCCTCAGCATCCTAAGGAACCAGACGGATGCGGAAAGCGAGAGCGGCTGGATGGGAAACTCCAGGGAGATGGTGGCCAGGCTGCGCCGTGTACCCGTCAACTTCTCTGACAGCGCCGTCTTCTCAGACTCCTTCAGAGACAAGGCCTGGGCAGAGGCAGGGGACAAAGGGCTTGGGGGATGGGCTGGTCCTGGGGGCATGCGCAGGCTTCTTGCTGCCTAGGAAATGTGCCCACTACGGGCTTAGAGGCCTGAGTGTGCCACCGCAGGTGGACCCAGGGCAGACGTGCAGCCCTGGAAAAGGGCACAACGGCAGTCACAAGAATCCCGGACGTGGATACCACTCATGGAGCTCACTAACCCGCCACAGCACCCTGACTGCAGTCTGTCTTTCTACCCATTTTACAGATGAGGAAACTGAGGCTCAAGGAGGTGAAGTGACTCGCCCAGGAACACAGCTGGTGAGGAGAGGAGATGGGCGCAGTCTGCCCTGTCTCCATTACATTATAGGAAAGTTAGGGATTTGTTATTTGGGGGGACAGGTCAGCTGATGCCTGTGAGCATCGTGGGGACTGCTCAGAAGGCAGCCACGAGGATCCATGCCCGGCCTGGGGTGGGATGAGGCATGGGAGAATATGGAACAGCCTTCCTGGTGTCACGACTGTCACTGTCACTCAGTAAGTGCTCACTGTGTGCCAGGTATGGAGCACAGCAAAGCCTCACGAGCCCCCTTCTAATCCTCACGTCCTGCAGGTGAGGAAACTGAGGCCCCCAAGAGGGCCGTGGCCTGCCCCAGGGCTCATAGCTGCCAGGTGGCAGAGCAGGGCCCGGCCCCAGAACAGGAGCAGCTCAGAGAGCAGCGGAGGCCACGCCAAGGCTCACGAACCTGCTGCTTCTCGCTCTCAGCCAGGGGAAGGCCCTCAGCGCTCTCCCGCTGCAGGGCAGCAATCTCCTCACTCAGCTCTTCCTTCTCAGCCTCCAGCCGGGCCAGCAGCTCCTCCTGCTCACGCTGCCGCTGACTCTGCAGCTGGGCCTGCTCGGCCTCCAGCTCCCGCCATGCTGCCTCCTAGGGGGCCAGGACCGGATGCGTGTGACACACCAGGAGGGGCCCAGGCAGATCCCCCAAAACATCAGGGCAGCAAGAGCCATCTGGCCCCCATACCCTCAGAGACAGGGAGGGTGACTAGGTAAATACAAGGGAGTGATAAGGGCTATGACGGGGACACGCCAGGGCGGAGAAAGTGCCAAGGAACAGCAGTGCGCCAGCCTGGTGGTCCGAACGTGATGCCCTGAGGAGGGACAAGCAACTGTCAGCCAGGTAAAGAGAGAAAAGACAACCCCAGGCCAAGAGCACAGCCCCTGGAAAGGCCTAGAGGATGCAGGGCGCAGAGGGACACGGGACGCGGTGAGCCACAGTGCCAGAACCCCAGGCAGTGGCTGGGCCAGGACAGGCCATGGGGGCCATGGGGATTCTAAGGACAGTGAGGGGAGTGGGAGAGAGGACTCGAGCCAAGGTGACAAGGAGCAATCTGATTTTTAGCTTAGCGGATGTTCCGACAGCTGTGGAAGAGGGATTGGGGTTGGGATGGAGGGGAGTTAGGACTGGCTGTGAGGAATAAAGCGGGTCAGGGGTTGCCAGAGGAGCTGGAGAGAAGAACACAGATTTGGGGACGTTAATGAGGCCAAGCCAGGCAATGCAAAGGGCAAGAAGAGCAAGGGGGAGGTCACAGGAGTTTAGATCCCTGGGGACTGGAAAGGCGGGCAGGCAGAGCCCACAGGCAAATAGCAGCCCACCCGGGGAGCCTGAGGGCAGGTGCCTGCCTCAGCAGTTGCTCCTAGCAACTTTGTGAAAAGCAGACAGAGCTGCCCCTTCTTTTTTTTTTTTTTTTTTTTAAGATGGAGTCTCACTCTGTCACCCAGGCTGGAGTGCAGTGGCGTGATCTTGGCTCTCTGCAACCTCTGCCTCCCAGGTTCAAGCGATTCCTCTACCTTACCCTCCCAAGTATCTGGGACTACAGGCATGTGCCACCTCGCCCGGCTAATTTTTTGTAATTTTAGTAGGGATGGGATTTCACCGTGTTAGCCAGGATGGTCTCGATCTCCTGACCTCGTGATCCGCCCACCTCGGCCTCCCAAGGTGCTGGGATTACAGGCATGAGTCAGCACGCCCGGCCAAGCCGCCCCTTCTTTAAGAGCTTCACTGTAGCTCATGCCTAGAATCCCAGCACTTTGGGAGGCCGAGGCCGGCGGATCACGAGGTCAAAAGTTGGAGACCAGCCTGACCAATATGGTGAAATCCCGTCTCTACTAAAAATACAAAAATTAGCCAGGCGTGGTGGCGTGCCTATAATCCCAGCTACTCAGGAAGCTGAGGCAGGAGAATCGCTTGAACCCAGAAGGTGGAGGTTGCAGTGAGCCAAGATTGCGCCACTGCACTCCAGCCTGTGCAATAGAGGGAGACTCCGTCGGGGCGGGGGGAGAAGGGGGAGTGGTGGAAAAAAGAGCTTTACCGCCACCTGCTGGAGAAGTGTGATAACAACCACCCAAGACCATGGGGACTGCAGGGTGAGTGGCACGCCCTGGAGCCATGCAGTCATAGCACCTCTGTCAGAGGCAGCCCTGTCTAGGATTTGGTGGCTGAGGGCCCCTGTCCTGAGGGCCACTCTGGAGAGCATGCCAATGCCAGCAATCATAACTTATGGAGCCTTTGCTAAGTACCAGTCACTATGCTAAGCCCCCTATGCAGACGGTCTCAGCTCATCCTCAATACCTTCCACTATCCTATCCCTATTTCTACAGGTGGGGAAATGAAGGCACGGACACCTTGGGTAGCATCACCAGATTAGATTCAAACCCAGGATTCAAACCCAGGCAATACAACCCCAGAGTCAGTGTTCTAGTAACTTCCCTGGCCCCTTGCCTTTCTACAGGCTCAGGTCTGAGTGGCCCTTCACATGCAAACAGTACTTCTTAGCAAATGAAAGTGCCTTCCTGCCGTACGTTAGGTCAGCATTTCCCAAATGTGGTTGTGGACCCTCTACATCAGGATTACCAGGGCTGGACCAGATTTGGGACCTGGGAATCTGCAAGTGTAATAAGGACCACAACCTCCCCACCACACCCCCAGTCCTCCCAGCTGTCCCCAGGGCCTCCACAACAGAGAGGAAGTCCCATTTCACAGATGTAGAGACCAAGGCAGAGCAAGAACGATGATGAGACACTGGCTCAGAGTCCTGCCCACCTCTCCCCAGCTGCCTGAACCTTTTCACGCTGGAGTCGCTGCAAGTCCTCCTCGTGGGCTGCCCGCTGCTCCCGCAGAGAGGCCTGGGCCTCCCGCTCAACCTGCACCAGCTTCTGGGCCATCAGCTCCTTGTCTAGACTGGCTTTCTCCTGTATAGCTATTATTTGCTGCCGCAGGCCCGCCAACTCCCCTGCACGAGAGGAATGGGGGAAAGGGCAGGGTTGGGTTGAAACTTTTCCTTGGGCCAGCAGACTTAGGCCAGGTGAGCCACGTGGGCAAAATCCCAGAGGTAGAGGGCCTGCCTGGCATCTAGTTTGGGTCCCTCTAATAAGTGGCTTGCCCTCCCTGGGCCTCAGTTTCCCTATCTGCCACATGGGCCCACTGGTCCTGACCCCTTTCCTGCCTACCCAGAAAGGTATTAAAGGCATAAAATGACTGATGAAAAGGCCTCCCAAATGGGACAGATGTCAAACATATAACAACCCTAGGCCAGGCACCATGGCTCACGCCTGTAATCCCAGCACTTTGGGAAGCTGGGACAGGTGGATCACTTTAGGTCAGGAGTTCAAGATCAGCCTGGCCAACATGGTGAAACCCCGTCTCTATTAAAAATACAACAATTAGCTGGGTGTGGTGGTGGACGTACATCGTCCCAGCTACTCAGGAGGCTGAGGCAGGAGAATCGCTTGAATCCAAGGGGCAGAAGTTGCAGTGAGCCAAGATCACACCACTGCACTCCAGCCTAGGTGACAAGAGTGAGACTCTGTCTCAAAAAAACAAAAGGCCGGGCATAGTGGCTCATGCCTCTAATCTCAGCACTTTGGGAGGCTGGGGCAGGTGGATAACCTTAGGTCAGGAGTTCGAGACCAGCCTGGCCAAAATGACAAAACCCTGTCTCTACCAAAAATACAACAATTAGCTGGGCCTCCCGTCGGGCCTGCTCCAGCTCTTGCTCCCCTCTGCTCAGCTGCCGGGAGAGCTGGCCCCGACCCAGAGACTAAGCAGCACTCCCAGCATCCCCCAGCTTGTTCATCATGCAGCACCCCAACTCTGGGCCTAACCCAGTCCTGGCAGAAGGCCTGGGTTCGAGCCCAGGGTCTGCCCTGATGTGCTATATGTACTTGGGCAAGTCATTACCTTCTCTAGCTCTGCAATGCACGTGTCCAAAAACGAGGGCCTGGCCGGACACAGTGGCGCATGCCTATAATCCCAGCACTTTGGCAGGTGGATCACTTGAGGTCAGGAGTTCAAGACCAGCCTGGCCAACATGATGAAACCCTCTCTACTAAAAATACAAAAATTAGCCGGCCATGGTGGTGCACGCCTGTAGTCCCTGCTACTTGGGACGCTGAGGCAGGCGAACAGCTTAAACCCCAGAGGCGGAGGTTGCAGTGAGCCCAGATCGTGCCACTGCATTCCAGCCTGGGCAACAGAGCAAGACCCTGTCTCAAAAAAAAAAAAAAAAAAAAAAAAAGAGGGCCCTCGCTCAGCTTTGGGAGTAACAGAACCCTTGTATTATCCTAAGCAGAGAAGCTGAATATATAAAACAGACCCAAGTGCAGATGCTCCGCAGGCCTCAGGGTGGAGACCTGCACCCTGCTTCCTGCACCCCCTGCCCCATCCTCTAGAGGCCCCTCCCAGAAACCCAGGTGCTCCGGGATAGACACTGCATGAAGGTCCCTGGATCCCTGAAACTCTGATGTCTCTTCCAGATGTGATGTTCCCAAAAGTCTAAGATTCCAATTCTAAAAAGCCTTCACCTATTATTAATCTGTATCATTATTATTATTATTTTTTGAGACGCAGCTCCTCCAGCCGCTACTGCTCTTCGTGTGTCACTGTGGCTTCCTGCTCCGCCTGCCGCTGCCAGCCCTGCAGGGCGGCCTTTTCTTCCTCCAGCTGGGGGCCAGGTAGGAGTGGAGCTTCGTGAGTAGGGCGTCCCTCCCAGGACCAGGACGCCTCCTCCACCCACCCACCAGCCACAATAGCCCAGGGGAGGCTCCCAGGGAATGAGGGACAGTGCCCTTGGGTGTGTGGGACACTGGGGAGGGGGGAGATGAGGAGGGCCTGTGGAGCTTCTGTGCTTTGATGCCTGGAGAGGATAGACAGACGGAGACAGACAGAGAACAAGAGACAGAGAGGGAGGCAGGGGCCAAGACAGGTGCAGGGCTGGGCCCGGGGTGCCTCGCTGAATGGGGAGGATGGGTGGGCAAGGCAGGTGGGCCCGCAGGTGCACAGCGTACCTGGGCGACAAGGCGGTTCAGATCCAACTTGTCCTGAGCAAGGCTCTCATTAAGGGTGCTCAGCTTGGACAGGGAGTCCTGCAGGGAGACCTCCTCTGCCCTCAGCTTGGTCATGGAGAGCTCGAGCTCCACGCAGCCAGCCTCAGCCTGCAGGGTCAGGCCCTAAGAGATGAGGAAAGGCAGAAAGGCCAGGAGGAGGTGAGGAGGGACAAGAAGAGACCCAGAGAGATGGACCCTCAGAGACAGGGGAGGGGAGACAAGGAGGGGACACAGCGTGAGATGGAAAAAAAAAGTCACCGCAGAAAGCCTGCTGCTTATGAGCCATTTAAAAGCCATGCATCACAGAGCTGTGCAAAAATAGCTCAAGCTGCAGGGCAGGGCCAGAGTTCAGAGGATCCCCCGAGTAGGGTCTAGGGACAGCACTGCTCAGAGCCCAGGCTGCAGCAGACAGGGCAGGTCCCCGCCAAGGACTCTCTGGGCTGTGGCCCCAACTCTCAGACCCCAGGAGCTGAATCTGAGGCACTGGATGACCCTGAGCTATAGGCACTGCCCCCAGGAGCATCCAGAAGAGCAGGGATACGGCCATAAAGAGAGGTCAGTCCACTTATGGCTGGGACCAGAGGTCCAGAGGTCTGTGGCCTGTGACAAAGATCAGCCTGTATCCAGAAGGAAAGGGTCAGTCTGTGACGAGGCTCAGACGTCTGCCTGACACTGGGACCAGTCCTTGCCAGAGTGAGAAAGCTTGGGGCTGGGGGTCAGAGGTAGGTCTCTGGTTGTGCAGCAAACAGGCACCCACCTTGGTCAGCGCCTCGGCCACCTCGGCCTTCTCGGCCTGTAGCATGTCCCGTTGCAGCCTGGTGCGGGCTCAGCACCTCCCTCACCTCCACCAGCTCCTTGGCCAGGACTGAGCGCTTCCCTTCCAGCTGCTCTAGTTGTCTGTGGCTGCGGGACAGAGGGCGGGCGGGTGGCCCATGTCACTTTCCTGCCCCAAACCTCCTGTAGCCAGCAAGATGCTGGGGCGGGGACCAGGCCTGAGGCAGGAGTTTGGAGAGAAAGAGCCTGAGCCACAGGGCAACCAAGCCCACTATTGCTTAGCTCCACGACCCTGGGCCTCCGTTTTTACATCTGCAAAATGAGGTAACACTTGCCTTGTGACATTGTTTATTTTTTTGAGACAGAGCCTTCCTCTGTCACACAGGCTGGAGTACAGTGGTGCGACCTTGGCTCACTGCAACTTCTGCCCCCCGGGTTCAAGCAATTCTCCTGCCTCAGCCTCCCGAGTAGCTGGGATTACAGGTACTCACCACCATGCCTGGCTAATTTTTGTAGTTTTAGTAGAGACGGGGGTTTCCCCATGTTGGTCGGGCTGGTCTTGAACTCCCGACCTCAGGCGATTTGCCTGCCTCGGCCTTCCAAAGTGCTGGGATTACAGGCGTGAGCCACCCTGCCCAGCCTGTTTCAAGGATACAAATTTCACATGTGCTTAAAATAGTGCCTGACACATCTCCCCAAGGGCCTTCAGAAACAAGAATAATACACTCCACCACAGTCCACTAAACATCACTGATCACATCCCAGAGAGGTAAGCAGCCCAATGGTGAAGAGGTTAACTCTGAAGGCAGAATGTCTGGGTTCAAATCCTGGCTCTTCTGCTAACTAGCTGTGGGAGCTGGGGCAAGTGACATGGCTTCTCTGTGCCTCAGTTTGCCATCCACAAAATGGAGATAACAGCTTCTATGTCACAGAGTTATCCTGGAGTTAAATGAGAGAATGGAATTGCTTAAAATGGTATCTGGCACTTAGTGAAATTAGTAAGGATATTATTATTATCATAACTAAATTCTAAAAATACTATTACTAATATTACTACTGTTATTTTAACTATTGTTGTTATTATCATCCAAGTTCTACCTTTTAACTAGTTCTCTGACCCCAGGTAAGTGACTACACCTCCCTGAGCCCCAATTTCCTGAAATGGGTCTGGTTAGAAAACCCGACATCAGAGGTGTCCAGACGGCAGGAGGCCCAGGACCCAGTGGGTGCTCCCTAACCCCCCGGGGGGGCACTGTCAGGGGACCCGAGGCACATTTGAAGGGCCCTGGCAGGGTGGCGAGACGCTGCTCACCTGCGCTCAAGCTCCCGGCGCGCCCGCACGCCATCCTGCATCGCGTTCTCCTGCTCTTCCTCCTGCCGGTCCCTCCTGGGCAGCTCCTCCTGGGCAGCTTCTCCAGCTCCTGCCGCAGCTCCTCGGCCTGCTGCTGAGCCACCTGCAGGCTGTGGGCCAGGTTGCTCTTCGCCCTTCAGGACAAGGGGAGGGGGAGCAGAGGGGATGCTGGGGCTGCTCTCTGCAGGGAAGGTGGCTGGCTGCTGCTCTAGCCATGAGCTACATCCTCCCGTGTTCCAAGGCACCCGCCTCCAGGAAGCCTTCCCTGACCACCCTGTCCATGGCTGACTCATTTCACTCACACCCTCCAGCAGAAGAACCTGGCTTTCCTTCTCCCCAGCCCACCCACTTGGAGGCCCAGTGGAGTGGATGGAGGCGCTGGCGTGATCTCCAAGCACCCTACCAGGTAGAAGAGGCCAGGCTAGGCTCCTGGGACACACGGGCAATTGTGCCACCAGCTCTGCTACACCATGTGACCAGGAAATGCCCCCTATAACACCCTATGCCCCTCAGTTCTGGGAAGCCTGATAGAGCTGAGTCTGCAGATCCCACAGCTTCCTGCTACATAGGCACATGGTGGCCACGGCAGGGGAGGGAGGAGAAGGCAACAAATGGGACCCCAAAGACTTGCCATGAGCTGCCATTTTCCCCACTGGGGGTAGGTGCAAAAAAACTTCACAACGTGTTTTTTTTTTTTTTTTTTTTTTTTTTTTTGAGACAGAGTCTCACTGTTGCCCAGACCGGAGTGCAATGGCACGATCTCAGCTCACTGCAAGCTCCACCTCCCGGGTTCACACCATTCTCCTGCCTCAGCCTCCCGAGTAGCTGGGACTATAGGTGCCCACCACTACGCCCTGCTAATTTTTTGTATTTTTAGTAGAGACAGGGTTTCACCGTGTTAGCCGGTATGGTCTCGATCTCCTGACCTCGTGATCCGCCCACCTCGGCCTCCCAAAGTGCTGGGATTACAGGCGTGAGCCACCGCACCTGGTTTATTTATTTTCTTTAACATAGAGTTTCACTCTTGTTGCCCAGGCTGGAGTGCAATGGCGTGATCTCGGTTCACTGCAAACTCCGCCTCCCGGGTTCAAGTGATTCTCCTCCCTCAGCCTCCCAAGTAGCTGGGATTACAGGCATGCGCCACCCCAGACGGCTAGTTTTGTATTTTTAGTGGAGACGGCGTTTCTCCATGTCGGTCATACTGGTCTCGAACTCCTGACCTCAGGTGGTCCTCCCACCTCGGCATCCCAAAGTGTTGGGATTACAGGCGTGAGCCACTGTGCCTGGCCAATTTTTTTTTATTTTTAGTAGAGACATCTTTTCACCATGTTGGCCAGGCTGGTCTCAAACTCCTGACCTCAAGTTATCCACCTGCCTTGGCCTCCCAAAGTGCTGGGATTACCCACCCACGACTGGCCACCGTGCCCAGTCGACAATGTGCTGTTAAGTAAAAATAGCAGAATACGAAATGGGATGTTTGCGGTGAACACAACTACTTAAAAAGACCTTCTCCTTTCCAGGCATGGAAAGCCTCGGTTTACTCTCACATGGACCTGAATTCCAATTCCCACCCTGCCACGCCCAGCCACACACGCTGTGCGAGTGTGAGCAAGTCTCTCAAGCTTAACAACAACGGAGTTCCGACTGGCATGAGTTTGACAGGAAGACTAAATCAGAGTACATAAAAAACACTTGGCCAAGAGCCTGGCACACAGTAGGTGTGCAGGAAATGGTTGCTATCTCACTGCCAGGAAACACAATGGGAAGGAAAACCAGTGCCCTAAATGAATTAGGATGGGCAGATGAGGCTGTCAGAAGGCGCTTTCTATTTCTATTTTTCAAACTTTTCATTAGATGGTCACATTTATGAAAAGAAAAACCAAACAACAAAATATCAAAAACAACCTGGCAGCTAAGTGGATAATTTCTTGTCTTAAAAATCTTCAAGAACAGTGGCTCATGCCTGTAATCCAGCACTTTGGGAGTCCGAGGTGGGCGATCACCTGAGGTCAGGAGTTCGACACCAGCCTAGCCAACATGGTGGAATCCCATCTGTACTAAAAATATAAAAATTAGCCAGGCATGGTGGCGGGCACCTGTAATCCCAGCTACCAGGGAGGCTGAGGCAAGAGAATCGCTTGAACCCGGGAGGTGGAAGTTGCAGTGAGCCAAGATCGTGCCACAGGCAACAAGACTGGGGGAAAAAAAAAAGAAGTGGATAATTTCTTGTCTTAAAAATCTTCAAGGTGCCTGGCGTGATGGCTCACACCTATAATCCCAGTACTTTGGGAGGCAGAGACAGGTGGATCATTTGAGCTCAGGAGTTAGAGATCAGCCTGGGCAGAAACCCCATCTCTATGGAAAACAGAAAAATTAGCCAGGCGTGGTGGTGTGTGCCTGTAGTCCCAGCTACTCAGGAGGCTGAGGTGGGAGGATCACTTAAGCCTAGGAGGTGGAGGTTGCAGTGAACTGAGATCACACCGCTACACTCCAGACTAGGTGACAGAACAAGACCCTGTCTCAAATTAAAAGAAAAAAAAATCTTCAAGGCTAGGCATGGTGGCGTATGCCTGTAATCTCAGCATTTTGGGAGGCCAAGGCCAGGAGTTTGAGACCACCCTGAGAAACACAGCAAGACCCCATCTCAAAAAAAAAAAACCTCCAAGAAATGTGGTCCAGAATAGTGCTGTCAATAGAACTCTCTGAGATGACAGAAATGTTCTATGACCATGTATGGTTGATGAATGCTTGAAACGTGGCTAGGACAACTAAAGAACTGAATTTTCTTTCTCTTTTTTTTTTTTTTTTTTAAGACGGAGTCTTGATCTGTCACCCAGGTGGGAGAACAGTGGCGCGATCTCAGCTCACTGCAACCTTCGCCTCCCAGGTTCACACCATTGTCCCGCCTCAGCCTCCCGAGTAGCTGGGATTACAGGAGCACGCCACCATGCCTGGTTAATTTTTGTATTTTTAGTAGAAACAGGGTTTCACCATGTTGGCCAGGCTGGTCTCGAACTCCTGACCTCAAGTGATCCACCCACCTTGGCTTCCCAAAGTGCTGGGATTATAGGCATGAGCCACCACACCCAGACTGAATTTTCACTTTTTCAAGTTTTTAATTAAATTTTAATAGAGCCAGGCACAGTGGCTTATGCCTGTAATCCCAGCAATTTGGGAGGCTGAGGTGGGAGAAGTGTTTGAAGCTAGGAGTTCAAGACCAGCATGGGCAACATAGTGAGACCCCCATCTCTAAAAAAATTTGGAAATGTTGGCGGCTTGTCTAGTATCCTCGGGGCTGAGATCAGAGTTGCCCAGGAACCCAGGGAGGTGAGGGCTCAGACGGTGGTGAGGGCACAGAGGAAGGGAGTGGAAACCTAACTCTCAGGCTTTGGTCCCATATCCTTCCCCAGGCCAGGCCCAGGCCCTGGCCCCCATCTAGGGGCAGTTGGGAGGTAGAGGTGGGAGGACCACTTGAGTCTGGGAGTTCCAGGCTACAGTGGGCTGTGATGGACCAATTGTGCCCCAGCCTGGGAAACAGAGCAAGAGTGTGACTCAAAACAAAGCAAAGCAAAACGAAACAAAACTGAATACTAAAAAATAAGTGTTGGCCAGGCGTGGTGGCTCACGCCTGTAATCCCAGTACTTTGGGAGACGGAGGCAGGTGGATCATGAGGTCAGGAGTTCAAGATCAGCCTGGCCAAGATGGTGAAACCCTGTCTCTACTAAAAATACCAAAAAAATGGGCCGGGCGTGGTGGCGGGCGCCTATAGTCCCAGCTACTCGGGAGGCTGAGGCAGGAGAATGGCGTGAACCCGGGAGGAGGAGCTTGTAGTGAGCCGAGATCGCGCCACTGCACTGCAGCCGGGGCGACAGATCGAGACTCCGTCTCAAAATAAATAATAAACAAACAAACAAATAAATAAATGTTAACAGGCACATGCAGCTAGTGGCGACCATATTAGTGCAGAGCCACACCCATAACGGTCGACTGGTGTTATGCCCAGACGCTGACTTATTCTTCAGCACGCCCCAGCTCAGACCTCCCCAGCACCTGCTCAGGAGCTCGTTGGCGCTCCGCAGCCGCTGCACCTCGCGCTGGGCATCCTCGTGGCCCTGCATGGCGCCGTGGGTCTTGTCCCGCAGGTGCTGCAGCTGTTCCTCTAGGGCCCGCCGCTCACTCTCGCTGTCGCTCAGCTACTTCCGCAGGGTGCCCAGCAGGTCCTGGCTTGTCTCATAGCGCCCACGCATGCCCTGGAGCGCGGGGATCTCAGAGTCGGGGGGGGTGTCCTTTGAGACCTCCAGAGCCCACCTACTCTCTTCTGGTTCCAGGGATACACACTAGCCTAGACTAGGCGGGGTCCAGGGCCTGGACCTGGCCTGGGGCAGGATAGGGGCCTAGGCCTGAGAGCCAGCTTTCCGCTCCCCTCCTATGTGCCCTCACCACCCTCTGAGCCCTCACCTCCCTGGGGTCCCGGACAACTCCTATCAAAGCCCCCCCATGCCAGACAAACCCCCAGGCACACTCGTCTCCTGGGTTCTGACTCCACCCCCAGGGCTCCCAGGCTCCTCCCCCTTGCGTCCTGGTTCCACTCTCAGACTCCTCCCTACCTTGGCTCTGCCCCTAGTTCCCAAGCTCTCATCCTAGGCTCTGATTCCCCTTGCTAGACCTTTTCCCAGGGTCCTGGCTCTGTATGACCAGGGACCTGTCTTCCTCTCTACCAGGACCCTAACACTGCCGCAGCCTCCTCCCTCCACCAGCTGCCCAAGCACCCCCACATCTGGGCTTGGCTTCACCACAGAGCTCTTGGCCACCTCCTTGGGGATCCTGACACCCTCAGACACTATTTCTCAGGGCTCTGGCTGCACCCCAGGGCGCTCAGACTCCTCCCCTGGCCCCTGGCCCCTGGCCCCAGACCCGCCCCCACCCCCACACAGAGGGCGCGAACCTCTCCCCCGGGTTTCTGGCTGCCCCCAGAACGCTGGCGCCCCTTCCTACCTGGACCTGCAGCTGGCGCTTGTGCAGCGCGGAGTGAATCATGGCGAGCGAGCGTGGAGGGGTCTGAGCAGGCCGGGGAGGGGCCTCGGCGGGGCGAACGGCCTCCGCCCGGCGAGGAGCGCCGCGGTGGGGACGGGGTCCGCCGTCTCGAGAGCCCACGCAGGCTGCCCTGGGACGCATCCGCGGTGCGCTTGGAGCCGCTCAGCTGGACGCCGCTCTCAGCCTCCACAGGATGGCCTGAGGGTAGAGGAGGGAGGCAGGAGGCCGCAGAGCTAGGAACCGCGGGGTTGGCTGGGCAAAGACGCCCAGGCGAGGCTGGGGGCCGCCTCATCCCAAATGCTGCCTCCTACAAGAAGCCTTCCTGATTTCACCTCCTCCTCTAGCTCAGTCCTCAGCTCGCCGCTGAGGCCTCCCATTTATTGGGAAGACATCATTTGGCATTGCTCACAAGTGAGCTCTGAAAGGGCCGTGCCTCCCCTCTGAGACTGGGGGCTCCCCAGGGCAGAGGCCGGGTGAGCTAGCAGGGGTGCTGAGCAGCTACAGCCTGGGTCCCAGGCCTCCATCCATTTGCAGTTCAGTCCGAAGCCACCGAAAGTCGTGGCAGGGGAGCCCGGGATTGCCTGGCAGGTCCCTGTCTTCCCACCTCTGGGCTCACACCTGTGCCAGGTCCCTTAGGCTCTGCTGTAGCCCCTCTCCGTCCTGTCTCCAAGGCCGCCTGCTCCTCTAGCCACAGGGATTCCTGGAGTGCGGTTAGGGAGACAAAGGGTGGTGGGGGCTCTGTCTTATGTGAAACCTCCTCTTCCCCTCCCTCCCTGGCCCACCACTGACCAGGTGGCCTCTGAAGCCATGTCCATAGGCCAGTCATCTGGTGGACCCCATAGCAGGCCCGAGGCCCTTACTGAACAGACCAGGCCCAGAGAAGAGCTGTGTCCTGCCCCAGGTCACACAGTCGATTGGAGGAGAGCCGGATTAAAGCACAGAAATGTGATGTTGATTGAGGATTTAAACTGGCCTGTTGGGGAAACTGGCTGTTGTCTCTTGATTTCTCCCCAGGTTAGATGGCAACTCAGTTGCCATTTGGTAATGTGGAACTTTAGCGTGGGTGACTCTATTTTGATTTTTAGTCTGGTCGGCTGGGGCCTGGTGCAGAAACTTAGTCCAAAACAATGGCCTCCTATAATTTTTATTTAACGGTAGGAAACACATGTTAGTTAAGGTGATGGTGAAGCCTTTCTCTTCACTTCCATTCTGTCAACCCACCCTCCCAGGGCCCTGCAAACAAGAAGGGCCATCGTCATTTCACAGAAGCGGAAACAAGACCCGCGCAGGGAAGGACGTGCTCCAGGGCTCGGCGGGGAGCCGCACAGCCTGGGACCTGCGGGTCCTCAGGACAGAGTGTGGCGGGGCCCACAGTGCGGCGCTCAGGGATCGCGGGGCGCGGCCCAAAGCGAGTGGGGCGCGCAGACTCCACGTGGCCCCGGCGCCGCCCTCTGCGCCCCCTCCCGGCCTCTCCCGGGCCATCCGCGGATTCCCCCAGATGGGATCGCGCCCTGACCCCGCCGCCCCCGGCTCCTACGGCCAGGCCTGGCCTCGATTCCTGCCCCGCGCCCTCCCCCTCTCCGGGGCCAGGGGGCCCTCCGAGCCTCCGGGTCTCCAGCCCCCCAAAACGGCCCCGCTCCCCGCGGTGACTCCCCGCCCGCCTCTCCCGGGACTCGGGTCCCGCCTCCAGCACCCACTTTAGCCTCCCCCAGATAGGTCCCGCCAGACCCCACACCCCAGCCCCTTCCCCACCGCTTGTCAACTCCCCTCGTCCCCACCCGCTGCCCCGGCCCCGCCCCCGCGCCCGATCCCTCGCGGACTCGTTCGTAAGATCCAGCCTCGCCCTGCCCCGCCCAGGGCCCGGCCGCTCCCCGCCCTCGTCCCCGGCCCGGGCCCCGCCCCTCCCTCGACTCCGGCCCCGCCCCGCCCCCCGCTCCCTCCCGCCCTCGTCCCCGGCCCGGGCCCCGCCCCTCCCTCGACTCCGGCCCCGCCCCCCGCTCCCCGCCCTCGTCCCCCGGCCCGGGCCCCGCCCCTCCCTCGACTCCGGCCCCGCCCCGCCCCCCGCTCCCTCCCGTCCCCGGCCCGGGCCCCGCCCCTCTCTCGACTCCGGCCCCGCCCCCCGCTCCCTCCCGTCCCCGGATCGGGCCCCGCCCCCGCCCCGAGGACTCTCTTTGTTCCAGAGTCAACCAGCCCCGGTCCTGGGAGCGCTGACTCCAAGGAGAGCCAGACCTGGGCGTCTCCACCCCCACCCCGCTGTCTCTGGAAACCAAGGCCGGCGCCGGGGGAGGCGGGTGTGCGGGCGCGCGAGCCGAGCCCTTTGTTCCGGAGAACATTCCTCAGCGCCAGCCTCCCTACCTGGAGAGCCTGTGGGTTCTGTTTCAGGCTTTGCCTTGGAGAAACTCGCCGAGTATGCAGCTCTCAAGCCTGGCTTCTGGCGCATCGTACCTCATGGCCTTCAGCGGGTCCTTGGACCTCCCTGAACCTCAGTTTTCTCACTTGTAGAATGGGAGCCAAAATTCTGACGTCGAATGATCGCTGTGAAGTTAAATTAAATGCCAAAACACAAATGTAGAGTATCTGCACGCATAAGGTGAGCGTTAGATACTTGCGTTTGGAAGACCTTCACGGAAAGAAACTAACATTTTTGTATTGAGTTCACCCTACTCCCCTATCCCGCTTTGTATGGGCAATTTGTAGTCCTCCCAAATCTTTGAAATCTCACTTTCTTAGTAAAGACTTACCCTGATTTCTCGGGCACACCCTCATGGAGTCACCCTCTGGCATATTTCCATAGCATGCTGTAACGTCTATTAAAATATTTGCAATTACTTTTTTTTTAATTGAGACTTAATTTGCATTCAGTGAAATACACACAACTTGGCCAGGCATGGAGGCTCACGCCTGTAATCCCAGCACTTTGGGAGGCCGAGGCGGGCAGATCACCTGAGGTCAGGAGTTTGAGACCAGCCTGGCCAACATGGTGAAACCCCATCTCTACTAAAAATACAAAAATTAGCTGGGCCTGGTGGTGCCTACCTCTAATCCCAGCTACTCAGGAGGCTAAGACAGGAGAATCACTTGAACCCAGGAGACGGAGGTTGCAATGAGCCGAGATTAGGCCATTGCACTCCAGCCTAGACGACAGAGCAAGACTCTGTCTCACAAAAAAAAAAAAAAGAAAAAAAGAAAAAAAGAAACTGCCAAACAATCCTCTCAAGTTATATAGTTATGTCCTTTTACATTCCATTCTTTCCATGCGGTCTATTTTTTTTTTTTTTTTTTTTTTTTTTTGAGACAAGGCCTTACTCTGTCAACCAGGCTGGAGTGCAGTGGTGTGATCATAGCGATCATAGCTCAGCAGCCTTGACCTCCCGTGCTCAAGCCATCCTCCTGCCTCAGCCTCCCAAAGTTCTGGGATTACTGGCTTGAGACTCTGTGCCCAGCCCCATTTTCCATTCTCACCAGCAGTTATAAGCATTCCAGTTGCTCCACATCCTCGAGCATTTGACATTGCCAAACATTTTACTCTTAGCCATTGGAATGGGTGTAGTGTATCTCATTATGACATTACTTTTTAAAAATGATTAATACAAGTATTCAGTTCTAAAGGTACAAAAGCCTATTAGTCTGTTTAATTTTTCTCCCTGGAAAGTATGTTTCATGAGTGGCTTGTGTCTCCATTTACACTGACTTTTTTTTTTGACTATCTGTCTTTTTTCCACTAGAATATAAGCCTCAGGAGGAGCTGTCATCTCAGCTCCTTTCTGAAGCTAGTAAAAGCCTAATAAATATTGGTGAACGAATGCCCAGCACTATTCTTCTAGACAAGTCGTATAATCTATTACATTTATCACATTTTGATTCAAGAGAGTAGCAGATTCCTTTGGGACTAAGTGTGGAACTGAGTGATATCAATACAAAGTTGTGGCCGGGCGCGGTGGCTCACACCTGTAATCCCAGCACTTTAGGAGGCTGAGGTGGGTGGATCACGAGGTCAGGAGATCGAGACGATCCTGGCCAACATAATGAAACCCCATCTCTACTAAAAATACAAAAATTAGCTGGGCGTGGTGGCGTGTGCCTGTAATCCCAGCTACTCGGGAGGCTGAGGCGGGAGAATCGCTTGAACTAGGGAGTCAGAAGTTGCGGTGAGCTGAGATTGCACCACTGCACTCCAGCCTGGTGACAGAGCAAGACTCCGTTTCAATAAAAAAAAAAAAGTTGTAAAATGAATGAATATTGATGAAGGAGCTCACAGGGTGTTCCTGCATGCAGTGCAAGCTGGCTTTTTGAAAACGACAACATCTGTATGTCAAGTGCTATGCAAACATTGAAAACAAACATCTGTTACTTCTGCTGCCCAGCATTCCTTCACCCTTCTGGTAACAGGACACAAATTTTTCTCTGGGAAATTGTCCTCCTCCACTCAGTCCACACCTCCATCAGCTTCAGGGCATGTGACTCAACCCCAACTAATCAGAGCATCTCAGCCCCTTGACAACTGTGATTGGTTCAGGGATGTGCCCACCCCATTTGGACCAATGAAAGCCAGCCCTGTCTTGTTGGGCAAGAAAGCTCTTTTTCCTGCAGGACTTGGAATTGTGGTGATGAAAGACTAGGAGAAATTAGATCAAGGGGAATTGAGCTATTAATGAAGTGATGGAGGGAACATCCCTGGTATTAGGAAGAGCAGGAAGAAGGCCACTGCAGTACAGGGAAAAAAGGAGAGAGGCAGAGGATGAGAGGATGAGTTCAGGGGCAGGCAGAGGCCAGATCTTTTTTTTTTCAGACAGAGTCTTGCTCTGTTCCCCAGGCTGGCTTGCAGTGGCACGATCTCAGCTCACTGCAACCTCCACCGCCTGGGTTCAAGCATTTCTCCTGCCTCAGCCTCCTGAGTAGCTGGGATTACAGGCACGTGCCACCATGCCCAGGTAGTTTTTGTATGTTTAGTAGAAACGGGGTTTCGCCATGGTGGCCAGACTGATCTCAAAATCCTGGAGAGGCCAGACGTTGAGGGGCCTCAAGGAAGATCCTCAAGGATCATGGGAAGGATGTGGAGTTTACCTTCTTTTTTGAGACAGAGTCTTGCTCTGTCACCCAGGCTGGAGTGCAGTGACGCGATCTCAGCTCACGGCAACCTTCACCTTGTAGCTCATTTGCAAGCAAACTTGCAAGCTCACTGCAACCTGGGCTCAAGCAATTGAGCAGCTAGGATTACAGGTACCCACCACCACGTCCAGCTAATTTTTATATTTTTAGTAGAGACGGGGTTTCACCATCTTGGCCAGGCTGGTCTCAAACTCCTGACCTCAAGTGATCCACCTGCCTTGGCCTCCCAAAGTGCTGAGATTACAGGAGTGAGCCACCGTGCCCAGCTTGGAGTTTACCTTGAGAAGCTATTAGAAGAATTTGAGCAGAAGAGTCAATGATCTCATTAACTTTTTTTTTTGCGACCAAGTCTTGCTTTGTCACCCAGGATGGAGTGCAGTGACACAGTCATTGCTCACTACTGCAACCTCAACCTCCTAGGCTCAAGGGATCCTACTGCCTCAGCCTCCTGAGTGGCTGAGACCACAGGCATGTGCCACCATGCTCAGCTAATTTTTAAAAATTTTTTTGTAGAGATGAGGACTTGATATGTTTGTTATTCAGGTTGGTCTTCAACTCTCCTATCTCTGCCTCTCAAAGTGGTGGGAATACAGGTGTGAACTACTGCACTGGTCGAAAAGTATTTCAGTGACAAATCAACACAGGGAAACACATAGCTTGTAGCTCATCCTTTAAAACCAGAATAGCCAAGTGAAAAGTCAGTACAGCTCCTTATTTTTACTTTAAAAAAGACATCAGCCCAGGAGCAGGGGCTCACGCCTGTAATCCCAGCACTTTGAGAGGCCAAGATAGGCGAATCACCTGAGGTCAGGAGTTCCAGACCAGCCTGGCCAACATGGCAAAAACCTGTCTCTACGAAACAAACAAAATTAGCTGGGCGTGGTGGTGGACGCCTGCAGTCCCAGCTACTCGGGAGGCTGAGGCAGGAGAATCACTTGAACCCAGGAGACGGAGGTTGCAGTGAGCCGAGATCATGCCACTGCACTCTAGCCTGGGCAAAAGGAGAGATTCTGTCTCAAAAAAAAAAAAAAAAAAAAAAAAATCAAAGGTACGCATTGGGAATTGAATTACTATGTATTTTCTTCTTCCTAGAGATGTGACATACATGTTTTCTGGTAAGTAACATTCTACCAAACACTGTCTTCAATCAAAGCAGAGAGATGACCAGTGAAGCTTCTTACTACCCCCTACTTACTAAGGTAGGAGGATTGCTTGAGCCCAAGAGTTCAAGGCTGCAGTGAGCAGAGATGGTGCCACTGCACTCCAGCCTGGCCATCACAGTGAGACCCTGTCTCAGAAAAAACCCAGGATACTTTTTAGGCTATTTCTAGAACACAGTATACATGCATTGGTGCCCAGTAAAATAGGAACCACCACCAATGTAGAAGGCATTTTTGCCTTCATAACACTAACAACTAAAAAGCACAGGGCATGTGATACTTTGATTTTTTTTTTTGAGACAGAGTCTTCTTCTGTCGCCCAGGCTGGAGTACAGAGGTGCGATCTCGGCTCACTGCAACCTCCGCCTCCCAGGTTCAAGCAATTCTCTGCCTCAGCCTCCAGAGTAGCTGGGACCACAGGCGCACACCACCACACCCGGCTAATCTTTGTATTTTTAGTAGAGACAGGGTTTCACCATCTTGGCCAGGCTGGTCTCGAACTCCTGACCTCATGATCCGCCCACCTTGGCCTCCCAAAGTGGTAGGATTACAGGCGTTAGCCACTGCACCCAGCCTTTTTTTTTTTTTTTTTTTTTTTTTTTAAGATGTAGTTTCGCTCTTGTTGCCCAGGCTGGAGTGCAATGGCATGATCTCGGCTCACCGCAACCTCTGCCTCCTGGGTTCAGGTGATACCCCTGCCTCAGCCTCCCGAGTAGCTGGGATTACAGGCATGCGCCACCATGTCCGGCTAATTTTGTATGTTTAGTAGAGACAGGGTGTCTCCATGTTGGTCAGGCTGGTCTTAAACTCCCAACCTCAGGTGATCCACCCGCCTTGGCCTCCCAAAGTGCTGGGATCACAGGCATGAGCCACTGCACCCAGCCTGATACTTTGATCTTTAAGTGGGTAATCATGGGTGTTTCCAGATTATATCTACTAGGTTAGCCGGAGTATGCCTCTATAACGTATATTCTCAAATATAATGCTCACAGCCAGATGCTGTGGCTCTTGCCCATAATCCCAGGGTTTTGGGAGACCAAGGCAGGATGATCACTGGAGACTAGGAGTTCACGATCAGCCTGTGCAACACAGGGAGACCCCATCTCTATTTATAATTTATAAAAATTAAAATTAAAAATAATAATAGTTAAAAGAGACTTCTAGGGGTTGGGCGCAGTGGCTCATGCCTGTAATCCCAGCACTTTGGGAGGCCGAGGCAAGTGGATCACCTGAGGTCAGGAGTTCAAGACCAGACTGGCCAATGTGGTGAAACCTGGTCTCTACTAAAAATACAAAAATTAGCTGGGCGTGGTGGCAGGCACCTGTAATCCCAGCTACTTGGGAGGCTGTGGCAGGAGAATTGCTTGAACCTGGGAAGTGGAGGTTGCAGTGAGCGGAGATGGCGCCATTGCACTCCAGCCTGGGCAACAAGAGTGAAATTCCATCTCAAAAAAAAAAAAAAGAGACTTCTAGAGAGAGTGAGACTACATCAGAACCAGCAGAAAACATAGTAATACAAGGACTGCAAATGTAAAACTAGGAGTGGAGTTTCACATGTAGCTTTTAGGTAAAGGACATCTTTTTCAGTTAATTCCTACAGACAAGACAAGCTGTGATCATAGGAGATTCAGAAACCTCAAGACGGGAAGCTGGTTTGAGGAACATCCTAGATAAATATAAAAAAATCCCAATGAGGCTGGGGTGTGGTGGCTCACGCTTGTAATCTCAGCACTTTGGGAGGCCAAGGCAGGAGGATCACCTGAGATCAGGAGTTTGAGACCACCCTGGCCAACATGGTGAAACCCCATCTCTACTAAAAATACAAAAATTAGCCAGGCGTGGTGGTGGACACCTGTAATCCCAGCTACTCGGGAGGCTGAGGCGGGAGAATCACTTGAACCCAGGAGGCAGAGTTTGCAGTGAGCCTAGATCGTGCCACTGCACTCCAGCCTGGGTGACAGAATGAGACTCCATCTCAAAAAAAATTAATTTCATATAACCTTGGATCAAATAATTCTACTTCTATCAGTCTGACTTATCAGATATACTTGTACATGTACACAAAGATATACAAAGAATATTCATTGCAATCTTGTTTGTTAGAGTACAGACTGGATACAATTAAAATGTTCTTCAATAAGGGAATGCTTAAATAAAGTCAAGCCTATCCATGTAATATAATATTATGCAATCATTGAAAAGAATGAGGATTATCTAAATATACCGCCATGGTTACCATCTCCAGGATGTGAAATAAGGAAAGTAAGAAACAATACAGATAGTATGCTACTATTGTTTGTTTTGTTTTTTAGAGAAGATAGGAAATAAAATGTACATACTTTTTTTTTCTTTTCTTTCTTTCCTTTTTTTAAGACAAGATGTCTCTGTCACCTAGGCTGGAGTGCAGTGGCACAAACACAGCTCATTTTCCAGGCTCAAACCTTGACTTTCCAGGCTCAACTGCTCCTCCTACTTCAGCCTCCTGAGTAACTGGGACTAATGGCCGACACTACCAGGCCCAACTAATGTTTAAATTTTTTGTGGAGACGGGATCTCACTATATTGCCCAGGTTGTTTTCAAACTCCTGGGCTCGAGTGATTCTCCTGCCCCAACCTCTCAAAGTGCTGGGATTGCAGGCACGAGCCACTGTGCCCAGCCTATACATAATTTTTTTTTTTTAGACAGATTTTCTCTCTTGTTGCCCGGGCTGGAGTGCAGTGGCGCAATCTCGGCTCACTGCAACCTCCGCCTCCCGAGTTCAAGCTATTCTCCTTCCTCAGCCTCCAGAGTAGCTGGAATTATAGGCATGTGCCACCATGCCTGGCTAATTTTGTGTTTTTAGTAGAGATGGGGTTTCTCCATGTTGGTCAGGCTGGTCTCGAACTCCCGACCTCAGGTGATCCACCTGCCTCGGCCTCCCAAAGTGCTAGGATTACAGGTGTGAGCCACCACGCCCGGCCTCATACATACTTTTACAGGCATAGAATATCTCTGGAAACATAGTTCTTCTGAGGCGAAGCAACAAGGGCTAGGAGAGAATATCCATTTTTGTATTAATTGAATTTTTTGGTTTCAAACATGGCACATATCACTTTTTTTTTTTTTAATTTCTTTGAAACAGGGTCTCACTCTGTCACCCAGGCTGGAGTGGAGTGGCAGGATCACGGTTCATCGCAGCCTTGACCTCCCGGGCTCAGGTGATCCTCCCACCTCAGTTTCCCAAGTAGCTGAGCCCACAGGTGCATGCCACCAAACCTGGCTAATTTTTGTATTTTTTGTAGAGATGGGGTTCATCACATTGCCCAGGCTGGTCTCGAACTCCTCGGCTCAAGCAATTCACCCACCTGGGCCTCCCAAAGTGCTGGGATTACAGGCGTGAGCCACCGTGGTAACATAAATTACCTATGTTTAATAGACAATGTTTTTTGTTTTTTTTGAGACGGAGTCTCGTTCTGTTGCCAGGCTGGAGTGCAGTGGCACGATCTCGGCTCACTGCAACCTCTGCCTCCCAGGTTCAAGCGATTCTCCTGCCTCAGCTTCCAGAGTAACTGGGACTACAGGTGTGCACCACCACACCCAGCTAATTTTTTTGTATTTTTAGTAGACACGGGGTTTCACTATGTTGGCCAGGATGGTATTGATCTCTTGACCTCTTGATCCACTCGCCTCGGCCTCCCAAAGTGCTGGGATTAAAGGTGTGAGCCACTGCGCCTGGCCGCTTAATAGGTAATTTAACATATTATCTATTAATTTTTTTTTTTTTTTTTTTTGGCCAACCAGCAGCCGTTGTGGCAGCTCTGCCTATGGAGTAGCCATTTTTTTTTTTTTGAGACGGAGTTGCTCTGTTGCCCTGGTTGGAGTGCAATGGCGCCATCTGAGCTCACTGCAATCTCCACCTCCCGGGTTCAAGTGATTCTCCTGCCTCAGCCTCCTAAGTAGCTGGGATTACAGGCACGTGCCACCGTGCCTGGCTAATTTTTGTATGTTTAGTAGAGACGGGGTTTCACCATGTTGGTCAGGCTGGTCTCGAACTCCTGATCTCGTGATCCAACCCCCTCGGCCTCCCAAAGTGGAGACTGTTGATGCTCAATCCAGATTCCCTTGGATATCTTCTTATCATTTCTGTGTGCTCCTTTCCTAGTTTCAGAGCTGGTGCCTTAGTTTCCAGTGGATCATGTGGACCTTGTTCGGAAGACTGTGTTCAGCTACTGGAGCTGCCCTGTCTTGGCAATAGTACTTGGAAGTACCTGGAAATTTTGCCCTCTCCTCCTCCCCATGTCCTGCCCTCTGGACATGCTTTGGCCAATGATTGAGCAGAATAGAAGTGAACACCAGCACTCTTAACTCAGGACAGGCAGTAGTTAGTTCCCCCGGCCCCGCTACCCAACCTGGAATTGCCAGGTCAGATCAGGCTGGTAATGCACCCCTCTGGGAATTTCGTCTGAAATCACACCCTTGTTTGTCTTCTTCCCCTTCACCTTCCTGCTTCCCCACTGCCTTACCAGTTTCTCCGTACAGCCCTCCTTAATTAAGCACTCGTGCAAGCATTCTCATGTTGGGGTCTGCTTTTGAAAAACCAACCTGTGGGCCAGGCGTGGCAGTTCACGCCTGTAATCCCAGCACTTTGGGAGGCTGAGGCAGGTGGATCACCTGAGCTCAGGACTTCAAGACCAGCCTGGCCAACATGGTGAAACCCCATCTCTACTAAAAATACAAAAAATTAGTTGGGCATGGTTGCGGACGCCTGTAATCCCAGCTACTCAGGAGGCTAAGACAGGAGAATCACTTGAACCTGGGAGGCAGAGGTTGCAATGAATCGAGATCGTGCTACTGCACTCCAGCCTGGGCAACAAGAGCAAAACCCCGTTTCAAAAAAAAAAAAAAAGAAAAAAAGAAAAAGAAAAACCAACCTATTTGTTTATTTGCTTTTATTAAAACAGAATTTAGGCCAGGTGCGGTGGCTCACGCCTGTAATCCCAGCACTTTGGGAGGCCGAGGTGGGCGGATCATGAGGTCAGGAGATCGAGACCATCCTGGCTAACATGGTGAAACCCCGTCTCTACTAAATATACAAAAAATTAGCCGGGCGTGGTGGCGGGCGCCTGTAGTCCCAGCTACTCGGAGAGGCTGAGGCAGGAGAATGGCGTGAACCTGGGAGGCGGAGCTTGCAGTGAGCCGAGATTGCGCCACTGCACTCCAGCCTGGGTGAAAGAGCGAGACTCCATCTCAAAAACAAAACAAAACAAAACAAAAACAGAATTCATGTATTTATTTGGTCATTTATTTAATTACGCAAGTAATACAGGCATTTACTATCATTGCAAAATCCAAGCAAAATTCAGCACAAAGCAAATGTTAAATTTCACAATTCCAAGTCCTCTGCTCCTCAAGGGGGTAAATTGTGTTATTAGTTATCTGTATGTCCTTTTAGACCTTTGACTGTGTATTTTCACTCAGACCTGTATTTTGTTTGGTTGTGTTTTCATAACTGGGATAGCTCTGTGTTTCATTTGGCAGCCAGCTTCTTTAAGAGTCTGTCTTGAGTGTTTTTCCATGTCAGCACATATGGACCTGCCTCCAGAGTGACCTTCCTAAACTGTTTGTGACATCGGGCTGCTGCCCTCCTTAAAGGCCTTGAAGTTGAGAAAAGAAAAATGCACAGAGCAGCCTGAGCTCAGTGAGATATGCAAAAAAATCAAGCCCAGAGAGACATAAGCATGGGACTTTAGTCATGCCTCTCCACTCATGCCCAGGGGCAATTGATTAAAAGCATTTTGTTTCTGATTAGCTACCTCACCCATTATCTTCATGTTGCAGGAATTTGTGATACAAACAACGTACAGCCGATCAATAGCTTATGTTGTTTTCATGTAAATTCCTGGTAAACAGCTTAGGAATTGCCTCCTCTTTTCCTTTATTTATTTATTTTTTATTTATTTTTTTTGAGACAGAGTCTTGCTCTGTCATCCAGGCTGTAATGCAATGGCGTCATCTGGGCTCACTGCAACCTCTGCCTCCTGGGTTCAAGTGATTCTCGTGCCTCAGCCTCCCGAGTAACTGGAATGACAGGCGCGCACCATCACGTCCGGCTAATTTTTTGTTGTTGTTGTTGCTGTTTTGAGATAGAGTCTTGCTCTGTCTCCCAGGCTGCAGTGCAATGGCGCAATCTCAGCTCACTGGAACCTCTGTCTCCCAGGTTCAAGTGATTCTCCTGCCTCAGCCTCCTGAGTAGCTGGGATTACAGGCATGTACCACCATGCCTGGCTAATTTTTGTATTTTTAGTAGAGATGGGGTTTCACCATGTTGGTCAGGCTGGTCTTGAACTCCTGACCTTGTGATCCACCCACCTCAGCCTCCCAAAGGGCTGGGATTACAGGCATGAGCCACCATGGCCGGCCTGTATTTTTTTTTTTTTTTTTTTTTTTTTGAGGCAGTCTTGCTCTGTCACCTAGGCTAGAGTGCAGTGGCATGATCTCGGCTCACTGCAAACTCCGCCTCCCGGGTTCAAGCAATTATCCTGCCTCAGACTCCCGAGTAGCTGGGATTACAGGCACCTGCCACCGCGTCCAGCTAGTTTTTGTATTTTTTGTAGAGACGGGGTTTCACCATCTTAGCCAGGCTGGTCTTGAACTCCTGATCTCATGATCCACCCACTTCGGCCTCCCAAAGTGCTGGGATTACAGGCGTGAGCCACCGTGCCTGGCCCCAGCCTGTATTTTTAATAGAGATGGGGTTTCAACATCTTGGCTGGTCTGGTCTTGAACTCCTGAGTTCAGGCAATCTGCCTGCCTCACCCTCCCAAAGTGCTAGGATTACAGGCATCAGCCACTATGCCTGGCCTCTTTTCCTTTAAAAACCTCATTTGTAACTGTCACTAATCGGAATGTATATTCGGGACAACTTGAATCTATGCTGTTGGGTTGCAGCCCTCAAATTTGGCCAAAATTAACTCTCTACTTCTAAGTTTCCTCATTTTTTCCCTTTAGGTTGACATAGTAGTGCTTCCCTTTGCATTTGGAATAAAATCCAAATGCTTTCACAGTGCTGCAGGAGTGGCCTGATCTGATCCTGCCCAGTGGCTTATGTCTTATCTCCTCTTGTTCACTCCAGCCATACCAGCTTTCCCCCAGTTATTTGAATGTGACATACTGTTTATTACCCCAAGGCCTTTGCACACCCTATTTGTTTCTTTTTTTTTTTTTTTTTGAGATGGGGTTTTGCTCTTGTTGCCCAGGCTGGAGTGCAATGGCGCGATCTCGGCTCACCACAACCTCTGCCTCCCGGGTTCAAGCGATTCTTCTGCTTCAGCCTCCCGAGTAGCTGGGATTACAGGCACGTGCCACCATGCCTGGCTAATTTTGTATTTTTAGCAGAGACGAGGTTTCTCCATGTTGGTCAGGCTGGTCTCGAACTCCTGACCTCAGGTGATCCGCCCTCCTCGGCCTCCCAAAGTGCTGGGATTACAGGCATGAGCCACGGTGCCCAGCCTGCACACCCTTTTTCTTATTCTTTTTTTTTTTTGAGAAGGAGTCTTACTCTGTCACTCAGGCTGAAGTGCAGTGGCAGGATCTTGGCTCACTGCAACCTCTGCCTTCTGGGTTCAAGTGATTTTCCTGCCTCAGCCTCCCCAGTAGCTGGGACTACAAGCATGTGTCATAACACCCAGCTACTTTTTGTATTTTTAGTAGAGATGGGGTTTCACCATGTTGGCCAGGCTGGTCTCAAATGGCTGACCTCAAGTGATCCACCCACCTTGGCCTCCCAAAGTGCGCTGGGATTACAGGCGTGAGCCACCATGCCCAGCCCCCCTTTTTTTTTTTTAACATGTCTTTAGAGTACACTGTATTTTACCTTTGGAGCACTTACAAATAATTGGTCTTGTCATGAATTCACATCTGTGATTATGACTGTAATGATGTCCTCACAGAGTTAACAAGAATTCCGGACAGATAGACAGTTATAATTGAGCATTAATTAACAAGGCTGCACTTTGACCCACTTCCTTGTGATCAAAAGTCAAGTAACACTAGATAATGACCATTTGTGTCCCCAGTGTTCCTCTAGATAGGATTTCTGACTTAAAGTCATAAGGCTTTCTTTAAGAATTGCTTAAGCAGGGCAGGGTGCGGTGGCTGACGCCTGTAATCCCATCACTTTGGGAAGCCGAGGCAGGTGGATCACCTGAGGTCAGGAGTTGGAGACCAGCCTGGCCAACATGGTGAAATCCCATCTCTACTAAAAATACAAAAAAATTAGCTGGGCATGGTGGTGGGCACCTGTAATCCCAGCTACTTGGGAGGCTGAGGCAGGAGAATTGCACGAATTTGGGAGGCAGAGTTTTCAGTGAGCCAAGATCACGCCAAGATCATGCCATTGCACTCCAGCCTGAGCAACAAGAGCAAAACTCTGTCTCAAAAAAAACAAAAAAAAAAAAAGAATTGCAAGGCTGGGAGTGGTAGCTCACGCCTGTAATCCCAGCACTTTGGGAGGCCGAGGCAGGTGGATCATGAGGTCAGGAGATCAAGACCATCCTGGCTAACACAGTGAAACCCCATCTCTACTAAAAATACAAAAAATTAGCCGGGCGTGGTGGCGGGCGCCTGTAGTCCCAGCTACTCGGAGAGGCTGAGGCAGGAGAATGGCGTGAACCTGGGAGATGGAGCTTGCAGTGAGCCGAGATCGCACCACTGCACTCCAGCCTGGGCAACAGAGTGAGACTCCGTCTCAAAAAAAAAAAAAAAAAAAAAAAAAGAATTGATTAAGCAGAACCTAAATTCCAAAGGAACAGCAGACCAACCAGTTTAAAGACCCTCACCAGCCGGGCATGGTGGCTCACGCCTGTAATCCCAGCACTTTGGGAGGCCAAGGTGGCTAGATCACCTGAGGTCGGGAGTTCAAGACTAGCCTGACCAACATGGAGAAACTCTGTCTCTACTGAAAATACAAAATTAGCCGGGTATGGTGGCGCATGCCTGTAATCCCAGCTACTCAGGAGGCTGAGGCAAGAGAATCGCTTGAACCCAGGAGGCGGAGGTTGCAGTGAGTCGAGATCGCACCGCTGTACTCCAGCCTGGGCGACAAGAGCTAAACTCTCTCTCAAAACAAACAAACAAACAAAAACCCTCACCAAGGAACTGAACCAGCATGAGAATAGCATTTCCACATCTCCCTGTCCTATCACTTCATCCTGCACTCTTTGACCAATGATCTCTACACTTCGGCCCACTCCAAAACCTTTAAAACCTCTAGCCCCAAACTCGTCAGGGAGACTGATTTGAGGTCTCCTCTCCTCTCCTCCCCTCTCCTCCTTTGATAGTCTTGTGATTAAACCTCTTTCTCTGCTGCAACCTGGTGTCTTGGCATATTGACTTGCCGTATGCATTGGGTAATGGCACTATTAAGAGTTACAATTCTAATAAATGAAATCATAGGCTGGGCACGGTGGCTCATCCCTATAATCTCAGCACATTAGGAGGCTGAGGCAGGCAGATCACTTGAGGCCAGGAGTTCAAGACCAGCCTGGTCAACACGGCAAAACCCTGTCTCTACTAAAAATATGGAAATTAGTCGGTTGTGGTGGTGTAAACCTGTAATCCAGCTACCTGGGAGGTTGAGGCAGGAGAATAGCTTGAACCTGGGAGGCAGAGGTTGTAATGAGCCAAGATCGTGCCACTGCACTCCAGTCTGAATGGCAGAGCAAAATCCTGTTTCTCTCTTGTTGCCCAGGCTGGAGTGCAATGGTTCGATCTCGGCTCACCGCAACCTTCGCCTCCTGGTTCAGGTGACACCCCTGCCTCAGCCTCCTGAGTAGCTGGGATTACAGGCATGTGCCACTACACCCGGCTAATTTTGTATTTTTAGTAGAGACAGGGTTTCTCCATGTTGGTCAGGCTGGTCTCAAACTCCGGACGTCAGGTGATCCACCTGCCTTGGCCTCCCAAAGTGCTGGGATTAAAGATGTGAGCCACCACGCCCAGCCTAAAAAAAAAATTCTAATTAATGAAATCATTATCCATGCGGCTATGTGTTTCAGTATTTCTCCCCCACTGGAGTGCATGTGCCAAAAGGGGAAGGCCCTCTTCAGTCTTGTTCATCCATATACATAATGACTTGCACAGTTAAAAGCAAGGAAGACAGGCTCAGTAAATGGTTGCTACATGAATGAAAGGAGGGACTGGTAAACTGTTAGCTTCTCTCTGTCTCCCTCTCTCTGAGTCAATGCTGTCTTTTGTCTCTCCTTTGCCCTTGGGCCTTCTGGATTCTTCTCTCTGTCTCTCTCTCTCTCTCTCTCTCTCTCTCTCTCTCTCTATATATATATATATATATATATATATTTTTTTTTTTTTTTTTTTTTTTTAGATGGAGTCTCGCTCTGTCTCCCAGGCCGGAGTGCAATGGCGCGATCTCAGCTCACTGCAACCTCTGCTTCCCGGTTCAAACAATTCTCCTGCCTTAGCCTCCTGAGTAGCTGGGACTACAGGCACCCGCCACCCGCCAGGCTAATCTTTTTGTGTTTTTTTTTTTTTTTGTAGAGACGGGGTTTCACCATGTTAGCCAGGATGGTCTCGATCTGACCTTGTGATCCGCCCGCTTCGGCCTCCCAAAGTGCTGGGATTACAGGTGTGAGCCACCACACCCGGCTCTGTCTATATTTTTAAATCATGTTTCTTTGTTTTGTTTTGTTTTGTTTTGTTTTGTTTTGTTTTTTGAGACTGAATCCTGCTCTGTTGCCCAGGCTGGAGTGCAGTGGCACAATCTCGGCTCACTGCAACCTCCGCCTCCTGGGTTCAATCAATTCTCCTGCCTCAGCCTCCTGAGTAGCTGGGATTACAGGCACGTGCCACCATGCCCAGCTAACTTTTTGTATTTTTAGTAGAGACGGGGTTTCCCCATCTTGGCCAGGCTGGTCTCAAACTCCTGGCCTCGTGATCTGCCTGCCTTGGCCTCCCAAAGTGCTGGGATTACAGACGTGAGCCACCAAGTCCAGCTGTAAATCACGTTTTTAATTAAAAAGAACTTTTGCGCTGGGCGCTGTGGCTCACGCCTGTAATCCTAGCACTTTGGGAGGCCAAGGTGGGTGGATCACCTGAGGTTGGGAGTTCGAGACCAGCCTGACCAACATGGAGAAACCCCATCTCTACTAAAAATACAAAATTAGCCAGCAAGGGGGCGCATGCCTGTAATCTCAGCTACTTGGGAGGCTGAGGCAGGAGAATCACTTGAACCTGGGAGGTGGAGGTTGTGGTGAGCTGAGATTGAGCCATTGCACTCCAGCCTGGGCAACAAGAGTGAAACTCTGTCTCAAAAAAAACGTTTGGCTGGGTGCGGTGGTTCATGCCTGTAATCCCAACACTTTGGAAGGCCAAGGCAGGAGGATCATTGAGTCTAGGAGTTTGAGACCAGTCTGAGCAACATGGCGAATCCTTGTCTCTACAAAAAATACAAAAATTAGCTGGGCATGGTGGTGTCAGAAGCATTTGAACCAGAGCAAATCCATCTTGAATAGGGGCTGGGTAAAATAAGGCAGAGACCAGGGCTGCATTCCTGGACAGTTAAGGCATTCCCAGACAGTTATGTCACAGGATGAGACAGGAGGTCGGCACAAGATACAGGTCATAAAGACCTTGCTGATAAAAAAGGTTGCAGTGAAGAAGTTGGCTAAATCCCACGAAAACCAAGATGGCGACAAGAGTGACCTCTGGTCGTCCTCACTGCTACACTCCCACCGGTGCCATGACAGTTTACAAATGCCATGGCAACAGCAGGAAGTTACCCGATATGGTCTAAAAAGGGGAGGCATGAATAATCTATACCCATTACTTAGCTATTTAAATAAAAAAAAAAAAAAACATAAAAATGGGCAACCAGCACCCGTCAGGCTCCTTGTCTATGGAGTGGCCATTTTTTATTCCTTTACTTTCTTAAATAAACTTGCTTTCGGCCGGGCGCGGTGGCTCACGCCTGTAATCCCAGCACTTTAGGAGGCCGAGGCGGGGGATCACGAGGTCAAGAGATCGAGACCATCCTGGCTAACACGGTGAAACCCCGTCTCTACTAAAAATACAAAAAATTAGCCGGGCGTGGTGGCGCACACCTGTAGTCCCAGCTACTCGGGAGGCTGAGGCAGGACAATCACGTGAACCCACGAGGCAGAGGTTGCAGTGAGCCAAGATCGTGCCACTGGCACTCCAGCCTGGGCAACAGAGCAGGACTTCTTCTCAAAAAAAACAAATAAATAAAAAAAATAATAATAATAAACTTGCTTTCACTTTATTCTATGGACTTTCCCTGTATTCTTTCTTGCACGAGATCCAAGAACCCTCACTTGCGGTGAGGGCAGTCTTGCTCAGTCGCCCACGCTGGGGTGCAGTGGTGCGATCTCAACTTACTGCAACCTCTGACTCCAGCCTGTCAAAAAAAAAAAAAAAACTAAAGCAGTTTTTTGTGTAACATCATGTTTGACACACATATAAAACAGGTATTGAAATAAAAATGACAATAGCAATGAAAATTAGAATAGAAGAGTTGGAGTTACGTTACGGGAAGGTCACAGAAAATAGTGCAAAACAACATCGACAGAAAATAGGACCAGGTACAGTGGCTCACACCTGTAATCCCAGCACTTTAGGAGGCCAAGATAGACTGATTGTTTGAGTCCATAAGTTCAAGACCAACCTGGCAGCAAGGTGAAACTCTGTCTCTACAAAAAGTACAAAAATTAGCTGGGCATGGTGGCATGTGTCTATAGTTCCAGCTACTTGGGAGGCAGGAGAATCACTCGAACCCGGGAGGTGGTGGTTGCAGTGAG
This sequence comes from Nomascus leucogenys, assembly GCF_006542625.1. Classification (NCBI taxonomy): domain Eukaryota; kingdom Metazoa; phylum Chordata; class Mammalia; order Primates; family Hylobatidae; genus Nomascus; species Nomascus leucogenys. Next base: position 425,688 of record NC_044392.1, on the reverse strand, counting down.
CTGAGATCATAGCACTGTGCTCCAGCCTGGGGGACAAAACGAGACCATGTCTCAATAAATAAATAAATAAATAAATAAAACAGGGGAGAAATGAGAAAATCAGAGGGCCAGTCTAGGAAGTATAATATTTGAGTTTCGACAGTTCCAGAAAAAACAGAGGAAACAGAGGGAAGGAAATCTTCAAAGAAAACTCACGAAGTTTAAAGAACATTGGTTTCCATAGGGTCTACTAAGTTCCTAGAAAATTGGATGAAAATCGGTTCATGCCAAGGTAACTTGGCATAAAATTTCAGAACAACAGAGACAAAAAGAAGATGTTACAAGAGTCCAGAGAGAAAAACAAGTTTTCTGATCCTGTGTTCAGAAGAAAATATGCTGATGTAAACTGCACAAGCATATGCACACACAGAGTCTGGCCATTGATGTTAAATCTGTGTAAACAAAAGACACTCATTCTGTTACTGGACAAAAACCAGTATGGGCAAGGATTTTTTTTTTTTTTTTTGGATGTAAGTGAAGTTACAGTGAACTCGATTGTTTTATCTGCCCAGAAACTACACCTCACTCTTCTGGCGAATGTTCCTATCCCCCTTTCCCCCACATACACCATGTGTTCCAAACGGGTACCCCCAAGTCTTACAGGCCCCACCTCCCTGGCCATGTTACGTCAAAGCGTGTTTAACCCCAAGATTGCTTAAACCTGGAGCTAGAGAGAGGGACTCTGACTTCCAGTTCAGTGGTGAAGATGGGAGACTCTATGGCCACTGGTCACCATGACTCCAGTGTAGGTTTGGAACAATAGAGTTCAGGTGGAGAGAAGCAGAGACGAGAGACTGGGCAGCGTCTGAGACCCTGGATCTAGCCATCCCTGAAACAAACGCAACCTGGACCCTTGCACTTTCCATGGCGATGCCAGTCTTCCACAAGAAAACAAAATAAAAACCATTTGTCTGGTCTGGGTTTCCGTCACTTGAAACAAGTCATGGCTGATACAGAAATGTGAGAGGGCAACTACTGTTGCTTGTATTAAAACTAATTATAACGAACATACTGAGAATTAGGATGCACCAGGCACGTTTGAGCACTTTCGTCTCATGTACTCTGAACAGAAAAGAAACTGAGGAGGCTGGGTGCGGTGGCTCACGCCTGTAATCTCAGCACTTTGGGAGGCCGAGGCAGTGGATCATGAGGTCAGGAGTTCTCAACCAGCCTGGCCAACATAGTGAAACCCCGTGTCTACTAAAAATACAAAAATTAGCCGGGCATGGTGGCACATGCTTGTAGTCCCAGCTACTCGGGAGGCTGAGGTAGGAGAATAGCTTGAACCTGGGAGGCGGAGGTTGTGGTGAGCCGAGATAGTGCCACTGCCTCCAGCCGGGGCAACAGAGCGAGACTCCATCTCGAAAAGAAACAGGACAGAGCAGGTGGCTCGCTCATTCATAGTCTGGGGTTTAAGCTCAAGTACATAAGAGACCATTAGAGACCTCCCCTCACTGGGACACTCACCCTCCTGCTCACATCCACTTCCCCTACTCCCCCCAGGCCACATCCAGCCCTGCCACTTTGCTCATGAGTTATCTTCTGTGAGATGGTCCTTTCTCCCAGCTCTGGCAAAATCCTATTTGCCCTTCAAGGCCCACTCAAATGTGTCCTGCCCTGCTCCTCTCTGGGCCCCTCATCCACAAATGCAAGTTAGCCCCTCGTTTCCTCTGTGTCCTCACTGCATTTGCAAAATATGAAATTGAGAGTGGGCTGGGCGTGGTGGCTCACGCCTGTAATCCCAGAACTTTGGGAGGCTGAGGCAGGCGAATCACCTGAGGTCAGGAGTTCGAGACCAGCCTGGCCGACATGGCAAAACCCCATCTCTACCAAAAATACAAAAATTAGCCAGGCGTGCTGATCCCAGCTACTTGGGAGGCTGAGGCAGGAGAATTGCTTGTACTCTGGAGACGGGTTGTAGTGAGCCGAGATCATGCCACTGTACTCTAGCCTGGGAGACACAGCAAGACTCCCTCTCAAAAATTAATTAATTAATTAAGAGCACAGCTCTGATTTATTTATATTTATTTATTTATTTGAAACAGGGTCTCATTCTGTCGCCCAGGCTGGAGTGCAGTGGTGCAATCACGGCTCACTGCAGCCTCAATTTCCCGGGCTCAAGAGATCCTCTCACCTCAGCCTTCCGAGAAGCTGGGACCACAAGCATGTACCACCATGCCAAGCTAATTTTTGTATTTTTGGTATAAACTGGGTTTCCAACTTCTGGGGTATATCATCCACCTGTTTTGGCCTTCCAAAGAGCTGGGATTACAGGCGTGCGCCACCACACCTGGCTGCCTTACTTTTTCTAAGCCTCAGATTCTTTTTTTTTTTTTTTTTTTTTTTTGGCACAGGAGACGGAGTTTCACTCTTGTCACCCAGGCTGGAGTGTAGTGGTACAATCTTGGCTCACTGCAACCTCTGCCTCCCAGGTTCAAGCAATTCTCCTGTCTCAGCCTCCCAAGTAGCTGGGACTACAGGCACATGCCACCATGCCTGGTTAATTTTTGTATTTGTAGTAGAGACGGGTTTTCACCATGTTGGCCAGGCCGGTCTCAAACTCCTGACCTCAAGTGATCCGCCTGCCTTGGCCTCCCGAAGTGCGCCCAGCCTCAGATTCTTTATAATGTGGAAATAATGATAGCCCAGCCTTGTAGGATGGCCATGAAGTTTAGATCAGCTACTGTTTGTTAGGCACATAGCATATCACCAACAGGGGCTGGTGGTGCCAGCAGTTGGTATCTCCGTCTATATTGGGAGTTTTCCAGGTATATTTTTCTGGGGCTTTGTCTCCTCCCCTAGGCTCTGGCTTTTCGAGGGCAGACACCCTACGTGATGATTCAAGTGGCCGCTCACTTAAGACGTCTCTCCCTGGCTTCCAAGTATTAGCTTTCCAGTTAGGAATTCAACGTTTAAGTCTGGTTAGGTTATTTTAAAAACAGTTCCTGACTGCATGTGAAACGCACCGATCCTGTCTCCTCATAAAAAATGTATGCGTTACAGCTAAGGCGAAGATCTCCTACGAGCATCAAACCAATCCCAACCCTTTCAGAGGCTACCACAGCTATATCAGTTTGATGTGTTTGACGACTCATTTTTATTGAAGCTACTCAGTATTTGGGTACTTTTAATCTGAAGGCTCATGTCTTTCTTCTATTCTGGAAAAATCCTCAGATCTTATTTCTTAAAGTATTTGCCATCTACCCCATTCTCAACTCCTGGACTGTATGTTAGATGCTCTCAGAATGGCCTCCCTATTTCTTATTTTCTCCCTCTTTTCCTTTTCCTTCTGGGTCAATTTCTTAGTACTACCTTTTTTCCTGCAATTTTACTATTATTATTATTATTATTTTGAGACGGAGTTCCACTCTTGTCACCCAGGCTGGAGTGCAATGGCATGATCTCAGCTCACTGCAACCTCTGTCTCCCAGGTTCAAGCGATTCTCCTGCCTCAGCCCCCTAAGTAGCTGGGATTACAGGCACCTGCCACCATGCTGGCTAATTTTTATATTTTTAGTGGAGATGGGGTTTCACCATGTTGGCCAGGCTAGTCTCGAACTCCTGACCTCACATGATCTGCCCGCCTTGGCCTCCCAAAGTGCTGGGATTACAGGTGTGAGCCACTGTGCCTGGCCACAATTTAATTCTATTATAATAAAGCAATAAAGAATGTTTTAGAGCCTAGCGATGGATCATTTAGTCTAATATCTCATAACAACTTTGAAAAGCACAAGATATCAATTTTTTTTGTTTTGTTTTGTTTTTGAGACACAGTTTCACTCTTGTTGTCCAGGCTGGAGTGCAGTGGCATGATCTTGGCTCACTGCAACCTCGGCCTCCTAGGTTCAAGTGATTCTCCTGCCTCAGCCCCTCAAGTAGCTGGGATTACAGGCATGCGCCACCATGCCTGGCTAATTTTGTATTTTTAGTAGAGATGAGGTTTCACCATGTTGGCCGGGCTGGTCTCGAACTCCTGACCTCAGGTAATCCACCTGCCTCGGCCTCCCAAAGTGCTAGGATTACAGGCGTGAGCCACCGCACCTGGAGGATATCAATGTTAAAATTGTGGCATATAGAAAGTTTAATAAAGAAGGAAACGTGGAGAGTAAAATGTAATTGTAATCCTATCAAAGGCCTTGTCCATTTTCTTTTCTCGTCTGCCAAGAGCAAGCAGAGAGTCTTGTCCGTGATGAAAGACGGACAGTGTATTAAAATTTTTAAAGTGTTAGGAGGTGGAACACATTTTCAAAGGCAGTTAATAACATTCGCCGTATGAATAGTCATTTGATTTAGCACAATAATCTCAGAGTGAAATGTGTAATTTTGCATATAACTGAGCGGCCCCTCCATCTCTGCTACACGGCTCACAGCTCCCTAACCTATCCCGCCCCAAGTCTGACCATCATAAATGCACATCCTCTTTACCTCACTCAGGAATCCAAGTCCCGTAATGATTACAGAATGGCTGCTCAGATTATACTCTGAGATGGGAGAGCCTGAAAGCTAGCCAGTATCAACGACTTTCACCAGGAACAAAGAACTTGATGATCATTCTCCAGCAAACTAACTTACTTTCCAATACCTCCTTAACCTGGGACCTAACTATGTGTGGTCTCTTTATTGCTATTCTTGTTTACTAATTATGACTGCAAGAGATATTTTAATCCAGATATGCGCAATGTATTTCTATTTCCTAATGACAAAGAAGGCTTGATGTACACAGTGCCATGCGTTATCTTTTGTTCCTTTTACTTTCCTTTTACTGTGCTCTGATTTGTTACCCATTAAGGCATATTCGGGCAGAAAAAAAACTGGGAAGTGGATTGCAACACACACATTTCTTTCTTGTTTTTTTTTGAGACGGAGTCTCGCTCTATCACACAGGCTGGAGTGCAGTGGCATGATCTCGGCTCACTGCAACCTCTGCCTCACAGGCTCAAGTGATTCTCCTGCCTCAGCCTCCCGAGTAGCTGGGATTACAGGTACCCGCCACCCCACCTCGCCCGGCTAATTTTTGTATTTTTAGTAGAGACGGGGTTTTGCCATGTTGGCCAGGCTGGTCTTAAACCCCTGACCTCAGATGATCCGCCCACCTCGGCCTCCCAAAGTGCTGGAGTGAGCGAGCCACCGCACCCTGCCAACATACCATTTCTTTTTTCTTTTCTTTTTTTTTTTTTTTTTGAGATGGAGTCTCGCTCTGTCACCCAGGCTGGAGTGCAGTAGTGGCACAATCTCAGCTCACTGCAACCTCCACCTCCCAGTTCAAGCTGGGATTACAGATGGTGTTTCATCATGTTGGCCAGGCTCGAACTACTGACCTCAGGTAATCCACCTGCCTCTGCCTCTCAAAGTGCTGGGATTACAGGTGTGAGCCACTGCGCCCAGCCAACACACACATTCCTTAAACTGAGAAACCTCTGAAAACGTGTGATCTAATTCAGCTTTTCCCTAGAAAAAAATTAAAGAGGCTGGGTGTGGTGGCTCATACCTGTAATCCTAGCACTTTGGGAGGCTGAGGCGGGCAGATCGCTTGAGCCCAGGAGTTCAAGACCAGCCTGGGCAATGTGGCAAAACCCCATTTCTTAAAAAAACACAAACATGAGCCAGGCGTGGTGGCACACACCTGTAGTCCCAGCTACTCAGGAGGCTGAGGTGAGAGGATCGCCTGAGCCCAGAAGGTCGTGGTTGCAGTAAGCTGAAATCGCGCCACTGAGTCCAGCCCGGGTGACAGTGAAATCTTTTCTCAAAAATAAAAAAGAAAGAAAAAAAAAATTTAGGGCCGGGCGCGGTGGCTCACGCCTGTAATCCCAGCACTTTGGGAGGCTGAGGCGGGTGGATCACGAGATCAGGAGATCGAGACCATCTTGGCTAACACGGTGAAACCCCATCTTTACTAAAAATACAAAAAATTAGCCAGGCACGGTAGCGGGCGCCTGTAGTCCCAGCTACTCAGGAGGCTGAGGCAGGAGAATGGCGTGAACCCGGGAGGCAGAGCTTGCAATGAGCCGAGAAAGCGCCACTGCAGTCCAGCCTGGGCGAAAGAGCAAGACTCTGTCTCAAAAAAAAAAAAAATTTAAGCAACTTTGGTGCTTGTTCAAGCACTCATATCATGGTGTCAAATTCTAGCATAAATTATAACACTCAAAACATATGTACTTTTAAAAGAAAAATAAAAGCAAGCCATTTAAAAATAATATTTTTGGTCAGGCATGGTGGCTTGTCCCTGTAATTCCGGCACTTTCGGAGGCCAAGGTGAGCGGATTGCTTGAGTCAGGAGTTTGAGACCAACCTGGGCAACATAGGAGATTCCATCTCTACAAAAAAATTTAAAAAATTAATCAGGCATGATGGCACACACCTATAATTCCAGCTACTTGGGAGGCTGAGGTGGGAGGATCCATTGAGCTCAGGAGTTAGAGGCTGCAGTGAGCTATGATCGCACCACTGCACTTCAGCCTGGATGATAGCACAAGACCCTGTCTCAAAAAACGAAGTAAAACACAAAAACCAAACAAAAATTTTTTTTTCTAAATGTCACTTGATGGTTTTTTTGTTTTGTTTTTGTTTTTTGAGACAGAGTTTCGCTCTGTCACCCAGGCTAAATAAAGTGCAGGGGTGTGATCTCGGCTCACTGCAACCTCCGCCTCCCAGTTCAAGTAATTATCCTGCCTCCGCCTCCGGAGTAGCTGGGATTACAAGTGTGCACCACCACACCGGGCTAATTTTTTTCTTTTTCTTTTTTTTGTATTTTTAGTAGAGACAGGCTTTCACCATGTTGTCCCAGCTGGTCTCGAACTCATGACCTCATGCTATCTGCCTGCCTTGGCCTCCCAAAGTGTTGGAATTACAGGCGTGAGCCACCGTGCCTGGCCTAAAAACTAAACCTTACTATTGGGCTATTTTGCACATCTTTTGGTATCCAGATCAAAATTAGTGGAAGTGAAATGGAAATATAATCTAAAAGAATTTCTGTCTGCTGGATTCTTAGGCCCAGAATCTTCCCAATGTCAGGGAAAGGAGGTTTATTCCTTTTTTATCTGGAAGTAACTGCTGCTTTCTGGCTGGTTTATTTGTGCCACTTTCTTTTTCTTGGTAGGAAATGGTATAAATGGGGGTAGATCTTCTTGGTTTATTGTCAGGAGAATGTTTCTGACCTTTTTTTCCTATTAATATTGCAAAACAGCTTTCCTTGGGGCTTCCCAAGCTTTGGTCTCTTGGCAACAGACTTCGGTCAGAGCACAGTTACCAATAGGCTGGGGAGGGTCGAATTCAGCACGCCACACACAACACTGGTTGCTGGGATCCAGGGAGTGGGAATGCTGTGCTTAGCAGTCTTCGAAGGCAGGCTGGGGTTGGTTATCGTGCCTGTCAGATAAACCTCATCCATCAGCCACTCTAGTAGGTGCGGCTTTTCAGCTGCATCACATTGTGGAGCATCCCATGGACAATGGAAGACTTTTTTTTTTTTGAGACAGGGTCTCTGTTAACCAGGCTGGAGTGCAGTGGTGCAATCACAGCTCACTGCAGCCTTGACTTCCTGGGCTCAAGTGATCCTCCTGCTTCCTCCTGGGACTACAAGCATGCAACACCATGCCTAGCTAATTTTAAATTTTTCGTAGAGATGGGGTCTCGCTATGTTGCCCAAGTTGGTCTCCAATTCCTGGGCTCAAGAGGTCCTCCCACCTCAGCCTCCCAAAGTTGCTGGGATTACAGACATGAACCACCATACCCACCCAACAATGAGCATCTCCACTGAACACCGACCTCTAGTTGCTTTGGCACGTGGTGTTGGAGCAGTTACCTGCTGGAGACACGTTTTAGCTGGAGTGCGGTGATGCTGGACAACAGAGTGCATGTGCCAAAGCCTAGGGCCCTCAGGCTCACTGTGATCAGCAGCTGCCTGGAGACCTATGTGCTGGAGAGAAAATCAGGCTGCCTCCAGGCAGACCCGGAGGAGAGTTTTGGCGCCTGGCCTGCTCACCCAGCTTTTTCTCATCTTCACTTGCTAATTTGCATGCCTTTTTTGGAGGGGGGTGACAGAATTGCACACTTACTTGTCTTCTGTAACCATGCTTCTCCACTTTTTAAAATCTTTTAACAGGGGTATAATTTTCTTAGAATGAAATCCTTAAATTTTAAGTGGAGTTGG